>NC_140586.1:868450265-869058837 GCF_964204655.1 Triturus cristatus | reverse complement strand
CTGCACGGAAACAATCACTACAGGCATTTTCCTCTTTCAATGCGTGCTGTAGAATGCAGCACGCATTGAAAGAGGAAAAAAACGAGGACAAATGAAAACATTTCTCCTTGTTCCGCCTCCCTACGCATCCCCAGGGGAGGCGTAGCATTCACACGCATTTCAGATTTACGATTCCTCGTAAATCTGGAAATGTGTCTGGTTCCCTGGGTGCTGCATGGGAACACCCACAGCAACATCAATGGAACTCCCCTTTCATTCAAAGTGCTGCGTGTAAAGGGGCCATATTTACAAGGACAGGAAAAGCCACGCAAGGGGGCTTTTCCTGTGCTTGTAAATATGGAGCATTCAAATACGCCACCAGTACATCACAAAAAGTGACATACTGGTGGCGCAGGGGGCTTGTAAATCTGCCCCTAAGTGAACTGCTGCAAAGTGTAAGAAATATAAACAACTTCCATTTATCAGACTCTAGCCATAATGGCAGAAAATAGAGGGGCATATTTACAAGCCACTTGCTCTACCGGTACATCTCTTTTTTCCATGTTAAAAGTGACGCACTGGCGGCACAAGGGTCTTGTAAATAAGCCCCAGATAAAGCAGCTTGGAAGAGGTTCAAAATGGAATTATAATCAGCTGAGTGACTGGCAGAGTCACTCAACTGCCACCAGCGACATGAGCAGAAACGCAACTGAAAAATAGCAGAGCAGAGACATACATGACTCAGACAGGGGCGCAGGCAAAGTCAGAATGAAGCTCGGACAGAGGGCATTTGTTAGTAGGTGTCTTGGAAGGCACCTGATTGGTATGAAACTTACAACTGAGTAAGTTGTCAGCTATGTTTCCATTAGTTTAACTGGTCGAAATTCTCTGCATTTTAAGAAGAGGCCCTAATACTTTGAAAGTAATCTGTCTCATTTAATTGGGTGCCGTCTATAGACTGGAGACAGCCTACGCTATTTAACAAGATGCTCTAATAAATATACCTATCGGGCCTCATTTATGAGGCGTTGCCGTAGGGCCTGCTGCGCTGCCCTACGGCAAAGGAAAAGGGCAGGAATGCACCGTATATATAAGATACGGCGCATTCCTGTCCTTTTCCCGTGTGCCGGCGCACAATGGCCTGCCGTGCACCAACGCCGGCACCTTTGCACCATGGTGCAAGGGTTCCTGTGTTGAGGGGATGACTATTTTTGTACAGGAAGGGAAACATTTCTTTACAAAAATAATCACAAGAGGCTTTTCCTCTCTCTATGTGTGCTGCAGAATGCAGCACACATAGAAAAAGGGAAAAACGAGGAGGAATAAAGATATTTCTCCTTGTTGTGCCTCCCTTATGCCTCCCCTGGGGAGGCGTAAGCTTTTGGCGCTGCCTCAGATTTACGATTTCTCATAAATCTGGGGCAGTGTCAAAGGCCATGGATGTTGCTGGGAACGCCCCCGGCAACACCCATTGCACGCCCCTTTAACACACAACACGGCGCTAAAGGGACTGATACTTATCAGGCAGCATTAAGCCCAAAAAAGTGGATTGGTGTTGCCTGATAAATATTACGCAGGCGTCTGCGCCGCCGGATTGTTACAAAAAGGGATGTTCCGGAGGCGCAAGGAGTCTCATAAATGAGGCCCTTCGTATGGGAGTGGGTTTGCTGTGCTAGCTGCCCTGGCGGGGGCAGACTTAGGGCCTCATTTATGAGGTTTTGCCGTAGGGCAGCGCAGCAGGCCTTCCTGCTGCGCTTCCCTATGGTAAAAGAAAAGGGCAGGAATGTGCTGTATCTATAAGATAGGGCGCATTCCTGTCCTTTTCCCCTGCGCTGGCTCACAATGGGCTGCCGTGCGCCAATGCAGGCACCTTTGCACCATGGTGCAAGGGTGCCTGCGTTGCGGGGATGATTATTTTTGTACTGGAATGGAAACCTTTTTGTACAAAAAATCACAGGAGACTTTTTCCTCTTTCTATGTCTGCTGCAGAATGCAGCACACATAGAAAAAGGAGAAACGAGGAGAAATAAAAAATATTTCTCCTCGTTGTGCCTCCCTTACGCCTCCCCTGCAACACCCATTGATCGCCACTTTAACGCAGAACACTGCGTTAAAGGAACTGATATTTATCAGGCAGCATTAAGCCAAAAAAAAGTGGCCCAGTGCTGCCTGATAAATATCACGCAGGCTTCTGCGCCACAGAACGTCACAAAAAGTGACGTTCTGGAGGCGCAACGGGCCTCATAAATGAGGCCCTGAGGGTTTCTGGATTGAGTGAGTGAAGGATCCGCCTTCATGCGCTTCTTCTGATTTGTTTTCCTCTGCTTGTGAGGAAAAGAGACCTGCCAGTCTGAAGAAACAAGGAGGTCCGATGAGGGGGGCTCCTTTAACAAGAAATAAAACAGCCCACAGGCCGCTTCAGAAATCCACTCTTCCAAGGCTTCACGAGGAGAGACACCTGACATGCAGCAGAGCAGCTGAACGCGGGGGTTCAGCACCTCAACTTGCCGCAGACAATCTCTCTCTCCCACTGACCACGACCAGTTAGACATGAGGTGATAGCAAAGTCTGAATGACCTGCCTCAGAACACGGACGGCGGCAATTGGCCGAAAGTAACAAATGTTCCGAGTTCCATCGCTGACTGTCTCCCGCTGCAATGATTCTGCTCACTCCTGATTGCCCAAATGTGGCCATGATGGCGCCGGTGAGGTCAGGTCTTGTAGTAGCCGCTGAATACCACAGGCATGCAAGCTCTCCCAAAAAAAAGCCATGATTTTGTGCTGCAGCCAACATGTGGTCAGGTCCAACGACGGGAGATTACATACTATGCGACAGCATGAGAATGCGTACGAGCTGCGCTGCCATAATCACACGCTCCCACCACAGACATGCCACATAAATTTGGGACCTCCTTGACTCCGTCTCCCTCGACATTGCATTCCTCACGGAAACCTGGTCAACCCCCAGCTCTGGCCCAGACATCGCCTTTGCCATTCGTGACGGCTACAAGATCACCCACAAGGATCGCACCGACTGACCCGGAAGAGGCATTGCCATCATCCACAAGAACTCCCTCCTCCTGATCACTCACTGAGTCGACCCTACGGCAACCATGGAACGACTCCACTTTCAGGTCCAGACCAACCCCAACACCACCCTATGCGGGACCCTCGTCTATAGACCTCCAGGCTCCCACCAGCCCTTCACTGATGTCATCTTCGACTTCATTGCACCCCAGGCTATCGCATTCACCGATTACATCCTACTCAGTGACCTCAACTTCCACCTGGACAACCCCAATGGCCATAACACTGCATCTCTTCTGGAGCACCTCGCCAACATCGGACTCAAGCAGCTAGTCCCCTCTCTGAACCACGCAGCAGGACACACGCTCGACCCCGTCTTCTCCTCCAATGAAAACATCACCTACAGCTACACCTCCGAACTCTGGAGCGACCACCACTGCGTTCAATTTGCCTTCACCAAACCCACCCTCCGCCGTAATTGGAACAAGGTCACCTCTGCAACAAACTCGGCACCTACTTCCACCACAAGATCAAGCAGATCTACGACAGCTTCGACACCCAAGACCCGCCCATCACTCCGCCACCACCGCAGAAGAAGACGTCACTCTTCAACAGATCCTGCTCAACTGGACCCCATTTGCCACAGATGACACCCACAAGACCATGAAGAGCATCCACTCCAGAGCCCCTTCGGACCCTTGCCTGCACCACATCCTACACAGAGCCTTCACCACCATCGCCCCAAACGATGCCGCACCGTCAACTGCTTCATCGAGACCGCCACCTTGCCCAATGACTGAAAACTCACTGAGATCCACCCCCTGCTGAAGAAACCATTTGCCAACCCAACAGACCTCAAGAACTTCAGACTCATCTCCCTGCTCCCCTTCCCAGCCAAGGTCATTGAGAAGGCTATCAACGCCCAACTCTCTGTTATAGCCAACCACGTCCTGGACTCCTCTCAATCCAGCTTCTGAAGCAACCACAGCACAATACCGCACTTCTCTCTTCCACCGACGACATCTGCTCTCTCCTCGACTGGGGAGAAACAGCAGCCCTCATCCTCCTCGACCTCTCAGCCGCCTTTGACACGGTCTCACAACGCACCCTAATCATGAGATTCCACGACGCCGGCATCCGCGACAAAGCCCTGGACTGGATCCGTTCCTTACTCACCGGTAGAATACAGTGAGTCCGATATTCCCTGTTCCTCTCAGAACCCACAGAGATCAGCTACGTAGTGCCTCACTGCTCCCCCTTGAGCTCCACGCTTTTCAACATGGCCCCGGTCACAGCCATTGTCAGCATCCTACGCTGATTCTCTCCCTCACCAACGAGCCTACTAGCGCCATAAACAACTTTCACACCGGGATGAAATCCATCGCCACCTGGAGGAGAGACACCTGCCACAAGCTCAACTTGTACAAGTCCTCATCCTGGGGCCCAACACCTCCACTTGGGAATACTCCTACTGGCCCACTGAGCTAGGAACCCCGCCACACCCACTGACCACGCATGAAACCTCTGCATCATACTGGACTCTTTGCTCAAAATAACCCACCAGATGAACGCTTTCACCTCATCATTCTTCCATACGCTTCACCTGCTTCAGAAGACCTTCAGATGGATCCCCAGTGATGCCAGAAAGATGGTCACCCATGTACTCGTCAGCAGTAGACGCGACTACGGCAACGCACTCTATGCAGGCGTCACCCAGGAACTCATCAGAAAACTTCAGAATGTGCAGAACGCCACAGCCAGACTGGTCCTCAACATCTCCCCTCACATCCCATATCTCCGAACACCTACGAGAAATCCACTGGCTTCCAGTCAACAAAAGAGTCCCCTTCAAGCTCCTCACACACTCCTACAAAGCCTGAACCACCTCCTCTCATTCCTGGTACCCGCCAGACACCTCCAGTCCGCCCAACTTGCCCTCGCCACTGGCTCTCGGATCCACAAAACCAGGACCGGAGGAAGATTCTTCTCCAAACTCGCAGTTAAATCCCAGAATGCCATGCCTCTCCACCTCAGACTATCCCCGTCCCTGACACAATTCAGGAAGGATCTCAAGAGAGACCCGGCTCTTCCAATTAACCATCAGCAGCCAGCCGGACCTGTAACCTCCCGTCACTCTCTCAGCACCTTAAGACCCTCATGGGTAAGTAGCCACGCTTATAAGTACTGATTGATAAATACGTTCATGATTGCCCAGCAGCCGACTTTGAACTGCGCGGCGGCCCACCCCCTCACGCCGCAGGAAGCAGGAGCCAGACCCGCCTAAAGTCACTTGTCAGTTGAAACTAACATACTCGGTAGCAACTGGGCTCTGACCCAGCGTCCTCCTGTGACTTATTGCTACATTGTGGTACACCAGTCTCTGTGCATCTGGGCTGAGCAATAGCTGAGCCAGAGAGGCCCCAACCCTGCCGGCAGCAGCACACACCGCTAGCTGCCACTGCAGCTTGTATGGTGCTTTATTATGGCAGCGCTCCCAGCTTGAAAGCTGAGGTGCAATTATGTGTGACCTTGCATTTCAGTGCGGTGATGTCTTACGCCTGATGCGTTGTACTTGGCAGGGCTGCCTCCACCTGCCGCCGCTTTGGCTACCTAGCACGGGAGTAGGCACCCTTGACCTATGGTGTGAGGGTGCTTACATTCTAAGGAGGGTCGTTTGTGGTCTATTTACCAGAATGTCACGCAGTGAATTGCAGCAAGTCATCTTGCTGCGCTGCATTGCGCCACACGTAAAAGGGCAGCAATGCACAGTATTTAAGTCAATACGGCGCATTCCTGTTCTTTCCTAGCGCCATCACAGACCCCCATGCGCCATGGTGTAAGGATGCCTATGTTGCATGCAGGATTGTTTTTTGTGCAGGACGAGGCAGCTTCATGTACAAAGACAATCCTGGGAGACGTATTCTTCTTTTTATGTGTGCTGCAAAATGCAGCACACACAGAAAGTGGAAGAAACGTGGAGAAATTGATATATTACTCCTTGTTACACCTCCTCTTGGAAGATGTAAGTTTTTGGTACATCCCCAGGTTTACTAGTGCTTGTAAATCAGGGGATGCATCAAAATCCATGAGAGTTATGTGGGAACACCCATGCAACGCCCATGGAACACTTTCCTGCGGCAGAGTAACGCAATGCAGCGATTTACGCTGGGGTCCGTTGCTCCACATGTGTCAAACCACTCAGAGACAAGCAAGTACTAGTTGCGTCACACAAGCATCCCGTTGCATGGTGCAAGTGTGATGTAACTACTTGATACATGGTGCAAGAGTGCCGCAAATTGAAAATACGATTTATGAAGCCATGCAAGGCCACCTTGCGTGACCCTCAGTGGCTCCATAAATCTTGAGTTATTCAACGCAGTGCAAATCGCCAGGGAGGCGTTTCCATGCAAGTTACATGGGTGTTCAAAGAACAAAGCAGTTATGTCCATGCAATGATGTACATTTCACAAAGTTCTTTGCCCTGTAGTGGTCTAGAAACAGCTTTAAACAGCTGCAACTCTCTTCATTATTTATGGAATGACTCAAACCAGCCTCCTTTTACCAACACGATTGTCCTGAAAAGTTAGTGGTGCCAGTTTAAGCAACATACATGAAAAGGAATGTGCACTAATTTGCCTCACACTAACAAAATAGTGCACAAGTGCACACTATTTTAAACAATAATGTGCCTTAGTAATGTATCGCCCGAAGTCCATGCTCCTATTTTCAATTCCAGGTGCTCATTTGAATTTGCTCTAGGAATCTGTTTCTCAATGAAAATGGAAGTATACATCATTGGGACTCTAACTGGAAAAAACAGACCAACATAAAGAAATTCAAACCAGGATATCCGGATTTAGCGGAAACATTCCAAACCCCAACTGTAGTCCGGGCACCTTGAGAATGCATGAACACAAACAAAATTCAGCTGCTTTTGAGTAGAACCTGCAAGTTTTTAGTTATTAAAAAGAGCAACACTTTCAATGCAGTACTTGTTAATTTTCTTTAAAAAAACTCGAGTAAGCTTCTTCTGCACGTTGCTGGCGAGCAAGGAGAAGGGGAGACACGGGAAGAGGAGCCCATTGGAGAGAAAACAATGAGCTCATTGTTTTCTCTCCATTGGGCTCCTCTTCCTGTTTCTCCCCTTCTCCTTGCCTGCCCCGCCTCAGGCCCCCGCAGGTTCCCCCCCAACTCAGCGTCTCCTAGGACTCTCCATGTTCAGTGCGCTGTGACATGGACGGCAAGATGGTTGAGATAGGCGGAAAGGGAGTGAGTGCGGGCAAGATCGCCAGCAACGTGCAGAAGAAGCTTACTCGAGCGCAAGAGAAGACGGATTAGCTGCTTGTTGGCACGTAATTCTTAAATGTCTCCCTCTGAAACTGCCGAAACAGACTCCTTGCTTCATAGCGCGGCAAAGTAATTAATTTATTAAGAGCATCGCACCCATCCCCGTGGATTGTTCTCGGACCCCTTTGCTAAGTAGCACCACCCGACCGTTGCCTAATTAAGAAACCTGCACTGTTACAGGCTTGTAGCACTGAACGCACGATAAACTTTCGTTACTCTCTTTTGAGATGTATGTCTTTCAGGCATTTATTAAAGTTTGCCCTGATGATGATCCCATTATGTTTAGAAGGGATCGAAACGTCGTTGACTTTTGTAAACAGTGCACACAAATGTATTCAAATGTAATGTGTAATGGTTTTGGTTGTTTATCACGCTTGTCTAACCTTGAATATTTGCCAACAAGCTTCTTTTGTTTTGCCTGTTTGTCCTTTTAGGTTCATTGTTTTCACTTTTTTGTGTAGGATACAGGACTGTGTCCCACTTTATTCATGTGCCGCTTAAACTTCTTTGTAAATATTTACTGATTAAATCTCACTGTCTGGCTGGATAGTGGTTATATAGAAGAGATTTCATTCTATATTTATTTCTATTTATACTGAGCCTTATCAAGGACCATTGTTTTTGTAAAATATCACTACCCAAGGTCCTTGTTTACCTATTGGGTTCCCTTGTTTTGTATAAACATATTTACAGTATGACGCATCATGCCGCAAGGAGTTACAGATACGTCAGTATTTCTGATGTATCTGTAGACGCAACAAAGAGGCATTGCTGGAGTGTGTCACAAAAGTGACGCAACTCCAGCAATGGGTCATTGCACATGGGCAAGTCCCATGTTAAATGTGCCTGCATCAGTCTCCCGCCTGCCATGAGGCAGGCGTAAGATATTGACGCATTTGAATCCTGGAAGTGGTGCTGTGAAATCTCATAGATTTCACTGCGTCACTTCTACGACCCTTTCTTGCGTCGGAACGCCCCACCTGCATACATTATGGTGCCGATTACGATCCGGTAAAAACCGGGTACGAACCGTCGGTCGGAGAGTTTTCTCCGTCCGACTCGTACCCGGTCGGAAAACTTTACAAACATGGAATTACGATTCGCACGGAAACACCATTTCCGTACGAATCGTAAAAAACACCGACCGACGAAAATATACATACGAATGTGATCCGGGAATGCTGAGACGTGACGTCGGGACGCTTTCAGGCAGCGTTTCACGACCCAGGAAGTACGATTCGAACCGACAGCAGTCCAGATGGCAATATTTTCACGGCACCCAAAAATTGCCGGAAAAGCGAAGTACGGCGCGAAACGACCAGAGTAGGTGGCCCGGTATGCGCCGTACCCCCCCCAGCCCCCATATGTACGCGCCGACCCCCCCCAGCCCCCATATGTATGCGCTGACCCCCCCCAGCACCCGTACGTTCGAGTCGTACCCCCCTGTGTATGTACACCCGTGTACGTGTCGAACCCCCCGTGTATGTACACCCGTGTACGTGTCGTACCCCCGTGTATGTACACCCGTGTACGTGTCGAACCCCCCGTGTATGTACACCCGTGTACGTGTCGAACCCCCGTGTATGTACACCCGTGTATGTGTCGTACCCCCCGTGTATGTACACCCGTGTACGTGTCGAACCCCCCGTGTATGTACACCCGTGTACGTGTCGTACCCCCCGTGTATGTACACCCGTGTACGTGTCAAACCCCCCGTGTATGTACACCCGTGTACGTTCGAGTCGTACCCCCACCCATGTATGTACGGTGCATACCCCCAGCGCGTAGGGTGGGGGTACGACTTGAACCTACACGGGTGTACATACACGGGGGTATGACTCGAACGTACACGGGTGTACATACACGGGGGGTACGACATGTACACGGGTGTACATACACGGGTGGGGGTACGACTCGAACGTACACGGGTGTACATACACGGGGGGTTCGACACGTACACGGGTGTACATACACGGGGGGTACGACACATACACGGGTGTACATACACGGGTGGGGGTACGACTCGAACATACACGGGTGTACATACACGGGGGTACGACACGTACACGGGTGTACATACACGGGTGGGGGTACGACTCGAACATACACGGGTGTACATACAGGGGGGGTTGGACACGTACACGGGTGTACATACACGGGGGTACGACACGTACACGGGTGTACATACACGGGTGGGGGTACGACTCGAACGTACATGGGTGTACATACACGGGGGTACGACACGTACACGGGTGTACATACACGGGTGGGGGTATGACTCGAATGTACACGGGTGTACATACACGGGGGGTACGACACGTACACGGGTGTAAATACACGGGGGGGTACGACACGTACATGGGTGTACATACACGGGGGGTTCGACACGTACACGGGAGTACATACACGGGGGGTACGACACGTACACGGGTGTACATACACGGGTGGGGGTACAACTCGAACGTACACGGGTGTACATACACGGGGGGGTTCGACACGTACACGGGTGTACATACACGGGGGTACGACACATACACGGGTGTACATACACGGGGGGGTTCGACACGTACACGGGTGTACATACACGGGGGATACGACATGTACACGGGTGTACATACACGGGTGGGGGTACGACTCGAACGTACACGGGTGTACATACACGGGGGGATCGACACGTACACGGGTGTACATACACGGGGGGTACGACACGTACACGGGTGTACATACACGGGGGTACGACACGTACACGGGTGTACATACATGGGTGGCGGTACGACTCGAACGTACACGGGTGTACATACACGGGGGTTCGACACGTACACGGGTGTACATACACGGGGGGGGGGTACGACACGTACACGGGTGTACATACACGGGTGAAGGTACGACTCGAACGTACACGGGTGTACATACACGGGGGTACGACACGTACACGGGTGTACATACACGGGGGGTACGACACATACACGGGTGTACATACACGGGGGGTACGACTCGAACGTACACGGGTGTACATACACGGGGGGTTCGACACGTACACGGGTGTACATACACGAGGGGGGTACAACTCGAACGTACGGGGGCTGGGGGGGGTCGGCGCATACATACGGGGGCTGGGGGGGTCGGCGCGTACATACGGGGGCTGGGGGGGTCGGCGCGTACATACGGGGGCTGGTCGGCGCGTACATACGGGGGCTGGGGGGGGTTCGGCGCGTATGCGGGCACATGTCTCCATGGTTGCTATGGGAGTTCGGTGCGGACGGTGTTTTTTCACTTTTCACATTTGTACGGTAAATCGTCCGTGGACGTGTCGGACACATTTTCCGACCCGAGGAAGTGTGGGGAATAATTCCCAATGCGATTCGTGTGGACTTTTTCCCATGTGAATCGTAATTGCCAGTTTGTACGGCACTTGTACGATTCGTACGGTAAAAAGACCGGATACGAGTCGTACGGGGAATTTTTTTACCGGATCGTAATCGGCACCTATACCTGCAATAATGTGGTGCAGGGGTTAACAAAGTGACACATCTACTTAGATGCGTCACTTTGTAAATATGGCGCAACATGGCATTTTTTACACTGCTGGTGCGTCACAAAAAGTGACGCACCGGGGGCGCAAAAGTGATGCAAGGGTCCATAAATAAGCCCTTCTTGGAACAGTTATGAATTCAGCTGAGCTGATCTAAGAATCACACCACTTAAGCAGGTTACATTGTTTTCAAACATAACTTGAGACAGAAAGAAGTTAGGGGTATTTCACGTGGACATGATTATTTCATTACAAAGTGGCTTTTCCCGTGCAAGTCACCCTGTCACATTTTCTTGGGATAAAAGTATACATGTATCGACCGCACACAATCTACATGAGTCCTAAAAATGTTTACATCTAATAAATGAATCAATTTATGTTATCTGTATGGGGCAGAGGTCTTCAATCTGTGGGACGCGTCCCCAGGGGGAACCTGGAGTCTTGGGAAGGGGGTCGCGTATGGCCAGGCCTCACTTCCAAAACACGTGCTCTTCCTTTTGGAAAAAGACAAACGTATTTGATGCTTCCATTCTGAAATTAAAATGCTTCAGCTGAAATTAATTGAGTCTCCTGTGCTGTGAAAGGAAGAGGCTGGGCAGACAGGTAAAACCATCCTGCGTGCCAGGGTGCCTGCTTGCCTGAATGAAATGCAAATGGGCACTAGGGGTTAATCTGCAAATGTAAAGGGTGCTTGGGAGCGGTTCTGGCTTTAATTGCTCGAATCAGCCCAAGCTTTGTGATGGCAAAGATTTGTTTTTTTTGGAGTGATAGTATGAAGAGTTAATAACTAGGCTGTGAAGTGTGATAGGACCGGATTTTTGCCTACCTGGTTGTCTCCAAGAATCATCTCAGGTCGCCAGGATCTTTTTATCTGCTAAATAGTGTAGAGGGGCGAAAATTCAAATCTCAATACATAATTAACAAGAATCAAATCTCATGTAGGAAGGGCCACTGACTCAGAATCTCAAATTTGTAGATTTGTAGGATTTTTTTACAACCAAAAATAACTGCACATACAGGCACCTTAGCACAAGGTGAAGAAGATAAATGGGCACTAAAACAAACGCAAGTCTACGTAAGAGTCTCATACGACTCAAAACAAAAAGAATAACAAGCTCTAGAAGCATAAGAAATGCAATGGTCAATCCAATATCTACATTAGGAATCATTAGCCTAAAAGAGAATCAGTTAGTCTTTCCCTACTCTATCTCTAAGGTGACATCCCTACTTAGCATTTCCCTCCCAGGCAAGAGAGTAAATAGGTGTCAGAAGTGAAGACTTCCTTAGAAGTGCATTCACTTAGTCAGAGTTCGATCTAAGATGCTCCTTCTAGCTTCCCATCTAAACCTCAACTGCTCAACCCACGGGGCACTGTCCCTAATACAAAATCCCAAAAACGTAGAACACGCCCTTCGGCACACCTCTTCAGCCAGGTCTTCTTCCAGTACTTTTCCAGTGAAACTTGTAATTCATCCAACGACGGTTAGCTTGACCTTGGGTCCCAGGCACCTTCTCCGCTGAAAGTATAATCCGCACATTCCAATGTACTCCCCTGTTGGCTCCTCGTACCATCCTAACTCCTAAAAAAAAAGACCTAGTCTCACTAACGAGCTAAATGTCCTTGCACCTGCAACAGAAACATGGGAACGAAAAACTTTTCTCTTCTCTGAGATTTCCCATCATCCTGCAACCCAAAGCCTTTACCAAGGGAAATCATTTTCGGCCTACAACGTTTAGCTAACATAAGAAAATGAACGGGCCTTTCTCTTTAAACGTATATGTGATCAGGCCTTTACACTGTTAAACACTCCTAAATCACACTCTAAGCATTAGTTAATTACCTTTTATACGTGAATAAACAAACTTGCACGTGCAACTTTAACATGGCACACGTTTAACCTAATACATTGCATTACGTGAAAATCAAACATTATGCATTTACTAAAATACATTCACAATGATCTGCAGCATTACTCATCATGAAAAGCATGGTTACATTTCTAATCACTTCTATGTTAAAACGATTCTAATGATACATTTCTATGGCACTCTTAGCCTACATCGATTAATATGTGGGTGCTGACTAACGGTGAATATGATACACCCCTACAAATTTCAGAATAACGTGACGCTCTATCAAGTGTATGCTTTTAATCGCAATTTGCACAGTACTTAGTACCCCTGAGGTGGTGTTGAAGGAAATGTTATGCAACAAAATAAATTACATTTTATGGTCTGGTATTACCAAAATCTACATTTTGGAAGCTCCATTTGATCCTAAAACGATTTGCACAGTTTGCAGCACTCTATCTTATAATGTGTGTACTGCAAGCATAAAATGATGACTTACACATTCACAGTGCTTTCTGTCACAGGCTGAGACCTGATAGCAATAAACATACACAAGTCACTATTCTCCAATGCACCAACCAAATGTAATTCTGTGGCTCTCTGGTTGCACGCAGCCCTCTGCAGTGCATTAACTAATAGCGGTTTCATAATGTACTACGGTGCATTTCCCACTGAGTGACAACTTTTAAAAACTTATGTTTCATTTAAGCTACTCATTATTGTATATGTAGCTGCCTGATGATGAAAGACTAAAAAAGGAACAAAATATTTTGGGGCTGATTTATGAGAGGCTTGTGCTGACGAAGCATCACTTTTTTGAAGCTTCGGCGGCACCAGCGTCTCAATCATATCTATCAGATAACGCAAAGTCACCCTGCGTAGCTTTGCATGGCATGATAAATATGGAGTAAGACAAAGCAGCACAAGTCACTGCGATGCCTTACTCTCTGTCAAGTAGGCGTTCCATGGGCATTGCAGTGGGCGTTCCCATGCAACATCCATGGATTTTGACGCAGCCCCAGCTTTACAAAATCATGTAAACCCGGGGCAGCACCAAATCTTTGCACATCACCACAGCAGGCATAACGAGGAGAAATGTTTTTATTTCTCCTTGTTTTATTTCCATTCTGCAGCACATGTGGAAAGAGGAAAACCCCTCTCAGGATTGTTTTTGTGCAGGAAGGTGCCTCTCCCTTCACAGACACAATCCTGCCTACGTTGGCGCTAGGCAGCAATTTGTGCGCCAACACAGGAGGGAGAATAGGAATGCACCATATTTTAAATAAGGTGCATTCCTGCCCTTTCACATTTGCTTAGGGCAGAGCAGCAAGAATACTTGTGGTGCTGTCCTATGCCAAATCCTCCTTTGACCAAGCCCCCACGCTCACTGACCTTTGGTTTGCTAAACACTTCTTAATATTATTTCCCCACTGTAAAAATGATTTGCGGTGGGCATTGTGGGCGTTAATAGATGTTAATGGTTGTCAATGATGGGGATTACCAAATGCTAGAACTTTTTGTCAGAAGGGGGTTCTTAGGCCTAAAAGGATTTGACAGGGGGATCTCAGCATCAAAAAGTTTGAAGACCTCTGGTATAGGGGCTGGAAATGTAAACACTGTGGGGCCCATTTATCAAGGGTTTAGCGTCACCCGTGTGCAAAACCTAACCTTGATTTATCAAGTCGTGCAAGTAACTTTCCATGGCCCTGCATGCCTTGATAAATCTGGAGTAGCGCAATGCAGCGCAAACCGCTCTGTTGCATTTTTTTGCCCTAGAGAGTCATTCCATGGGTAGAGCGTGGTTGTTCCCAAGCATCCACCCATAGATCATGGTGCATTCCCAGATTTACCATTACTTGTAGACCTGTGAATGCGTCAAAATGCTGCGCCTTCCCAGGCGAGAATATGGCTGGGTCCAAACTGGGGTGGCGTGGTGAGCAAAAGAACGATGGATTACACCCAAATCTGTGTGTCAGTGGGTGAATTTTTGCATTGTCCAGCATTCCATCTATCATTTGTTCCTTTTGTTTTTGTCGCCCTAAGTGGTACGGGTATGCCCAGACGTGGGTCCCGTGCTCACTGCACCACTGGATTCAAGCTAGCCTGGCTGATAAGGGGTGACGCCCCAAAACCAGAGTCAGGATGCTTGTTTCCAGTCCAAGGAGGACCTGGCTTGGCCGCAGTGTTGCCAGGTTGGGTTATTTCCCACACAAATGGGTGAAATTTTTCCCATTTGTGCAGGGAAAACCCTTACATGGCGGAGGGCTCCTTTTTGGGTTGATATAAGCCCACTGTGCGCAAAATACTGGCTGGGGCGGCGGCAGCGCCGCCGAGTCCATGGCGTGTCTATCACAGTTGCGTACTGTGTTTGACAAGGTCCAGGATTGGCGATGAGCACGTAAAGCGCACTGATGGCTGAGGTATGACTGGAGGAGGACTAAGCCAACCTATGCGCACTGCGCTGTCGATGATGACGTATGTACACGCCCCCACCCCTCCACACATGTGGGCGGCTGAGCAGCACACCTGTATGTAAGTGCAAACGCACCTGCTTGCAAATGCTGCTCCCTAGCATAATGGTGGAGCGGCGGTACCATGTATGTGGGTCTCAGGGCTGCCAATCTTGTTGCGCGTGAAAGCGCTACCAATGATAATTTTTGGCCAGCCCCTGCACGGTACTTTTTAAAGCAGCGGTGACGCACCATGCTCTCTCTCTCGGTGCGTGGGGGACAAACCGTCGGGCAGACTGGGCTGGCTGTCAAGTGAATTGATTAATTTGTGCCTGTTAATTTCTGGATTTGCTTGCTGCGACACAGACAATCCTTCAGCCAGCAATCAGTTACTCCGAGTCCCGCTCTGAGACCCCCGACTAGGCCCAGCCGTGACTTACTTTTTCTGACTGACTCGGAGTCTCGAACGGAGTGGAGTCACATGCAGTCTTCCTGAGTCTCACTGACACATTCCCTTTGCCCAAAATAAATGAGCAGCTCTTACTCCTCAAGGGTGGGAGATACTTCTCGAAACTTGATCTCAAAAGTGCAAACCATCAAATAAGGTTACATGAGGGGTCCAAAGGGCTAACAGTGGTCGTCACAATGGAAGGTTCCGTTGATGAGGGTACCCTTTGGGCTATCCTCCGCTGCAAGGATATTCCAGCTCATGATGACAGAAGTACTTAAGGGCCTAGAGAACATCATCTTCTTCCACAACAACGTATTAGTGTTCAGGGAGTCAATGCAAGATCACAGTGATGCTTTGTGGGCAGTGTTGGGAAGGTTAAGTGCAGGTTTCTAGTCAAGGAGATTGAATACCTAGGTTATACAATATCAGGGGAGGGAGTTATGCACAAAAGTGATCTACTCAAGGCAACCATCCCCCATTCCCCGTGGCAGGGACCAGCTGTGCTCCTTTATGGGGCTTAAAAATTATTATTCAAAGTTTGTTAGCAATTTTGCAGAGAAGACTGAAGGTTTTAGGAGATTGTTGAAGAAGAGGAGTTTTCTCAAACGGAGAGGAGCAACAAGAGGCGTTACACTAGCACTAACATGACATCTCTACTTAAGCATTCTTCGGGCAGGATAAGTTAAGGTGTCAATCATGATATCCCAGCAGAAGGCTTTTTCACATGGTGAAATCACCTTAGAACATACCACAATTCCTAAAATGAGTATGGTACCATCAACAAATGATTTATAATGTAACTAAAGTCTTAAAACCTTCTATTAACTGCAATGCTTTTTAATGAGGTGCTATCATGTATATTGGTCCCAAGATGGCTGCCAACACTTCTTGGATGAAGTGCTGACAGCCAATCAGATCTCAGGATGAGATGTGTGGTTAGGCTCCGCCCACATATATATATGCTTTTAAATGCTATTTTCTCAGGAAATACTGAACAGATTTACACCAGACCTGCAAAAGGCACTTCCTTGACCTTATGGCTACCTCTCTGCCAAATTTCAAGTAATTCTGTTCAGCCGTTCGGGCTGTAGCTGTGTCTAAAGGTCCTATGGAAAAATGCATGGGGAAAACGCGTCTCTCCACTTCAATTGGGCAGGTAGCATGAAGCTACTGAGACAGAGCTCGTTCTAAGATGCTCTCTCTCCAAAGACAAGGAAGGAGTGGGGCTCTGTCCCTACTTGCAATGTTCCAATATCACAGGTGTCTTTCCAGGATTCCTTTCCAGTCGAGCCATCCGAGACAAGCCACATTCTCATAGGTATTTTTCCACACGACAGCGATGCTCCCAAATGGTAACAAGATGACCCTGATGCCCAGGCTCTCTGGGGAGAAAATACAACAGTTCTCAGTATCGACATTAACTCCGAATGCAGCCTCTTCTCTCCTTGCTAACTCCTAAAACAAAGACATTATTCTTACTAACAAGGGCACTTCTTCCACCTGCAACACAAACGTGAGAAAGAGCACAATCCAACATGAACATGAAAATAAACTATTCACTCTAATGCGAGAGCAATCAGTGAAAATGCATTTCAAGCCTACAAGATCCAGCCAACAGAAGAGAAATGGAACAAAAACTTTACAAAAGTGCATGGGAAACAAGGCACATTCGGTTGATATATAAAACTGCACCATTAGTAAACACATTCAATAATAAATGGTTGTCGGTTGCAAAACATGAGTGTTTCTGTTAGTGTTTTCTACCAGTTGCATTTTGTTTCCACATTAATTCTTCATGTATTCTATATATTGGGCCTAAACACATCACGTTTCAATCAATCAATCAATTAATCAATCAATCAATCAAGATATTTATAGAGCGCGCTACTCACCCGTTAGGGTCTCAAGGCGCTGGGGGGGGAGGGGGGGCCGCTACTGCTCGAAGAGCCAGGTCTTGAGGTGCTTCCTGAAGCTGAGATGGTCCTGTGTCAGTCGAAGGTGGGAGGGGAGGGAGTTCCAGGTCTTTGCTGCCAGGTAGGAGAAGGATCTTCCTCCGGAGGTGGCTCTGCGGATCCGTGGGACGATGGTGAGGGCGTGGCTGGTGGAGCGGAGCTGGCGGGTGGGGGTGTAGGACGTGAGACGGCTGTTGAGGTATTTCGGTCCCATGTTGTGGAGGGCTTTGTGTGCGTGGGTGAGCAGTCTGAACGTGATGCTCTTGTTGAGGGGGAGCCAGTGGAGATTTCTTAGGTGCGTTGAGATGTGGCTGTGGTGAGGGATGTTGAGGGTGAGACGCGCAGAGGCGTTTTGTATGCATTGGAGATGGTTTTGGAGTTTGGTTGTTGTTCCAGCGTAAAGAGCATTCCCGTAGTCCAGTCGGCTGGTGACGAGGGCCTGTGTGACTGTTCTTCTGGTTTCGGTGGGGATCCATCGAAAGATTTTCCGGAGCATGCGCAGGGTGTTGAAGCATGCGGAGGACACGGCGTTGACTTGCTTGGTCATTGTGAGAGAGGAGTCCAGGATGAAGCCCAGGTTGCGTGCGTGGTCGGAGGGAGTTGGTGCGGCGCCCAGTGCCGAGGGCCACCAAGAGTTGTCCCATGCGGAGGGGGATTGTCCGAGGACGAGGACCTCCGTCTTATCCGAGTTGAGTTTGAGACGGCTGTGCTTCATCCAGTCTGCTACCTCTTTCATTCCTTCCTGGAAGTTTGTTTTTGCGGTGGCTGGGTCCTTGGTGAGGGAGAGTATCAACTGGGTGTCGTCGGCGTAGGAGATGATGTTGAGGTTGTGTTTACGTGCGATGGCGGTGAGGGTGCTCATGTAGATATTGAAGAGTGTTGGGCTCAGTGAGGATCCTTGGGGTACGCCGCAGATGATTTCGTATGCCGAGGAGCGGAAAGGGGGAGGCGGACTCTCTGGGTTCTGCCGGTGAGGAAAGAGGTGATCCATTCCAGGGCCTTCCCCTGGATACCTGTTTTGTTGAGGCGGTGGACTAGGGTGCAGTGGCCTACGGTGTCAAAGGCTGCTGAGAGGTCCAGGAGGATGAGGGCGGCTGTTTCTCCGTTGTCCATTAAGGTTCTGATGTCGTCTGTGGCTGCGATGAGGGCGGTCTCGGTGCTGTGATTTGCTTGGAATCCGGATTGGGAAGGGTCGAGCGAGTTGTTGTCCTCGAGGAAGGCGGTCAGTTGTTTGTTGACGGTCTTCTCGATGACTTTGGCCGGGAAGGGGAGGAGTGAGATGGGCCGGAAGTTCTTGAGGTCCCTGGGGTTAGCGGTGGGTTTTTTCAGAAAAGCCTTGATCTCAGCGTGCTTCCAGCTCTCCGGGAAGGTGGCTGACGTGAAGGAGCTGTTAATGGCGTTCCGTAGGTGGGGTGCGATGATGGTGTCGGCCTTGTTGAAGATGTGATGAGGGCAAGGGTCGGCGGGGGAGCCGGAGTGGATGGTGTTCATGATGTGGATGGTGTCTTCGCTGCTGATGGGGGTCCATGAGTTGATGGTGGTGGTGGGGGCCGTCGGGCTGGTGTCCGGAGGTGGAGGCTGGGGACCGAAGCTGTCGTGTATGTCAGCAATCTTGCGGTGGAAGAACGTGGCGAGGGAGTTGCAGAGGTCTTGTGAAGGGGTGATGTCGTTGTTGTTGGCGTCTGGGTTCGAGAACTCTTTGGCGATGCTGAAGAGTTCTTTGCTGTTGTGGGTGTTGTTGTCTAGTCATTCCTTGAGCGATGTCCTCTTGGTGTTCCGGATCTGCTGATGGTATTCACAGGTGGCAGCTTTGAGGGCTGTCATGTTGTCTGTTGTCCGTTCTTTGCGCCAGGTTTTTTCGAGAGTTCGGCAGGACTTCTTTGCAGTTTTGAGGGCGTCTGTGAACCATGTGGGT
This sequence comes from Triturus cristatus, assembly GCF_964204655.1. Classification (NCBI taxonomy): domain Eukaryota; kingdom Metazoa; phylum Chordata; class Amphibia; order Caudata; family Salamandridae; genus Triturus; species Triturus cristatus. The sequence goes on along the minus strand of NC_140586.1, from coordinate 869,039,333 downwards.
TTTCTGGTGGTGGACTTGCAGTGGGTGTTCTTTAGTGGAGCGAGGTCGTCGGCGCAGTTGGTGAGCCAATGGGTGAGGTTGAGTGCTGAGATGTTGGCGTCGGGTGTGTTGGTGACAGCAGGTGGGTTCTGGCTCAGTGATGTGGTGAGTTGGTCCGTGGTGATTTTGCTCCAGCATCTGTGGGGGATCCGAAGCGTGTGTTGGTGATGGGTGGGCTTCTTGAATGTGAAGTGTACGCAGCTGTGGTCGGTCCAGTGAAGTCCGGTGGCGTGGTTGAAGGTGATGTGGTTGCTGGCGGAGAAGATGGCATTGAGTGTGTGGCCGGCGAGGGGGGTGGGGGAGTCTACTAGTTGCTTGAGTCCGAGGCTGGTGAGGTTGTTAAGCAGTGCGGCGGCAATCAAGCGTTTGTTAAGCGCGACTACTCACCCGTAAGGGTCTCATGGCGCTGAGGGTGGGGGGAGGAAGGAACGTTTATGTTATTATATTACAAAATCCTAGCACTGAAGTTAACACGACAAAAGACTTGGGGCCATATGTAGGTAGCCTAATACCGGTCGGTAACGGCTGTATTGCGGTAAAAATCCCGTTACCGACCGGTATTCAGGCTTTTGGTATGTAGGGGGGACATTTCAGGATTCAGTAATTTACCGAATCGGTAAAATTACGGATTCGGTAATTTTACCGATTCGGTAAATACTGAATCCTGAAATGAGATGTAGGGGGAGTGTGTGGGTTTTGTGTGGATTCGTTATTTACCACCAACTAAAAGTTGGTGGTAAATGACGAATGGCTTAGAAAAAGCATTTTTTGGCACTTAGAAGTGTGCAATGTGGCAGACATACATGCCCTTAGGGCATGTATGTGTGCCACATGTGCACACATGCAGGAATCAGGGGTGCAACAGGGTGTCACTGTGACACCCTGCCACCCTTGATTGTGCTCCCCCATTACCGAATCGGTATTTACCGATTCGGTAATGGTAACTGGCCTCCTGGCCCATAGGAATCAATGGGAAGCCAGTTACCATTACCGAATCGGTAAATACCGATTCTAAATTACCGACCAATTTCGATTCGGTAATTTTTACCGACTGATTACCTACATAGCATTTACCACTTCATAAATACCGAATCGGTAAAATTCGGTATTTATGAAGTGGTAAATGTTGGGCTACCTACATGAGGCCCTATATGCGGATGCGTTCTACACGTGTGATTATAATGCACCACTACAAATGAAAATAGATTTTGCGCTACATCAATCTGATAACACGCCAAGGTAAGGGCTAAGCAGCTAGACAATCAACCCACTTCCATCACGCTCAATGCCACTGCATGCAATCCACAAATAATGCCCGATCTGGCTTCTTTTCTCATCTTTCCCTATCTACACTCCCCATAACCATGGCAATGACACTACCCAGCACCATATCACCTTCAAACCGCTTTTCCAATTCAAGTGTCAACACCTTCAAGATCACACACCCACCAAACATCTCTAAATACTCAAAGAAAATTGTGAAACACAACAAACTTTAGAGACTTCCCTGTATTCTTTTTTCAGACTAATACCACGGCATGAGGAAAGGAGCCCCTAAAACCGACCTCCTTTATGAGACTTTTCCTACGGCAAAAGAAAAGGGCAGGAATGCGCCATATCTATAAGATACGGCGCATTCCTGTCCTTTTCCCCTGCGCTGGCGTACAATGGGCTGCCGTGCGCCAACGCAGGCACCTTTGCACCATGGTGCAAGGGTGCCTGCGTTGCGAGGATGATTATTTTCGTACAGGAAGGGAAACCTTTCTGTACAAAAATAATCACAAGAGGCTTTTTCCTCTTTCTACGTGTGCTGGAAAAAGGAAAAACAAGGAGAAATAAAGATATTTCTCCCCGTTGCGCCTCCCTTACGCCTCCCCTGGGGAGGCGTAAGCTTTTGGCGCTGCCTCAGATTTACGATTTCTCGTAAATCTGGGGCAGTGTCAAAAGGCCATGGATGTTGCTGGGAACGCCCCCAGCAACACCCATTGCACGCCCCTTTAACGCAGAACACTGCGTTAAAGGAACTGATATTTATCAGGCAGCATTAAGCCCAAAAATGTGGATTGGTGCTGCGTGATAAATATCACGCAGGCTTCTGCGCCACGGAATGTCACAAAAAGTGACGTTCCGGAGACGCAAGGAGTCTCATAAATGAGGCTTATAATTTTTAACAGGCTGCATTTCACTGGCTATGACCTCATGCAAATCACTCTACCACCGAAAAAGTTTGTGAAAATATTCTTGAAGCTAGCAAGGTTGCTATCAGCTCATGATGACTGACAAGCAATCTGAACTAAGGCTCATGAACTCTAACCTTTATCAGCCACTAACCCTACCATGTATTGCACCCATCCAAACTTTCAGTCAAAATTCAACTAATTTGCCTACGGCATGGTTTGATCCTACAGAAAGCATACAAGTATGGGCGACTAGCAGGTGATGTCCTATGCAGAGGATGTCGATCAACAACGGAGGCTCTTTCTCACATCATCTGTCTGTGCACTTACCTCTCCTGCCGCAGGCGTTATTGGCTAGGGCCAATTTTCAGACAATTAACCATCAGCGCCTGCACAGCTGCAATAAATGAATGCTTAAAGTAGCACTTGTGTCCATTATCTGCAAGGTTTCTAAAATTTTAAAAGTCTACTATAACGATATCGAAAGCTGATGTTTTAAGCCGCAATTGATCAGATCTTTTTTTGACAAGCATTTTTAGGTCTCGCCTGAGCCAGTGCGCATGTGTTGCTCTGCGAGGCTTCTATTAAGCACTTCTAGCTCGGACCACACGCTCGTGCGTGTGTTTTTCTTTGTTGCTCACACACTATTGGCCTTTGCGTGCATCTTTCTAAGAAAGACAGCACGCAATTGGCCAAAGGCGGGTGCATGTCCCGCCTTCTCTCTCTCCTGCCCTAGGGAGCTCGGGAGCGAGCAGCGGCCCCACACTGTGCCTGCTACATTCCTGCAATTCTTTGTAGTGTGCGCGCGCACCACTACCATCAGTCTGGCTCTGCTGTGTGCCTCCAGCCACTTTCAGCTCAGGAACAATTGTGTCAGCGCGGGGCCATGTACGGGGGGGCTGCAGCGCACACAGCCGCTCGATGCAAACTTTCTGTACCAAGCCAGAGCTCACCCTTGCTGCTGCCTCCAAACGAAAAGGTGCCAATAGTTTGCTGTTTACGTCTCAAGGAGGGTTACTTGCTGTGGTGCCCATTCGACCACTCCAGATGCTGGCTGCATCGACACTGGGCATATTTTTTATTTAGTAAGAACTTCAATGGCAAAGGTCCGTTTGATCCCTTCCGGACAGAGAAGGGTGCAGCCTGCAATGTGTGGCCGGAACATTGGTCACTTAACAAACGGTAGATGCCCCAGGGTCGTCGCTCGGGGTCATCTCAGCCGCCCTGGAGCCTCCAAGCTAGACGGTGTGTTGTGAGTCTTTGTTAGCCATGTCTGTTTGCAGGTTTTACAACTGTATCTGACAGGGATGTGACACTGGCTGACCAACATACATGTATTTTATTGTTAACCGCGCAAGTTGCAGTTACTGCTGCAAATTAGAAATTGGCTGCGAACTGTCTGCTTCCTGCCTACAAACTCCTTTTTAACTCGCAGTGTTGTCAACTGTGCTTGTCTGTCGTTGGTTAGTTCACCCAAAGGCACATTGGCGTTTCTCTGTATCTGCCAAGGCGAGTGCCGCTGTAGAAACCACACACGACTATCAGACGGCAGCCACATTCTCTTGTACTTTCTTCCACACACGTGCAGGGTAATCTTCTTTTCATTGCCACTGTTAGTTGTGTGCTGGGCCAGTAACGGGGGGGGGGGCCTGGTCACTATGTCCCCTGCTCACCTGAGGTAATAGACAGCATATCTGAGTACATACTTTGTGCCCTGCTGTCTTTTTAATTTGTCTATATTACAATCAAAAGATATTCTATCAGACCCTTAACACAAGGCCACGTGAAGGTGGGACTATTTCCTTACTCATGGAAAACTTTGCTTGTGTATGCTTTGGTGATAACATGGAATTGGACACAGTGGTATAATGTGTTTATTAGCATCTTATACTGAGCCACTTTCTCTTCGCTACATAGCGTGCATACATATGTACTATGCAGTGAAAATGAACGTGTCCTAATAACACCTGTTATTTAGAGCTGGAGTGCAAACACTTGCATTCATGCACCTGCTACTACGGTGAAAATTTAAAATACATTATACTTCCCATGGTACAACTTTGCCGACAGTAGGAAACATGGCCTGCTGTCTAACAGAGTGTGCATTTATTACCAGTATTGGTTGGGGGGGGGGGGGGGGTATCATTACTCACGGTAGGCTGTGTCTCCCCTCTTCTATTCGTAGCCACTTACCACACCCAACAATGGTAATACACAGCATTGAATGTCCGCTCTGTCCATCTGTCCTATACCTGTTTGTGGGAAGTGATTACAGTGAGGAGTCTGAGCGTGGTTTGCTGCAGCCGTGCTCCAGCATGGTCACAGGGTTCACTTTTAGCTTTACACTGTACAAAGAAATGTGGATTTATGAGTAAAGCTCACTGCACAGAGCAAAAGAACTGGGCCTATGCTCAGAAGGCCTAAAGAGTTCACGGACATAGGGGCATATCAGCAAGGCGAGGGGATAGAATTATCGCCGCTTTGGTGGACGTTTTCGGCCAAAAAGCGGCGATAATTTTATCGCCTAATTAGCAAGGTCACGCTAACGCGTGAAACCTTGCATTAGCGCAGGAATTCCTAACGCCCAGCTTTGCATCTCTAATGAGATGCAAAGTGGGCGTTCCTGACCTGCCATACAGGAGAAATGTCGCTAAGCGACATTTCTCCTACCATCAAGCCCCACGCTATGAAGCATAGTGGCAAGAAAAGTAGCGATAACCCCTGTTATCGCTACTTTCCTTACGCCTGCTTCAGGACTAACTTAGCCATGATATCCTATGGAAGGTGGATATCATGGCTAAGTAGTGAGTCCCGCGTATGTATGGAGCATACCCCCACCCCAACCGTGTAAGTATGACCCATACCCTCACCCGCGTGCGTATGGAGCTTACCCCCCATGCCAACAGTGTACGTACGGACCGTACCCCCACCCCGTATGCATGGAGCGTACCCCCCACCCCAACAGTGTAAGTACGACCCGTACCCTCACCCGCGTATGTATGGAGCGTACCCCCACCCCAACAGTGTAAGTACGACCCGTACCCTCACCCGCGTATGTATGGAGCGTACCCCCATGCCAACAGTGTACGTACGGACCGTACCCCCACCCCGTATGCATGGAACGTACCCCCCACCCCAACAGTGTAAGTACGACCCGTACCCTCACCCGCATATGTATGTATGGAGCGTACCCCCACCCCAACCGTGTATGTACGACCCGAACCCGCGTACGTATGGAGCGTACCCCCCACCCCAACAGTGTATGTACGGACCGTACCCCCACCCCAACAGTGTATGTACGACCCGTACCCTCACCCGCGTACGTATGGAGCGTACCCCCCACCCCAACAGTGTATGTACGACCCGTACCCTCACCCGCGTATGCATGGAGCGAACCCACACCCGTGTATGTCCTAAGCGTACATATCCTGAAATAGGAGGGTTGGGTGCAGAGTCCTCCCAGCAGTGCCCAGACACAGGAGGGGTGGGTGCCTAACACTCCCAGCAGTGCCCAGACACAGGAGGGGTGTGTGCAGAGTCCTCCCAGCAGTGCCCAGACACAGGAGATGTGTGTGCAGAGTCCTCCCAGCAGTGCCCAGACACCGGAGGGGTGGGTGCCTAACACTCCCAGCAGTGCCCAGACACAGGAGGGGTGGGTGCCTAACACTCCCAGCAGTGCCCAGACACAGGAGGGGTGGGTGCAGAGTCCTCCCAGCAGTGCCCAGACACAGGAGGGGTGGGTGCAGAGTCCTCCGAGCAGTGCCCAGACACAGGAGGGGTGGGTGCAGAGTCCTCCCAGCAGTGCCCAGACACAGGAGGGGTGTGTGCAGAGTCCTCCCAGCAGTGCCCAGACACAGGAGGGGTGGGTGCAGAGTCCTCCCAGCAGTGCCCCTGCAAAGAAAAGGGTGGAGTACCCACAGATCCAATGCCCATAAATGTCAGTCAGGTGCACAAAGATCCTGCAGTACATGTACCACATGTGTGCAAGGCTGGGAGTACACACATGCATAGCGCCGAAAAGAAAACATGTCCACAAGAAGTCATGACAACAGTCTACATACACAAGTACAGTGACCACCAAGGACGCCACGAATGATGCAGGTGGAGACATCGCTCAGCATGCATGGCCCAAGTCTAACGAGTCCGTCACACACCCAGCCAATGTAGACACAGCTCAGCACCACATATTGGAAAGACCCTGCAGGGAAGATGTCAGGTTACACAGAGGAAGGAACACACCTTGGGACGATGTCAGCATGCTTACATGAACAAAGTTATGTAGCCAACAGCTTGTGATGGCACACAGATACCAGGATCCACCCTATGACCAGCACAAGACTACAATTCCCACACACCCAACACATTATCACCACCCAAAATAATGGGGCAGGTCCACCAACAGCAATACCAGACAGACAGTAGTGTACTAAGGAAAAATAAATTGCTTTAATCAGCATCCAAAAATCTGTTTGTCCCTTGAAAGTTCAAAATGTACAATGCCCATAGGGCAATCCAAAGTTCAAATCCAGGTGGGGGACACAGTGGGACGCGTGTCCCCTAGCTTGCCTGCACAGTCAGACTCCGTCGTCTTCCAGAGGAGGGAGGGCATCATGTGGGGGTGAAGGACCAGGCACCGCAGGAACATGAGGGCGAAGGTTAGGCGTCGTAGGTGCAGGGATGGAGGACTCCACCACAGGGGGTGGGGCAGGGCCAAAGGCAGAGGCCAGGATGGCGCTGCACACCTTAGCAAGGTCCTCTAGCGACTCCCCTGCACCCAAAGGAACCACAGGCCCCAAGGAGGGGGGGGGGTCAGAGGGATGGGTCGCAGCGCCACTGGCGGAGGGTGTGGACAGGGGGGGGGACTCAACCACCCTGACCGGGGACTTCCTTGACCGCTTGAGGGGTGGTGTCACTGTGGGGCTCAGGGACAGAGCGGCCATGAAGGAGTCTTTGCCGGATATGTGGCCAGGAGAGCTAAGGGGAGGGGATTTGGAGGGAGTGGATTTGGTGGAATGCGGACTCCCACTCTGGCTGCGTGGCTTACGTTTGCCCCCCGACCCAGTGGGTGTGCCTACTTCACCCTGTGTGTGCGTGCCAGGAGGTGTGCGTTTGACCTTCCCTGCTGGTGTGGTGCCTGTGTCTGTTGTGGTGGGTGCATGCTGACGTCTGGGTGTATGTGGGACAGGCATGGGAGTGGGAAGTGTGGATGGGTCAGGGGTAGGGGGTTGGACGAAGCGCTGCAGGAGACCCACTGCTGCAGTCAGTGTCGAGTCAATGGACCTCAGCAAGTTGCGTTGGTCAGCCTGCGATGAGAAAATGCCCTCCAAGTATGCCTCCATGTTGTTCAGCACTTGGCTGTGGCCATGGAGGACATTAAGCATCGCAGCCTGACCAAACTGCAACTGCTGCTGGATGTCCACAGACTCGGCATTGGCAGCAGCAGTGGAGACAGGGGCAGGGGGTGCGGTGCCTGGCAGGAAGGAGACATGCGGTGACTGGCCACGCTGGGAAGGGACACGAGCAAGTGGGAGGCGGCTGATGGCAATGGAGGGGGCGGGGAGAGATATTGTGCCGCTGTCAGCTGCTGGTGCAGCCTCCGCCCACTCGGAGAGATCATCCTCGGACCCGTCAGCTTCATATTCTGTGGTGGCAGTGGACAGGTCCTCGGCCTCACTCTCCTCCGCCTCAGTTCCACTCGATGTGCCAGGCACGATGTCACCGCTGGCACTGGTGCTCGGTCCCTCCGCTCCGTCTGTGCTGATGTCTCCCTCCGTGTCCCCCGACGATGCTGTGGGCAAGGTGAAGAGACAGCAATTAATCATACACCTGTATACATATGTCACATGAGTCCAATCTACATAGGTTACAGTGCATAGCCTGAAAAGAAAGATGAGTAACATCTACAAAACAAGGTACATATGTAGGGCATGCAACACACAGTTGGTTGACCCACCATGCCATTGAAAAACTGTGGAGAGCATGACACAATAGCAAATGACATGAAATGGATTTTGACAGAGGAGCCAGGCCCTGGGGACAATCCAGCACTGCATCTGCACCACACAGCGTCGCCGAAAATAGGGATGAGCAGGGACCATATCCATGAACTTGAGGCACATGCTGCATAGGTAATACTGAAAACATGCCCACCATGACTGGCTCACTGCACCTTGAGTGTATGTCCAGACAAACAGCACACACTGGCCAGACCGAGCAAGGAGATTTCAGGTTTTGACATGTAGGCTTTGCCCGCACCAACCACCCCCTACACGAGACAATTAGTTGAGACACAGGAAGCACTTACATCTCTTAGTCTGGGTGAAATACACATGGGCTGCATAAATGCAAGATTGGACACCAAATACCCAAGGTGCGCCTGTCCAAATAATCATGTACAAATGGTCATCATCAGATGATTGTAACAAGACACACAGGCACTGGCCACCGTGAGTATGAACAAGGAAAATCAGGTCAGGCTGTACAGTGGACACTTGTACTACATTTTACGTCAATATACATGGTGCCAGGGGACAATGGCACAGAGCACAACCTATGCTGTGGACACTGAGAGTGTACACATTTTGTGATGCCACACATGACACCTAGGAAAATATGCCCCAGGGGACAGTAGTGGCCACACCACTCCATGGTCCTGAATGGGAATGACTGCAACACACGCCACCATCCCTGCACCATGCGTATTGCACACTCATGCACATCATGTCACAGGGCACAACATAGGACATGCGTGCTGTAAGGCATGACACTTGAGAGACTAACTCCCAAGTCTGGCCTCTGCATCAGTGCCAACTCACATGGAACCCACAAGTACTGAACGGGACAGGGCACAGGCAAGGTCCCAAAACCTGTTACACACCACCCCCACACATGGTGCTACAGGCATTGTTCACGTGGATAAAGTGCCAGCCTAGATAACCTTGTGAAGGAGTGACTACACACAGACCAGGGAACACATTGCAAGGAGGGGAAGGGAGGCAGGAGAGCACCGCTATACTGTGGGTAACAGGATCTGCACAGCACCTTTAAACCCTGGCAGTGTATCCATGCAACTGTGCACTTACAAATGCTGGTGACACACAACAAACACACATGTACCTACCCCCTTCCTGCTGCTGCTTCTCCTGTAAGCGCCTGTCCAAGTCTGGAAAGACCACCGCCAGCACACGCTTGTGGATGTGGGTCAGACGGCGGCACCCGCGGTTCTTATGGGTCTCAGGTGAGTCCCCCAGCAGGACCCGTGCGATCCTCCGCGTCCAGCACCGGATATCCTGCCAGCGTTTTCTCACCTGGGCCAGGCGCCGCTTGCGACCCTCCGTCCTCCTCACGGCACTGACAGCGTTCATCCAGATCTGCTTCTTGGCAGAGGCACCTACCTGTGAGGATGAACAAGTGACACTACATCAATACACCTGGCACATGTCACAGAGACACATATTAGAACAAATTTGCTGTTTACAACAAGGAATAGTCGCATTGCACCTTTGTCATAGGGACATGATCCTCTGGGGAAGGGCAAAAGCAGTATGTGCCATTGAAAGTACACAGGTGGAATGAGGGCAATGACACAATCAATGATCCAGGCTCACACTGTGCATCAGAAGGTACACCAGGATTATGTGCAGCACCTCTAAGCAGTCACATGCCACAGGCCACTGACTCTACCTCAGCAGAGTACACAGACACACGCAGGCACAGGACATTCACCTGCCATTGCCAAATGCAGCGACAAACCTCACTCTGCACATGTGCCACTAGACGGGGGGGCTCACAGGTGTGGGGCTGGCTCTGCACGTCAGACACACAGCACTGCTCCCTGCTCACATCAGATGGGCAGGGTATATCCATCCCTCGTGCAGCCCGGGTGCTACACTCCACATATACACCCACCCACATGACAGGGGACTTACACACACACCGATGTCCAGGGTACGAACACATCATGTGGACACTCTCAGCACAGGTACACAGAACTAACACACATCTGTGGGTACAGTCACCTGTCACACTGGGCTGACCACATTATCACATGAGGACTGTAGAGGCAACATTCCCAGGAGGACAAGACAGGCAGAATGTGGCATGCACCATGCAGTGATTGTCACAGTAAACACAATGCAAGTGAGGACGGCAGACATGCACCACAGCATGCTCTGGCTGGGAGACATCAGGCATTCCTCCCCTGGGAGCCCCCCTACAGTACATAGCATGTGTGTCACACCTGGACACAATGCCAGAAGTCACAGTTACAAAAAAGGGACACAGTCTGTGCTATTAGACTCTGCACTCACCTGCTACCCTGGTCGCCCATACAGCAGGGGGTACTGTGGGAGGATCACATCCAGCAATGCCAGGTTCTTCTCCAGGGAGAAAGGCTGTGCCCTCTCCACAGACCTTGACATGGTTCCAGGGAATCAGGAGCAGCAGCTGGGTCATAGAATCCAAAGATGTGCAGGCAAGTGCTCCCTCATGGGACCTGGCTGCCTTATATCTGCCTTGCTGGCCTGTTTCATGCACAGGAGTACAGAGTGATTGGTCACTCACATTTGCATCCTATGTTTCCTCCAATCCCTTCAAACCTAGCACAGTCAGTGGGTTTTAATTGTTTTTTTTCTTGAGCATGATGTCAACTCCAGAACCACATTGCAACAAAGTAGATTCATTCAAACTGACTTCTGCTGTGCACCTTCCGGAGAAAATTCAAACTTTAAACTTGGTCTCCATGACAACCAGCATGCATGTAGGCCTTTATACTTGTCCCTCATGTGTCCCCTATGTAATGTGGAGTTTCACACACAGGTACGGTGCGTACCGTGGCCCTAGGGCACCCCAAATGCATAGCAACGGCCCGTACAGGCGTGTGTACGGTCCGTATCACTATGGGTATGCATACGCGAGAACACCCATAGTGATAGTGAGCGTACAGGTGTGTGTACAGTCCGTATCACTATGGGTACGCATACGCGAGAACACCCATAGTGATAGTGAGCGTACAGGCGTGTGTACGGTCCGTATCACTATGGGTACGCATACGCGAGAACACCCATAGTGATAGTGAGCGTACAGGTGTGTGTATGGTCCGTATCACTATGGGTACGCATACGCGAGAACACCCATAGTGATAGTGAGCGTACGCACGCGTGTACGGTCCGTATCACTATGGGTGTGCTCGCGTATGCGTACCCATAGTGATACGGACCGTACACACGCCTGTACGCTCACTATCACTATGGGTGTTATCGCGTATGCGTACCCATAGTGATACGGACCGTACACACGCCTGTACGCTCACTATCACTATGGGTACGCATACGCGAGCACACCCATAGTGATACGGACCGTACACGCGTGCGTACGCTCACTATCACTATGGGTGTTCTCTCGTATGCGTACCCATAGTGATACGGACCGTACACACGCCTGTACGCTCACTATCACTATGGGTTTTCTCGCGTATGCGTACCCATAGTGATACGGACCGTACACACGCCTGTACGCTCACTATCACTATGGGTGTTCTCGCGTATGCGTACCCATAGTGATACGGACCGTACACACGCCTGTACGCTCACTATCACTATGGGTATGCATACGCGAGCACACCCATAGTGATACGGACCGTACACGCGCGCGTACGCTCACTATCACTATGGGTGTTCTCGCGTATGCGTACCCATAGTGATACGGACCGTACACACGCCTGTACGTTCACTATCACTATGGGTGTTCTCGCGTATGCGTACCCATAGTGATACGGACCGTACACACGCCTGTACGCTCACTATCACTATGGGTGTTCTCGCGTATGCGTACCCATAGTGATACGGACCGTACACACGCCTGTACGCTCACTATCACTATGGGTACGCATACGGCAGCACTCCCATAGTGATAGGGAACGTACACAGGCCCTCTGAGCGAATGTACGGTGCCTTTCACACATCACAGTGGTGACAGGCAGCACACAGGAAGGAATAGAGCTGACATACTTGTCCATGGATGGACATCAAGGCATTGTCTGGGCAGTACTACATATGTGGGGCACAGGTGTGAAAGGCTGTGATGTGGCACATTACTCCTGAGTCGAGAAGGCAACAGATGTATGATGAGATGTGTACAGATGTTATGTGTGACGGTGCAATGTGTGCCAGGCATGCCCTTCACTCCTTTGACATGTGTGCATGTCGTACTGCACACTTGGGATGAGCGTCACTGGCATGGCACAGTCAACTACACACGCAAGTGTCCCCTGATGCCCGCTACAGGGGTTACCACACCAGACATGTGACTACCCACGGTGCACGATGTGTCTATGTCATGTATGTGTGGTGTGTTCCCATTAGCTTGATGTTGGTGCTCCCTCAAAAGCATCAGCTGTTGCAGCAATCAACATGTGTCTGTGTGTAGATGGACATGGCACACTGTTACCCACACCAGGCCACATGTGGTATCGGATGTGAGGTGCGTATGTATGCATGGGACACAGAGTAGCGTAACAAGGACCTGTCTGCATCCTCTCAATGAATATGTGGTGAGTCATTACATGTACACCTTATTTGCAAGGTGTGTGGGCTGTCCTAGTGTAATGTCATGTGACCTGTGGCTCTAGTGTTCCGCTACCTGTCTCTGAAATCGACATCCTACTTCTGCTGATGTGTTGATGTATGTCACTCCTGTGTTGCGTCTGGCTGTTCACTTACACTGGGACACAGCTAATCCCATGCCATGGCATGTGGAGGTTCACAATCTCCGTGTGTAGCTGGGTCTTGGTAGGAGTGTCACCTGGCAGCCATACGTGTCCAGGGCATGTGGCACATACCTGACTCCGTATGTAGCATATGTGTATTGACAGATTAACATGTGCTCAGTACAAATAAATTGTTGTTGTAGTGCACTCACTCTTCCTTGTCACTTCCAAATTACTGCAGAGCGCCGCCTCTTCCCCGACCAATTCCGGACTTGGCTGACATGCGGGAGAATGACTGTATACGGTGCTACCGCTTCCCCCAACCGTTGATTGAGGAGTTGACGGCAAGGCTGGCACCGCACCTGCAACCGCTGCACAGGTATCCTACGGCACTGACACCCAAGCTGAAGGTAATGGCAGCCCTACATTTTCTTGCCACGGGTACCTTTCAATATACCATAGCTCATGTTGGTGGCATGTCCCAGAGCATGTTCAGCCGTGTGCTGCATGATTTCTTAGAGGCCATGTTGCTTCACCTGGATGAGTTCATCCATTTCCCAACTCCTGAACTGTTGACTGGGGTCAAGCGTGGATTCTATGTCCTGGGAGGGATGCCCCATGTCATTGGGTCCATAGATGGGACACATGTGGCTTTGGTGCCACCACAGGCACAGGAGGTAGCGTACAGGAATCGCAAGCACTACCACTCCATCAATGCCCTTGTGGTGTGTCTATCCAACATGGTGATTTCACATGTCTGTGCTCGTTTTCCAGGATCAGCACACGATGCCTACATCATGAGGCGTAGCAGGGTGCCTGAAATGATGACGCAGCTGCGCAACGAACGAGCATGTGTTGTTGGTGGGTACACTCTGTCTGTCCTGTATTTTGCGTAGACATCCAGCACGACCGCTTCTCCTGTCCTACTTATGTCCATGTGGTTTACATGTAGGGGACGCTGGCTATCCCAATATGCCATGGCTGATCACATCTCTCCGCAACCCCATCACGCCGGCCCAGCTCTGCTACAACACCGCCCATGGCCGGACAAGGCGAATGATAGAGAGGACATTTGGCCTCCTGAAGAGCCGATTCAGATGCCTCCACAAGACCGGCGGCGCCCTCCCATATGCCCCGGCGAAGGTCTGCAAAATCTTCATGGTCTGCTGCATGCTGCACAACATGGCAGTTGAGAAAGCTGTGCCACTCATCCTGGATCAAGATGATCAGGACCATCCACCCGTGGAGGACGAAGGGCTTGGCAATGGGGCAAGTGATGTGGAGGATGTGGTTCCGCAAGAGGACATCCGGAGTCGGCTCATACGCGACTTCTTTGCTTAGTGGTGAGTACCAGTGTCTGTGTGTGCACGCATTGGTCCCCGTGTGGCCTGTGTTGCGATGTGTGTGTCCATCTGCATGTATGCCACGTGAGTCAGAGGTGTGTGTGGATGTGTCACTAGAGTGATGGTGCCAGTGATGAGTGTATTTCCCCAGTCATAATTGTGACCTAGCATGTTGTCATCCTTACATGTGTCGTGTACATGCACATGCAAGTGGATGAGCTTTTTGTGGCTGACCTCTTGTGTGTCTCTCATCCCCAGGTACTTGTGCATGCCGTCTGCATTGTTGTGGCACTGCTATTCCTCATGGACACGTCATTGTGTGCTGACTCAGCGTTACACGCACGGACAAGTTTGGAAGTCTCCTTAGGGTAAGGGATGCATCAGGGGTGTATTGGGTGTGGCAGTTGTTTACTATGTGTGCACACTGCCCCTGTCGATGTTTGGTTCCTCTGCAGACATGTCGCATCACCATTGGACACATGACATGTAGCTGGGTACACCTGAATAGATGGTCAGACTTGTTGACAGTCATCTGTGATGGGATAGTGGATTGTGATGATGGCATAAATGTGTGTAACACTGCCCTCGGACACATATGGTTTGCATTGGCTTGACATGGTGTGGGACTTACACATCAGAGGATCAATGGTGTATGGCAGCCTCTCCGTGAGCAGCAGGGGGTGTTTAGCTGTTATCCGACACTTGTGTGCCAGTTCCATGGCTATCACGCATTTGTGCTGCAGAAGGGGGGTTCCAGTGTTGGGCCCACATGTTACTCCACATGACCTGTTTATGTGTACTCCGAGTTGCCTCTGCATTCAGGAATACATGAATAATAAAGGTGTCCCTATGCCTCCAAGGTGCCTATTCTCAGTCAATGCTGGTGTGTTGCCACGGTGCATACGGCATGCCTGGCATGGTTTTCCCTGATAGTGGCTATGTGTCTATGTGTCGAGTAGCAAGATGCAAGCTGTTTGTGTGGGATTAGACTGTGTATTGTGCATGATGTCCATGACTGTGTGGGTATTGTGACATGTGCCATCCCCATGCATCCAACGTTGGCCGGGCCACCATTCTCTGCATCCACCTGACTCAAGCTTGCTGGACATGGTTCTGCCACCTGTCCACACATACCTGGTTGCCCCCCAGGACACTCCACATGATCCCTGTCCTCTGCGCATGGCTGTCGCTGTACTCAATATGTCTGTCGGCACGGTTGTGCGGCCACCCCCTCAGCTGGTTGGGCCCATCACAGGTGTGTATGGTGCTCCATGTCTGTCTTGCCTAATACATTGTGACCCATGTGTGTCCTGTGCCAGACTCAGGCCCCAGGGTGTGGATGGTTGAAGTCAAATGAGAACTCAGGCATGGTTAGACTTTACAAGACACATGTAAGGTAATAATGCAAAATGTAGGCATCATCTCTTTATCGGGTGACTTTTTATTTTTGTTGGGGTACGTGGGGGGGGGGGGGGTGTATGACATGAGGGGCTTTCCGGGTGTGTGGAATCCAAAGTTCACTAGGGGAGTTGGTGTCCTTGCCATTGGAAATCCTCAGAGTCCATGCCACAGTCTTTGTCAACATTGGTCAGACAGTGACCAGCAAGTCCATGTGGCAGAGAATGTCTTTTGATGCTGTGCTGCTGTTGGTCCAGTGGGCCAGGTGCCAGGCCAGGTGTCCTGGGAGATGGTGCTGTTGCGCTGACCCTCACGGTCTTTTCCGTGGACGACCCGCCCTCCTGCGGGGACCCTCAGAAGCAGGCCGTGACGATGTTTGGGATGCTCCGTCGGATGTCTCCTCCTCCTCCTGATCCCTCCCTGTGGGTGGTGATGTTCTACGCCTGGTGGCACAGGGAGGGTTGCCCATGTTGTCAGCTATCCGACGGAGTGAACGGTGAATTCCCGTGAGCACCGTCACGAGCTCAGCCTGTCTGTCCTCCATCCGCCCTTGGTGTCGCAGTAGACAGGCATGTTGCTCCGCGTGTTGCTGGGCCTGCTGGGTCTTGATCTCCTCGAGGATGGACACAACCTGGGCCATGCCCGTGGTGTCCTGCCGGTATGTCTCCAGGATGTTTCTGACATGGGAATATACCGGTTCCGCAGCCAACTGGTCAGGCTCGCGCCTGCGCCGTCCTCCACTCCCACCACCCCTGCCCACTTGCACCTGGCCTGCCCTTGTGGGCACATCGGGTCTCCGGGACCCCTGAGGGGTGGCATTGGCGTTGTCGCCTGCCTCCTCCTGGGTGCCCGGTACACCGTGTCCCTCCTGGCCAGCCTGGCTGCATTGTGGTGGTGGGGCAGGGATCCTGGGTGTCTCCTGGGATGTGGCAGGAGTGGGGGTGGTTGTTGGCCCAGTTGTACCTGACGCAGGTGCTGCAGGTGGTTGGACACCAGAGGGGCCAGGTTGGTCAGGGTCGGGTTCGTCCACAGAGTGGTGAGAGTCGTCGCTGCTGGTGGGTCCATCATCCCGCCGAGCCGGGTCCTGTGAGTCTTCCCCCCAGTGTTGGGGGGTGATCCACGACGTTGACCTGTGTGTGAGAGAGACAATGTTAATTTTGTTCCATGCAACATCCATGTTTCATTCGTTTCTAAGTTGGCACATTTCCTCTGGGAATTTGGATATGTCTTGCATTCCACTCACAGTGCACTTGTGCATGGGTATGTCCCTTGGCCACAGCTTTTGCGACTTTACCTATGTTTGGCACAGTCTTACTTGCTGCGTCAATTGTGACTGCAGTCAGCAGTGGAGTGAGCAGGTGTGGCGAGCCATGCATTGGCGCCTTCCGTGTTGCACTGTACGTGGGCACATGGAGTTGTTCCACACACTTATGTAATGCAGGTAGCTGGCGTTGTGCTCGTGCACAGGTTGAGACATGGCCCAGTGTTTTGCCATGGAGAAGAGAAGGGGATTCAGGCACTGGCCACCCTTGTCTACATGCACTCAGTCCACCTGCTGACGAGCAGACATTCCCACAACCCCCAAGGCTGAATTGGTCTCCCTGTGTGCCCCTTTCTCACTCCCTCTCTGTCCCCCTCTCCCTCCCTCTGTGTGTCACCCTCTGTCACCTCAGCCCAGCTTCCTAGACACACACTTTTTCCAGTCCTTTGAATGGCCCTTGGCTTGTTGATGTGAGTTTGTTTCTGTTCTCCAGGCACCCATTCGGTGTAGTGTCTTTGTCTGCACTGCTGCTGTGGTGGTGTGTGCTGCCACTCTTTCACAGTGTTGGCTGTTCATTAGCTGCTGTCATGTGCCAAAACGTGCCGTCACCCCCATGTCTTAATGCAAGGCGTACGCCATTTGCTGGCAAGTCTTTCCTGTGTGGAGACACACTGTTTGTCTGGCTGTGACCTAGGCCATATGGGCAGAGGGCATTGTTGTCTGCTTCTGAGTTGCACTATGTGATTTTTGGGGCCCACACTCCCGCAATCCGGCTTACCGTGTCTTGTGTTGGTGTTTTCTGTGGCCTGTGACTTTGCATTGTCCAGCTGGGTGCATGGGGCATGGTGGCGCCAGTGGCATGTGCGTGTTCATGGAGTGTGGTTGAGTCATGCGATAGCTTGGAGTGGTTGCGTGCCTGATTGTGAGTTTGGTTGTGGATGACGTTCCCCCCATGTGAGGTGAGTTGTTTGTGTACTCACCCGGGTCTCGGAGTCCTTCTAATCCGTCCACTGACACCACCGGCAGTATGGCCATCACCCTCTCCTCCCAGGGATGGTAGTGTGCGGGTCTGCGGGGCGGCCCTCCTCCAGTGACGTTGGCCTGGTTGTGGTCGTCGGTCATTTTGGCTCGGACCCTCCTCCGCAGATCGTACCACCTGGCTTGGCATTCATGCCTGGTCCTTCTGGTGGCCGCAACAGCATTGACAGCATCGACAATCCTCTGCCACATGGCTGTTTTTTCGGACATGCAGGTCTGTCTGACCAATGTTCCAAAGAGGTGTGGCTCGACTCTGAGGATTTCGTTGACAAGGACCTCCAACTCTCGGCTAGTGAACTTTGGATTCTTGTTAGTGGGCATGGTGAGGGGTGTGGGTGTGGATGGTTGTGGGGGGTGTGGGTGTGGATGGTTGTGGGTGTGTGGGTGTGGTTGTGCAGGTGTGTGTGTGAATGTGATGAGGGGGTGTTTGTAAAGGTGTGTGTGTGAAGGTGTGCAAGTGTAAGGTGTAGTAAAGGTTCAAGTATGGTGCTGTAGGTTGTCTGTGGGGTCTGGCAGCAGTGAGTCTGTTGCAAAGGCTCATGGTTTGTGTCTGTGGGCCCTTTTTATTGGTCCATTGGTGGGTTTGGCTGTGTTTGAACTTTGGGTGGGTGTGTTATAAGGAGTGGTTGTGTTTTGGGCCTCTGTTTGGGATTTTGGCAGTTGCAGGTCAGTGAATGTGTTGTTTTTGTGCTTGTTGGACATGTGGCTTTGTGCCATTTGAATGGTGTATTCTTGTGTTGTTTTGCTTTGTCCTGGTTGTGTACGTGCGTTTTTAGCGTGTGTACGGTGTGTACTTCGGGAATTTTGTTGTACAGTGCTGTCCTTGTGTCTGGCTTGGTACGACTCGTACATGCGCGATGTTGGGTGAAGGTGCTGGTGTTGGGGCCTGGGGTGCGCTCCGTACTTAGAACGTTGGGGTGGGGTTACGCTCCATACATACGCGGGTGAGGGTACGGGTCGTACATACACGGTTGGGGTGGGGGTACGCTCCATACATACGCGGGTGGGGGTACGGGTCATACATACACGGTTGGGGTGGGGGTACGGTCCGTACATACACGGTTGGGGTGGGGTACGCTCCATACGTACGCGGGTGAGGGTACGGGTCGTACATACACTGTTGGGGTGGGGGTACGCTCCATACATACGCGGGTGAGGGTACGGGTCGTACATACACGGTTGGGGTGGGGGTACGGTCCGTACATACACGGTTGGGGTGGGGGTACGCTCCATACGTACGCGGGTGAGGGTACGGGTCGTACATACACTGTTGGGGTGGGGGTATGCTCCATACGTACGCGGGTGAGGGTACGGGTCGTACATACATGGTTGGGGTGGGGGTACGGTCCGTACGTACACTGTTGGGGTGGGGGGTATGCTCCATACGTACGCGGGTGAGGGTACGGTCCGTACATACACGGTTGGTGTGGGTGTACGCTCCATACGTACGCGGGTGAGGGTACGGGTCGTACATACACTGTTGGGGTGGGGGTACGCTCCATACAAACGCGGGTGAGGGTACGTGTCGTACATACACGGTTGGGGTGGGGGTATGGTCCGTACATACACTGTTGGGGTGGGGGTACGCTCCATACGTACATGGGTGAGGGTACAGTCCGTACATACACGGTTGGGGTGGGGGTACGGTCCGTACATACACGGTTGGGGTGGGGGTACGCTCCATGCATACGCGGGTGAGGGTACGTGTCGTACATACACGGTTAGGGTGGGGGTACGGTCCGTACATACACTGTTGGGGTGGGGGTACACTCCATACGTACGCGGGTGAGGGTACGGGTCGTACATACACTGTTGGGGTGGGGGTACGCTCCACACATACGCGGGTGAGGGTACAGGTCGTACATACAGGGTTGGGGTGGGGGTACGGGTTGTACATACATGGTTGGGGTGGGGGTACGGTCCGTACATACACGGTTGGGGTGGGGGTACGCTCCATACGTACGCGGGTGAGGGTACGGTCTGTACATACACGGTTGGGGTGGGGGTACGCTCCATACATACGCGGGTGAGGGTACAGTCCATACATATACGGTTGGGGTGGGGGTACGCTCCATACATTCACGGGTGGGGGTACGTCTCGTACATACACGGGTGTACATACACGGGTGGGGATTCGACTCGTACATAGGAGGGCTGGGGGGAGTGTTGGGCACGTATGCGGGCACATGTCTCCATGGTTGCTATGGGAGTTCGGTGCGGACGGTGTTTTTTGTCCATACGGTTGTAACATTGGACGCACGGGATGGATCGTACTTGCGCGGTCGGACTTCACTTTTCACATTTGTACGGTAAATCGTCCGGGGACGTGTCGGACACATTTTCCGACCCGAGGACGTGTGGGGAATTATTCCCAATGCGATTCGTATGGACTTTTTCCCATGCGAACCGTAGTTGGCAGTTTGTACGGCACTTGTACGATTCGTACGGTAAAAAGACCGGATATGAGTCGTACGGGGAAATATTTTACAGGATCGTAATCGGCACCATAGTGTCACCACCTGAGCACCAAACAGCATTCACCACCACCATTTTACATCAGCGCACCACCTAAGCACCATGTCAGTCTGCTCTTGGAATCTGGCATCTGTTGATTCTCCCCTAGTGTCCATCCGCTGCTCATGTTCTAATTAAATTACTGTTTTCCAAACTCCACTCCCCCGTTATTTATGTCCCGCTCCCCCATAACAAAAAAATGTATAACAAACCAGCATGAGAACAGGCAGGAAGAAGTTGCCAGCAGTGCAAGTAAATTTTTTATGTTAAAATCTTTTTTTAATCAGGTTTTTCAGTTGTATATAATGTCGTCTTTGTTTGTATAAAGGTAACAAAAATGCTTTAGACTTTTTATTACAACTTTTCAACATAATGCAGAGCAGCCACAATGCTCAACAACATAGTCAAAAGTTCTGGCTAAACACATATGGACCCAAAGGCGAGACCTATTGGCTATGTAAATGCTTGTTTAAATTAGCATTTAAGCAGCATTATTATGGATTGCATGTCCTTTCTCCGTCTGAAAATATGTCCTGGTGTTTGCACTTTTGCAGCTCCTGTATTTACAGCACCTGCTTGTTATTAGCAGAACTTGATAGGAATAGCACTTGCACTTTACTTGCTTTTGATGCGGGATATTTGCACTTTGCATTATTCAGTTGCCATTTAACTGAGTCTAAAAAGCTGTGACTCTTGTGCTGTTTTGCACTGCTGCCCTTGTGCCGTCACCAGCTGCTGTATTTCTTTCCTGTTATTTAGTGGACCGAGGTAGATTGGGTCTATGCATGCACGGATTGTTGTCAACAGATTGTATGCGGTTTGCATTTTTATTGTTGTAATGTAACCGGTGCTCACGTAAATCGGTCCAATACATTCGGGTCGAGTTTGCGCGACATAAAAGCGCCAAAAAATACAAACAATCAAGTCTTGCCGCTGCAGCTCAAAGAGCGGTAACCTAGGCAACATGTAGCTTAGTCGTATGAGAACAGAATACCCTCCGTAACATTACTTAGTATAATACTATTTAATTGAGTATGATCGCCTACGTTTACTAACGGGGGGCATATCAGCAAGCTGGCGATGAAAAATTATCGCCACTTTAGCATCCGTTTTTGGACGAAAAGCAGCGATAATTTTATCGCTTAATCATCAAGGTCATGCTAACGCGTGATTCCTTGCTTTAGCTCCCTTTCCCATAAAGCCCACTTTGCATCTCTAATGAGATGCAAAGTGGGCGTTTCGTCCCAAAATAACTGGAGAAATGTCGCTAAGAGACATTTCTCTAGTTAACATGGGAATCGCTAACAGGCATAACGATAAGAAAAGTATTACTAACCACAGTTAACGCTACTTTCCTTACGCCTGCTTTCACCCTGACTTAGCCATTATATTCAATGTAAGGTGGATATAATGGCTAAGTATGTCCTGCCCTATCAGCAAGCTAAAGCCAAAATGTGTGAGATTATCGATGGATTTCCAGCGATAATCTCACTTTTGGCTGTTAGCGCAAGGAATTTTATCGCTTTTGAGATAAGCGTTGCTGATAGCACACTATTTCAGCGATAAAATTCCACGATAGCCGGCGATAATTATCCTAGCGCTAAGTGCGCTTAGTGATAATTATCACCGGTCCTTGCTGATATGCCCCCGAGTATGTCTACAATTTTTCTTACTATGCGCATTAGATAACATTTTCTTATCTCAATTTATGTGCAGTTTTTCTATGACAAGTAAACCATCCATAGTACCGCAATGTCACTCACCACATGTCGTGCAAGTACACCCGCGACCATCTAGACGCAAGTTTTGAAATAGTTACAAAATACTGCATTGATAGGCCGACACCATTTACATTATAAAGCTGTCACTTAAATATTTGCAAGAGAAAATTATATAAATCCAAACAATGAAAGTTCTAAATATTTCTGTAAATTCATGTAAAATTGAAGGCCGAGACGATAGTAGCAGTAACGTGAAAAGGATCATGGGTATGCATATATTGTACAGAGGATCGTGGGTTCATTTGCACCTCATGTTGTTTGGATGTATATATTTTTATCTCGCAAATGCTTAACTGACGGTGTCAGCCGATGAATGCAGTAGTTTATAATTATGGCCTATCCGTTTTCAGTGCAGGTTGATGGTTTGTTATGACGCTCTACGGTGGTTATACTTGCGTTTTGTAGGGTGATTGATGGTACGGTAATCGTTTAATTTTTCGAAAGTCTTTCCTATATCAGTAACCAACAACGGTTTGTAAATTATAGTTATGGGATGGGTGACCGTGATGAAGGTAGCAGCAGCGCAATTGTTTTAGTGCCATTATTGGCAACATCCCCACCCACAGTCTGAGCATGCATGAATAAATAAATACACAACACAACTTTTGTTATGGAAAAATATTGCTGCAGGTTTATTCCATACAAAAGTATGCAATATGGTGGGTTATCTTACAGGCGAGCCAAGGGCAGGCAGCGGTATCCAACCTATGCTGCCCTGCCCGCCTGATAAGCCAGCACTGTGGGTAACCCAATCAGTGCTACACCTTTTAAGTGATCCTCTTCCCGGATCACGTGACACATTGGTCCCTTATTACTCACGCCCCTTTCAGGGCGGAGCGTAGCAAGGGAAGCCCCAGGTTGGTCAGACCCCCAACTGCCCAAAGGACTAACATGGTGCCAACGTGGCTTTCCAGGAAACTGCCCTGAAGCTCCTAGGATTTGGCTCTGGCACCCCTATTGCACTCGTGCAGAGGTACCGTTACTGTACCCGTCTGCTTCCAGATCGCCCTGTAACTCCGACACAGCTCTGGAGGTGGCGCCCGTCGTCACCAGAGCCCCTCCACCAACACAGCTATATTCTCACCTGCAACCTGCCATTTCAAGGCCTCCTGCAATTGCAAGGGGAACAGGACCATTCCCACAGGTGACAAGTGGACCCCATCCTTCTCAAAGTAGCCTTTAACATTGGCCTGAATCAGCCTGTGTCTGATGAATCCCAGACCATTCTATTCTTATTATTATTTATTATTATTATTTATATTTATATGGCGCACAAATCATCCCCAAAGGGATCTCTCGGCGCTTTGGAGGCAGGCTTCTGCGATCCAAGCAACTCAGTTAAATAACCTGGTCTTTAAGTGCTTCTTGGAGATGGTTAGATTAGGGCAAGAGCGCAGATCTAGGGGCAACAGATTCCAGTGTTTGGGTGCCAGATAGGAAAAGACACGCCCTCCCATCTTCACTTTTCTGATTCTCGGCACTTGGAGAAGCTTTTGGCCGCTAGATCTTAAACGACGAGCCGGAGAGTACCATACCAGCTTATTTGTAAGATATGAAGGACCCTGTCCGACAAGTGCCTTGAAAACTAGGCACAAGAGTTTAAAGAGAGCCCTCTTTCTTATCGGCAGCCAATGCAGTTCTCTCAATAGCGGTAAGGATGGAGTGAGTGGAGGTTTATTCAAGGCAAAATGAGCCGCCGTGTTTTGCACGACTAGTAACTTCGACAACAAATCCTCCCTCACCCCCACTAGGAGAGCATTCCCATAATCCAGTCTACTGACTAGCAGTGACTGGATCAGAACCCTTCTAGCAGAGAGCGGAATGCACAGAAAGACCTTCTTCAAGGTACGCATCAGGCCAAAACATTTGCCTGATAAGATTTTAACGTGTTGTTCCATGGATAAATTATTGTCTATTGCAATGCCCAGATTATTTACCCATTTTTTAGGGGAAGGGGGTGATCCTAGTTCTTCCGACCACCATTCATCCGTCCATAGTTCCTCTGCTTTACCAAACAGTAGGATCTCCGTCTTGTTGGAATTAAGTTGGAGGAAGTTGTTTTTCATCCATATGGAGATTTTAATCATACAGCTCTTAAATCTGTCTCTGGTCACCGAGTGGTCCTTTTCTATGGGTATTAACACCTGTGTGTCGTCCGCATAGGAGATGGTTTGGAAACCACAGGATTTTACAATGGTAGACAGAGATGCCACATAGATGTTAAATAACGTGGGGCTTAAGATGGAACCCTGAGGCACCCCCTTATCCACAACTGTGGTCTGAGAGGCAAAATAGTCTAACTGCACACATTGGGACCTGTCCGATAGAAAACTCCGCAGCCACTCCCATGCCCCTCCAGTGACACCTATCTCTCGCAGTCTATTCAACAGAATTCTGTGAGAGATGGGTGTCAAAGGCAGCTGACAGATCAAGTAGGACCAGCACAGCCGGAGTCCCTTCATCCAATAGGAGCCAGATGGTATCTGTTACCTCCACCAGTGCGGACTTCGTGCTGCAACAACCCGACTGCGAGGGATCTAAAAGGCCGTGCTGATCCAAATGATCTGAAAGTTGGCGATTGATCAAAGTTTCCATAACTTTAGAGCAGCCTGGGAGGAGTGAGATAGGTCTGTAATTCTGCAAATCGGCACAGTCTAACGATGGTTTCTTAGGCAGGGATTTAATGAAGGCCTTTTTCCAGCTTGCCGGAAAAGAGGATGTAGCTAAGGACAGATTACAAACTTCCTTTATAGGGTTTACTAGCTCCATTCCTAAGTCCGACAGCACATAGGGGGGGGGGGGCTATATCGGACGGGGAGCCTGACTTAATGCCTTTCAGTAATGGTAGCACCTGTTCTCTAGTAATGGTTGCGAAAGTCTCTAGTCTCCCCGACGAAGAGATATCAGTGTCTTGACTTTCTTCCCAGTTGTCTGGTATTGGCTTAAAGGAGTCATATATGATGTCTATTTTGTTTTTAAAATGTGTCGCGAGCTTATCACAGAATTCCTGTGTGGGAGGACAGGAAGAGTTTGTTACGCTAGGGGCCGTGAATTCCTTAAGAATCCTAAAGAATTCTTAAGAGGAACCCTTTGCCCCCTCTATGCGGGTGGCCAGGAATGTTCTTCTTGCAATATTGCAATTGTTGAGATACCTCCTATGAACAATATTATAGGCAAGTCTATCAGTCTCCGCTTTTGTTTTCCTCCATTTTCATTCCTTGACCCTACAGGCAGCCTTCTCAGTCTTTAAACTGTCCGAATACCAAGGGGCTGGGCTTTTTTTTTATCATATATTGTAGCTGATTTGCCTAGGGCGATCTTGTCAAAAGTCCTTATGACCTCTGACTCTAATATGCCTAGGGCTATATTGATGTCCTGACACTCACTGAGCAGGGGAGGAGAAAATATTGTACTGAACCTCTTAGATGTGACCTTCCTCCATTGTCTACGCAGAACTTTTCGCCCTTGCGGTTTTTCCAGACCTTTAGGAGCCGAAAAAGAAAAACTCAGGGCCATATGGTCCAACCAGCTCACTACTAGAGGTGGTTCTGTATTCAAGCTAGGGATATTGGTAAAAATATTATCTAGCGTATGGCCTGCTCTATGGGTTGGACCAGCTACTCTGGGCAACAGCTCTAATGATTCCATGGCTGCCAACAAATCAACAGTAGTACAAAAGACAATGGTCCTAGACCTGAATTCAGAAATAGGCTATAAGTCCTTTCTTAGTGTTATCATTTGAATGTTCTGGGCTATGCAACAACAACTCAGATAGCCCTCAATAATCAATATAACATTTGTCATATAAAACAAGACATGCAACCAACCATCATCAAAACATTCTTATAGCATTTATTATTATTGTAGTTTACTTTTGACAAATTTCAATCAAGGTTGCTCCAAGGGGAACGTGCAAAGAGTGAGGTGTTGGAATATGAAAAAGTGAAAAGAAAGAAAAGGTATTCGAGAGATTTGTGACATAAAATACTTAAAAGACTTGAACACTGGACCGGTTGTCAATCACCGTCCAAATGAAATAGCCTGGTCACGTTGAATTAATTAGTACAGCCGTTGAATTAAACGATTACAAAATACATTGGAAACTAATTCCAATAAGGCACGTGAATAAATGAGCGTATTCCAGGCTCTATAATAAAGGGCGTCGACGTTTCGATCCGTCTTTGTGGCCTCAAGAGGAAATTTGGACCTTGGCCATGCGGATCTTCATCAGGACTGAAGGGCAACCTAGATTGGTAATGGGCCTTATGGAGTGCCTAAAATTAATGAAAATTAAAATGAGGCTGTTAAAACTTCTTCCCTTGATGGACCTTCCCCTAAAAACACCTTTCTTCATATAATTTTTCAGTTTGGCAATTAATCCGGCTGTGTATACAAACATCGAGAACTTGAGTGGAGTAACACCACGTATTAAGGTACCCGTCACATGGTTTATTTCTGTTAGGTCTACAATTAGCGTACTTGTTCCGGTTACTAATAATCGTAACCTTGTCTTTTCAGTTTCGAATTCAATTCTACCCAGTGGCACCTCACTTATGGAGTCCACCCACACGAAGGCCACCGTTATGCCTTATTCACAAGGATAAGCGGGTAAGCCTCTTTGGCTTTACACAGCTAATTAATAACACTTTAGCCTCATGCAACAGCCTCATTTTAATTTTCATTAATTTTAGGCACTCCATAAGGCCCATTACCAATCTAGGTTGCCCTTCTGTCCTGATGAAGATCCGCATGGCCAAGGTCCAAATTTCCTCTTGAGGCCACAAAGACGGATCGAAACGTCGACGCCCTTTATTATAGAGCCTGGAATACGCTCATTTATTCACGTGCCTTATTGGAATTAGTTTCCAATGTATTTTGTAATCGTTTAATTCAACGGCTGTACTAATTAATTCAACGTGACCAGGCTATTTCATTTGGACGGTGATTGACACCCGGTCCAGTGTTCAAGTCTTTTAGGTATTTTATGTCACAAATCTCTCGAATACTTTTTCTTTCTTTTCACTTTTTCATATTCCAACACCTCACTCTTTGCACGTTCCCCTTGGAGCAACCTTGATTGAAATTTGTCAAAAGTAAACTACAATAATAATAAATGCTATAAGAATTTTTTGATGATGGTTGGTTGCATGTCTTGTTTTATATGACAAATGTTATATTGATTATTGAGGGCTATCTGAGTTGTTGTTGCATAGCCCAGAACATTCAAATGATAACACTAAGAAAGGACTTATAGCCTATTTCTGAATTCAGGTCTAGGACCATTGTCTTTTGTACTACATTGCACCCAGGTCCTTGACTTTTTGGGTTACCCCATTTTTGTAATGGTTACCTTTGTGCAGGCAAGTCCTGCGAGGGTTTTATGTTTTATGTTAAATGTTGTATGTTAACTGTCTAAATTTAACAGATTGTCTTAGTCGTTACAGCTAAGGCCATACCTTGACTAATATTACACGCTTTATGTCAGATAAGGAGACACTGTCGTATAGTGAAGAGTATATAGACAAATTATTGCAGGAACAGGGAGGTAACACTTTCCTGGGGAGTACTACTACCAATATAGACCTGACACTCAATGAGAAAGTATCTAAACTAGAACGCTTAGAGAAAAAACTGATCAGAACACGATTACATGGTCACACCCTAGCCAAATATCTCAAATCCAATGTCATCCCTGTAGGCTTACAGGTGAGGAATGAACCGGCTATTTTTCTTGACAACCCTAAATTCAAAGAAAACTTTAGTTTCGTGTCTAATAATTGCTCCAGGCATTGGATGGTGCTTGGGATTGAGACAGCGGTGGAAGAAGTCCAACGTTTAACTAAAGAAATTTTTGACTTAAAAAAAGAGATCATTGAGGATAAGTCACTACTTAATGCCAAGGAAGCATTGGAGAGGTTAGAAAGAACCATTCAAGAATTTGACATCTACACGCAAGCAACTAAATTGGACAAAGTAGCCAGGGACATTAAGTTATACGACAAGAAAAACACATATCCATACTTACAGGAAGGCTACTATATAAGGGAACCACAGGGCACTTTCGCTAGCAGAGGTAGGAGTGGGTTTAGGAGGTACACAACTTTCTCCGGATCATCACTAGGAAGTAACCCTGATAGCGATACAGAACGTGCTGGTCCAAGCTCAGGTTCAAACGTAGGCACACCTTCCCCAGGGCAGAATTACCAACAGTCTTCTTTTTAGCAGAGGAACCATGGTGGGGTCAGCGAGGACGGGGACGCCCCTGGGGCAGACCCAGGGGACAGAGAGGCGGACAATGGAACCAGGGGAGAGGCCAATTGAAGAAGCAAACACATTTCCAACAAGAGACTCATGGAGAGATACAGACACGACGACAACACTACAGATGGTAGCTTATGCACATGAGAACCCTATAGTCAATCTATCTGACTATACTCTCACACCCAATGAACAGGGAATCTTGGAGAAGGGACTTTCCTTTGTACCCACATCCATGCCAAACACCTTCAATTTGAAAATTGAACTACATCAATTTTTCAGGAAAATCCGCCTTAAGCATTACTTTCTTAAGACCCCTTATAATCCGGTCTTCTCAGGCAGTGGACTCAGACCACCGTCCAAGATTAATCCACCAACCCACCTCATGTCACATAAACTGCTAGCTTATGAACAAGTAGTTATAAGGGACATTGATCACATACTGACCAAACGACAATATGTGAAATATAATGTGAGTAAACAGGAACGTGAGGCTCTAGAAACTCTAAAAAAGAACACAGACATAGTGATTAAACCCGCGGATAAGGGTGGGGCAATTGTACTACAGAATGCGGATGACTACAAAAAAGAAATCCTAGCGCAGTTATCAGTGGAAGGTAACTATGTGAAATTGAGTAGGGACCCCACACAAGAGATAAGCAACATCATAAATGACGTGACTAGGGTGGCACTAGAGGCAGGCTTCTTAAACAAACTTGAGTATGATTATCTCAATAATAAACACCCTAGAATGCCCACAATTTACACCCTACCTAAGATACACAAACGTATGCAGGATCCACCGGGAAGACCAATAATTTCTGGATGTGGCTCAATCTTGGAACCTCTGTGCAAATACATAGATGTGTTCCTTAAACCCATTGCAGAGAATACTACGACTTATCTCAGGGACACGATGCAAACTATCAGATTGGTGGACTAACGTCCTTTTGACTTTAACATACACCTTTTAGCCACTATGGACATAACCTCTTTATACACTAACATCCCACAACAGTCAGCACTCACTTGCATGGAATCTGTACTTAACACTAGACCAGCACCACACAAAGTCCCCACTGAGTTTATAATTTCACTACTCAGGATTGCTATGACCAGAAATTATTTCACGTTCCAAGGAAAGTTCTATAATCAAACTAAGGGCGTAGCGATGGGAGCAAGCTTCGCTCCTAATCTTGCCATCATCTACATGAACGAATACGAACACCACTTTGTCCTTAGTGACCTTAACCCGTACAGGGCCAATGTAGCACTCTGGCGACGATACATCGATGATGTTCTAATCGTTTGGCAAGGTAGTGAGGAACATTTGGTAATGTTCCATCAGTGGCTCAACAAGTGCTCGACTGATATCCAATTCACTCTAGAATTCAACAGAGAAAGGATTAATTTCTTGGATATCCTTATCAAATCTGAGTCAGGTAAACTACACACGAGCCTCTACAGGAAAACCAGTGAACGTAACACACTGTTACGCTATACCAGTCATCACCCACGCAACCTCAGGGACAATTTACCCTTTGGTCAATTTCTGAGGTTGCGCAGAAACTGTTCTAAAAAAGAAGACTATTTTGAAGAGTCATCGAGCCTCCTTGCCAGGCTATTGGAACGTGGATACCCCATCAGACTGCTTAAACAAGCACGTAAACGTGCCTGGCACAACCATAGAGAGTTCTTACTAGTTCCCAAAACCAGACAGAATACTAAGGAGGAACGTCTAGTATGTGTCACCACGTTCAATACCAAAAGTAGCGCCATCAAAAAAGCAATCAATCAACACTGGCACTTAGTAGCAGAAGACTTGGGCAATATGCCACCACCTCTACATGCCTTTAAGAAAGGTAAAAATATAAGAGATTATGTAGTAAAATCTCTACTGCCTACTACACGCACCATCAGCCAAAACACACTTTGGGGTATCCCGCCCATTAGGGGCCACCATAAATGTGGATCATGTAAAGCTTGTGCGCTTACAAAAGAGATAACAGAATTTTCACACAATAATCAGGTATACAAACTCAATGAGCACAGTAACTGTAATACGACGGGAGTCGTTGTCAGGTGGCGAGAACCGGTAGTACACCGCTCGCATCCCCGCCACGTGGGGGAACTACGTTTCCCAGGACGCCCGGCAGAACACGCCCCATGTGTTCGGCGCCGAGCGTGACAGCGGTTAAAACCGCCAACAAACACCAAGCGGGGCCGATGATTCCAGCCAGTCCTGTTCGCACTCTTGTTCCAGAAACAACGTTCCAGCCCAGTATCCTCGGCCTTGCCCTCGTCCTTGTATCCAGTCTACATCAGCGCTCCTCTGCCCAAGGATACCGGGTCCAGAGTGGTAGCGCGAAGGTGAAAACCTCGTCGGTGAGCCCCGACGCTTCCACGTTCCTGTTTTCTTCCCTCATCCATTCCACGCGCTCCTCTGCCCACGGAGTTCCGGGTGCAGAGTTGTAGCGCGGACTGTTGCGCTCCTCTGCCCACGGAGAACCGGGTCCAGAGTGGAAGCGCGAACTGGGGCGCTCCTCGGCCCATGGAGTTCCGGGCTTAGAGTAGCAGCGCCCGTTCCTTTTTGCAGCACTACACAACTGTGAGTACTGTTCTTTCCTTTAGCCTTCAGGGAGGCGATTTCCTCGTTCTTTTAGGAGTGACCCTGATCCAAGACGCGCTCTGGGGGGCATCAAGCACTGACCTTCAAGTGCTGGCTTTTGCTCCCAGTGGGCAGCGTCCCTCTGCCCTTCCAGATTCAATCCCCCGAATCCGCCCTGGCTCTGCAGTGACTCGTCAGTGCGAACCTCAACTGAACGACACGCAGGCCAGGCCAGAGAACCCTCAAAAACCACGGGTTGGAAGGTGACAGGTGAGAAACCACTGCAAAGCGGGAAGGGGGAGGCAACACGTGGGTCACTATTGACGGGTGTCTGACGGTGTGCTTGTTTCGTTCCAGATCCCTCTCCCAGCTGCACCTTCCCTTCCTTCCCTCGCCCACCTGTCTCCATAGTCCGTGTGTGTTACACGTTCTCCGGACTGGGGACGGATGGGAGGTGGACCCCATTATCTTCAGCGTCATCCTGAGGAGAGAATTTTCCGGCCAACGTGACAGAATCATCGGCCCACGAATTATCGCTCCTCCCGATCACGCTGTCATAGGGGATGACCTCCTTAGAGGACGTGGTGGCAGCCCTGGCTCTTGTCCAGGGGGAGCTTGCCGCCTCACGTCAAGAAACCGCTGCCCTCCACTCCCGGATGGACCGTATCCAACGGAATCCCTTTGATGCCGGGAGTATTGGCCCAGCCTCCACGCCCCAGGTAGTGGTAGAAATGCCCGCGCATGTTCCCCTGGCCCCTCCTGAACGATTCCATGGGGATATGCAGAAAGTACAGGTCTTCATGACTCAGGTCCTCCTCAACTTCCATTGTAAACCCAAGCTGTTCGCTACTAACCAGGCTAGGGTAGCTTTCCTCATCTCGTACCTGTCAGGAGACGCGGCCCAATGGGCGGTGCCTATCGTCAGGAGAGACGACGCCTTGCTCTATGATTGGGATACGTTCCGCGAAGAGTTCGAGAAAACCTTCGACCGAAGAGCCGATACCTTCTCCGTGGATCGTGATCTCCTCGACCTCAAACAGAGCAGTTCCGATTTTCTCG
This sequence comes from Triturus cristatus, assembly GCF_964204655.1. Classification (NCBI taxonomy): domain Eukaryota; kingdom Metazoa; phylum Chordata; class Amphibia; order Caudata; family Salamandridae; genus Triturus; species Triturus cristatus. The sequence continues at coordinate 869,007,152 of NC_140586.1, read as the reverse complement.
GATACCTCAACAGTTTCAGGAGGCTGGTAGCGGAAACTGACTGGCCTGAAGCAAAACAGTCAGCCATATTTTACCGGGGGCTGACGGAAGACTTGAAAGACGTCATAGCACAAATTGATCCCCAACCACGCTCCTGTGTCGCGATGATGGAACTTGCCTCGCGGTTGGAATACCGCCTCCGAGAAAGGAAAGGAGACCATAGAAAAAAGGAAAGACCCCCTCCGTCCTCGGATCTGGCACGAGCACCCGATCACGGGCCGGCCCGGCCCGAACCCATGGAGATAGGGGCCGTGAGAGCGTCCCTCACCTCGAGTGAGAAGGATTACCGCCGGAAGCAGGGCCTCTGTCTGTACTGCGGCAAGAAAGGCCATTACCTCAGAGAATGTCCCGTCCGTCCTAAGGTTGGGAGGCCTCGCACAGGCCAAGCCGCGGCAGTGACGGGAGAAGGGGAGGCGGGAAACGCCCAGGCTTGAAGGACCTCGAAGGGAAGCCTTCAAGCTACCACTCTATCCCTTCGGTAGAAGCCGATGCTGAGGCAGAGCCGGACCACTTCTTCCTCACGCTTCAAGTGGTGATAGACCATACCACTCGGACCATTCGGGCCATGATTGATTCCGGGGCCACAGGATGCTTTCTGGACGAGACCGAAGCCCAGAAGCTGGGGGTTACTCTTCTCCCCAAACACACACCTGAACTCGTCTATGCTGTAGATGGGAAAGAGTTGGACTCGGGGCCCATCCGTTACGTCACCCCAGCCCTCTGGATGACCATCGGGAAGACCCACGGCGAATGGTTGGCCTTAAACATCATCAAAGCTCCCCGGTGCAAACTCATTTTGGGGCTACCCTGGTTAAGAAAACACGAACCTACCATAGAGTGGTCCGCAAACACCATTTCCTTTTGCTCCACCTTTTGCCGTCAACACTGTACGGTGCCTGACTCGCCTCCACCCCCTCCGTTGGTCTCTCAGCAACATATCGCCACGGCGGCGGAGAAAGACGTAGTGCTCCCGGCTTGGTATAGCGCCTATGCGGACGTCTTCGACAAACGGAAGGCCGAAGAGCTGCCACCCCATCGGACATATGACTGCCGCATCGACCTGGAACCTGGAGCTGTCATCCCCTGTTGCCGTGTCTATGCTCTCACAGGACCCGAAACGAGCCACCTCCGAGAGTATCTGGACACATACCTCGCGTTGGGCTTCATTCGCCCCTCTCGATCGCCCGCAGCCTCTCCGCTCTTCTTCATCCCAAAGGCCAACGGCGAGTTGCGTTGCTGCATTGACTATCGCGCGCTCAACGCAGTGACAGTGAAGAACCAATACCCCTTGCCCTTGATCCCAGTGCTGCTCGAGCAGGTCAGGGAGGCAGCCCTGTACACCAAGCTGGACCTCCGTGGGGCATACCACCTGGTTCGAATGAGAGAAGGGGACGAATGGAAGACGGCGTTCAAGACGCGGTATGGGTTGTTCGAGTACCTCGTGATGCCCTTTGGGCTCTGCAACGCCCCTGCCGCCTTCCAGTTCTTCCTCAACGAGGCCTTAAGGGAATACCTGGATAAGTCCGTCATAGTCTACATCGACGACATCCTTATCTATTCGGCCAACGCGAAGGAGCACGTCGTCCACGTGAAACAGGTCTTGCAAGCCCTCCGCGCGCACCGTTTATACTGCAAGCTCACGAAGTGCGAATTCCACGTGACGACAGTGGAATTCCTGGGTGTTCTCCTGACTCCCGCCGGACAAGTCATGTCGGATCGGAAGGTGCAAGCCGTGGTGAAGTGGCCGCCACCTACGACTGTCAAGGAAGTGCAAAGCTTCCTCGGCTTCTCCAATTTCTACCGGCGCTTCATCCATCATTTCTCCCAACTGGTGGCACCTCTTACGAAACTAACTCGCAAAGGCGTTCCGTTTTCCTGGCAACCCGAAACACAGAGAGCGTTCGAGCAGCTCAAGACCGCTTTCACCACCGCTCCGATCCAACGCCATGCCAAACCTGAACTCCCGTTCATTGTGGAAGCGGACGCCTCGGACATCGCAGTTGGGGCGGTTCTGTCACAGCGGCATCCAGACACCGGCCACCTCCATCCAGTGGCCTACTTGTCCAGGAAACTCAACCCCGCCGAAAAGAACTACACGATCGCCGAGAAGGAGCTGCTAGCGATTCGGGAAGCCTTCCTGGAATGGAGACACTGGCTGAAGGGGGCACAACACCAGGTCACGGTCTATACCGACCATCGCAACCTCCAGTTTTTGCGATCTGCTAGGCATCTCACCCCCAGACAACAACGGTGGATGCTCTTCTTCGCGGAGTACCACTTTCTCGTCACGTTCCGACCAGGAACCCAGAACCAAAAGGCGGATACCTTATCCCGCCAGGGTATGACCTGTCTCCCCTTGGCAGACGCCGAACGAGCCATCATTACCCCCGACAACGTGGTGGGGAGAGTGGAAACCGGATCGTTCCTCGACGGAGTGAAACGGGGTATCAAATCGTTCGCCTGGTCGTCCTGGTTGCGCAGCCACAAGGAGTGGCGTTTGTTGCAAGGCATCCCCTTGTGTGGCTCCCGAGTTCTGGTTCCTACACTCCGCCTCCGAAAGCTCGTGTTCAACTGGTGCCACGACGCCCCCAGCGCCGGTCACATGGGTGGCTCCAAGACCCTGGAAAAAGTACTGCGACAATTCTGGTGGCCGTCGGTTCGACCGGATGTCCTACGATGGGTCAAGCACTGCACCGTCTGCGCCCAGATGAAAACTGACCACTGCAAGCAACAAGGCCTCCTGCGTCCACTACCGACCCCTATGACTCCGTGGGAAAAGATCTCCGTCGATTTCATAGTGGGACTGCCGAAAGATCAGAACTGCACGGCTATCGTGGTCGTCATCGATTACCTCACCAAGATGGGGCATTTCATCCCGTGCAGGCAGATACCCACAGCGGGAACCTTGGCGAAACTCATATTGAAGGACATCGTACGGCTCCACGGCCTTCCGTTGGAGATCGTGTCAGATAGAGGGTCCCAATTCACAGCCCGCTTCTGGAAGGTCTGGTGCACCGAGCTGGGGATTCAATCATCCCTGTCCACCAGCTTCCATCCCCAATCCGATGGTCAAACCGAGCGCCTCAACCAAACCCTGAAGCAGTACCTCCGTTGCTATGTAGACAAAGCCTCAGAAGCCTGGGTGGAGTGGTTATGGGTGGCGGAGATAGCTTATAATAGCACCGTTCATGCATCCACAAAACACACTCCCTTCTACCTCTCCTCTGGGTTTCACCCTCGTTTCACCCCTTTTTTGCTCCCACGTTCTGGCGTCACTCTGCCCGATCTCCAACACCGACTCGCGCAGATACGCTCGACCCTCACAACGGCCCGCGAAAACCTCCGCATAGCGAAGGACAGGTACAAGGCGCAGGCCGACAGGCACCGTAGGCCCAATCCCGTGTACCGTAAGGGGGATAAAGTATGGTTGTCCACAAAACACATTTCCTTCAAGAAACCCAGTGTGTTCAATCCCAAGTTTATAGGCCCCTATGCGGTGGTTCGCCACGTTAACCCCGTGGCCGTTCAGCTCCGTCTCCCACCTCACATGCGCATACACCCCGTGTTCCACGTCTCGTTGCTCAAACCCTCTTTGTGTCCTGTGAAACGGGTCCCTCCTCCTGTGTGGGTGCAGCATGAGCGGGAGTACGTGGTGGAGAAGGTGCTGGACTCCAAGCTGGTGCGGGGCAGGGTGTGGTACCTCTTGGCGTGGAAGGGGTATGGGCCGGAGGAACATTCCTGGGAGCCGGCGTCGGCGATCCACGCCCCCCGCCTGGTGGCTGCCTTCCACCGCCGCTGCCCCGGGAAGCCAGGGGCTCCTCGCGGCGCTTGACTCAAGTGGGGAGGGGGTGTACTGTCAGGTGGCGAGAACCGGTAGTACACCGCTCGCATCCCCGCCACGTGGGGGAACTACGTTTCCCAGGACGCCCGGCAGAACACGCCCCACGTGTTCGGCGCCGAGCGCGACAGCGGTTAAAACCGCCAACAAACACCAAGCGGGGCCGATGATTCCAGCCAGTCCTGTTCGCACTCTTGTTCCAGAAACAACGTTCCAGCCCAGCATCCTCGGCCTTGCCCTCGTCCTTGTATCCAGTCTACATCAGCGCTCCTCTGCCCAAGGATACCGGGTCCAGAGTGGTAGCGCGAAGGTGAAAACCTCGTCGGTGAGCCCCGACGCTTCCACGTTCCTGTTTTCTTCCCTCATCCATTCCACGCGCTCCTCTGCCCATGGAGTTCCGGGTGCAGAGTTGTAGCGCGGACTGGTGCGCTCCTCTGCCCACGGAGAACCGGGTCCAGAGTGGAAGCGCGAACTGGGGCGCTCCTCGGCCCATGGAGTTCCGGGCTTAGAGTAGCAGCGCCCGTTCCTTTTTGCAGCACTACACAACTGTGAGTACTGTTCTTTCCTTTAGCCTTCAGGGAGGCGATTTCCTCGTTCTTTTAGGAGTGACCCTGATCCAATACGCGCTCTGGGGGGCATCAAGCACTGACCTTCAAGTGCTGGCTTTTGCTCCCAGTGGGCAGCGTCCCTCTGCCCTTCCAGATTCAATCCCCCGAATCCGCCCTGGCTCTGCGGTGACTCGTCAGTGCGAACCTCAACTGAACGACACGCAGGCCAGGCCAGAGAACCCTCAAAAACCACGGGTTGGAAGGTGACAGGTGAGAAACCACTGCAAAGCGGGAAGGGGGAGGCAACACGTGGGTCACTATTGACGGGTGTCTGACGGTGTGCTTGTTTCGTTCCAGATCCCTCTCCCAGCTGCACCTTCCCTTCCTTCCCTCGCCCACCTGTCTCCATAGTCCGTGTGTGTTACACGTTCTCCGGACTGGGGACGGATGGGAGGTGGACCCCATTATCTTCAGCGTCATCCTGAGGAGAGAATTTTCCGGCCAACGTGACAGTCGTCTATGCCATTGTCTGTCCATGCGGTTTCATGTATGTGGGCCAGACAATTCAAAATTCAAATGTCGTATTTTACAACACTGCAGCCGCATACGCTGCAAGACACAAGGTGCCCCCCTTGTCGAACACTTCACTGCTTTTGAACATACTGCAGAAAGTTTGAGATGGTGGGTAATTGAGAAGGTTAAGCCTAATCCAAGAGGTGGTAACTTCATCAGTATACTCAGCAAACGAGAATGCAGATGGATTCACTCTCTGGATACGATCACTAAAGGTCTGAATGAGTTTGAAGAAATAAACAAACAGATCTCAATTATGAATACTGAATAAATCTATCCATGTGGATATATCGGTACCAACCCACTAGGGCTCTAGTGAATGTCTAATAGTACTAAGATTTTCGTATATCCCTGGTTGACTCCTTACTGTCAGATCATTTTGCCCTATGTATATACTTTCAGAACACACAAACTGATTATGAAGTGAGTAATCTGAATCAATGTCCAGAATGTATAACCGGGGTTATGTATCTAACATATTCCATCATTCGAATTATGCTGTTAAATGTATCATTGTTTAATGACCTAGTGCCCATCAAGTGTTACTATACTTGATACGTACTCTCTACCCTTCTGCAATGCTGCTCTATATAAATTTCTTGACTGTGTTGAAACCTATGGCCATGTACAAATTGTGTTGTTGTTTTTGTTGTCCATTGGTATAAAGTTTTTATTCAATGTATTGTTTGAAAATAGACAGACCGAAGACCGAACACCGATTGGTTGACTCGGTGCCTGTATTAAGAATAATTTCCATTTAATTTTCCATATAGGGATGATAGTGTAAACTAATATAGCCTTGTCCCGTTTTCAGAATCATGAGTAATTGTTTTCTGCCACCATCAATGTCCGGGTGCCCTTGAGCCAATATGATTTCACCAAGGGTAACCATGGCGGTTGGCTACCCACATTAACCTTTATTAACTCCAATATGTGGTAGCTCCCATATATGAGTCTATGCTCATACAGTTCACACCAGGGACCACCATATATCGATGGTCCGGTCATAATTAGCACATTGCTAATTCTAATTGTATTCCGCATTAATACATGCCAGACCTCTGACCAATTAGATTCACTGGGGAGACTCAGTACCGGCAGCCCGGTCTGAGTCTTTTAACTCTTTTCATCCGCGTCCCGGTACCGTGACGTTGACGTTCTCATTTAAACAGACGTCTCCGAGGTGCGCGGTTGCTGAATCACGAGCACCGCGCTGTACGGACGTTCGCCGGATAGTAGTGGCACCAGGTAAAGACCTTAAATAATACTACACATGCCTTTTAAAACTTCTTCCCTTGATGGACCTTCCCCTAAAAACACCTTTCTTTATATAATTTTTCAGTTTGGCAATTAATCCGGCTGTGTATACAAACATCGAGAACTTGAGTGGAGTAACACCACGTATTAAGGTACCCGTCACATGGTTTATTTCTGTTAGGTCTACAATTAGCGTACTTGTTCCGGTTACTAATAATCGTAACCTTGTCTTTTCAGTTTCGAATTCAATTCTACCCAGTGGCACCTCACTTATGGAGTCCACCCACACGAAGTCCACCGTTATGCCTTATTCACAAGGATAAGCGGGTAAGCCTCTTTGGCTTTACACAGCTAATTAATAACACTTTAGCCTCATGCAACAGCCTCATTTTAATTTTCATTAATTTTAGGCACTCCATAAGGCCCATTACCAATCTAGGTTGCCCTTCAGTCCTGATGAAGATCCGCATGGCCAAGGTCCAAATTTCCTCTTGAGGCCACAAAGACGGATCGAAACGTCGACGCCCTTTATTATAGAGCCTGGAATACGCTCATTTATTCACGTGCCTTATTGGAATTAGTTTCCAATGTATTTTGTAATCGTTTAATTCAACGGCTGTACTAATTAATTCAACGTGACCAGGCTATTTCATTTGGACGGTGATTGACAACCGGTCCAGTGTTCAAGTCTTTTAAGTATTTTATGTCACAAATCTCTCGAATACTTTTTCTTTCTTTTCACTTTTTCATATTCCAACACCTCACTCTTTGCACGTTCCCCTTGGAGCAACCTTGATTGAAATTTGTCAAAAGTAAACTACAATAATAATAAATGCTATAAGAATTTTTTGATGATGGTTGGTTGCATGTCTTGTTTTATATGACAAATGTTATATTGATTATTGAGGGCTATCTGAGTTGTTGTTGCATAGCCCAGAACATTCAAATGATAACACTAAGAAAGGACTTATAGCCTATTTCTGAATTCAGGTCTAGGACCATTGTCTTTTGTACTACATTGCACCCAGGTCCTTGACTTTTTGGGTTACCCCATTTTTGTAATGGTTAACAAATCAACAGTATCCGTGTTAAAATTCATGTCAAAATGGAAATTAAAATCTCCTAGAAGGAAAAAATCCTTCGTTTGCAGGACATATGGGGCCAGAGTTTCTAATAAAGAGGCACAGAAGACCTTCTTGTTTTCCCCCGGAGGGTGATACACAACCGCTCCTGTCGCTTTATAGCCATATGCCAGTTCAATGGATACAATCATCAGCTCCATCATGGGAGACGATATTGTGTCCAACACTTTTACATTTAAGACAGAACGGAACGCAATGGCCAACCCCCCACCTATTTTTCCTATTCTGTCCAACCGTAAGACCTTATAGTCCGAAGGAAAGGCAATGGCTAGAGACGGGGTGGAATGTGTATGTAACCATGTCTCAGTAAAGAAACATATGTCCGGTTTACAATCTTCCAAAAGATCCCAAATTTCTATGGCATGCTTGGATATAGATCTGGCATTAATGTATAACCCTTTGAAGGTGCCATCTGTCCTCATGCCATTCTGATCTGCGAACTTATGCCTTGAACTGTTCACTCTCTTTCGGGAATGTTCAACGGCCTCCTCTGACTTAGCCCCGTTCCACACACTGCGGGGGATAATCTCAGACTACCAGAGCTCACATTGACCCATGTATTTGCTGATCTCACCTAAGTCAGCCTTCATTGCTTGCAACAATGGCCCCCTACCCATGGGAGTGAGGTCGGTACCTCCTTAGTGGATCACCAAGATGTTAAGGAAACCTTCCCCCCAGCCAGTCTCTGCTCCGATCTGTTCGGAGCTGCTCCATCTCCTTCCGGGGAACCCCATCCAGACAAACTGTGTCTGGGAAACCGCATGGAGCTATTTATCCTTCTCCGGGAGGTACAACTGCCTCACATTATCTGTAGGAATTTGATAGCCTCCCAGGAGGGAGCTCTACTCTTGTCATAACTATCTTATGGGGCAGCAGCACCCTTGTTAGATGACCACTTTCACAACCAGCCTATCTATTGAGGCTATCAGGGCAAGGAATATTGTACGTAACTGAAGCAACCCGAAACCTGCCCATAGAACAGGCACATACTCCGTTGCAGTTGACCAGACATTTGCACCGGACCTTTTTGATTGTTAAACCATAGTGACCAGGAATGCTCGTATTGCGCACCCCAATGCAGTCACAGCGCCCTGTTCGGAGTGACTACTTCCTCCGTCTGCCAGGCTTGCTTAACTAAAGCTCAATCATGTGACCCTTGGAGCTCAATCCAGCTAGAGACCGAGGGGCATATTATCAAGAAACAACGTTACAATCATCGCTGCTTTAGTGGCAGAAAACTTCTGCTAAAGCGGAGATAATGGGCTTGATAATATGCCCGTGAGAATTCCCATAGAAGCCCATGTTCTGGTGTCAACCTGGGCTTCTATGGGAATTCTCTGCGGCATATTATCAAGCCCATTATCGCTGCTAAAGCGGCGATAATTTGAATGCCGTGCTTGATAATATTCCCCCTAGTTCACTCTGTTATCCCTGGAATGACTGCCCTCCACAAATTCAACTCCACATTCTGCTTACCTTCTAGTCACCTTAAAATTCAGGGTGGGACATACATTAAATACCCCACATGACCAGGGAGTTGTGTGCATATTACCAATGATAATATTAGAATCTAAGGTTCCCAGTGTCAATTAGTGACCATTCCGTCATGGAATATGTGACATTAAGCAAGGGAGCCTTCCTGTACTTACCATTTATCCCTCCTTTCGTACAATAATTTTGCCTTTACAGTTTAATCTGTGGTATTCGCCCCCAGACTCCCGGGCTGCGTACTGCTGGCCATAGCGCAGCTGCTGACGTAATGAGGGAATCTCCCAGTTGCAACTTGCAATAAAACACCTGCCTGAAAGTGCTACGTTGTAAGCGATTAAGTGCCTATCTTAATTACTTCCCATTGAAAAGATGCCACAAAACTGCATTGTTCATGAGAACCTTAAGAAGCACACAATTTTTACCTGGGCGTACGTCTCTAAATGAGAACCACTCTACACCGCCGTAAGGCCAGAGACACACATATCTTAAACATATTTACTGGTTTTGCCACTTGGCACCCTTCTGGTTGGTGATACGGAACCTCCTACCCAGCATAAGCTGACAGTCTTGCATTGCCGTCACACCACCTGTGTCCCTTGAATCACCCTCCATCCTCCTGTGTAATAGTCATACTGCTAAGTGGGCAATCAATTCAACATTCCTCCTTTCCTGCCAGACTATTGTCTGTTCAGTTTAATCTGGGGTGACTGCACCCAGACTTCCCAGGCAGCTTTATTCCTGACAATGAGAGCAGTTGCTGACATTGAGGGAATCTCACGCTTGCAACTTGCAACTACAGCGATTATTTAAATTAATATGATACTGTGTATCTGAATGAACTATGCACTGGTAATTGACATTCTCCCACATGCAGTTGTCGTGAAACATTTTGGACTAGTCCATCAAATTCAGCCAGCCACCCCCCTAGGTGGAGTCTTGCACTCCCAAACTTCTGCTACTGTAAACCACGATCACGCTCTTGTTCAGTTGAATTTGGTAATTCACGACATTGGCAACCGCAGGGGCCTACTACTGGGCTGTGTATATGCAGCCCAGGATGACCTTAAACAATCGGCTAGGTGTGGATGGTGTTAACATTGCCCGGCTGAAGTGTAATACCTTTGCAAATCACTCCTAACAAGATGTGCCAATGCAAAGTAGAAGACAAGGGATGGCCGACCTACCTTACTTTTACTCTTACAATTCGCTGTGTATAGTGCTTGATGGATCATAACCTAATTGTGTTTTTGTGAGGCGCACGTGCCCCCGGGGTATGATGTCACTGAATAACTGGTGTATGTTACCCACTCGCTGATACTGTGTATCGCTAACTGCCCTTACTTGGATTGAAGGAATGCTGGATGCTTCCTAAGGACTGTAGACTTACTGCTCCAACCCAGTTTGACCCCAAAACTTTGGGACAACCTAAGTAGTAACCATGCCCTTCATGGTACGTCTACCCCAGCGTTGACTATCAACCTATTTGGGACACAGGTCGCAGAAGATGCCCCTTCCAGTCTCTGGTTCTAGCCCATAGAAGGATAACCCAGGGGGCAGACAAGTCTGTGGGAACCAGAGGGGAACAATATGTGAAAATACCTGCCGTTTCCTGAATATTGGGAATGCCAAATGGTCTATAATACCTGCTCTAACGCAGTGTTTACCAAACTTTTTTGCACCGCAGCACACTTGTTAGATGACAACTACCACAACCCGCCTGCTGCCCTGGCTAAAGGGCGGGTGAATATGTCTTAACTGAAGCGACCTGTAACCTGCCCTTGTTTGCAGAGGGCACATTTTAGCTGCATTGACCAGACATAGCAAGACGGGACGAGATTGCGAGCCCCACTCCCACACAACTAAAATGAAACATAGTCCATCAGGGCCAAGGCCTTGACTTTGCCCTCTGTGGTGTGACTTGGACTGCTAAAACAGGGCGTAATGAGGTCACACATTCATGTGTACCCGTTTCTCTTGTGCTACACCCGCTGGGGGATTAGTATGCTCCACACCTACTTGCCTGGAATTAGTGATGGTCCCTTGAAGGGTGAAAAGTCAGGGTCTTGTCCCTGAAGCTTGTCTATCCAGAATTCTACAGGAAATCTACAGCATTGCTTTGTAAAGCTGTTCCTGGTTCCACTATTAATTATAGTCGATATGCTCTACCAGGTTTGAACAAACATCTTAGCTAATCGTATGCCTGCCTAACTCACATGGCTGACGGGTTTAATGATTTACAAATGAAATTGCCCAACCAAAGGAGGCCTTGCACTGAAACTCTACTGGGTTGTATCAACTTTCTTTCAAAGCTAGAAATGCCCACCAAGTGTACGTGGTACCTGTTTCTATATGGTGCCAGCAGATGTTCCTCATTAAGGCCCTTGTAGCCAATTGCACAATGCAGTCCAAACAACATTTCGCCGCACCTCGCTTGGCGTTGCAATTGCCCAGAGTAAGTGCAAAATTGTACTTTCCCATCATTGGGCTGGTAACCGACGGCAAAGAAAGACAAAACTTGGGCATAAGATCACAGTTTCCTAGAGTAAAACAATAATTATCCTGCACCATTATCAAATATGCCACATGCACCCATGCCCTATCCACCTGTTGCTATGCAGATGTCATCCAATTCAATGACATAGGCGTCATATCAACCAGTTATCGCCTTTGTGGTTAACAAAATTCCATATGCTGGGATTTCTCCACTCGTGCCTATGATGCTTAACCTGGATTTGTAAGGCGCACGTGAGGTTTGGCGATCGTCCGAATGCTAGTCACCATGTTTCCAACTTATCAATATCGTCCGACTTAGTGAGGGCGCTACAAGGACTCCTGGGATGGAATTGAGGTCTAAAGAATTAGTGCCAATTAAGAAACCACCAGGAAACATCAACATAATGCAGGAACTAGCCAATGGGGCCACTTCCCAGAAAACCGGCCACAATCCAGTAACCCCCATAATACCGCAACCCAGCCATACACCCGGGGGGCAAACAGGCGACTCTGGTAAAGGTGAAAGAACATGTGAATTCCATCCCTGCAACCCAGGCATAATACTAATTAGAACCGCAGATCAATATAGGCAAAACAAAAGGACAGCCGAACACAGCCGAGAACCATCTACAGTTTAAAGCCCACTGAGGGGAGAAGTACAATTCCCACGTACTTTGAAACCAACAACACTAAAGAGAAGGTGGACCTCTCTGGAGTGCCCCACCTTAGTCCCCAGACATGCACGAGTGCTAGGGGGGTGGGGGCAGAGAAACAATGACCAACGGATGCCCCGGGTGGGCGTGCATTCCTAGTCGCGGCGGGAGTGAACACGGCGTCCCTGGGAGAACCGAACCTGGCTTTACATATCCATTACAAACCATGCCCATCGTGCCTTCCTGATGCACACACGCCACATGCTACGCACAGAACCCAGCGTCAAGGTGTGGGCATACCCTGTGCTCCTGTAGGGGCAATTGGCAGCAGAACTAGCTGCTGCTGTGGTACAGTATTGAAAGCACGTCACCGTCGCCACATATTGGATGTAAACATTCGGAATTTGGACGAGTGCGTCTGTGCACTGTCAGTAACCTTCCTCAAAGTGGGCATGAAAGAACTGAACTGTATCAATTATATGCCGTTCCAAACAGGTGCCCCCAATAATGTTGGCCCAGGGCGGCTGGTAATACTACAGCATCTGCTGTTGATTACAAGTAAATGCACTCCTAGCAGTGGTGACTTTCAATGATTGCTAGCAGTGGTGACTTTGGCCTCTGCATTACCGGAAGTGTAAGATCCATTAATGTGATTGTGTCTCTTCCTCCTGGAAGACTCCACAAACCAGACACCTCCAGAGTTCTTAGCTTTTTCTCCAATTCTGCAACACGATTGCCTACAATTTTGATGGTCTGCCTCTGATGTTGAATTACCATTTTTTTTCATGAATGGTCTCCAGCAAAGCAGTAGCCAAAGATTTCAAGTCTGAGTTGGACAGTGGAGTGGCAGGCAAGCTGCAGCCGTGATCTTCAGATGGCAGCTCCTGTACTTGTTTGGCTGACAATACTCCTGTCAAGGCACTGCTACTTGATCTGCTGTTCGTCTTTGAGTTTTTCAAACTCTCCAAAGCTGTCTTTTATTTGACAATGTTGCTCTTGAGGAGATTAACTTCTTCTTGCAGTTGTTTTAATCGTTCATGAAGATATCTGTTTTCCATACACAGAGCATCAACATCGATGATGAATGCTTCGTGCCCTCCCAGGGTATGGTTTAACTCTTGGTTTAGTCTGCCTACTTTGTCCTGAAAAAAGGTCCGCTCTTGCTTGACATCTTGGAGCTCATCCACAGTTCCTATCAGATCGTGTTCCAGATTTTCAATCTGCTCTCGTGCTTTCTCCAGCTGTTGGACAAGGTCTTCACGCCCATGAGCTGCAAAGTGACAAGCCCCAACCTCCACATCTCCAAGTCTTTGTTTTGCTATGGTCATTCTCAGAAGCTTATTGTCACCTTGTACTTCGGCCAATCTCTGCTGAAGTTCTTTTATTTCTTCTAGAAGATGCTGACCGCAAACCTTCAGGATGCCGTGTTTTTAACGCGTCATAGCCCCCCATGCGTGCTGAAGAAGGCTGTGCGTTGCCCTTGCCTGGCATTTTGCTGCTATGTCATTGCATCCCTATATTTATTACTGATTGATTGATAGGCTTTATTTCGATATATGAATATCATAAAAGCTTTACAACAAGTAAAAATAGTCACAGTTATTACAATATATACAAAGGAGAAATAAAAACAGTGACATGCAGGGCCGGACTGGCTACCGGGCGTTTTGGCATGCTGCCGAGCTGGGGGCTGATGTCACTGAGGTGGGGACTAATTTTGTTGATGGAGACCTGCATGTGCTTCGAAATAAACATAGCAAAACGAATTTCGTTCAGCACATGCAGGTTCCCATCAACGAAATCAGCCCCCAACTCGGCAGCATGCCAAAACGCCCGGTAGCCAGTCCGGCCCTGGTGACATGATCCAATAAAATACAGTTAAAAATAGAATTAAATTGAGAATGACAGCCTTTTTACACTAATCAACCAAGACCACTTTAGAAATTTTGACACCCCACAAACCACCAAGGTGGATGTGTCGGACAATAAGATGCGTAGGGCCACAATGTGCTGGCGAGTACCTAAAAGTCTACACAGTGGTTTGAGCCAGCGCCTCCTAGGTGTACAATAATCTGGGCATTCAAAAAGAATATGTGCCACCGTCTCGACCCGCGTGGGACAAAGGGCACAGAAGGGGGAGGACTGGAGGGATGATTTCCACCGGGCTGTTAGGTCGCCTACAAGTAAAGTCCCCACTCTAAACTTGAAGTACAAGGCCCGGTCAAAGGGAATGCGAATCATGTCGAGATATGGTTCATAGGCCACCACGTCTTTAATCCTCAAAAAGGCTGCGGTGGAATTGCAATGACGTGGATCGACAGTGAGCTTATAGGAGACCCATTCCCAATACAATTTCTTTATCGTGGCTTTAGGTGGGGCAGATCGAGTGACCCAAGCTTCACCAAGACCCAGCTCCCCTAAGAGGCATTTAACGTCCCTTAACCATTTGATCCAATGCCAGCCCCCCATTGCCATAACCTCGGACAGTGCCTCAGAGTAAGAGAATAATTCGGGCACCCTCCATAACCGGGCCCACAGGAGCAAGGGACGAAGTCGTGCTTGGTCTGCAATCGATCTGCAGCCTAGATCCAACAGCACAGGAACTGTGGGCATGCTCAAAGGGAGAGCCATGAGGTCTTTCAGAAATTTGCTCTCAGATTTTTCTAGTACTTCCAGGTTACATGTACCCCACAACTCCGCCCCGTATAAAGCAGCGCTAGCCCCTCTGACTTTATAAATCTCCACAACTGGGGCGATAGGTTTAATTGTGGAAGAACGTTGTTTCCTAAGCAAAACACCACCCACACTTTTGTGGGTGAGGAGCATCTTATGGATGTGCGGGGTCCAGTTCGGTGAATCGCTAAGGCGGATTCCCAGGTAGTCAAACTCTGATACCCTTTCTAAAGGAACAGAGTTCAAGGCCGGGGGACGCCCTAGTTTCTTAGGAGGATTCATGATCAAGAATTTGGTCTTGTCGACATTGATCACCAACCCCCTAAGGGAACAAAACTCCTGGAAGCGGTTTAAAAGTTTTTGAAGGCCCTGGGGGGTCTTTGAAATGAGGAGGGTATCATCTGCAAAGAGCAGTGTTGGAATCCGTTTGCCCGCCAGGGAAGTTGCGTCTGCGGGTTCTTTTAGCAGATACTCAACCACCCCATTCACATAAAGGGAGAATAGGGTGGGAGCTAGCACACATCCCTGGCGGACACCCCTCCTCACTGGAATCCTGTCAGTTTTCTCCCCATTCATACCCCATCGCACCTGCGCATAGTTGCCTGCGTGTAATTTCATCAGGAGCGATAGGATATAAGGGGGCAACCCCAGGCCCTGCAAGACCCTCCACAGTTCCTCCCTAGGTACCAGGTCAAAGGCAGTCTTAAGGTCAATAAAGGCCAAGTAAAGACTGCCCTTGCCCAGCACGACCACCTTCCAATACAGGAGGACCAATCTGAAGGCCTGCTCAGTGGTCCCAGTTCCAGAGCGGAATCCAGCCTGGAGATCTGACAGAATGTTGTTGTCATCCAGCCATTGGAGCATCCTCCCCAGAATCAACTTCCCTACCACCTTTTGGGATGAGTCAATAAGGCTTATGGGCCGATAGTTGGCGGGGTTGTCTCGACATCCCTTCTTAAATATAGGGACAACCTCTGCCCCCTTCCATGATTCAGGTACAGGGACCCCCCCCCAAAATAGCGTTAAGTAGGGTGGAAACCAGCTTCCCCCATTCCTTAGGCTTGGCACGTAGCAAATCACCGGGTATCCCATCAGGCCCAGCAGCTTTTAGGGGTACCAGGGACTTGATTACGACCTCCACTTCTCTGGCGGTTAAAGCATCCCCCTCACTGACCCTTGTGTAGTCGGCCAGAGGAAAGGAGTGGATAAAAATCCCCTCAGGAGGAGTATAGAGGGACAGGAAATGGTTGAACCAGTTCTGGGCTGGGATGTTGCACATCAGCATAGTGCTGACAGGCCTGTCCCTAGATCTTACCAGACTCCAAAATCCCCTAGCATCCCTGCCCAAACTTGCCTCCAAAAGGTCCGCCCAGAACTTTTCCTCCCACTCTCTTTTTGCTACTTTTATAGTCTGGGAGTAGTCTTTCCTTGCGAGCCTAATTGCAGCTTGAGATTTAGCTTTAACAGCACCTACCAATACTTTTTTCTTTTCCCTGCATTTTTTGGTAAACCATCCCTGCACTTTAGGCGGCTTCTTCCTATTACCAGCGCAGGGAGCCATGCTTGGGACAATGAAGAGATTGCTCAGGGCCCTGGTTAAGTTGCAAAAAGTCATAGTGACTTCCTCAGGCAAATGGGTCAGCGAGTCCAGCTTACACTGTGCTGCAGCTAGGAGCACCCCTATAGCTGCCACTTTCTCTTCTGCCATAGTGAGCTTAGCCCACTTCAATCGTCTGCCGCAGTTAGATGGGTAAACTTCGTGGGTGTTTGGTGCTATGCGGGATAGAGTTCCCCCCTGATCATTAAGCCACTGGGGAGAGAGGGCAAGTGAGAGGAGATTGTGATCACTCTCAGTTGTCGGTACAACCTCCATATCCCTCAGGATACTCCATGAACTGGCGTCAAGAAGAATATAATCTATTCTTGACGTGTGGTTCGGCCTGTTATAGGTATGGGCTCCTGCTGAGTCAGACTTTGTCCTCCCATTGACAGCCCTAAGGTCAAGTTCCAAGTTTAGGGAATTAATCTGTACCGCCACTTGGGTCCACCTCCCAATGGGGGGCAAGGCTAGGGCAGGAATCCCTCTTCTGGAGTCCTCCTCATCAATTCCCAATATATCGTCTAGGCCCAAGGGCTCAAACGTACAATTCAGGTCTCCCGCCACCAGGACGCGAGATTTGTTGGGACGCTGCCTAAGCGAGCCTTCTAATAGAGCTATTATGGGAGATTGTAAACCTCCCTTCGTGCCTCTAGCACAGATATTAAAGATGTCCAAAATCAGGCCACCCCGTGCACCCTTTATTGAGATGTTAAAAAGATCGGCTGAGTTGATGCGATGCTGAACCACCTGACAATCAAGTGAGACAGCAACCCATATGAGAAGACCTCCCGAGGGGCGTCCCTTCCCTGAAGAGGGGGCTACAGCGGGAACAAAATAAAATGAATAACCTACTTTGTGGCAGGGCTCCCTACACCATGTTTCTTGGAAAATACAAATAGAGTAACCCTCCACAAGGGCATTCCAGTCAGGTAGGCCCAGCTTCCTCGAGATGCCCGCAATGTTCCAGCTCAAAATCCTAAGGTCTGTATCCGCCACAGCCGGCTCCCTGCGGGGCTCGGGGCTATGTGTCCCCTCCGTCTGATCTATTAGCCCTAGTCCACTGCCCCCACATTGGCCCCCTACAGGCAGGTCAATAACCTGCGCTAGGTGGGTGGCTTCATCTGGTGGTGAAGGAGGGATGGTATTACTTTTACCCAACTCGTATGACTCAGGGGCGTAACCTAGACTTAGGAACCCGGTGTCCACCCCAGGACAGGTATCGGTTCAATATCCAGGCAACCTCCCATGATATCCAGGCCAGGCTACTGGTTGGTAGAATGGGGGGGAGAAAGGGTTCTCAAAGTAAGAAACATTGTTACTCCAGCCCCCACTTAAATGAGTACCATTATAGTTTGCTACAGGCCTTGGGTAGAAATAGGTTAAATCTACCACACCGATGCCAGCTCCCCCAGTACCATGCTTCTGGTTGCAGATCGTTTGGGCGACCCTACTGTCTTTGAAATTTACCACCACACAGTCTCCATCTAGGTGCTTATGTCCATAACCTACCCACCCTACCCTTCTCACTCCTAGGATCAGCCCATCTAGATCCCTAGGTAGAGGTCTGTTAATCTTTAACCAGTGCAGGGTTTTGTTTTTTAGTGCCTGATGGGATTCATAGTGATCATCCTTCAGACAGGGTAAATTTGTGAGTATGATGACATACGGGTGGCACTCTGGGGGCAAATTCACAGGTGGAATTTTTAGGGCCGCTTTGGGGGGCGGTGCTTCTAGCTGGGACGCTTTTGGGTGATTAATACTATTTCTACTCGAATGGGCTTGTTCAGCGCCATTGCCATTCGCAGTTCCCTTCAGTTTTACAGGACCCTTCCTACCGGGTAACTCAGCCCGAGTAGGCTTCTTGACCGGGGCAGTACGAGGCTTGGGTACATTCAGTTGTGCTAAGACAACTGGAGCAGCCAGCCCTGCTTGATTAGCCCTACCTAAAGGAACCGCAACATGGACAGCAGGGGCATTTGCCACTGCTATCACATTTACAGTACGTGCCGTATTAGAAGCAGTAGGAGTGGCCTGTGGGGATGCGGGAATCACCGAGCGCCAGTTTCCCCTCCCTCTCCATCCTGCCTGATTCTGGAATGCAATTTAATGAGGGATTTTAGAGAAAAAAAATTGTCCAGAGTTGCCTGCTCAAACCTATCCAGCCTCTCTCCCAACCCTTTAACTCTCTCTACAACCGGGGACAGCAGTGATATCATTAGTTCCTCTATTTGTACAAATGTAAGAGGATCATTAGATGGAGCTACAAGGCAGTCTGATGTTAAATCTACACATATTTTCTCCACTATATTGCCAGAATGCCCTCCCCCCTTACCCCTCCCGGGGTTTTTCGTGCCCAGCCCCTCGCCCGCACCCGCTTTAGTTCCACCTGCCCTGATACCCTGCTTCCTCGGTCTCTAATAGAGTTTTGGAAAGCTGCCTTTCCTCGGGCTAGCAATCCTTTTCCTTTTGGTATGAGCTGAACTCTTAGAGGCCGACGGAGGCAAGTCAGGTGGCTCGGAGATACTGTTTCGAGTAATAAGAGTAATAGGGCAGGGTGTAGGGACAATAAACTCGCAGGGCCGTAAGTCGGAACTGATACCATCAGTAGGAGTAGATATGGATATGGCAGCCAGGCTCTCCAGCCTATCTACACTAGCCCTCAGAGATGCAACCCGTGAATGCTCTAGTGGGGGGGAGATAGTTAACAGGGGGCCGGGGTTGCATACAGGTGAGGGAACAAGCGCCAAGGAGCTTAGTGAGGACCTTTTGGACGGAGGGGGTTCATGGGAAAGGCGCCGCTCTGTCATTTCAATTTCCTTCTCTATGACAGTAGCTACCCGTGTTATGAACTGGTCCATAGTACCTATGATACGACTGGTTCCCCCGCCCCCCCCCCCTCTCAGGCTCCTCCCTGAATGGGTAGACATTAACACGAGCTACACAAGAGGCCAGATGTTAACAATAATAATATGCCCCTCTGTACCTACAAAAGCAAACAATGATGTCAGGGGGAGGCCCAGCCCAGCCTTGGCCAGCCCCGGACGGCCACAGACGGTCCCGCCCTTGTCCCGGGCTTCTCCCGGGACGCTCCCGCGCAGCGGCTGACTGTACTGCTAAACACACGCGGGGGACGTGGCAAGCAGGGAGAGCGGGCCAGGTGTAGCAGGTTGGCCAGGCAGGGACTCCTGGGAAACGGAGTCCCTGCAGCTCCGCTCACAGCCCTGCTACTGTCCCTCAGCAAGCCCCAACAGACCTCCAGATGACAGCACAAAGTCCGGGACCCCCACTTGCAGGTTTCCTCAACGAAGTGGGACCCGCTCAGCGGGTCCGGCGAGGTGTAGCGTGGCGTGCAGAGCTGCAGAAGGGTCCAGGAGAAACAACCACCAGGCGAGGTCAGTTCACAAAGGTTCCCGCCGGGCGGAGGAAAAGAGGAGCCTAAATCCCACTGAGTGCGCGGGGGGCGTGGCAAGCAGGGAGAGAGGGCCAGGTGTAGCAGGTTGGCCAGGCAGGGACTCCTGGGAAACGGAGTCCCTGCAGCTCCGCTCGCAGCCCTGCTACTGTCCCTCAGCAAGCCCCAACAGACCTCCATATGACAGCACAAAGTCCGGGACCCCCACTTGCAGGTTTCCTCAACGAAGCGGGACCCGCGCAGCGGGTCCGGCGAGGTGTAGCGTGGCGTGCAGAGCTGCAGAAGGGTCAAGGAGTAACAACCACCAGGCGAGGTCAGTTCGCAAAGGTTCCCTTTACAAAAGGAGCACTACACCTACAACAAGCCCATCTATTGGCTTAGTCAATGCTTATTAGTTGCATAAGATAATTAAGCCACAATTATAGCTTTGTTGCATAGCCAACAAAGAGCTAGCCGCCCCATCCATAGCGGCCAAGGTTTCAGATTGCTATGTGTGACATTTTCATCATTTCAGTGCAACTATGAGTGACATTTAAAAGACTATGAATGACACTTTCTTGCAAGCAAAATTAAACAATGCAGATGAGGGAGACATATCGATATCAGTAATTACACCGATTTGACCAACAAGAAACTCTAAGAAGAACAAGGTTTAAGGCTGTTTTTGTGAAACATTTCCGAGCTTGGAGTGTGCATATGTGTGACATTAACAAATATGTGATATTTTGGGAGGCAAAGTGCCTGGTATGGTATGACACTGACATAGCTCAGATGGAGCAGAGTATCACAAATATACAGTCAGTTTGAACAGCCTGGCAGCGTTAAGTACAGGAGATGGGCACATGCAAACTACAAGCCTTGCGCAATGTACACACCTTGCGCTGAGGGGGAAACCGGCTCGTGCCAGCTTCGCCACACACTGAGCATGCCACTCACTGACAAATGGTGCCTTCAGCGAGCTGCACCCCAAAGGCCCCCCAAGCAGCAGCTGCACCTAGAGAGAGCACTGCCCTCCCCTCCCCGGGGACGGGAGGCCCGAATATGCCCCTCTTGAGCGCAGGACACCAACGAGGCTAACACTGGCACAACCTATAGTGCCTAGCCCCACCACCAAACAAGCTGCACTCATCGCACCTCCTTGGTGATGGGCAGCGAAACCTTGCATTCTGAAAAAAAGTGTTCCTGGACTCTCATCTTTGACCGTATTATGAATCCCGGTAATCCAAAATTAAACTATACATACCCTCCCTTATACAAGTATAAGCATGGTACTAAGAACGAGGCCTGAGGTGCGCCTTTTAATGAATTGCAGGAAAAAACCTATTAAATGGTCAACTTCCAATACACTAGCGAGAAAGGAGAAACAACAAAAACAGCGGGACAGTGCCACCCGATGGGGTAAACACCTCATTGCACTCTGTAAAATACCTGGACAGACAATAGGTGTGTTAGTACGTGAGCCTCCCGTTGTTGTCCTGATAGTTCAAAGGGTATAACAGCCACCAGAAACAAACAACCAGAAACAAAACAAAGTTTACAATTAACAGGGCACAATCAACGGCAAGGAAAAACCCTTTTGGTATGGGCCCTCACCCAAGTCAGCGTCTGAAGCCTACCTGGGTGGAGCCTAGTGGAGGTGCCTCACATGGTGGGACGGTAGGGGCCATCCTGTCCTAGTGAGACATGATCTTAAGTGCCTGCCTCCTACTTCCCGCTCAGACCAAGCTTCGCCTGATGCGGTAAATGAAGCAGGGCTCTTGGATTCCCTCAACACCACTGTAAAAATGTACTCGGCAGCAGCGCCACATAGGGCGCCAAGCAGGGGCGTAGGAGACACTAAAATTCTGGGGGGGACAGGGACAACCTTGTGCACTTTCCAGTGACCCTATAGAAATCACCGCCCGTTAAACATATACAATTGCATACTTTCGAAGTGAAATATTGAAAAAAGCAGGCATGTAGTCACAGTTTGCACGTATGCTTTATTGTTATTTACATTCATATAGTAATGAGACCAAATATTTTTAAAAAACATATATATGAATCTTGCATCTTAATGCACAAAGCAAACAAAGGCCGCTGACTTAGGGTGGGGGCGTCGTGTTTGCAAGTGCATTATGGTTTGAAAAGTACCTGCTGCTGCATTCCTGGACTCCAGCAATTTTCAGGCAACAATAAAAATGTGAAGATAACTTTGATGATTAATGTTCTTTTTTTGAGAGAGATCGAAGGCTTGTCTAGTGAAAGTTTAAATTCAAAAGGTCAGTGAGTTAATGCTTTTGTCTGAGATATTCTTTTGGTATTTGAAGTTTATAAGTTAAAATCCTAACATTGAACAGTGAGCTATTAACCGTCATCAAAGAGCTGCATAAAAACTTCAATGTATAGATTAGAACGTTATGATTTTTCCCCAGTCTTTCCCTATCCTAATGTTGGAAAATGGGTTCATTAGGATAGAAATCAATTCTGATTATTGAAGAGAACCCCCCAACCATGGTGTTATGTTTTACATTCTGAGTTTGTGTTTCTCTAGTGCTGCAAAGCCGCCCTGGGCACTCCCCAACTTTTTGCTGACTGGTACTGGTGGTACCTGACTGACTGACACTGGCCTCTGCCTAAACAGCCAGTGCTATTCTGAAAGAGGCACTTACAAATACAGTGAAAACACCTACATACACTAGGGTGCACTATGGGTTAGGGTACCCCTATGATTGGCATGACCTCTCCTATAAGGCCCTAGTACATAATAGGGCAGGGGGATTAGAACTACTTTTAAGTCCCTAGAATATAATAAGGCATGGCAGTTTAGAGGCCAGCAGCCATTTCTGCGCTTGCATGTGTGCACTGCTGAAGCCTGAGGTCAGTTTAAAAGTAGCCTTGTGTTATAGGGCTGCTTTTAAAAGGCAAATTGTGCCCAAACTCGACTTTTGGGTTTGGGGAACTTACAAATTGATCAACTACAATGTTGGGGCAAAATTAAGTGGAAAAATGTTTTCCACTTAACTATGGCTGTATCATATTTGCCACATAATACATCATCTGCTGCATAATCTAACAATTTCCTCCAAAACAATTTTGTAGCTCAAACGGATCCCAAATTACTAAGAGAAGTGTGACTTGTGTTGCTGTGAAGTTTAGGGCCCTTTGCTAAGGTTAGTAAAGAAAACAATTCCTAAGAAAACAATTGGTCCCAGACACTCCTAATGACACTCAAGTTAATACCTGTAGGAGAGTGTAGTATGCAATCAATTCATACAACCGAAAATGTATAATGTAAAGGCACATTCAACAGGGAAATCTCATAGATAAGAGGCCAACCAAAGTCAATTAAATTGCAAACATCAATTTATTTCCCGCTGAATCATATTCATAAAATGCAAACTTAGGGGCTGACTACGATGGCAGGCAGACTTCAGAACCACCGCCATCGAATCGGGGAATGGGACCGCTGGCCTTCAAGGTGGAGGCCCCACGATTGGCATTACAATGCGACTGCCACTACGGTGTTCGCAGTGCCTATCTTTTACATTGCAGCAGGTGCTGCTGGCTGCATCATCCGCCGCAAAGTAAAAAAAAAAGGAACATGTTAAATATATCGGTGCCTGCCACATGGTGCAGTGATATGTTGTGGGGCATCATAGATGCCCCCCAGGACCCATGTCTGGGGGCCAGGGGTAAAGGGGCCTGCTACGGGCCCCCAATGTCCCTTTCGCCAGCATTTCCATGGCAGGTGAACCGCCATTGATAAGCTGGCGGGTAAGGGACATCGTAATCCCTGCTGCGGTGCATGGTAGGCACCACCAGCATTGTAGGAACCATGAGCCCCTCCACCACACCGGCGGGCTCAAGAAGCCCGTCGGGTGCGTGGTGGTTGGTCTTTCCGACCGCCAGGTAACCACCCGCCATTGTAATATGGCGGGCTGTGATGCAGTCACCAATGGCGGTGGGACCGCCACCGACGGGGTGACATGGCGGTCCCACTGCCATTATAATCACCCCCTAAGTTTGGTGTGCATGCAAATCCTACATTGCCAACCCCTGGCAAGTTGCACTGCTAGTGCTGGAAAAAGGCCAATGGAGGTACCAATGGGTGAGGTGGACTGGCCTCAAGGGTCTTGTGACCTCAGTGACAGATTCACTGTCGATCTAGGATGTGCTTCT
Source organism: Triturus cristatus (assembly GCF_964204655.1). Lineage (NCBI taxonomy): Eukaryota > Metazoa > Chordata > Amphibia > Caudata > Salamandridae > Triturus > Triturus cristatus. The sequence continues at coordinate 868,983,275 of NC_140586.1, read as the reverse complement.
TCATATGCCTGCCCGTAAGACTGGAAGTGAACTGCAGTATGGATTGTGGTGGACAGGTCCACCTGCGGGTGCTAAGACACCTGGGCTTCTAAGGTCTATCGGGCCTTCTAAGGTGTAGCATCGGAATAAGCTCTGTCAGGAGTGTGGTATGGTGAACTGGTCATGAAGGTCTGAACATGGTTCTCCAGTTCCAAATTCAGCAGCTCGGGCCAGAGTGCCACATTCTCTCCCACACTGAACACCATACTGCCCCACTGAGAGAAACTTGCACTGCCTTCAGCACAACTCAATTGTGCTGCGACTAAATTCAAATTATGCACTAGACAACAGTAAAATGCTGCCTGAAAAAAAATGAATGACACCCTGGAAAAAGCAAACACTCATAGGGAATGCAAGAATAAGCAAAGCATGTGAGCTGTAATCAGAAAAAAACATGGTTACCTTAACGGTTTTAAACTCATTATTCAGAAATCAGTAAGTGATTTTGCCTGAAAAGTTCAAGACATGGCTACAGGACCAGGAAGGGACCCCTTTTAATGTCCATTGCTTATATCCTTTCAAAATGTATGCAGTTTGGTTGAAAAAAGACCACATCCCCAAACACAGAGACGCATTTTATAAGCTAAAATAATTAAAAAGTTGAAAACGATCATATTAAACGTTTCCACTCTACCCATCAACCAGGTATTGCAGTCCCTTTAGGAATGGCGCACATACCCACCCTGGGGAAACAATGTTGTTCAAAGAAAGAAGATAAAAAGAAAGTAGCGCTTTCACTGGCAACCTCTGTAAAGTGGCCCTAATGTGTGTGGGTGTAAATAACAGTCTGGCCTGTCTGCTGTCCACTCTGTATTGCTTTATTTAGGTATTTATTTTTTCTCTCCATTCCGAGGTTTTTCTTTTCAATAGAAAACGGTCAGAAAATGAGGACATTTACAGCCAAAGTGTTCAGCCTTTTTTGGATCAATTTCACAGGGGAACAAATAAAGAAAAGGAGAGGCAAGAGGGAGTACCTTAAGAGCTGCCTCTTGAAATCAGCACGTAAGCAGGAGCGAGACAGAGACAGAAAGAGATGGAGGAATAAAGAGAGGAGGGCAGCGCCAGAGGCAGATCAGGAGTAGTGGACACGGTCCTTGCCATGAAGGAAAAGAGACAGCGTTTATTTTTTCTCCTTTCTCTGCCCTTCCCAGAACGGCTGAGCCTTCCTGCAGCATAACAAAAGGCAGAGGGCGGGTGGCCTCTGACTCCAGGCAGGTCAAGTGCAGGGCCATTAGGTAGCGCTTTCACGTGCTAATGGCCCTGCGATAACAGAAGGGAGAGGGGAAATTCCTTTGTCCCCTCGTCCCCCCCCACCCTTGTCCCCCGTGTCCCCCCCACTCCAAAATCTGGGGGGGATATATCCCCCGCGTCCCCCACACTTCCTACGCCCATGGCGCCAAGCTCCTTCAAGCTGTCCAGTCAGGGGTGGGTGAACCACGAGGGCGGGTACTCCCATTTGTGACTGCTCGGTCAAAAGTGGTAGCCAGGGCCGTGCAGGGACGCTTGCTTCCGACTCTTCTATATGGTCCCTGCTCTATGATCCCATATAATAACGCTGGGCCGGACGTGCCCCAATGCCGGACCAGTAGGCCCCAACTCATTTAGTGACACGCGAAAATGTCCCGATGTGCACATATGCTCCAAGGAACCTAAACAGATGCTACAGACATATTCCTTTTTGGGATCACAATATGTTGAGCCCACCTCCAGACTCAAACCTGCTTCCTGAGTGTAGAAGTCTGCAACTCTGGCCGTCAGGCCATAATCTCTTAGACTCACCCAGGTCCCCCAGACAGTACAATCATCCAGCGACCGTAGCCACCAGGACGGCACAGCCCCAACTCCGCATGTCGAACATGGCACAATCCCCACTTTACAAAACACTTAGGGACCTGAGCACCCAGGACAGCCACAGGCTCCCAGACCGGGAAAGATTTGCAGTGCAGTTGAGCTTACAAGGCCAGAGTGCCACATGCCACCCCCAACACCAGGAGGTTGGAGCCACAGGGTCCCAAAAGGGGGAAAATGGGAGGGAGGATGTTTAAACCCGGCAATGGCCCCTCCAGGCCCACACTCACTGAAAACAATACTGAAGTTGAACCTGACGATGAATATACCAGCTGGGCTGGACAGCGTGTTCATCGGGGCACAAAGACGGCGTGCTCCCCGTGTGAGCAAGGGCCGGCCCGTGCCCACGGGCATCCTACGGACCCCTTGGGCCCCGGCAACACCAGGGCCCGATCCGTGACCCTATGTTGCTCCTTTCGTCCCACCTCAGCCCGCCACCTGAAAAGAGGCTATCGTCTCGGCCCCAGCCTGATGGGATGACCAGCTCTAGGGTAGGGTGACCAACTGGCATTGGTGCAAATTCAGGACGGTGAGTGTAAAAATTCAGGACAAAGGGTCAAAATTCAGGACACAAATTCAGGACATGAGGTCAAAATTTAGGACAAAACTTCAGGACAATAGGTAAGTTTTACAGACACATCAGAGGAGGTCGCGCAATAGTATATAAGTAAGCCCAGCCATATCCAAACATATTCAACCATTTGCAAACCTATCCATCATGTATCCTTCCATCAATCATTTCACTCATCCATCCATTATCCATCCATCCACCCTTTCACCCTATCCATCTGTACACTCATCCATCCACTCTTCTACCCGTCCATCCATTCACTCATCCATCCAGCCATTTACCCTTTCACCCATCCAGCCATCCTTTCACTTACTCATCCATTCACCCAGTCACCCAGTCGCTCACGCATCCACCCATCCACCCTTTCAGTCATCCATCCATCCTCCCTTTCTCTCTCCATCAACCCTTTCACTTAGCCATCCTTCCTTCCATCCATCCACCCATCTATCTACTCATCCACTCATGAATCCATCCATTGACCCTATCACTCATCCATCCTTTCTCTTATCCATTTATCCTTTCACTCCTTCACTCATCTATTCATCCTTTTGTCCACCTACCCTCCCTTTCACTCACTCATCCATCCTAACATCCACCCTTTCACTCCTCCGTCCATCCATTCACCCTTGCACTTATCAATTCATCAATCCATCCATCATTTCACTCATCCATCCATCCACCCACCCACTCACTCACTCATCATCCACCTTTTGACTCATCCATCCTTTCACTCATCCATCCACCCTTTTACCCATCCAGCTACCCTTCCACCCATACATCCAGCTATTTACCTTTTCTCTCATCCATCCTTCCAATCACTCAATCCATCCATCCTCTCTCATTATCCATCTATTCAATCTTTCACTCATCCATTCACCCTTTCACAAATTCATCCAGCCATCCACCCATCCCTTCACTTACTCACTCGCTCACCTTTTCATATTAATTTTGAGCTGAGCCTTTTTGAGAAGAGGCCCATCAAGAACTTCACCCTCGCTGCAGGAGCCATTCCAAGACTGGGACAGAAGCCACCCAGGGCAGAGACAGGATCCACCACAGGGGGGGGGGGACAGGAGCCATCACAGGCGGAGGGGGGGGGGGACAGGAGCCACCACATGGGGGGACAGGAGCCATCACTGGGGGGGAACAGGATCCACCAGGGTGGGCACAGGAGTGGGCATGCAGTATTCTAGTATCATCTTGGTCTCTTCCAGAGTGGGGTAGGGCTCCTCACCCCCTCCTGGACAAGACAACGAGACGACAGGCTCTCTTTCTAAAATGTTAGTTTTGCCATCCCCCACTGTGATGTACAGTACTTAAAGGAGATACTCCAAGAAAACTGATTTAACTGATTGTCCTCCATACTTTGTTAATCAGTGTGGGTGTGATTGTGATATTTCTTTGTTTTATTACATTTTAGACTGCATGTTTGCTTACAATTTAGTAACAGTAATTAAGCTCTTGGAAGAGAACCACGTGCTGCCTCGGTGTAATCAGGGCCGGTTCTAGGGTGTTTGGGGCCCTGAGCAGAAAGGGAATGTGTGAGGCCCCTCTAAATTGCAGCGACATGCCGCATTCGGGGCTGTTTGCATCTGAATAGATGCCCCCCCTCGCTCCTGAAGCTGCAGCCCCTCCCTCAGTCACCTTCAAGCACCTCTTAACAGCTCATCAAGGGCTGAAGGTGTGAGGTAGCCATCCCGCTGTGCCTCTCCAATGCTTCTGGGGATCTGAGCTTTGGTACTGCATCAGAGTCTGTTACACCCGACCTCAACAGCATCGAAGTCAAGAAGGGAAGTGGGTGGAAACAACGGAACATCGGCTTTAGGGTGGTGCGACCGGTGCCCGGTTAAAATTACGGACAATTTGCGTCCGTTAAAGAATCCTTCACGGACAACGGACAGACGGACGAAATTACGGACTGTCCGTGAAATTTACGGACGGTTGGTCACCCTACCGTAGTGGGTGACTGCCGCTTACAAGTATCTAAACTGGTGCCCAAACTCACCGAAGAATACCCCATGAGCCAATCAGCATGCCAGCTCTGGCAAGGGACAAAAGACACCTCACATCAATACCGTGTAAAAACAGATTACATGTGCTGTGGCCTGCCTCCAGGCCTAAAACCACATGCCAAGTCTACCTTATTGTGAACACTGTAGGGGGTAACAGGCCCCTGAAGCCACAACCAAAAGACGCCTGTTAGACCTGGCACCATTGGCGTGGGTCACCCTTCCATTTTTGTCTGTGCCTCAATGTATTTTTGTGGTGGTGTTAGCTGCTCAGGGCCCTGTGACACTGCCATCCAGTGCCACAGGGCAAGTGCTCCCTATGGTAAAATGTATAATGTGAATTGACTTCCATGTTTGGCTTATTTGGTTTACTATCAGTCCCTAGTAGAGTGCACCAGGGGTGCCAAGGGCTTGTAGAGCCAAATGCTGCTAGTGGGCTTGCAGCACTGGTTGTGCCACCCACAGAAGCAGTCTGGTAAAATATGTCTAAGGCCTGCCATTGCAGAACCTGCATGCAGTCTGGTACTGTCATGCTGACTGGGCAAGTGTCCCCACTTGCCAGTCCCTAAACCTTCCCTTACCTTCATATTAGTCACCCCTATGGTAGGCCCTAGGGCAGGGTGCATTGTAAGGATAAGGTAGGACATGCCCTGAGGTGTGTGGCATGTCCTAATAGTGAATTACAGCCATTTTCGTTTTTCACTATTGTAAGGCTACCTGCTCTCCATAGGCCAGAATGGGCTGCTAGATTATAACACTCTATACTCCTAGCAGGCTCAGGAAGCATGGTAGAAATTCATGTTTAGTATGCCTGAACTCAGAATAATAAAATACATCTTTTAGTAAAGGTTATTTTAATATCCTGGGTTTGCAAATGCTACTTTTAGAAAGTTAGCCTTTGCGTGCCTAACCATTTCAGTCCGTCTCTGGAGGGGAGGGCTATCTTCTTTGTGTGTAGCTTGAGTGACAGGGCTGGGAAGTTCCAGGAGACAGGCTGGGGCTGCCAGGTGGTGAATAGAAAGATTTCACCAGGATGGGTGGGAGGAGTGCACCTTGACTCTGAATAGGACAGTGCTCTGCCACCACAATGCTGGCTCCACCCCCTGGGGAGCGTCTGATGTCTCTGCCCTGCCTGTTGAAAGAAGAAGCCAGAGTCTCAACAACAAAGTGCTCCTCACTGAAAAGAACTGGACTGGGATTATGCAAAGGCCCCCCTGGCCTGTAAAGACAAAAGAAACTGAGTATAAATGTAGGAGCCCTGCTCCTAAGAAATCAGATCCTGATTGAACCACGAAGGAACTCTGCCTGACCAGAAGGACCTGGAAGAAGCTGAAGGAGGAGTAACTTTCCCTGACCTGGGGGATTGGCCTGCAGTTGGTGCCTTGCTGAGAAAGGAGAGGAAAAGACTGAAAGAGAATTTGCACTTTGTTTTTCAACTATCTCCAAGGGCTTGGAAGAAGAGCTTATCCCTGAACTGAGTCCCAGGACCATTGGACTCATCTGCCTTCCAAAATTGAGTTGCCTGGACGATTTGTGCTTGTTTCCTGCTGGATTTGGCCCCAGTACGCCTCGTACCCCATCCGCCGTGAAGCCGTGTCTTTGCCGCCCGGTGCCGTGCATCTACGCTGATCCAAAAGCGTTAGTACGCGCCGTATCCCTCCTGGCCGCATTGCACCTAACCTTCCCCGCCGATTCGAGACGTACAACACTGGCTGCCGAACCCTGTACGCCGGACCCAAGCTCCATCGTCCCGCAGGTACGCTGCTAACGTACTGCACCGTGCCGTACGCAGAGCCGAGAAGCCGCAGTACGCTGATCCTCCCCGTACGCTGTACGGCGCCGAGAAGTGTCGCCGCCTATCCGCACCGAAGGTACGGCTCGAACGCCGATGCCACGGACTCTGCAAGCTGATCCGGGCCATCCGCACGTATCCCTGAAGGTCCTGTACCAATGCCGCGTCCCGACGCCGCGACCGGACCAGCATCTGAATACGCTGCCGAACTACGACCCGGACCCATCAACTTGTCCCGCACTGTCCGTCGCGGACCCCACGAACTTAAGGTACTTTGTTCTGTTCGCACCGCAGCGTGCATGTTACGGACCCCGGAGTCCGCACCGATTGTTTGACTCGTACTTTCCTTGTTTTTAATGCGGACGAGTCAGGCTTTGTACGAACCGTACAAAGCCTGAAAAGAAGCAAAATTGACTAAAAGAAGCCTATTTTTGTATTTTAAGCCTTTTTACAAGAACAGTGAACTTTAAAATAATACTGTGGTCATTTTATTCATTATTCTGGTCTTGTGCTAAGCCTTATATAAAGAAACCTATTTTTGATATAACCTTGACTGGTGTCCATTTGTGGTGTGTCATTGTATTACTGTATGTGTTCACAAATGCTTAACCTATGACGCCCTGAGAATAGTCTTGACTGCTTGCGCCACACTACCTAAAGGGTGAGCGGGGGTTGCTTGAAAGGGTGATCCCCTTACTCTGACTTAGAATTGAGAGTCCCTGCTTGTCGCAAGTGCATACCTGTGCCAACTAGAGATTCCTAGTTCTAACAACGCCCTTGGTACCTCCGGACCCGGGAACGCCCAAAACAGGGTAGTCGATGTGTCCGGCTCAAAGAGGACGCCAGAAAGGTGGGGGGAGGTATAAGTACCCTCCGCCAACCTCTGTACACCAGAAAAGATGCGCCTAGCGCGCCAAGGCGAAAAGACTCCTTCCGAGTCCAACCACTAAGAGGGGTGGTGTTTGTGCCCAAATGGCACTTAAGGGCCTCCCTGTTAGGTGGCCCCCTGTGGGGGCCGCGGGCAGCCACAGATTATGAGTGCTGGCTGTTCTATTAAAAATAATCCTTTATAATTCGAGTAGTGTATTTGGAGGGTGCCCTGCTCCCCGCTGCCTCTAAGTTACGCGATTTCTGCAGTAGCTCAAATCTGGTGACATAGGACTTGGCGGTGGAAGAGGCTTGACAACCCACAATTCTTTGCGCTGCAGCTGCAAGTCTTTAGGTGTTGGCTCTTGACAGTGCTCATGCTCTGTGTCAAATAGAGACGTGCCATTTCCTACCTCCCAGGTTGCTCCATTAGTCCTTCCCATTTCTGCATGCATGTGTCATGCCCAGTGGTGGCTCCTCCATGTGGGCAGAGGAGCTTCGCCCACTGCTTTCTCGCAGTGCGAGAAGCTGAAACATAAAATGGTATTACAGATTGCTCAAGGGCAGGGGAAGAGTGGCTAGCCCAATGTTAGGGTAGAGAGTGTAGCTAGAGCTGCCAATTTTGGAGCTGCGTGAACCAGGTTTGAGTCTTGGTGTCGGGTCAGCAAATCCTTTCGCACCTACCAAGAAAAGAATGTGTCCTTGTGTAATGTAACTGGTGCTCATGTAAAGTGCTCCAATACCTTCGGGTCGAGTTCGCGCTATATAAATCTGCAAATAAAAATATACTGCAGGCTGACTGTTTGGTTGGCCCTCTGGGGCCTACCAAACCAGTCATGCGCATTCTACCTTTTCTCCATGTAGGCTGCCTTCAGCCTACATGGAGAAAATGGCCTCCCCATAGACGCCTGTGTGGTTGGCATCCCAACCAATCACAACGCTGCCATTGCAGTGTTGTGATTGGCTTTGGGAGGGGAGACAGGCTGCCTGCTTCCTGTTCCTGCGGAGGTAGGAAAGCAGGAGAAGACCCAGCAGTGAAGACGCAGGACTTGGGAAAGGTACGTTTAAAAAAAAGAAAAAATGATTTACCCCCCCCCCATGATCCCCCATTCCTCACGACCACTCGCCCGTCCCTCGCACCCCGCGCAACAACGCACCCGCCCCCCCACCCGTGACTCATGCTGGCCGCGACTGGTCATGCCACTTGCAGGGTTTAGCCATCCCGAGAGCAGTGACCAACTACTTCTAAATGTACGCAGTGGCCATTCAAAGGAAGTGTTTCAATACCACTTTTTTTTCGTTAAGAGCGCTTTTCAGAAAATATACTGTTTTTACATGCTCCTATTTGTGCCGCCTTCTTTATTGCTTTAAACAAAAAAAGTCACCTAACACAGCTATCTATGCTGCCGGGCTACATTTGTATCGAAAGGGTAAGATACTGTTGGTCTGGTTCCCAGACAATATTTCAATTTATGGATTAAGGGATGTTTGCACACCTTTTCGGTACTCATAAATACATCAAAGAAATTACAAGTATATACCCTAATTCTTTTTGGGGTGATAAGTAAATAGCTGCTTTCCTTTAAATACGAAATGCATTTCTTTCTTCTAAATGTTAGATTTTTGGTGAAATGTAAATAGTTTTAACCCCTTTGCCGCTAGGCCTCCCCCTCTCCCCCTTGCCCCCGTGCTAAGCCTTTTTTTGGCTATTTGGGGTAATTCGCGCTTCTGCCCCTTTAACTTTTTGACCACATAAGGTATCCACGTCAAATTTGCGGCCATTTCTTCAAACATCATGGGGATTCTAAAGGTACCCAGGGTTTGTGGATTCCCCTGGAGGGGACCCAGAAATTTGCCAAAATATAGCTACATTTTGGTTTTTGGGGGGAAAATTAGAAAAAAGGGCTACAGATGAAAGTGTCTGGTTTTTCCCCTGCAAATTATATCAACAAAGGGGTTGTGGGACTGAAATCACTATTTTCCCAGCTTTAAGGGACAAGCAGACATTTATCAGAAAACCAAAATTCTTTGCACAGTTTTGGCATTTTTCTGGGACATAGCTTATTTTTGCTATTTTTTGTGCTTTCAACCTCCTTCCAGTTAATGGTAGAAATGGGTATGAAAGCAATAATGGATCTTGGAAAGCTATACATTTTTAGAAAACTAGACAAAATTCTGAATTCAGCAAGGGGTCATTTTTGTAGATCCTTCAAGGTTTATTTATAGAAACTAACAGTTGAACATAGGAAAAAGTTTAAATTAGTTGAAAAAAACAGCCATTTGTGTCAACGTTTTCACCTGTAACTTCTTCTAATTATGACAGCTGTTTGAAAGAAATATACTGTTACATTCGCTGGACCATTCTGGTTGTGGGGATATATAGGACTTGTAGGTTCACCAAGAACCCGTCGAACCGAGAGCCAATAACTGAGCAGTGTCTTGCAATGGTTTTTTATTATGTACCGGGTAAATAGCAATTCATTTGGGAAAATATAAACATGGAAAAATCGGTATGAAAGACACCTATGTATTTCTGAAATTGGAACAAAATATAGAGTTTAGAAATAGTAGATATTTGCACATTTCCGAAATTGTGAGTACCCATACTAGCATGAGAATTATAGGTCATTTTTTTTAAATGACTTCTTTTTTACACGTATTTCATTTGGCGGCAGAAATGCATGGAAAGTCAAAAGGTAATAATAGTTGCTCTACAATTCTGTGTTACCCTAAGTCTCCCGATAAAAAGGGTACCTCACTGCTGTGGGTAGGCCTCGTGCCCACAACAATCAATCAATCAATCAACAAAGCTTTATTTCGATATTTGATATCATAGAAGCACATTTACAAAATAAAACACAATTCATAAAAGATACATTAAAAGAAGAGTTGTATAAAGACCTTTTTGATACAATAAAAAGTTAAAAAATATATTTAACTTTAACAGCTTTGTGAATAATAAGACATTTAGTTGAGCAAATTCATCATATAGCCTTCCGCCTAATCAACCAAGCCCAACTTAGAAATGTAGCCACCCCGCACACTAAGGTTGTACTAGCGTCAGCCTTGAGTATTCTAAGTGCAACAGAGTGGTCCCTAGTTCCAAGCTGCAGGCACACAGGTTTTAACCATTTCAGTCTAGGTTTCGAATAGGCTGGGCATACAAAAAAAAGGTGAGGAATATTTTCAGTAACACCTAAGCAATTTGGACAGTCCACGGGGGTTTGGTGCGGGGGCTTCCACTTACTAGTACGATCACGAAGAGGAAGGGTGCCCAACCTAAACTGAATAAAAAGGGATCTATCTCTAGGCTTCTTAATAAAGTCTAGATAGGGCTCCAGGTGGGGCGTGGGCTTGTGCTGCCGAAATGCCTCAGTCAGCCTGCCTTGGTTTGGGTCCCTCTGCTCTTGATTATCGACCCATGCCCAAAAGGCTCTCTTAATTTCTGCCATTGATAGCACTGCAAATGTGAAACTCCAATTGGATTGTGGAACGTCGCACTCCTTGTGATTATGGTAAGTGATGTTGGGTTTATTTTGGGTGCCTGGTAAATAACCTCCTGAGCCAGGAGGTGAAGACAATGAGAATGAATGCGTTGTCTCCCGTGGGAGTAACGTCCTTTACTCAGCACTCCGTTATTATCAAAATTCAAATAATGATGATCCAAGTGATAATAAGTTGTTTCGCAAGATGTTCTTTAATTCAAGTTGTAATCATTTTTTTTGACATTCATACTATTTCTTGCATAGTATTGCCCATATTTATTTTCAACAAGTTCGAAGCCGAATTCAAAGTATTTCAGCCCTATGCATTTCGGGCGAACCCTTCTTCAGGGGACTTACATTTCTGAAAGCATAAAACGTTTTATTCAAATAACAAGATGCAACACAAATTTCATCTAGAGAATCAAAAATGTTATACTAGCAACCATATTTGATGTTTGAGAAAGTACAATGGATTGTGAGCGGAAGAGTACCGGACTGTGAAGATATTGAGTTCATGCATTAGATGGTGGCGAACACATTATGTGGATATTATGTGTGTTTGTGCGAGAACTATATCGAAAAATGAACGTGATTTTAAACTGTGACGGCGTGAAGGAAAGGATGGAACGACACTCCTGTTGAAAAAGTATTCGTGCGGGATAAAAGTGAAAAAACGAATTTAGGTGCTGTGGATGGTAACAGAACTACCGGGTGAGTCGAATCGGGGTTTAAACTAACCTGTCAAGAGGTGAGCATCAAATTCTATCAATGTGTCGTGGCGAACCACAGGCATGGAAAATGATAGATGAGACTGTCTGAAAAGAAGATTACAGGTACTGTTCAGTAATCGGAGTATGCGGTAAAAATTCTGAGAGCTGTATTAACCGTGAAAACGGTTGTTTCAAGTCTTACCACGACGGGAATTCAGTCAGGTGGCGTTGTGAAGCCGTTCGTTGGAAATCGGGAAGTGTTTACTTCCTTGTATATTCGCGGTACAATGAGTCACTCATCACGTGGTAATGAGAAGTGAGAAAAGACTGTGCCGTCGTGGATGCGAAGATGCCTGTCTAAAATGATGTTATAGATAGCAAAAACATGTGCTGACTAAAACTGTGATTGCCAATGAATTGGCCTTTAAAATACATAAAAATTGGCGGTAATGGGTAAATGTTCCGATTTTTGCACGGAGAGTAAAAAAATGTCTATTTGTTTGTTCAATAAAGTTTTGGGATGGTGAAAAGGGGAAAAAAAGGAATGATAATTGTGTCTCCTGCGTGTAGATGTGGGAGACATCTACAACACAATGGCCAATGATGAGTGCACTGAATGTTTGAAAAATCGCCGTTCTGGTGTACCACTTAAAAAGGTACTGAACAACTGTGATAGCGCTCCCTTATCAATTAATGACATACAAATGAAATGTGAAAAGTAGTGGGGGTGGGTACAGTAGTGAATAATGTGTGCACAAATGTCAAATTCCATGATGTTAAAAGGATTGTCAAAACAACAATAATAGAAAGAGATCAATATGTTATTGCTGAAGGGTAAGAAGCAAAAAATACTTGTATCTTGAAACATTTAACATCAATGTCAATCTGAAAACTGGTAGTGATGGATAACTCCGTTATATAAACGGTATGCATTATATCATAGTTAGTTTACAAAAAACAGTGTAATTCAAAACGTTCATTTAATCCTTTCGGTTGAAGCGTATTCAGATGAGTCATCCAAAATATTTCTCTTCTCAGAAGATGTTGAGAATTGTCTCTTCCAGGGAGAATAGGTACCTGTTCTAATATGCAGAAACTCAATTGACTGGGATTATGATGATGTTCAGTAAAATGTAAAGCGACCGTGGATTTGGTATTCCTGAGTCTGATGTTACTTTTATGTTCAATGATTCGGGTTTTTAGTTTTCTTTGTGTTTTCCCCACGTAGGATAGACCGCACGGGCATTTTAACAAGTATATCACGTTGCTGCTGTCGCATGTACCTGATACTCGTAGTTTTATTTTTGTTCCTTTTGTTGGATGAAATATTTCCCTGCCCTTAATTATGGCATTGCAATTACTACAATTGTGGCACGGTATAGTTCCTCGGTACTTTACATTGATAACCTCTTCTTTGGGTTTGAGCAATTCCTTAAGATTGCGAGTACGTTTGTCGCGAATCTTGGGATGTTGTGAAAAATTCCTCTGAAATCTTCTTCTTGCGTGAGTAGTGGCCAGTGTTTCAGAATAATTTTCTTGATGTTAAAACTTCTGGTAGAGAATTTAGAAATGAATACTGGTCTTTGTGTTTCATTTTTGTGTTGTACTGTCAGTAGCTGTTTCCGTTCGAGTTTCCGGACTCTTTCCTGTGCGTTATTTAAGGTGGTTTCAGGATATCCTCTTTGTCTGAATTTTTGAATGGTAGTAGTTTTGGATTGATTGTAATAATCCGAATTAGAAGAAATTCTTTTGAGACGTAACAGTTGTGAAAATGGTAGATGTTGCTTCAGTGAAGGCTGATGAAAACTTGAGAAATGTAAAAAATTGTTTTTGTCAGTTGGTTTGGTAAATACTTTAGTGTCAAGCTTGCCTTCATTGTTAATGACCAAGACGTCTAGAAATGGTATTTCCCTTTTGTTGATGTTATGCGTAAAGCCAATTCTGTCATCGACCTGATTCAATTCTTCAATAGCTGTTAACAGTAGAGTTTCTGAGCCATTCCACAATACAAAAATGTCGTCAATGTATCTTCCATACATAATGATATGTCTGTGCCAATTTGGATTGGATAAAATATGCTCTTGTTCGAATTTGTACATGAAAAGATTAGCATATGCCGGTGCGGCACAATTTCCCATGGATGTTCCTGATGATTGGATGAAAAATTGGTCTCCCCATTTAAAATAACTATGGTATAGCGTGAAGTGTAACAGTTCCATTAGGAATACTTTGAACATTTCTTCATGGTCACTTGTGGTTAAGTAGTGTTCCACAGCTTGTAAGCCCAGGTCATGGGGTATAGACGTATACAAAGATTTGACATCGATGGTACATAGTATCATGTCTGCAGTAAATGATTGTCTGTTGGATTCCAGTAAATTGAGAAAGTGTTATTTGAATAAAACATTTTATGCTTTCAGAAATGTAAGTCCCCTGAAGAAGGGTTCGCCCGAAATGCATAAGGCTGAAATACTTTGAATTCGGCTTCTAACTTGTTGAAAATAAATATGGGCAATACTATGCAAGAAATAGAATGAATGTCAAAGAAATTGATTACAACTTGAATTAAAGAACATCTTGCGAAACAACTTATTATCACTTGGATCATCATTATTTGAATTTTGATAATAACGGAGTGCTGAGTAAAGGACGTTACTCCCACGGGAGACAACGCATTCATTCTCATTGATAGCACTGCCCCAGACTCCCAAGCAGTTACAAGGCCTATTGCCAGAAAAAGCTTCTTTATATTAACTAGCCATCCAATTTTATAGGCTCCTTGAAGATTCATGACCTCTCTTAGGCCACCAGCATACCTGGAGAGCTCTGGAGTACGCCATAACCACGCCCAAAATAAAAGAGGACGCAGAGTGACTAGGTCTTCAATAGAACGCCGACCCAAATCACTCAAAAGTGGCTTGGTTGGGGTGCCCCTCGGGAGCGATACAAGCTCCCTAAAGAACTTATTTTCTAAAGTGACTAGCACGTCTACACAACCAAAGCCCCAGAGTTCTGCACCATAAAGGGCGCAGCCTACAGCTTTTGCAGCGTAGATTTCCAGAGCAGGAGCAATGGGCTTAGAGGTGGAGGCACGAAGTTCCCTCCCCAATACTCCTACTACCCGCTTTTGTCAATATGAGGCTGCCATTTAAATTTGTCAGAAATTCTAATCCCCAAGTAGTCAAACTCTTTGACGCTCTCTAATGGCACCCTGTCGAGAGACAAGGTAGATCTAGACGATCTACTCGGGTTAAAATAAAGAAGCTTAGTTTTGGAAGTGTTAATAACAAGGCCCCTCAATTTACAAAACAAACAGAAGCGGTCCAACAGCTTCTGCAATCCTGCCGGAGTTTTCGATACTAACAACGTATCGTCCGCAAAAAGTAGTGCGGGGACTTTATCACCCGCCAGGACCGGGGCGTCGGCATTGACTTCAAGCAAAAAAGAAACTACACCGTTCACAAAAAGCGTGAAGAGTGTTGGAGCCAGTACACATCCTTGGCGGACCCCTCTATTCACAGGGATTTTGTCAGTTTTTTGCTCCTGTGACCCCCATCTAATGCAGGCATAATTACCATCGTGCATACGGGCCAAGAGATTCAAAATGGGCGGAGGAATCCCCATCTCCTGCAGGACCAGCCATAGGCGGTCACGGGGACCAAGTCAAAGGCGGTCTTCAGGTCAATAAATGCCAAATAAAGACCGCCTTTGCCAATGGTAACCACCTTCCAGTGCAAAAGTGCCAACCTAAATGCCTGGTCAATCGTACTTGTACAGGCCCTAAAGCCCGCCTGGAACTGTGAAATTATATTATTTTCATCCGCCCAAGAGAGGACCCTCTCCAGGAGAACCCTGCCTACCAACTTCTGTCCAGCGTCTATGAGACTAATTGGACGGTAGTTGGCAGGGTCCCCCCTGGAACCCCTCTTATAAATAGAAATTACTTCGGCCCCCTTCCAAGAATTCGGGACTGGTGAGCCTTCCAGCAAAGCATTAATGAGAATCACAAAATAGGAGGCTCAGCCCTCAGTATTGGCTTTAAATAGGTCGCCCGGATTACCATCTTGTCCCTGGGCCTTAGCGGGTACAATCTTATTTATAGCGGCCTCCACCTCTTTCTTCTCTATCCTAGTAAATGAAACCTGAACAGGGTCGGTGGCTATGATGCCACTTGAGGGCCCAAGGCCACCTAATTGCTCATCCCCTACATACAATTACCTAAAATGCTCAAACCACTCCCTATCCGTTATATGATTGGGGATTTGGTCCAATTCGCGGCCATTGGATCTTCTCACTAAAGCCCAAAAAAGCTCGCCGTTCTTGGACTGACTCGCAGTTTTTAGACTATCCCAATGCGATTCTTCCCAATCCCTCTTTGCATCTACAATGGCCTGCCTAGACTGCAGTCTTGCCAGCCGGACGTCACTCGAGTTGTTAGATTTGATAGCAAGGACCAAACTGGCTTTTTTCAATTTACAGTTTCTATTGAACCACTTCTGTACTGGCTTGACACTCATCAGACGCTTTTTACTGGGGTCTAAAAATAGACTGCCAATCAAATCTATAGTGTCCACATAAATTGTTACTGCAGCAACGGGCCCAGCCCTTTTCTTACATGCTGCAGAAAGCCTAATAGTCTGATCATAAGGATTTCTTCTAGAGTACTTAATTTGAGCTCATTCAGAATAAACTTAGGCCATTTGAGGAACCTGTTACAATTAGACGATAAGACTGTCTTAGTTAACATTCTCGATCCAGTGATGGAGGTATGCTCCTTCCTATGCCACAATTCCAACATTGTAAGGGACAAAGGATTATGGTCACTGTTTACTGATGGTATAATGACCATGTCATCCACAAACTTCCATGCCCTCCTGTCAACCATTATATAATCGATTCTACTTTGACAGGAGACCCTGTTGTATGTAATTGCTCCCATTACATCAGAGGTTGTGCGCCCATTTACAGCTCTTAACCCAAATTCTAGCATTAGAGCATTCAATTGAATGACAACCGGTAACCATCTCTTTACTGGCCTAAGCGACAAGGAAGAGATGCCCCATCTGGCATCCTCATCATAGATTCCCAGGATGTCATCTACTGCTAAAGGCTCAAATGAGCAATTAAGGTCACTGGCGACTAAGATAAAGGAATCAGAGGGACAGGAAAGGAGCATATCAGAGAGGACAGAATTGGTAGAGGATTTTGCCCCCCCTTGGGTGCCTCTAACGTATTTGTTAAAGAGTTCCCAGGTATTATTACTCTTCGTTCCCTTAAGAGAGACTCTCATTACATCTGGTGTAGTACAAGGATGATAAGTAATCTTAAGATTGAGCTCTACCCTGACCCATACCATGAGCCCTCCAGATGGGCGACCTCGACCTACCGAGGTAGCTGGTACATAGAAACAGGAAAATCCAGGCTTATACAGCGGTTCAAGACTCCATGTTTCCTGAAATAAACACAGCTCATACCCATCAATAAAATCATTCCAGTTCGGTAAGGAAAGCTTATTTCGTAGGCCCGCCACATTCAATGAAACAATCTTAAAATGACTGGTAGAACCATCACAGGAGATTAAGGCCTCTGGAGAATGATCTAAGTCTCGGCCAGCAATGTTGTTAACCCTCTGTGGTACTCTGACAGGAATTGGTAGTTCAAGACCTGGAAGCTGGGGTGGTACAAGAGAACTAGGGGTACGGCAGCCCAAAGGGAAGAAGGGACTAATCGGTACTCCTGCTCTATCCTGGAGTCAATCAACAGCCTCCAAACCGCTGAATCGATTGTGAATGGGGGTACGGTCTAAGGATAATAGAGGCCTATGCCAACCCCCCTGCGGCAGCCCCCTCCTATTCCGCTGTACTAATGTCCACCCATCCGCTAAAGATGTAAAGTGAACTGGGGGATAAAAGTAGGTCAATGGGAGAGAGCGAATAGTTACTCCTGGGCTGGGGTATCTCCAATTACAAATATGCTCAACTATTCTAGGGTCATTGAAGTTGATCAAAATGCAATCCCCCCTTATGTTCTTGACCAGGTGTCCTACCCATGGCATCCTTGTAACCATAAGTATTTTACAGACTATATGTAATGGCAATGGTCTATTTTTGTTTAATCAATGGACAACCCTGTTCCTCAAAGTTGTAGGAGATTCAACTTCATGCTTACCCAATTCGGGGACCCCTGCCAGAATTACCACAAACGGACAAGCTTCCGGGGGTAAATTTAGAATATTTTTCCCCCTAGGACCTTGGGCTATAGGGACCCCATCACCCTCACTAAGCTGAGGTGAATTGTACTGGCAAGAATTACTGACAACAGCCTCAGCTGTACCCTCATAGGCTTCAACTGGAGTCTGGTGGTCTAAAGTCAATGCTGAGGGGACTTTCGGGACAACCGGGACATTTTCTCCTCTGGCTTTATCTAGTGGTTGAGAAACCCTGGAAGGAGCATCCTTTTTTAAGGAATCGACGATTCCCATAAAGTCAAGCTCAATTCTTATTAAATGCTGTTCAGTCTTGCTTAATCTATCCTCCACTGGACGAAGGAGAAGTCTAATTATATCACGAATATTGGTCAACTCGGGACCATCCCCTCTGCCCTTTCAGCTTGGCTTATTCCCCCGCTTGCAGCCTGATTTGCCGTTCTAGTGGATGTTAAATGAGCTAAAGGTGCAACTATATTTGCTGAGGCATCCATATCCATATCAGGCTGCTCCAATATAGCAGGAATTACTCTAGGGTTTCCAGTGTGTCTCGTGGCTTTCTTTTTCTTCCCACCATTATTGTTGGACAGCCCTTGCTTATACTTAGGAATGGCCCCTGGATTTCTCTCCCGCAGTTGCCTGGTGTTATTCTCCTTTGCTATACTGGGGACAGAAGGCAACATATGGGGAGATGTCAGTAACAAATCGGAAGCCGTGGACTGTTCCCCCAAGGAACCATGGGTTGTACCACAAGGTGGTAAATGTGTAATCGGGGATTCTGAAGTTGGTAATACAGTAATACCACTATTTTGGCCTTGATGGGGAGGAGTCCGGACATTAGCAATATGCCCCATAGAAGACCTCCTTGCAATCGCGAGGTCCTGGGAAACTCGAAGTTCCATCATTGTGATCTCTTGGTCTATAACACAATTTACCCTGGTAATGAATTGGTCCATAGTTCCTGTGAGGTTAGCATTGACCACTCTACCTCTGGCCTCCTTTGGGGACATGACAAGGCCAACAAGTCAGTAAGAAGAATAGGATACAGTGTACTCACAGGTCAATCCCCCAGGCAAGATGAAAGAGGGGGGGGCCCGTCCCGTCCTTGCACGTTCTTGAACGGGCTTAAACGGGCCCGCCCTTGGCCCGGGCTTAGCCCGGCTCGTCCCGCGCGCGTACCGCGGTGCGCGGGTAATGTGTGTTTAAATACGCCTCCTCTGGGCATTGCGGGAAGGTGTTGGTGTGCCCCAAGAGCTTCTGGGCCAGTTAGACTTCCCCGCTACACTTCCTCTGTACTCCCAAGAGCGAGTATTTCCCGCGAAGCGGGAAACGCATGAGGTTGAGGTTGACATGTATGGAAGCCCGTGGGACGGTGCGTGGTGCACCCCCGAGCCGTGTGCCAGGTGAATACTGCCTCCAAAGTCTACAGTAACAATCCAATGTGCCCACAACAGGAAACGGCTCAAAACACAACATGGACACACTTTATTTTTACAATGAAAACTGACCCTTTTTTTGCAAAGTGCCTAGCTGTAGATTTTGAATCCCAGCTCTGCTGGCACCTAGGGAAACCTAGCAAACCTATACATTTTTGAAAAGTAGACACCCAGGGGAATCCGAGATGGGGTGACTTGACTGGCTCTCACAAAGCTCTATTACCCAGAATCTCTTGCAAACATAAAAATTTGTTAAAAAAACAAACATTTTACTCACATTTCTGTGGTCGAAAGTCCACCAACCCTGTGTTCCCCAAAGTCTTCTGAGAAAAATGGTACCTCACTTTTGTAGGTAGGCCTAGTGCCCGCGACAGGAAATGGCCCAAAACGAAACGTGGACACACCACATTTTCACAGTGAAAACGGACCCTTAATTTGCAAAGTGCCTAGCTGTAGATTATGAACCCTAGCACTGCCGGCACCTAGGGAAACCTAGAAAATCTATACAGTTTTGAAAACTAAACACGCAAGGAAATCCAGGATGAGGTGACTTGACTGGCTCTCACCAGGTTCTGTTACCCAGAATCCCTTGCAAACCTAAAAATGTGTAAAAAAAAACATTTCCTCACATTTTTGTGGTGGAAAGTTCTGGAATCTGCATGGATCCACAAAATTCCACCCACCCCGCATTCCCCAAAGTCTTCCGAGAAAAATGTTACCTCACTTCTGTGGGTAGGCCTAGTGCCGGGACAGGAAACCACCCAAAACGCAACATGGACACACCACATTTTCACATGGGCAAACGGACCCTTTTTTTGCAAAGTGCCTAGCTGTAGATTTTGAACTCTAACTCTGCCAGCACCTAGTGCTACCTAGCAAACCTATAAAAAAAAATTAAACTAGACACCCAGGGAAATCCAGGATGGGGTCTTGTCTGGCTCTCACCAGGTTCTGTTACCCAGAATCCTTTGCAAACCTAAAAATGTGTCCAAAAAACACATTTTTCTAACATTTCTGTGGCGTTAAGTTATGGAATCTGTGTGGATCCACAAAATTCCACCCACCCCGCGTTCCCCAAAGTCTTCCAAGAAAAATGGTACCTCACTTTTGTAGGTAGGCCTAGTGCCCGTGACAGGAAACGGCCCAAAACGCAACATGGACACACCACATTTTCACAGTAAAAACAGACCCTTTTTTTGCAAAGTGACTAGCTGTAGATTTTGAACCCTAGATCTGCCGGCACCTAGGGAAACCTAGCAAACCTATACATTTTTTTAAACTAGACACCCAGGGGAATCCAGGATGGGTTTACTTGTTTGGCTCTCGCCAGGATCTGTTACCTGGAATCCTTTGCGAACTTCATAATGTGTCCAAAAAAACACATTTTCCTCATATTTCTGTGGTGGAAAGTTCTGGAATTTACGTAGATCCACAAAATTCCACCCACCCCGTGTTTCCCAAAGTCTTCCAAGAAAAATGGTACCTCACTTGTGTGGGTAGGTGTAGTGGCCGCGACAGGAAATGGCCCAAAACGTAATGTGGACACTCAACATTTTCACTGTGAAAACGGACCCTTTTTTTGCAAAGTACCTAGCTGTAGCTTTTGAACCCTAGCTCTGCAAGCACATAGGGAAACCTAGCAAACCGAAACATTTTTGAAAACTAGACACCCAAGGAAATCCAGGATGGGGTGACTTGTCTGGCTCTCACCAGGTTCTGTTACCCAGAATCCCTTGAAAACCTCAAAATTTGTTTTAAAAAAACACATTTTCCTCAAATTTCTGTGGTGAAAAGCTCTGGAATCTGTGTGGATCCACAAAATTCAACCAACCCCGCTTTCCCCAAAGACTTCTGAGAAAAATGTTACCTCACTTCTGTGGGTAGGCCTAGTGCCCGCGACAGGAAACGGACCAAGACACAACATGGACACACCACATTTTCACGGTGAAAACGGACCTTTTTTTTGCAAAGTGTCTAGCTGTAGATTTTGAACTCTAACTCTGCCAGCACCTAGGGCTACCTAGCAAACCTATACATTTTTTAAAACTAGACACCCAGGGGAATCCAGGATGGGGTGACTTGTCTGGCTCTCACCAGGTTCTGTTACCCAGAAACCCTTGCAAACCTAAAGATTTGTAAAAAAAAACACATTTTCCTAACATTTCTGTGGCGTTAAGTTATGGAATCTGTGTGGATCCACAAAATTCCACCCACCCCGCGTTCTCCAAAGTCTCCTGAGAAAAATGGTACCTCACTTTTGTGGGTAGGCCTAGTGCCCGTGACTAGAAACGGCCCAAAATGCAACATGGACACACCACATTTTCACAGTGAAAACAGACCCTTTTTTTGCAAAGTGACTAGCTGTAGATTTTGAACCCTAGGTCTGCCGGCAGCTAGGGAAACCTAGCAAACCTATACATGTTTTAAAACTAGACACCCAGGGAAATCCAGGATGGGTTGACTTGTCTGGCTCTCATCAGGATCTGTTACCCAGAATCCTTTGCAAACTTCAAAATGTGTCCAAAAAAACACATTATCCTCACATTTCTGTGGTGGAAAGTTCTGGAATCTGCGTAGATCCCCAAAATTCCACCCACCTCGTGTTTCCCAAAGTCTTCCAAGAAAAATGGTACCTCATTTATGTGGGTAGGTGTAGTGCCCGTGACAGGAAACGGCCCAAAACGCAATGTGGACACCCAACATTTTCACTGTGAAAACTGACCCTTTTTTGCAAAGTACCTAGCTGTAGATTTTGAACCCCAGCTATGCCAGCACATTGGGAAACCTAGCAAACCTATACATTTTTGAAAACTAGGCACCCTGGGGAATCCAGGATGGGGTGACTTGTCGGGCTCTCACCAGGTTCTGTTACCCAGAATCCCTTGAAAAACTCAAAATCTGTAAAAAAAACAAAAAAAACAAAAACACATTTTCCTCATATTTCTGTGGTGTAAAGTTCTGGAATCTGTTTGGATCCACTAATCTCCTACCAACCAGCGTTCCCCCAGGTCTCCCGATAAAACTTTTTTTTTTTTTTTACCTTGTCAGGGCTTCATTTCTGGTTCAGATACATCAATCGTCACCTTCCACAACACCCTTTCTATTCGTCAGTCGTTGGTAACAAACTCGTAAAAAAGTGCGCAAGCTATCCCATTGACCTTTAACCTGTGAAGGGAAGAGGTCACGTTAGTCAAATGCATACAGTAAATTTTTACATTTACTCTACCTGTCTTCATCTCCCTTCTCCTCTCTCCTGTCACCAAACTGGTTCCTGGATTGAAGGGAAGAAAGAAAAGAAACAGTTTAGTGGCCCCTCCAGGGCCCGCCTTCCCCGTTAAGGGTTTGGGGATCCCTTATGGGTCCGCTGTCGTCGCCGTCATTGCCTGAGGCTTCCAGGGCCCCCCCCGTGTAAGGGTACAAGGGGACCCCTTTGGGTCCTCAGGTTTCGTCGTTGCTGTCTCCATCTGATCCGTCCAGTGCTGCGTAGTCTCGCAGGAGGCTGTGGATCATCTTACGGCATGCTAGGGTCGATGTCTCCTTTTACCCTACTACCAGGCGGTTTCTGGAAAACAAGAGAACATCTTTAAAACAGCACAGGAACCTCCAGCAACCCTGGAGGTCTCCTAGTGCTTGTGTCCCTGGGAACAGTCCATACATCACAGAGCCATCAGCGATGCAGGTCGTAGGTATCCAGGCCCTAAGCTCCGTGCCTAGGGCCTTCAGCAGGTCCTGCGCATACGTGCACTCCCAGAAGAGATGGTATGTCGTCTCGTCCATGGCGCACCCTCTCAGGCAGGACTTGTATCGGTTGAGTCCCCTTGCATGCATGAAGGCTCTCACTGGAAGTCCTCCTTGGATGGCCATCCAGGCGATGTCCTTGTGCTGGTTTGTCAGGCGCTTGGATGCGACGTTTCCCCACACGTGGTCTGCTGTGGCTGAGGGGAGGGCGCTGATCGGCTCACTGATCTCTCTTGCACGTATCAGGCATTGGAGAAGTTTTGGAGTCCTCATGAGAATTTTGTGGAGGGGGCAGCCCCCTTTTTTCTATCCTGGTAGGTAGTTTCTTGGGTACCTTCATTTTCCCTTTGATTCCCTAGACCTTCGCGAGGCCGTTTATGTGTTATTCATTTTCCCGAGCCGGGTGGATGTTACATATCATCCTGCCAGCCCGGTAACGCCTTGAAACCCTGCCCCGTATCCCTATCAACTTCCGTTTTGCTTTCATCCCCTAGCGTTTCCCCACGTTAAACCGACCGCGATTTCATTAAGCAGTGTTGTCGGTTGCCGGCTGCTCCCGCCCGTAGGTCCCTCCCGTCCCCCCTCCCCCTCCCTACTCCTTTTCATTGAGCTCCCCAGCCAGGAAGAGCTGCTTAGTCAACCCCCCTCGGAACTCCTAATATTTAAAACTTGAGGGGGGTTCTACATGTATTGGAATGAGTATTCAGCATACCCCAAGAAAATATGTTCTATATTGAGCACTAAAGTTTGTCTTCATTCCTTATTCTTAGGATGCCTTGATTTTTTCGCTACCTGCTATCTTTCTCCTTTTTTGTGTTACATAGAAATATCTGAATCCTTTTGAAGATATCGGCCTTTCCTAAGCCTTCTGCTACTGCCTCTCGATAGAAATCGACTTGTGGCTCTCCTGGTTATCGCTGGAATAGAAACCTGATTGTGATTTATCTGGATGACCTCTGGTGGGTATTGTGCTTTGACTGAGTACCATCATTTTGTCTGTCTACTCGATGCTCCCTGAAGGCGTCTGTAAACTTTTCCTCCTCATACTTGTAATGCCATCTCTCGATCCCTACCGCAGATTCTCTGCCGGAGTGGAGCTACTCATCTCACATCCTGTCTGCACCTGTGGGAACCGTATCCGCTTTTCCCGCCCAGGTAGCCTTTCATAGAGTTTTGTGAGAGCCTTTTCCCTTTACCACTGCCTGTTGGGCTTGTGACTTTCACTTTTTTAATATACTGCACAGGTTCTTTTCTATCTCTTGTTAGGTTGTACGGCAATCGGGTAATGCCTATCTTGAATAAAAAGATTTGTTTCTTTGGGTTGTTTATGTGTCACATTTTCTCCCTTTTTTAAGCTTTCGGTGCACCCTATTCCGATCATTTCAGCTCTGGTGGCTGTGTTAATCTAAATTAATTTAAAACATGAACTATTATGTTCCTCCGGGTTTGATTTTTGCTTCTAGAAAATTCTAGCCTAAACAATTTATTGCTGCTGTAATAGTTTGTTATAATGTTTACTGATAATGTATTTCTCTGTGATTTTAGGTGTGTGTGTTTGTCCCACACCCCTTGTCAATCTTCGTCCTCAAGAAGGTGTGACCCCGGCTGGGGCGAGACACCGAAACGCGTGTTGGCGTTTAATTCATTTCGAGTAGCTGGATTGTCACTACCCCTACCCCCTGGTTGATATATGAAACCTTGTCATTCGATCATCATGTGGCAGTTTTATCACCCTGATGCACTTGTTGATGTTTGTTCTAGAATGTGAATGCTTGTGTTGATCTGAGTGTATGTTAGTATGACTGACTATTTTGATTGAGGTGTGTGGGACATTGTACATGTAATGTATTACTATTGAATGTAATCTTGGTATTTATTTATTCCTTAATTGTCTGATTAACTGATTTTGATTATCTGAAAATAAAAATGAAAAACAATTTTGATAAAAGCAGTTGATTACTGGACTATTTTTGCAACTGTCTGTGCCGTTTTTGTTGTGCTAATAACCGGATCCTTTTTGAGGGCCCTATAGAATAAGCAAGGCAGGTAACCTCTCTATTGACTGGTTTTCCTTTTTTCCCCTGCATTACCTGCCTAGCAAGCGCTGGTGGCCTTCAACTCTGGGCGATCTGCCTGCCCCTAAACAGGCGGTCAAAAAACTTGAGAATATGGACTGACTCTCCCCTAAACTTTCAGGCCCAAACTAAAATGGTAGCTGGGACCTGTTTCGGACTTCTGCGAGGGCTCAAACCAATGCTGGGTTTCTTTGACCTCACAGTCCGTCAAGTCATCATTCAGGCCACCATTCTATCGAGGCTGGACCACACCAGCTCACTTTATCGAGGGGCGAATAAAGCAGAGATCCTCCACTTGCAAAAGGCACAAAATGCGACTGCCAGGACTCTACTTGGCCTACTGAGAGCCTGTCCCACAACAACGCCATCCTCCGACTATATTGGCTGCCGGTTATGAAACGCATACAGTTTAAGTCTCTCTGCATCGCTCACAGAATCCTGAATCTCCTCTCCCAGAACATCTTGGCGAATCTCCTCTCACTCTACACACCCACCCGTCAACTATGTTCTATGGGCCAGCATCTTGCTGTGTTCCCTTGGGTAAGGAAAGTGCGTGCAGAAGGCGCTCTTTTTCACGTCCTCGCAGCGAAACTCTGGAACTCTCTTCCTGTCTGTATCAGAAGTATCAACAATCACACTGCATTCTGTAAAGCAAGAAAAGCTCATCTCTTTCCGACACTGTTGGCCCGGTGTTCTCTCTCTCTCAGTTGCCTCCTCTACAGCTGCAGTTGCCAGCGCTGGGACGCCCCTTAGCTGGGGCAGCTGCGCTCTTTACAAAACTCATAACATAACATAACATAAATGTGGAATCACTCTATGTGGTGGGAAGCTATTGTTGTTCCATCAATCTTTTAATGGACTTTGATTTGAAATTTGAGGGTGATTTTTCCTCTCTCCTCTTCCATGTCCACTGCTACTCAAAGTGCTAAAAGAAATTATTGGTTTTGAGTGTAAAAATGTGACTTATCCATGTTGTGTTTTTAGTCTTTTGGGTCCAAATTGTAATAGCGTGGTGAGCAAAACAAACAATAGATTTAGGCCCAGATCTTTGTATGGGGGTGAATATTGCTAGGTCCCCACTGAAGATGGAATAACATCTCAGCGACTGGCTGGACAGACACTCTCAACACCTTCAACCCTGCTACCACCACCAACCTCAAATAGGGTGTGAAAAACGTCAATGTGCAGACAGCATTGTCCCCATCAAGAGCAACATCCAGAGAAAATCTTCCAAAAAGGCCAGCTGGTACACCCAAGAACTCAGAACAGCCAAAGGGGACAGCAAACAGTTGGAGAGGAGATGCTGCGCCAATAAGGACATCTCCAACCGGGGAAGCCTTCAAGACCTCCCTCAACCTCTACCACCATCTGCTGTGGGCAACAAAGAAGACAACCCTTGCTGCACGCATCAAAATCAGCCCCAACAACACCAAAGATCTTTTTAACCCATCTGCCAGCGAAAACAACATCACACCCTCACTGGAGCTGTGAGACAACCTTGCCCACTTCTTGCACTACATGAGCTAAACTATATACAGAAACTTCAAATCTCAACCCACACCTACAGACTTCCTTGACAGATACACCATCACATTAACCAACACAAACCACACACTGACCACTAGGAACATCCTCTCCACCCAGGACACCCCCTCCACCATGAAATCTATCCACTCGGGAGCTCCCACAGAACCACGCCTGCACCACATCTTCAACCTGGGAAACCAAAGGATCGGCCAGGAAATTACCACCCTACTCAACAACTCTATCACCACCACAATATTTCCCGATGCCTGAAAAAACGCTGAAATCAGACCACTACTCAAAAAACCCTCCACCGACCCCAGCAAACTCAAAAACTACTGGTTAATTCACCTGCTCCCATTCCCAGCGAAGGTACTGGAAAGGATCATTAACAAACAGCTCATGACACATCTGGCACAGAAACAGCTTCTCAATGCCTCCCAATCTGGCTTCCGCAGCAATCACAGCACTGAAACCACCCTGACCACAGCCACCGACAACATCAGAACCCACCTTGACCAAGGAGAAACATCAGCTTTGATCTTTCTCGACCTCGAGCCAGCCTTTGACACTATATCACACCACACACTGATTGAAAGATTCCACCACATCGGCATCCAATGGGACGTGCTCAGATGAAACACCTCCTTCCTCACCCGAAGAACCCAGAGGATCCACCTTCCACCTTTCACCGCTAAACACAAAGAGATCATCAGCAGTGTCCCCCAGGGCTCATCCCTTCCCCCTTCAAAGCATATATGACTCCAGTGGCCAACATCGTCAGATTCCACAATATCAACATAATTTCCCAACTCACCCTCTCACTCACCAACGACCAACCACCACCAGAACCAACTTCCTTAGATGCATGACAAACATCACCGACAACCTACAGATGGCTCGAGAAGAGATGGAGGAGCAACAAATCCCTGGAAGCCCATGCAGCCTTCAAATCGGCCGTCACCGCACACCACATCCTCCTCAAAACAACAAAGAAAACGACCCTTCAAGAAAGAATCAACGCCAATGCACACTACAGCAATGAACTCTTTGCCTTAGTCAAGGAGTTTGCCAAGCCCAAAACCAAGACTACAAACATCCCACCTTCCCAAGACCTCTGCAACAAGCTTGGCACCTTCTTTCACCACAAGATCAAGCAGATCAACAAGCTCGGCACCTTCTTTTACCACAAGATAAAGCAGATCAACGACCCCACCTCCCACCAGACCCTGCTCATCTGGACTCCCCTCACCACAATGACACACTCAAGATCATGATGAGCATCCATTCTGGAGCCCCCTTGGATCCCTGCCCGCACCAAAGCTTCCACAGAGCTACCACCTACATCGCTCCAAGCTCTGCCGCACCATCAACTGCTCCATCGAGACCGCCACCTTCCCTGAAGACTTGGAACACACTGAGATCAACCCCCAGCTGAAGAAACCCTCCCCCGTTCCGACGGACCTCAACAACTTCAGACCCATCTCCCTGCTCACCTTCCCAGCTAAGGCCATCGAGAAAGCCACCAACGCCCAACTCTCCAAGATCATGGAAGCCAACCATGTTCTGGACCTTTCCCAATCTGGCTTCCAAAGCAACCAAAGCACCGAGCCCGCCCTCTTCACCGCTAAAGACGATATCCGCTCCCTCCTCAACTGAGGCGAAACAGCAGCCCTCATCCTCCTGGACCTCTCAGCCGCCTTTGACACCATCTCCCAAGGCACCCTATGCACAAGACTCCATGACACCGGCAGCTGCGATAAGCCCTGGAATGGATCCCCTCCTTCCTCACCTGTCGAATGCAGAGAGTCGGACTACCACCATTCCTCTCAGAACCCACAGAGATCAGCTGCTGAGTGCTCCGGGGCTCCTCTCTGAGCCCCACCCTCTTCAAGGTCTCCATGGCCCTGCTCGCAGCCATTGTCAGGAACCACGGACCCATCATCGTCTCCTACGCTGGCGACACCCAGCTTATCCTATCCCTCTCCAACAAACCCACAGTCGCCAGGAGTAGCTTCCACAATGGAATGAAGGCTGTCTCCACCTGATGAGAGACAGCTGCCTCAAGCTCTGCTCAGACAAAACCGAAGTCCTCATCCTAGGCCCCACCCCTGTGCTTGGGACGACTCCTTGTGGCTCGCCACACTAAGGGCCACTCTACCTGAAATGGACAGAGGGAGCGTCTTCCAGAATTTCATCTGTGAGTAAATAGAGGAAGTGGCTTTAGTAATGTTTCCATCGAAGAGATCAGTTTTAGTACGGTATATATGGATACCCAAGTACCGAAATGTGCCCGTACACCAGGCTACCGGTACCCCCCTGTGTATACCCCAGGTCTGGAATGGACAGCAAGAATGGGAAGAGGGTGGACTTTGCTGCGTTAACCTTAAGCCCTGATATTGTGGTGAATTGTGACACTGCTGAGTCCAGTGCATGGGGATAGCGTGAAGATCTCTTCCATATAGCAAGAGGTCGTCGGCATATAGGGAGATTGTATGTATGCCATCACCCAACGGGATGCCCATGTCCACTTGGGCGTGAGTAAATGCCAATAATAACAGGATTAGGGAGTGTAGAGGAAAAGCCCTGCACGGGCACTCGAGGTGGATACGTCCTCCACTCAGAATAAGTTACCAAACATAAGGATCCACCTCTTGAAGAAAACAAAGAAACCTGGGTTCAGGAAAACACTGGGGTGGTGGAGTGTGCGTGTCCTACAATGGTTGGACATACACTGAGTTGTTTAAATACCCCTCACACACCAAGAATGACCCATGGTGTCATGCTTCATCATAGGGGTCTTCCCGCCCGCTGCGGGACGGGGTGTGCTACGACCTGCGACTACGCGGGAGCACTGATGATAAAGTGCTATGTGTGATGCAAAAGGAGGGTCTGGGGTAAATGTAACTGTGAGCTAAAAAGGAACTGGCCCCTTAAGACAAAAAAACTTTAATATGTCAAGGGGGGCTGGTGCTGGTAAAAAGGTGGTGCGGAGATTCCCTACTTAATGTGTGGTTACTCCTAGTACGTCAACATGTTTCAATGCAAAAGCATCTTCA
Organism: Triturus cristatus; assembly: GCF_964204655.1. Lineage (NCBI taxonomy): Eukaryota > Metazoa > Chordata > Amphibia > Caudata > Salamandridae > Triturus > Triturus cristatus. Next base: position 868,953,917 of record NC_140586.1, on the reverse strand, counting down.
TCAGGACAAGGCTAATATCCCTCCTATGTGGAAAGCGTGTACTTATGAAATAACTATAAACATAAGTGAAGATGCACATAATAATGCATAAATATACGATACCTAATAGTATACTTGTATATTCTGAAAAAGAAAAAGAAAAAAGGAAAGAAGAAAAAATGGATGTGTTTAGTGTCCCAGGAAGTAAAAACATTGTACCTGCAAATATAAGAGGTGCGCCACAAATGTGACCAAACGTGATCGTTAGCCATAGATCTAATATTGCAGGAAAAAGGTGCAGTGACCTGTAAAAAAAAAAAATAGAGACAGTACATGACTCTACAGACAGACAACAGAAAACAAAAAACACACACTCTATAATTTGCGTGAACTATTCTCTAATGATCGAGATGGACACAGTGATAAAAAGAATCCATACTTATGTGTATGTGAGGTTTATGCCTCATGAACCTTGAGAACGGGTGGAGAAATCAAGGAGCCTCAATGCTGAATGAAAAAGGAAACGGAAAAGGAAATATAGCTGTTACCTCCAGAACGCTGCTCGTAATGTGAAAGGCTGCATCGGCATACTCGAATGGCTGTGCCGTACTTACGTGCCCTTGTGCTGCTTCTAGCTCAATATACGTCCATCCCGCGGTTCCGCTGATATGCGGGACATTGCCGGATGCGCTCTTTTAAACTACGCCAGTAATTGCTAAATGTGGAGGCACTCGTTGCACATGGGTCAATGTGGTGACTTCCGGGTGGAAACACACGGAAGACTAGAACGGGGAAAACAACTCCTTCCGGAACACCGGAAGTGAGGAATAATTGTGAGCAAAAATGGAAGACTGCGCTATCAAATGATATACGAAGCAGAGTTTATCATACGCTGAGAGATCTCAAGCGTTAACTTCCTAAGTTGAAGACGTGTGCATGCGCAGGAAGTAAAACACGTGTCACCCCACTGTGCAGTATATTGGACGCATTTCTTCGACCATTAGTCCAGGGTACCGACACCTATTTGAAAGACACCAAAGCAGTTTTACAACTCCTTGAAGATCTCACGTTTGATCCAGCACAACATCGGTTAATTGGATTAGATGTGGAGAGCTTGTATACGAGTCTACCGCATAATGAGACCTTGGATATTATAGAAGAGGTCCTTTTTTCTACCACCTGGAACTACCATACTCCCAGAAATTTGGTAATGGAATGCATTACCCTAGCCCTTAAGAAGAATTTCTTTATGTACCAGGATGTCCATTACCTACAGAAACACGGTACTTTGGGGCATATCAACAAGGGCTTTATCTTTGCTTTTTTGGCTTTAAAAGCCAAAAAAGCAGAGATAAAAATAGCACCCTATCAACAACAGGGTGCTAACACGCATATTTGTATGTTAGCACCCTTTTACTCTACGCTTCCCCTTGCATCTCTAATGAGATGCAAAGGGGGCGTGCCAGAGTAAAATAATAGGAGAAATGTCGCTAAGCGACATTTCTCCTATTATCAAGAATGTCGCTAACCCTGTTAGAGACAAAAAAAGCAGCGCTAACCGCGGTTAACGCTGCTTTTTTACGTCTGCTAATTTTCAGACTTAGCCATGATATCCTATGGAAGGAGGATATCATGGCTAAGTTTGCCTGTCCCTATCAACAAGGTAACGTGTGATTATCGCTGGGTTTCCAGCGATAATCTCACGTTAGCCTGTTAGCGTGTAGATTTTTATCGCTATTGAGATAAGCGTTGCTAATAGCACGCTATCTCAGCGATAAAAATTCACGCTAGCCGGCGATAATTATCCTCACGCTAAGAGCGCTGAGCGATAATTATCGCCGGTTGTTGTTGATATGCCCCTTTAAAAGTATAAAGACAGCAGCAGTATCCCTCAAAGTAACACAACTAATGTGCGAAGCCTGAGAAAGCAGCGCTATCACTCGTGCTATCTTATATATACGTAGTACTCAAATAAACAATGTTTTGTTGTCTTAGCCACAGCTTGTACTTTCCTTTGGGCTGTTATTAAAATGGAACTTTTTCCTACTGTGTTGTTTTTAAGACAATCCATTATATTAATAATCAATTGTAAGATACTGCAAAATGTTTGAGCCTCAATACACGCACAGTGCTCTCCAAAGACACACACAGCAGTGGTATCCTTACAAATACCAAATTTGATATACGAGCACTGAGACAGCGAATATCTCTCCAAGGTTACAGCCCGTGCTAATAGTATGCTTCCTAAGAACAAGCATTTGCAATGCAATAGGTCTCGCAGTTACACGAGTTAAAGCTATTGGCATTGTAAATGACAATGCCAATAGGCATTGTTATTTGCAATGTCAATAGCTCAAACTCGCGTAAATGCGAGACCTAATGCATTGCAAATGCTTGTTTATATATGTATATAAGGGTAACTCGCCCCGAAGGTACTGGTGAGCTTTACATGAGCGCCAGTTACATTACACAAGGTGACATTCATTTTTGAGGTACAGAGAGCTGAACTGATTTCCCCAGAATTACAGAAAGTTGAGCTGATGCCGAGACTCGACCTCCACCAGGGGCAGCAACAGAAGTGATTCCGAGAGACTCCGCCTTCATTGTGCCTGTGTTGAAAAACCACTCAAGGTACAAAATGACAGCCGGGCATTGACAAAGTGGAACAGGATATCCGCTTACCCACAATCCTCTGTATAATATATGCATACCCATGATCCTTTTCTCATTACTGCTTTTACCGCCTGGGTCTTCATTCTTTAAATAAATCCACAGATTCATTTATAAATTATTTTGTTTAGATGTGTAACTATTTGTCTCGTAAATACTTTTTATCTTACGGTCATAAATGATAAGTAAGTCGGCCTATTAATGCAATAGTTTATATTTCGAAACAATCCGTTTACTTAACGGCTCAGTACTTCCATTTTGTCATATCGTATCGTTCGTTCACTTGCACTTTGTGTGGTTAGTGATGAATGGTAATTGACTAATTTTTGCAAGATCTCTACTGATTTCAGAGGTCTGTTTTACTCTAAGTTAAAAAATCAAAGATTTGGGTGGAAACAAGTATAATTGTCTGTTAGTACTTCCGCTAGCGAGGAGGCTGTGGCTGGATTGGGGAGGCGTTAGTAGAGATCGCTTATGGGGTAAAGATACCGATTGTAGTGGAGGTGCTGGGCAGCAGTTAAGGATACCGAGTTCACCCAGCAATAAATTAAAACAAAGGATTGTAGCTTGGTGGTGGGGGAATTTGAAAAGCAAGCGCGGGTTACTATATCCTTTTTCTTCTGGGAATGTTAGAGGGGCACCTATAGGTGGATAGAGCTGAGGTGGTTAAAGGAGGTTTTGGTGAAATACATTAGGATCATATATGAGAAAAATATATATTTTTTATTAATAATTAATCAATGGGAATATAAGCAACAGAAAATGTAAATTTTATGGATTAAATACTTGTGCTTCCGAAACAAAAGGCGCATCGTGAGACGTCCGGTCGAGCTTGCCTGTACAATGTCAAAGTTTGAGGCCAACTGCGATTCAGGAGAGAGTATAAATAGATAAACATGCAAAAGAAAGACATATAGGGGCACATCAGCAACAACCAGCGATAATTATCGCTAAGCGCACTTAGCGCTAGGATAATTATCGCCGGCTAACGTGGATTTTTATTGCTGAGATAGCGTGCTATTAGCAACGCTTATCTCAAAAGCAATAACAATCCTAGCGCTAACTGCCAAACGTGAGATTATCGCTGGAAACCCAGCGATAATCTCACAAAGTTTGGCGTTAGCTTGATGATAGGGCCTCACATACTTAGCCATGATATCCACCTTCCATTGGATATCATGGCTAAGTCAGTCCTGCAGCAGGCGTAAGGAAAGTAGCGATAACAGGGGTTATCGCTACTTTTATTGCCGCTATGCTTCATAGCGTGGGGCTTGATGATAGGAGAAATGTCGCTTAGCGACATTTCTCCAGTCATGTTAGGTCAGGAACGCCCACTTTGCATCTCATTAGAGATGCAAAGCTGGGCGTTAAGAATCCAGACGCTAATGCAAGGTTTCACGCGATAGCGTGACCTTGCTAATTAGGCGATAAAATTATCGCCGCTTTTTGCCCAAAAACGGACGCAAAAGCGGCGATAATTTTATATCGCCTCGTTGCTGATATGGCCCATAGATAGGAAAGGTGTATCTTTTGCACATAGGGGTAGATTTACAAGCCCCTTGCACCACTTTTGCGTCACATTTCCCATGTTAAAAGTGACACAAAAGTGGCGCAAGGGGCTTGTAAATCTGCCCCATAGAGTCTACATAATGGAGTCATTACATGAGGGAGGGGTTCTGACAATGTGAACCTTCCACAGGTAGGTTCACACTAACAATTGCATAATGATGAAATTCAAAGCACATTTTGTATCATGGGCCGGAGTCGCTCACAAAACGTGATTATAATAAAAATAAATAAGAAACACTAGTTCAGCTATAATGAGTATCTCTTGGTGCCTTCTTCCCCAGCATGCCCACACCAGTGCAACAAAGGTCCAGGGGAGGGAGGTGTACCATATACTTTAGAAGGTATGTGGGATGGTATAACAGGTTTGTGGTTTATGCAACAAAAGCGTTTTCACATACAGGCATTTGAAGGAGCCAAAGCTTGCTATACGGGTGCTATAAGAGATGATTTCTAGTGGGGTTTTTATACTATAATACCAGTATTGAAATATGGAGGGATGGACTGTCGGGTTGACAAGGTTGTTATCAAAAAGGGCAAACACGATAGCCGATTACACGTTAAACAGTTTTCTCCACAGATTCTTCACTGTTCACATGTTAAGAAAGTAAAAAGAAAAAACACAACCAATGAGTCTCTAGGGCATAGAGAAAGAAAGAGCATGCAGCCTGGATGCAATTAGCTACTACCCAGTGATAAGTGTGAACAGGTGAAGCAGGGATCAATTGGTACTAGAAGCAATTTAAGTGCATGCAGCAGAGCTAAAGAAATAAAAAATAATTTCAAGGATAGTAAAAGGAATTTAGGCAGCATGGACGAAGAGGCAAAGGGACGCTCCAACGACATAGCTGGTAGGAGGGCTCAAGTGTTGGAGTACAGCCAAAGACCGCAGCTGCTGCAAAGTCCTGTGGTCATGTGGAATGAAACATAAATATTAATAGGTTACTTTTCATTATAGGTTATCAGTAGGAAAGAGTCTAGTCAGGTGGCAAGAAGGGTAGTGTTCAGAAGCTGGGTAAAGCATTGCAGGAATTAGGAGCTCAGTAAAAGGGCATGGCGGAGAAGGATGTAGTGGTTGGAACAAAGCAACAGTGCCGGCGTTGTGTACAAACGTTCGCAAACATTACAGCTAGAGCTTCAATTTTAAGGAGTTGGTGGGCAGGGGGCAAATACTTTGGGGCATATTATCAAGAACGGCGTTAACATTATCGCCGCTTTAATGGACTTGATAATATGCCCATGAGAATTCCAATAGAAGCCCATGTTCACACCAGAACATGGGCTTCTATGGGAATTCTCTGCGGCATATTATCAAGCCCACTATCACCGCTTAAGCAGCAGTTTTCTGCCGCTAAAGCGGCGATAATGTTAACGCCGTTTCTTGATAATATGCCCCTCAGTGGTGTGGGCCAAGGTTGAAAGTAAATATAGCTCCTGCTTCTCAACGGATCTGCGGGCAGTAGTATGCAATGTAAAGCTGAATGGTACAATACCAAAATGAAATAATTTGTTCTCCGGATGGGCCACATGTGAATTAAGACCAATAATTGGGCTTTCCAGGTTATTGAGTGGGTACCAACAGCCAAAGGTGGCAAAAGCAACAGCCCACCCCCCTTTTGTTACGTATAGCTAATTCAGACCGCACAACATAGCCTTCTCATTTAAGCCATATAAAAAGACCAAATTAGCAGGTGACCCTGGCTGAATCACTGTATATAGCATAGGGATGGACAGCCCTTATTGCCAAGTTAGGCTCCTGGCTGGGTACATGTATAAAAGGCAGGAGTCGATCACTAAGATACCTCCTCACCCACAAATATGGGATGCCAGAAGCTCAGGGGAACTTTGGGGCATATTATCAAGCCAGGCGATAAAATTATCGCCGCTTTAGCGGCAGAAAACTGCAGCTAAAATGGAGATAATGGGCTTGATAATATGCTCTATGGAATTTCAATTGAAGCCCATGTTAAATGTGAAGGACATCTAACATGGGCTTCAATTGGAATTCCATAGAGCATATTATCAAGCCTATTATCGCCGTTTTAGCGGCAGTTTTCTGCTGCCAAAGCGGCGATAATTTTATCGCCTGGCTTGATAATATGCCCCTAAGTGTGGACATCGGTGCAAAAAGTCATGGAAAAATTTAATGCTTAAGTAGTATATTAAAGTAATTCCTAAGATATTATTGTTTACCATTGCTGTGTTTGTGTTCTACTTCACAGAGTGCAGAGCGGTGTGGGTGATCGAACACTATTATCTTTCGAGGGCTACAGACAGAGATGGTGGCAATAAAGGGGGAATTCAGCAATCCTCTTTCAACCTTCAAGGGTGCACTGCTTTACAGATTCAAATGTGCCGCACCCGGTCAACAAATGCTAATGTTGTGATCATTGACTTCAGTAGGAAACAACTTCCCAACTATAGGAAGGGGCAACTATTTTCTCATTATAAGGAAATACCTCCTAACTTGGCCAGGAGCATGTATGACATAAAGTGGGATACTCTTAGATTCTTCCTAGGAGGTACCTGGCAGGGGCTCCATCTCAAGGGGGGAGGGATACAGTTGTCAGATACAACCATAAACAACCTCATGCCAAATCTTCTACAGAACATATGGGTAATATTCAATGCGAAGTGTTGTAGGTGTATTAGAAGAATTGAGGCACAGCTATGGCAGTATTTATATTGACAAAGTGATCCTACGTAAGATTAGCATTTGCCGAAGGGGAACAGGTCACAAATAGGTGACAGTCAGGACACAGGGGGTACTGGCAGGCTACCGCAATGGCCTTGGGGTTTTAACCGGAAGAAAATAGTCAAGGGCGGAGCCTGTGGCCTGGAAAAAGTTGGGAGGTGTGATGGCACCGGAAGTGTAAGGTCACCTGGTCTGGTTGGTAGTGATCCAGCGCGGAGTGCAAAATCCCTCCCTACTGTCACGGACTAAAAGATCTCACACATGCACTCTATACATACATTCGCTGGTGGGGCCCATAACACCAACATACACTCACCATCAGTCCGTGCGAGAGGCGATTATCCTTCCAAGCGCTGAATAATGAGGGAGGAAAATACCACTTTACGCTAATGAGCAACAAACCTACAAACCCTTCTTATACTCATTAGGCCCTAGATTCCACATTTGGTATTCCCCTCATAACCGGGACGGATCTGTTAGTTGTAGATTTAAGTGAATTTCTAATACTCTAATTAACCTTTTCATTAACACATTTCAATGAATAAACAACCCATAATTTCAATAACAAAATGTAACAAAATTTAGTTTTAAACTGTTCTGATTGGCTGATCAGAGGTCAAGCTCTCCGTTCCCACAAGGTTTAGTCCATGTTGTCAGCATACTTGCTGGTTCCGGTTCTTTAATAAAGTCTTTTGTCTGTAGCGCTGGCACCTTTCCCAGTGGCCTTGATAAGTACAGCTTGCCTGGGGTCAGGACAGGGCCATTGTTGCTCATCTTTTAGCGCAGGCGCACATCACCCAAGCCTGGTTCAGCGTCGGCAGTCGGGTTAGGCACCAAAAGCAGCCATCATTCGATAGGCCAGAATAGTCAACTTAAGCAAAGAAACACAAAAACGTAATTAATACATAGAAATGACTAATTAAATGTTATTCCCTCGCTAATACCCATATGTGTGTGTATTTATCTAGCCAAAGCAACACTCAATGTGGTTTATACTTACTAAATAAAGCACGAATCACAATTACATCACCAAAGCGACATATATAATGCAATGTTCTAATTATCTATCATTAGTATGCTTACGAAATTTAGTTTACGTAATTAATTAGGCCATGCAGATGCAAATCCCACGTGTATTTCGGTCATTAATAAGGTTGATTTGTTATTTCCACATCACTCCAAACCATTAGTACGATTATAACTAATTAATTAATCGAATTAATAAAACGACATGCAAAATGGGGTGGGTATACAAAATTTTGCATAACCCGCACCAGCAATCCCCCCTTTGGTGATTTTATCACCACACCACCTAAAATTTTGTTCTGTCTTTACGGAATCTTTAAAATGTTTTCTTGCTCTTAATCATAATTCAGTTTCACCCACGTCTTCTCTTTTTACTGATTCATACATACTCTCCTTCCACTCCTCCAATTCTATTTCTTCAATTTCTCTTTCTTGTTTCTGATCTTTTCTTTTTGAATTTTCACTTTTTATTCTTTTCTTATTTTTCTTGTTTCTAAAGCACATACAACATAATCTTATCATTAAAACTATGCAGATTACACATGTTAATGGAAACAATATTTTACCTATAAGAGTACTACCTATTTTCACTAAGAAATTCTTAATAGCAGCTATTTTCTTTCCAATTCTATCCCAAACACCTTCAACCTCCAGTGGTGCAAGTTCATCATGCAATTCAGTAATAGTCTTAATATAAGTTTTCAGATCTTTACTTTCGTCAGGAATGTAAGTACAACAATGTTGAACTTTCAGCATTCCACAGACTCCACCCTCTGTTGCCAATAAAATATCAAGGGCAAGTCGATTTTGCATTACCATAGCACGCATGACAACCAATAAAAGTCCTCCAGCGGTACTTGTTGACAAGCGATCCACTACTGCTGACAATTTTCTAATTTTGTTTGCATTCAGAAATATTCCCACTGCTGGTATCAATGCCTGAAAAATATCACCTACAATTTCTGCCCAAGATTCTCTCTTGGTTCTAGCTAAATGATTGCTTAAGCTATGTACACCATCTTCTCTTCTATCCATATGAAAGATTTTTGGAAAGACCAGGCCTACGTAATTTGTGCCATACCAATGGTCTGGCAAACGATAATATGCCCTGTTCCCACAAATAAAATATAATCCAGGAAAGACTGGATCTCTTCCACCTTTAAATCCCCATCCACCCATGATTCGATATCTATCATGGCACTCACTATTACCTAGAAAATAATTATCATATGCAGTTTGATTCCTTCGAATGCAAAATTTCCCTTTCTGAGGCCAATCTAAAGCTATAGTTGGACTAGCTTCTCCTTTCAAATGTTTTTCTTTCTCTATATCCCAGATTGTTTTCTCCACTTTCCCTTCTGCTGCTTTTCTTTGCATTTTCAATCTCCTTTCCTCAACCATGTCTAGGAATGTCTTTTCCTCCTTCTTCAAACTGCATGTTAAATTGTTTCTAAAAATATACTCTAATGTTAGTTCCTTAGTTTCTAAAAAGAATTCACCTAATACCATAGCAGGTTTTACTTTGGTCAATTTATTATAAGAAGGCCCTTGCGCAAAAATAATATCTACATCTGAAAAATAATATTCTAATTTCCCTGTCTCATAAAACAAACTAGCTATTACACTACATGTTATACCATACGTTGCCGGAAGGTGCTGATATGTCACTCCCTCAGAAACAGATGCAGGTAACTGCATACATACGTAGCAGTCCCGTACGTCCATTGTCTTTACATATTCATACAATAATTTTGAAAACACATTATTAGAAAAATCTGTTATTGACCTGTCTTTATGCAAATAATTTGTATCTATTCTAGTTGGAACTACCTTTGGAATTTTCCCTATATTAGTTTTGTTCTCACTATGTCCTTCTAATGTATCTATAGTAGCCTTAAAAGAAATGACAAGAGCAAGGATGCTCCATAAAAGCATTAATAGTCCTGTCCAACAACAACACATTTTACACCATCTTTTCATGAATGTACATCTACCTTTACTACTTTCTATGTTAGCCATCTTGTTAAAATGGACCGTGTCTTTTGACTTAGCCTCTTTTACTTCACAACTAGTTTTTCTAACCTAAGGGTCTAACACCTATTTGGTTCTACCAGTCACTATTTTTAATTCAATATCTTGTTTTCTTTATAAATAGTTTTCTTAACTTATTCAGTTTGGCATCTCATCGTTCTTCACTCTCCTCTCGTCTTCCAAATATGTATTTTCCTGAACTTCTGTTTCTTCTTCTCCAATGTCGGACAAGAGAACTCTCAGGATTTCCGATTCTATTTTATCCTCAACCACTTTCAGTACAGTCTCCTCTGGATTTCCTTGACTATCTGCCTCTTCTCCCTGTTCAGGCAGAGCCACGTACGTCCATTCCGGTGACTTATACTTCTGGTTAGGTTTCCTTGTTCTTCTACTCTCTTTGGGCCTCATGTAGGTAGCCAAATACCGGTCGGTAACGGCCGATTTTCGGTAATTATACCGTTACCGACCGGTATTTTGGCTTTTGGTATGTAGGGGGATCATTTTTGTATTCGGTAATTTACCGAATCGGTAAAATTACCGAATCGGTAATTTTACCGATTCGGTAAAATCCGAATACAAAAATGAGATGTAGGGGGAGTGTGTGGGTGTTTTTAGGAGTCGGTATTTACCACCAACTAATAGTTGGTGGTAAATAATTAATGTATGTGTTTAACCATTTTAAAGCGCTTAGACGTGTGCAATGTGGCAGACATACATGCCCTTAGGGCATGTATGTGTGCCACATGTGCACACATGGCCGAATCAGGGGCGCAACAGGGTGTCAATGTGACACCCTGCCACCCTTGCATGTTCTCCACCATTACCGAATCGGTATTTACCGATTCGGTAATGAGGCATACCTTCCCCTCAATGGGAAGGTATGCCTCATTACCGAATCGGTAAATACCGATTCGGTAATTACCGAATTGTAACGAATCGGTAAAAATTACCGACTCATTACCTACATACGAGTTACCACTTCTTAAATACCGATTCGGTAACGTTCGGTATTTAAGAAGTGGTAACTGGTATGCTACCTACATGAGGCCCTTTGTCTTCAGTTAATTCGTCTTCTTTTGATTTTTCTTGACTTGTCACTTCATTCACCTGTTCAGCTCTTGGTGAATTCACTCTTGTCAATCGATATCTCAGTTTCCTTATTTTATTGGGCCAAACATCATCTCTTGCAACTCTTTTTACTTTACTTCCTTTGTCATTCTTTTCATTCCTCCAAGCTCTCTTTCTTAGAACTCGACCTTCAGGTATTTCATTTTCACTCTCTTCAGACTCTGTCTCAACTTGCTTTGTCTTTTCAGCAACTTCTTCTTCCACCACTTGTTTTGTTTTCCCTACTTCTGTCCCTCCTCGGGTCTCCGGCTCGCAATCTTCCTGCTGGCCACTTGTCCCTTCACCTAACTGGATGTTGCAGTTCCCTACACCTCCTCGGGGGTCTTCCGCAGAAATCTGTCCCTCTCTCTCTGTACCTGTCCCTTGTTCACTTAGATTTGTTATTTCAGGTGGAATTTCTCTCAGTCTCTCATCTGGTACTTCCTTTTCACGAATTTCTTTTGTTGCGTCTTCAGTACTTTTTCCTCTTTTCTTCATGTGTTCCTTCTTGGAACCCTGCGCTTCTTGCTCGTTTCCAGAATCGCTAGATTCGGAAATCTGCAATCTTCTTCTCAGAGCGATACTTCCGGGGACTAAAGCTGATCTTTGTTCTGTTTCCCCCCTTTCAGAGTTTCCTTGTGTCTTTGACCCTTCGTCATCTGATTCAGTGCTTGATTCTGATTTATCAAAGTATTCTTTTCCTGTGCTGTCCACCGGATTTGGAATTCTCAATGTATGACTGGCATGGATCCAGTTTTTCAGTCCAGCACACTTCACAGCTGTGGTCGTGGTCAGAATGACTTGTCGTGGTTTTCCCCACCTTGGAACCAGACAATTTCTTCTTCTGTGGTCTTTTATCCTTACCCAATCACCTGTGCTCAGATCATGGGCTTGCTTCTTTTCAAGTGTGGTGGCATCTGGTCCAACCTGATAAAACACAGAATGAACTGCGTCAGCCAGGCCTTTACAGTATTCCAACAACATGTTATCAGAAATTGTCATCAGCTTGTTGACTGGTATAAACACATGTCTCATTGCACGTCCCATTATTATTTCATGAGCACTCAATCCTGTAGTTCTGTCTGGTATGGCCCTTATTGTCATGAGTACTAGAGGCAAGACATCAGGCCATTTCATACCTGTGGCCAAACACATTTTCCCTATTCTATTTTTGATAGTACCATTCATCTGTTCAACCACACCAGAAGCCTCTGGTCGGTAGGCACAATGGAGTTTTTGTTGTACATTCAATGCTTCACAAATTAATCCTACAATCTCATTATGAAAATGTCCTCCTCGGTCTGACTCAATTGTCACTGGGAACCCAAACCTGGGGATGAATTCTCTCAGCAGTAGCTTGGCTACTGTCAACCCATCATTTCTTCTTGTTGGGAATGCTTCCACCCACCTGGAGAATAGGCAGACCACTACCAAAACATACCTCAATCTGTTACAGGGAGGCATCTCAATGAAATCTACTTGCATTCTGGTGAAAGGCCATCCTTCTCGACCTATTGTTCCCAGACTCACTACTGTCTTCCTTCCACGATTGTACTGCTGACATATTAAGCATCTCTGTCAAAGACTTTCTGCCACAAGTCTGAATTTTGCATTGTACCAGGTCTGCTTAAATGACCTGATCATGTCATCTCTCCCAATATGTCCCTGACCATGATACATTCGTGCCATGGTAGACATCATGCTATCAGGCATAACTGGTCTTCCATCTCGATAGACCCACACATGATCCTTTTCCCTTGGGGCACATACTGCTTTTACCCACTGTCTCATTTCTTCATCTCCTGCCTCATCCTGCAATTGTTTTACCTCTTCCCAAGTTCCCACAATGTTAGTGAACATCAATGAGCAAGAAGACATTTCTCTTTCCTTAGCCCGATTGACCGAATTCTGATTCCGTGCACAATACTGTGCCATGTCATTTGCATACCTGTTCCCAGTGGCAATATAATCACCACCGTGACTATGTGCAGCACATTTTACAACAGCCAATTGTTTAGGCAGCTGTATCGCCTCAAGCAATTCTCCAACCACTTCTGCATTCTTAATGGGAGTTCCACTCGAGGTCAGGAAACCTCTTTGTAGCCATAGTTGGCCGAAGTTGTGGACAACTCCAAAGCCATACTGGCTGTCAGTTATCACAGTCACTCTCACACTCTTTCCAATCTTGCATGCTCTAGTCAAAGCCACAAGTTCTGCCACTTGGGCTGTTTTCACTCCTTTCAAATATGATGCTTCAATTACTGCTGCGACTGTGCATACTGCATACGCTGCACTTAACACTCCTTCATCCGTTCTCAAACATGACCCATCAACGAACATCACAAAATCACTTTCTGGCAAAGGTACATCTTTTATGTCTGGTTGTGGTTTGGTACAAAAATCAAGTACGTCCAGACAATCATGATCAACTTCGTGTCTTACCTCCACAATCTCCACATCAGGCAACAATGTTGCAGGATTCACATTCACACATCTTGCAAGACTCACATTAGTTGCACCTAATATGACCTTCTCATACTTAGTCAGCCGACTGTGTGACATATACTGAGTACGACTCCTTGTCAACAGAATCGCTACATCATGAGGCACGAACACTTTCAAAGGATATCCCATCACAATTCCTCCACTCTGCTCCAAACTTCGACATGTTGCAGCCACCGCTTTCAAACATCCAGGTAAACCTACAGCTACTGGATCTAGCATTGATGAAAAATATGCAATTGGTCTTCTTATTTTACCATGTTTCTGGGTCAACACCGAAAGTGCACATCAATTTCTCTCACTGCAATACAACTCAAATTCTTTCTCATAGTCAGGCAGGCCTAATGCAGGTGCTTCACACAAACCATCTCTCAATTGTCTAAATGCTGCCAATTCTTCTTTGTTTAATTCAAGGGGATCTTTTACATCACTTCTCATCAATCGCACCAAAGGCTTTGCGATCAAGGAAAAGTTTCCAATCCACTGACGGCAGTACCCTACCATTCCCAAAAACATTCTCACTTCTCTTTGAGTCATGGGAGCTCTCATTCCTTTTATTATTCTGATTCTGTCTATGGTTATTTTCCTTAGTCCTTTCTCAATGTTGTGTCCCAGATACTGCACTTCCTTCTTACAAAACTGTAGTTTTGCGGGTGACACTTTAAGTCCTCCATCTGCCAAATGATTCAGCAAGGCTATTGTATCTACCTCACAGGCTTCACGTGTTTTTGAGGCTACTAAAAGGTCATCAATATATTGAACCAATACAGAGCTTTCTGGCATTTCTAGACTCTCCAAAGATCTCTTTAACAACTGATTGAATATTGAGGGGCTCTCTGTATACCCCTGTGGGATTCGGCACTATGCCAAAATACGCTCACCAAAACGAAATGCAAAAATTTACTGACTGTCATGGTGCAATGGGATGGAAAAGAAAGCATGACACAGATCAATTACTGTGTACCATTCTGCATCATGGGGAATCTGATATAAAATCACTGATGGATTCGGTACAATGGTACCACAATTTTGTTCACCTTTCTCAAACCTTGCACTATCCTAAATTTCCCATTAGGCTTTTTCAGTCCCATTATCGGTGAATTACATGGACTACTCATTATTTCTCTCAAGATTCCTTGTCTGATCATTTTTTCTATTATAGGAGTTACACCTTCAATTATTTCAGGTGTCAATCTGTACTGTGGAACATTTGGATACGTTACTCCTTCTTTTACAGTTATTTTGACTGGATCTACATTTCTCATTAGTCCTACATCCTCCCAAGTGAAATCCCAAACCTCTGCCTTTACAGAGTTTCTCAGTTCTTTTGGTAATTCATCAGGGTTGAATACAGCATATGTTTCAGTAACTTCACTTTCTCTGTTAGCTAGGGTCATTTTATACAATACATCATCATCTGGTGTTTCAAAAGCTATTCCATCCGGAGTACAAAATATAGTGCAATTCATTTTGCACAACAGGTCCCTATCTAATAAATTCACAGGACTTGTGTCACACACCACAAAGCGGTGCATTTCTGAAAATGTCCCTATGCTGACTTTCCCTGGTTCTGTAAGATATGTCTTAATTTGCCTGTTGGACACACCAACTACTTGGATCTTTTCATCCGAGATAGGAAGATTCTTAACATCACCTGATCTAACAGTTGATCGAGTAGCACCAGTATCCACTACGAAAGTAAGATTTTCACAATTAACCCTCCCATCTACAAAAGGTCCTGTCTGGTCTACTTCTAGAGTTGCTCCAAGTACGCACTCTTCTTCCTCCCTTCGGCACCGTCAATAGCCCTCTTCTGCGTCACTCTCAACGCGTTGCAGCCAATACTGCGAGACAGCGCTAGCGCGTGGCAGCTTATTTACCTGTTCTTCATTGTAGAATCCCGATTCACTACTATACTTCTGTGTGTTTCTGCTCTGTGGAAAAGGCGGCTTTGGCACATGATTCTGTGGGGGAACAACTTGCTGCTGTTGTTGCAGTTGACCACTCACCTCCTGCTGCACTTGTGGGTTCAATGATGGATTTTCATTGTTAGTACTCGGGGGAAATTTACACTCGGATGTCCAATGCCCTATCCTGCCGCAATTATGACACGGACATTTCTTTTTATCATCTTCAATGTTCCCTTTGTACTTCCCATTATTAAATTTTGGCTTGGTCCCTGCTTGTTCCACCATTGTGCTTCCTGTCTCTCCGCTACCTTTACCTGTGCCCACATTGCCTTTTCCTTTAACTTCTGCTGTTTTGCTTCAATTTCATCTCTGAAGTATTTAGCATGTCTCAATACTTCATCTATTTTCTTGTTTTGCCAATCTACCGTATGCTGTTTAATCATATCACCAATTTCTGGTCGTAGACCATATACAAATCTGTATACAAAATGGCTCAAATCCTTTTCACTCAAATTCTCGTCTCCGCTAAACTGCTTAAAAGCTTGTATAAGCCTCTCATAGTATGCATGTACTGACTCTTTACTTTCCTGGTGTGTTCGATCAATTTTTACCCAGTCTGTTTCTTTAGGGGGCACTTTATTTTTCAAAAATACCATAACCTACTCATACTTCTTCATTACCTCGGGGTCTGGTGCTCCTGTTTTTGGATCCTCTTTGGTTGGCAAATTTATCATTAATTTGCATTCTGACCATAGATCTGCTGGGACAATTATGTCAAACAGACTATTCAAATCAATCCATAATACTTTAGACAATTTCACACATCTGTCTACCTGTCTGTACCACTCGACGGGCTTTTTCCGTAGTCGAGGGCAATCATTCGTAAAAGACAAAATATCCTGTTTTGTCCATGGGACATGTACATATCCTCCTCCTGGAATTTCTCTCATAGGGCATTCTGTCACTAACTTCTCCTTTTCTCTTACAGGAAAGGCTGAAAATGTCTTATCTGAGGCATCATCGTGTTTTCTATACCACCTGCTTCTCCATTTATCCACGTCTCCCCATTTTCTCAGTAAAATGATTATGTCCTTAATTTGACCTATTCGTCCTGTGGTGTTCATATTCCCAATATCCTTTTCAGTGAATTCTACCCGATAAGGTTGCTGTAAGGCTTTTACCTTTTCAATATCAATACCCATTTCATTTGCTACTTCTTCTAACCTTTCATGCAAGTTTTTCGCTCTCCAGGTCACACTTTTGCACAGAAATAATAATTCTTCATCCTGATAGGTTTTCAATTTTTCTGTCGGGATCGTCCCTACGATTAATTCTTCCGGTACCATTCGTAACTTGGCCACATCAATTGATTGAGATTCTTTGTCTTTCCTCTGCAAGCTTCTCAACCATTCACTATGGTCTTCCAAACCAGTACCTATATCCTCTACCACTTCTTTGTCTTTCTCGTTCGTTCATTTCGTCTTCCCATTCTGTCAAAGCCTCAAACTGTGTCTGTCTAGGTCTTGGTTCCAAATTCATCATCTTTTCCCGTAAATTTCTTAAAACCGCCAAATTAAATGAACCATGCTCTGGAAAAGCCAATACTCCGTCGTCCTTGGTGTATCTCACCCAGTTATCTAACCAAATACAAGTATGATACCCATATTTTGCAATCATGAAGGATGCAGGGGTTTTCGGTGGAGGAAGTAACTGTCCTTCCCTAGTCTTAACTGGTTTGTCCTTCTTAAACCACTTCTTAATTCTCCCTAACCAGGTTTTCTTCTCCTTCTCTGGTGGGTCGTAATACATTTTCTTGTCTTTCGCGCAACGCTAGTCCCTCTATACAACTGTACCGCTAGTCTATCCAATCACAGCGCGACTTCACACTAACGCATCAATTCAAAGCGTCCACGTCACTGTCACAGTCCTCGAATCCTAGCGCGACTCACACTAACACACCAATAAGGAGCGTCTACGTCACCCTGTTTCTTCTCCAATCCTAGTGCGGCGTACACTAACACACCAATCCGGGGCGTTTCACAGTTCTGACCGACTGTCCAATCCCAGCGCGGTCGTTCTGACATCAGCAGCCGCTGCGGCAGCTCCTGCTCCTGCTTCTGTCTACCCCTCCTTTACAAATCCGCTCAGTAAGTTTTTGTTTCAATTTCTACACTTCTGTTAGTAACAACATGGAAACATCTCCATTGTCTGCTTCGCTAACCAAAGAACAGCAAAAAGACCTTTCTCACGAGAATTCCGTCTTTCCCGAGAGCAGCGCTTACCTCTGCCCTACTACGGAATCATTACTTCCGTTGATAAAGTAGCACATCCCTCTACTTCACCCTTCTAACAAGCATTAGCTAATTGTTTCTCTAGTATTTCAGACACATAGTTGGAGACCCAATGTTCCTGAGAAATAAACCCAGAGTTTCGCAATCAACCCAAATGCCTTTACATTCACACTCGTTCACACCAGAAAATGTAGTACATTCACTCAGAATCCTGTCTTTCCCGAGAACAGCGAACAGTGTGTCATGCTACAGAATTATGTCATACGTTAACAAAGCAGCGCTTACCTCTCCTTTGTCCTTCTAACAAGCTCAGAGAATACCTACTACCTTTCCAGTGATAAGCGTTATCGGAATGCCAGTTGGATCCCTGGTACTTAAGACCAGAACTTCACAGGTAACCTTCGCTATCATACACACTTCTCTCACACAGAAAATGTCTCTAATGGCAACACACGACAATGTCACCGAATCGAACCCAGACAATGCGCTGTGCAACTTCAATTGTCACACGATTCCCCTGTGTACCTACAGGGCAACAACAATTCCGTCTTTCCCGAGAGCAGCGCTTACCTCTGCTCTACTAAGGAACCGTTACAAACTTCCGACTTCCTACATCCCAGAAGCCGTACCAACAACATTAAATTCGACGCAACTCAACATAGAGTGTTAGTACATAAATCAATACCAATCAATTAACAAAATCAATAAGCAATGTACAAGCAATAATCACTAAACTAAACAATAACAAACCATCATACTGCTACCAGAAAAACTGATCCAGCGCGGAGTGCAAAATCCCTCCCTACTGTCACGGACTAAAAGATCTCACACATGCGCACTATCCATACATTCGCTGGTGGGGCCCATAACACCAACATACACTCACCATCAGTCCGTGCGCGAGGCGATTATCCTTCCAAGCGCTGAATAATGAGGGAGGTAAATAACACTTTACCCTAATGAGCAATAAACCTACAAACCCTTCTTATACTCATTAGGCCCTAGATTCCACATTTGGTATTCCCCTCATCTGTTAGTTGTAGATTTAAGTGAATTTCTAATACTCTAATTAACCTTTTCATTAACACATTTCAATGAATAAACAACCCAACTCATTTCTATAGATGTTCAAATCCAAATTTATATTAATATTGCAGATTAAATCATTCATTTGATCAAGTTGCCATTCATATTTACCTATTCTGGCTAAAGTCGTCCTCTATGTCAAATTTTGCAGTCTCGCAAATCTATGCCCATCAATTTCAGCAGATTCAGTTCATCAGGAGTTTGGGCATTAATTCAGTTCGTCAAAGATTCAGGCTAACAGCTGTCCTTCAGTGTCACCGTCCTCTCCGTCAGCATATCATCAGGAAATCGAAGGAGTGACTTCCCGACCTCTCTATTCTATGGGTTTTATAATAATTTTAATAGCAAAATGTAACAAAATTGAGTTTTAAACTGTTCTGATTGGCTGATCAGGGGTCAAGCTCTCCGTTCCCATAAGGTTTAGTCCATGTTGTCAGCATACTTGCTGGTTCCGGTTCTTTAATAAAGTCTTTTGTCTGTAGCGCTGGCACCTTTCCCAGTGGCCTTGATAAGTACAGCTTGCCTGGGGTCAGGACAGGGCCATTGTTGCTCATCTTTTAGCGCAGGCGCACTTCACCCAAGCCTGGTTCAGCATCGGCAGTCGGGTTAGGCACCAAAAGCAGCCATCATTCGATAGGCCAGAATAGTCAACTGAAGCAAAGAAACACAAAAACGTAATTAATACATAGAAATGACTAGTTAAATGTTATTCCCTCGCTAATACCCATATGTGTGTGTATTTATCTAGCCAAAGCAACACTCAATGCGGTTTATACTTACTAAATAAAGCACGAATCACAATTACATCACCAAAGCGACATATATCATGCAATGTTCTAATTATCCAGAAGTGAAAGGTCACCCGGTTGGGTTGGAAGCAGATGCTTACCCGGAACGAAACGTGTGGTTGCACCGGAAGTGAAAGGGCACCCAGTTGGGGCTGAAAGCAGAGGCTTGCCCAGAGTGGAACTAAAGGATGGCCGGCACTGAATGTAGGGCACAGTGCTTCTGGCTATGGTACAGAGGACACAGGCTTCCAAATAAATTGAAGTAAGGCATGTTAAAGGATTGCTTGTAAGTTTAAAACTGCCTAATAAACTGCAGCCTCAATTCTGCCATAACGTGAAATTGGTGTGGTCTGAGTTTGTGGGATCCGGGTGGGGCGACCAGGTGGGGGGGTGCCTTTGCTATGTTTTGGAATACTACTTTCCTGTAAACAGTAATTCTTAAAATTTCGGGCAGTGTATAGAATACTACTTGAATGCATGTTCCTTGTAGTAGGAATCGGTGGTGGAAGAGGCGGGACCACCCACACTACTTTGTGGTGCTGCTGCAAGTCTCTTTCTAGGGCTCGTGCTCTGTCTCTCGAACCGAGACATGGTGTATCTATCTGCTTTGTGGTTCTCAGCCAGCCCATAGGCTTGCCATTTGCCTGCTCCTACTTGGCTCCATTAGTCCTTCTCCTCATCTCTGCATGCATCCGTCATGCCTCTTGCAGGGGTTAGCCATTCCGACAGCAGTGACCAGCTACTGCTAAACGTACCCAACGTGCATTCTGAGGGGATGTATGTCGTTACAACGCACACTTTTACAACGCATGCACTTACAACGCATTTTTTACAACGCAAAATCCATTACAACGCATTCCATTACATAGCATGACACTACAACGCATTTTTAAAAACTACCTTTACAACGCATTCCATCACAATGCATACTACCTTTACAACGCATACCATTACAATGCATAATATTAAATTGCATTTAAGGTAAGTATTAGATAGTATAGGGGTAAAAATTACTTTTCTAACTCCAGGGGGTGCAACAGTAGGGAAAGTGTTGGATAGTATAGGGGTAAAAATTACTATTCTAACTCCAGGGGGTGCGACAGTAGGGAAAGTGTTGGATAGTATAGGGGTAAAAATTACTATTCTAACTCCAGGGGGTGCAACAGTAGGGAAAGTGTTGGATAGTATAGGGGTAAAAATTACTATTCTAACTCCAGGGGGTGCAACAGTAGGGTAAGTGTTGGATAGTATAGGGGTAAAAATTACTATTCTAACTCCAGGGGGTGCAACAGTAGGGTAAGTGTTGGATAGTATAGGGGTAAAAATTACTATTCTAACTCCAGGGGGTGCAACAGTAGGGAAAGTGTTGGATAGTATAGGGGTAAAAATGACTATTCTAACTCCAGGGGGTGCAACAGTAGGGTAAGTGTTGGATTGTATAGGGGTAAAAATTACTATTCTAACTCCAGGGGGTGCATCAGTAGGGTAAGTGTTGGATAGTATAGGGGTAAAAATTACTATTCTAACTCCAGGGGGTGCAACAGTAGGGTAAGTGTTGGATAGAGTAGTGTAATATTATGCGTTGTAATGGTATGCGTTGTAAAGGTAGTATGCGTTGTAATGGAATGCGTTGTAAAGGTAGTTTTTAAAAATGCGTTGTAGTGTCATGCTATGTAATGGAATACGTTGTAATGGATTTTGCGTTGTAAAAAATGCGTTGTAAGTGTAGTGCGTTGTAAAAGTTGCGTTGTAAAGGTTGTTCCCCATTCTGAGGCAGTGTTTCAGAACTTGTTTTTAAGGTCGAGCCTATACAGCGCTTACGCTGTTAGGCAATCGTTGTCTGTACTTAGTGGCGTCTGACCAGTGGCGGCTAGCAGGGAACAGGGGTGGTAGGGGGTGTAGGGGGAACAAAGAAAAAAAGAACATTTACCTTTTGCCGGCCGTTGTCTCTCCTAAGCTCAGGTCTCTTCCGATGCTGTCATCTCTCCTCAGTTTCCGTTGCAAACAGGAAAAACCCAGGCTCCCTCCCCTAAACCAATCACAACAGCGTTGCGATTAGTCTGAGTGCCATGGTTCTGCGCTCGGACATGCATCGGGAGCCAACCCTGCCAAGTGCCACGCATCGTGTGTTAGCCTAACGCATTTTAAGGCATTTTTACACCACTCTGCAAACACACATCTCCTGGCACACTGCTGCTCGGAGGACGAAGTCCACTTGTGTCCTGAGGTCCTCTGGACACAAGAGGAGCACATCGCCCCACCAGCAGGGGGCCAAGAGGTGTGTTTGCAGAGTGGTGTAAAAAGGGGCATGGCCTCAGACCACCTCTCTGCAATCCAGCTCTGTGGTGCTTACTGGAGGTACCTGCTGGGCTAGTTTGCCCCCAGGGACACTCAGCATTCAAGGGGAATTAATTCCCCAACTTACAACGTGCCAGGGGGCGCGTTTGCAGAGTGGTGCAGGGAGGGGGCGTGGCCTCCCCTTCTTTCAGTATTTTTGGGGCCCTGGGGACCCCATCCCCCAGGGCCTGATGCCTTTTTTATATTAAAAAAAAAGACGAGAAGGGGGCCACGCGGCCCCCCTCCTGGGCCACTTCTGGGCCAGTGGATCCCTTCCCCCGGGGCCTGTGATACTGCGCGGCTATTAAAAACTCCTTTTCCTTATGACATCAACCCAGAAAACCCCTACACCTATTTATTCATATAAACCAACATCGGTGGGGCCCATGACACCGAATACACAAATCTACTCAGTTTTCTTGATTAATGATAAGTAGACGAGCTGCAGTAAGAACGGGTTACCTTATTAAAATGAACGAATGTACATTATACACATTATATACATTAATCTTATAAACTGTCGGTTCTAAACATCAAGGTACTCTGCTCTTCGGTCGATGGACCAACTAGTAGAATCAGTTGTTGGTGATTAAGTCCACCTCAATCACGATTAAAACCTTTAACATTTATTGATCATGTTTAATTTAAGAATCACAGACTCAATCTTAGAGTTAGCATATGATTTTACCTGGATTCATTGAATGAAAGTAAATAAGTAAAGTTTTATTGGGCAAATACATTTAACATTATCCCTAAGCATTTAAGTAAAATTAAAATAGAAACCGAAAATACTCATTACCATTGGCCATAGGGCGATGAAGAGAATGGTTCACCAGAAAGTCCCAAGATTCAAACTTTGGGAAGTACTTCGGGCACTGTCTATACCTAACGGTATTTTGAAGTTGATGATTAGATTGCATGACTCTACATATGCCCAGGTACGATGGGGGAAACCTGGGGAGGTGACACCAAAATTTGCAGTCTCTAAGGGGGTAAGACAAGGCTGTGTTCTAGCCCCAACCCTTTTTTCCTTGTTTATTAACGGGGTACTTGGGTACTTTTCCAATTTTCTGACCGACGCTCCCACATTGGCAGGTATGAAGATTCCCCTGCTCATGTTCGCGGACGACACTCTCATCATTTCTAAGACGCGCTAGGGGCTCCAGTCAGCACTGGCGCGTTTCGAGTTGTTTTGCCGCGAACATGAGCTTGAGGTCAATGTGGGGAAGACCAAATTTATGGTCTTACGCGGGGCAAGATCGGTTAGTGCTAGGATTGAAATGGGGGGAGTAGTATTGGAGCAAACTTCTACCTTTACCTATCTTGGGGTTACCTTCTCTGATAACCTCAGTTGGAAACCCCAGATTGATCACTACTCCCTTAAACACACCCAACTCGGTGGAGCATTGCTCAGGGAACACAGGCTCTCGCTAACCAAACCCATGGCACCCTTGATAAAAATTTACGTGACCAAAATTCTTCCTGCCGTCATGTATGGTGCAGAAATCTGGGGATATAGTAACTTGAATCCCCTGCGAGTAGCCCAAAACAAATTTCTTAGATCTGCAGTAGGGCTACCACAGTCTGCGCCACGCATTCCACTCTTATATGACCTGGGTTGTCACCCCGTAGAGGACATGGTGCGGTTTAGGCCATTGGCGTTCTGGCGACGACTGTGGTCCACACCTGAGTTGTCTCATTATGCCAATGCCTTGGCCGAGGTCAAAAACCTTGGGGACTCCCACAGAATAGGTTGGTTGTCCGAAATCAAATCCATACTGATTGGTATGGGTTTGGGTGAATGTGGTTTAACCCTGAGACAGCGGTATTTCCCCAGAAAAAGCAATTTAGGGACTTATACTGGCAGTGGGTCAAAGATAAACATTTTTCCACTAGGATTGGAGGTCCCCTGACTATAACCTATCTGAACAGTAAGGATGATCCACACCTTGAAGCATACTGGGACTTAATTACAAAAGTGCAGGATAGGAAACTCTATCATCAATTTAGATTGGGCACTTTACCTTTACGCACCTTCACCAAAAATTGGTCTATTCCGGGTAACGATAGCTGTCCCCATTGTGAGGATATGATCGAATCAGTCGATCACTTTTTATATGTTTGCCCGGTCTATACACGCCCAAGAAAGCTGTGGCTGCGCCCTGTATGTCGCAAACTTGGTACTAGAACAGCTTCTAGTGCCAGTCGTTTATTGAAAACAGATACATCAAGCTTTGTCATTATCGGGGTGGCCAAATATATTAGCTGGGCATGGCTTTTACGTAATAGGTGTATTAGTCCATAACTATTTTGTTGTCAACATCGTGATTAGTTTGATTTATAAACCTAATACAAAATTGTATTTCCTCAAGTCATTGTAATGTCGCATATTTAATACTTTCTTTTATTGGTGTTTTTAATGTACAAATCTATTTATAGGTTTTATATATAAATGTTTAATGCAATTCTCTCTGTTTTAACTACTATTGATGGATTTTTTAGCATGTCTTTTAAGAAGACAATTCGCAATAAAGACTGATTGACTTGACTTGACTTGATAAGTCAAAACCTCAACTATGCAAAATGCTGATCTCTCTCGGACGATAATCACAGGAGTTATTGTGACATTTATGTGAGCCTGGTAATTGCCGGGGGAAAGAAAAGCTGCAGCAGGTGGCAGCTTCAAAAGCGTAATAAACGTTCAAGCACGGCGCCCCCAGGAAGGTGGCACCGGTCGCACCACCCTAAAGCCGGCCCTGCCACTCCATGCTTCTAACAGGTAAGAAAAACACGTGCATTTGCGTTTTAAATGTCCGATCCTGCAGCAACACACTTCCAAGGCCCATACATGACAGTAACCCGATTCAAGGCCCCATTCTCCTGATTTTTTTTACAGAATCTCCCACTTTGCTCTCCTGAAATGTTGGCATGTATGGGTAAGTACACCCGGCCTCAATAAACACGGCGTCCGAATTCCCCTGGCCTTGCCCTTGCCCACTAGCTGTAAATTTAATTAAAAAATAAACACTCACGTGCTCCTCGAGTGGTCCGAGTCGATGCCGGAATGCTAGTGTTCTTCTTAGCCGAAAGCGGAGACAGGGCGTTGGTTGGGCGGCAAAATGCTCCTGGGCTGGCAGCAAACGCGAGGGAAGACGCACTGCCGTGCGAACGTGCGCGAGCTTGCGCGCCTATAAAATATTAAGCCAATCACCCTTCAGCTTCCACCCCAAAGCTGAAATGGTGATTGGCCCGATTTTTTTTGGTCCTGCCGCGCCTGCGCTGTCATTCAGTGCTTGTAGCCGTAGTAGCTCATGGGCGCTTCAATATAATACGATCCAGTTCGCGGACCCCCTAGGAATGTGTCACGGACCCCTGGGGGTCCGCGGCCCGGCGCTCTAGGGGGGGCAAGTGCCCCTCCTTGCCCACCCCCCCCCCGCGGACGCTGATGTAACTAGGCATTTTGCTATGGGCTCATGAATTTGTTTCAGCACTGAGGGAGGGTATGGATCGCTCGGTGATCCTGTTTTACTAGTCAGGATGTGATGTTCTACTTGAGTTGTAGTAACAGGACTGAAACTGAATGTGTCAGAATGGGAGACATTGCTTACTCATTTTTTAAAGTTTTATATAGCGCGAACAAGACCCATGAGGGTGTCAGAGCGCTTTACAGTTGAACGAAATAGAGAGGAGACTGAATAACAAACAACCAGGTGGTCAGAGGTTCCATCAGAAGCGCTTTAACTTCCTTTTTGAAATTAACAGTAGAAGGGATCGTCCTGATTTCCGAAGGCAGGCAGTTCCAAATTCTGGGGGTGACACCTGAGAAGGCTTGATCATATGTTTTTGATTTACGGAATTTCTGCGGCTTCAGCAGAAGGGTACTGCTGGCACTTTTGGAGGACCTGGAGCCACCAGATAGTAAAAGTTTCTGTGCGAGGTGTAGTGGGGTGTTGGAGTGTAAGGCTTTATGAGTCATGCAAGCAATCTTTAGTTGTATCCATACTGATGTTTGCTGCAAAGTGGTTTAATAATTCCCTGATGCACTAAATGCATTATAAATAAGCTCAACCTTTTTCCTGAAATAAAGGGCAACAATGTCACAAAACGTTAGCTACCGAGACTTTAGTTAATTTATTGATCACTTTAAAGAGTTCCCTGGGTGAGTTGTTGGACAGTTCAATTTGGGCTGTAAAATAGTTTGTTTTTTCTTTACCAGTAATTCTTTATATTTGGCCAGGGCACATTTATATAATTCTTTTTCCTGGGATTCATAGTTTACCCTCCATCTTCTCTCCTGTTGTCTACATTTTTTCTTTCCTAGTCGGAGTACCTCTGAGTACCAGGGCTATGAGGGATTATTTCTCTTATAGTTAGTGGATTCCCAGGGGGAAAATTGTGAGAAGGCATGGTTAACCCTGGTCAGATAGTCCTGGGTAGCCATTTCGGGATCAGGTAAAGGTGAGGGTAGGTCATTAAATATTTGGGCTTGAAGATGGCTCAAATGTATGCTCTTCCATGCTCGGTAGAGTAAGGGGTAAGACCATCTTGCGTGTTGGTGGTTGGAGTTACCTTGGTATCCCGTTTTTTAACACAATTTTTTATTGAGATGTTAGTATGCAATCTCAGTATACATTTCAACAGTTTTTTGGGCTGTATTACACAATTATAACGGTCCAGTATTCATCAGTATTCGTGACTTCATATTTATACAATATTTAAACACATATGCATGTCTTATTCATCATTGATTGAGCTAAGGATGTACGTGTAGACCTATTTGCATGATATAATATACTTGGTCATATCTGTCAATTGTCTTTTAATTCCCCCATATAACCTACCCTGATAGTCCCACCCACGACATAAACCACCCAAATAACAATTTAACTATAAACTTTGCCGCTTCTTTACAATTGTCCCCGTCCGGAAAGAATGCCCTATACTTGGTCATATCTGTCAATTGTCTTTTAATTCCCCCATATAACCTACCCTGATAGTCCCACCCACGACATAAACCACCCAAATAACAATTTAACTATAAACTTTGCCGCTTCTTTACAATTGTCCCCGTCCGGGAAGAATGGTCATATCTGTCAATTGTCTTTTAATTCCCCCATATAACCTACCCTGATAGTCCCACCCACGACATAAACCACCCAAATAACAATTTAACTATAAACTTTGCCGCTTCTTTACAATTGTCCCCGTCCGGGAAGAATGCCCTATGAGGCAAATGTACTCCTGAAAGAGAGAACTCCAAGGAGGGATATGGGGGAGAGAGGAAGAATAAATAGGGAGGGGGGAGGAAAAAGGAAAAGGGGGGAGTAACCCAGTATGTCTAGGCCGCAACCCACTTGAGAACCAGGCACTGTTTGTTTAGTCTGTCAGTGGATTCTGGGGCTCTACTGTGTCCTTGTCCTGTTCTGCTTTAACCTGCTCTAATAGTTGAGCCGACTCAAGAGAAATCAGCTTC
Organism: Triturus cristatus; assembly: GCF_964204655.1. Taxonomy (NCBI): domain Eukaryota; kingdom Metazoa; phylum Chordata; class Amphibia; order Caudata; family Salamandridae; genus Triturus; species Triturus cristatus. The sequence continues at coordinate 868,926,456 of NC_140586.1, read as the reverse complement.
TATCTCAATCCCCTATATTCTTCCAGCCGAAGCTCCTCCCCCTCGGCCACAGCCCATCTGATGACCTCCTCCCTCGATTTGCCCTCTCGTGGTGCCATGCGGGACTTCCAGCGCTGTGTAATTAATCGTTTGGCAAGCATTAATGCTAAGCCCACAAAGCGGCGCAGTAGCGTCACCTTCTGCGGGAGAGGGAAAAGGCCCAGCAAACACGCCTCCATCGTAGTCCAAGGAGATCGTTCTGTCAGTTGGGATAGGCCTCGGGTGACCTCTGACCAAAACCTCCCCAATGTAGGAAACGCCCATAACATCTGGTTAAAATCTGCGGGTTGGTGTAAACATCTGGGGCATTCCGCAGATGCAGCTGGATACATCGTCTGAATTGCTAGCGGTGTGAGGTAGGCCCTGTGTAATATTAATAGTTGCATTGTCTTCAGCCTGAAGTTAGAGGACACCCTTCGAGGATGCTCCAGGGCAGTTGAGCCGACTCAAGAGAAATCAGCTTCTTTCTCAATCCCCTATATTCTTCCAGCCGAAGCTCCTCCCCCTCGGCCACAGCCCATCTGATGACCTCCTCCCTCCATTTGCCCTCTCGTGGAGCCATACGGGACTTCCAGCGCTGTGTAATTAATCGTTTGGCAAGCATTAATGCTAAGCCCGCAAAGCGGCGCAGTAGCGTCACCTTCTTCGGGAGAGGGAAAAGGCCCAGCAAACACGCCTCCATCGTAGTCCAAGGAGATCGTTCTGTCAGTTGGGATAGGCCTCGGGTGACCTCTGACCAAAACCTTCCCAATGTAGGAAACGCCCATAACATCTGGTTAAAATCTGCGGGTTGGTGTAAACATCTGGGACATTCCGCAGATGCAGCTGGATGCATCGTCTGAATTGCTAGCGGTGTGAGATAGGCCCTGTGTAATATTAATAGTTGCATTGTCTTCAGCCTGAAGTTAGGGGACACCCTTCGAGGATGCTCCAGGGCAGAGGTCCATTCCCTATCCTCTAAGTCCTGTGTCAGTGCCGCTTCCCATTTCTGCCGGAGAGATAATAGTGGTGTATTTAAGTGCTCCCTCAGTCCTTGGTAAATCCATCTAACAAGCTGGCGTCCGTGCACCATTATGTGTATAGACCGCAACAATTAAAATGTAGGGGGTTCTTTCTGGTCCACTAGCCAGTGCTCCCTAAAATACTGTGTGATCGTCGCGTGTATGAGAAACAAAGTGTCTGGCACTGCATTAGTGCGCACAAACTCGTCGTAGGGCATCAAATTGCCGTCCAAAAGGAAGTCCCCCACAGAATTCGTCCCCACCTGCGACCAGCTCCGCATCCGGGCATTAGACAGGATTCCACGGCGGGTGGGTAAGCCACAAAGAGGAATATGAGGCGCGTATGGATTCAGCACTTTTGCACATTTTAATGCTTGTTTCCAGTGCAGTGCTACATGCAAAAGAAAGGGAGGTTCTCGCATCCTGTCAGCTCCAGGGCACAGAGCTGCTTGTAGTGTTCCAATTCCAATTTCAAACAGATTGTGGCCAGCCAACCAGTATGCCAGCCACTGCAGCTGCCCAACAATACAGTATGTCTTGAAATCAGGAGCCGAATAGTAGATGTGTTGCCGTGCACTCTTTTCTACGAATTTTACCTTCTATTCTGAATCGTTTAAAATTGCTACTCCAGCTATGGCGCTAGGTCTGTCAGTGCTATGGAACTTACAGCGTCAAGAATGCCAGGTTTGGGAGACCAATCCCTAGCTGATGGGTGCACTTAACGTTGAAACTTTTTAGTTTCTCCTTCAATAGTAAATTTGGCTTTCCGGTTTCACAAAAAGCACTTTAAATCCATTCCATATATTTGAAAAATGAATTTAATTCATCTTTTTATATTTCATCCTCCATTACATAGACTGTTGACTTTGAACCGGGGATTCGTTTCACTTATAAGCTCCGGCTCGCATTCACCAAAGACCGCAAATCACTTTTCAACACAACGGAGACCTCTGAGGAAAGGGTCATACTCGACCCAACATGCATTGAGTTTGATGAGTGATTGCATTAAATAACACAGTCTATGTAATGGAGGATGAAATATAAAAAGAAGAATTAAATTCATGTTCAAATATATGGAATGGAATTAAAGTGTTTTTTGTGAAACCGAAAAGACATATATACTATTGAAAGAGAAACTAAAAAGTTTCAACGTAAAGTGCACCAATCATCTACGGATCGGTCTCCCAAACCTGGCATTTTTAACATTGAAATCAGGGGCCCCCATACTGCCAGCGGTGTTTGGAAGTTGCATCTTGGACAGGGCTATTCTATGTCTCCCCTTTCCCCATAATAAGGATTACACAGGGTGTCCAGTGTTTAAAAAATCCATGTCGGCATGACAACAGGAAGATTTACAAAAAGATATAAGAGTCTGGGTAACATGACCATTTTGGACACCGCTCATCGGCCTGCTAATGATACCGGTAAGGTATTCCAAAACGCCACCTGGTACCGAAGGGAGTTAATAGCCCTTACCACATTCCCATCTATAGTGTCTGTAGTGGACCTATAAATGTGTATCCCTAAGTACTTGAAGTTCGTGGGTTCTATCTTGAACTGAAGTTGGCCAAATTGTAAGTGGGGTCCCTCGTAGGTGTCATAAAAGGAATACACCATCGACTTTGAGGCGTTAAGATGTAAACCAGAGATGTCTTTACCTTGGTATACCTGATCTAAAAAATAATGGCAAAGTGATCAGACAAGGGGAGAAGTAAAGCCTGTGGGCTAGCGACCAAGTCATGGTTGCTAAAGATGGTGTCTAGAGTGTGGCCAGCAATGTGGGTCGGAGTCTGTATCAACTGGATAAGGCGAAAGTTATTCATATTCTCAAACAGGTCTCTAGAGTCTCTGTCTTTTGATTGGTCAAGGTGGAAATTTAGGTCTCCCAAAATAGTCAAATCTGAGTTTCAGACCAAGTCTTCGAGTAGTGTACTAATGGAATCAAGAAACCTATTTCTCTAGCCAGGTGGATGATCAATGAGTGAACCTCTAAAGGATTTATTTTTAGTTACTTCTCACCAGTAAGATAGAGCCTCACAGTCCTAATTTGATGGTGCAGTAAATTTGGCTTTAATCTGGTCCGTGTAAATAATTCCAAGCCCCCTCCTCTTTTTTACAGTTCAATTGAGCGTAAAAATGCTGAAGGCCGGGGGGATTGCAGATATAAGATCAGGCATGAATGCACAGTTTGCCTAGGTCTCAGTAATAAACAGAATATTTGTATGTATGTGTTGGTGTGACATCGTTGAGATCCGGAGCTACACATTGTGTATATGCTACATATCCATGCTTCCACAAGTAGTTTTTTTTTGTCATTGTCAAGTTCACATGTGAGTATATGTACATAGCTAGATGTGAGAGATACCACAGAAGGCAATGAGTTTGTGACTACTGCATTTATTGTAGTGACCAAGAAGAAAATAAACAATGTGCCAAACCAAACAGCGAGAACCAAAAGTGAAGAAGCCAGTCATGGTGAATGAAACCACAGTTGTAGATGTCAAAGAGGTCTGAAGTCCAAAGTCCAACATACTACTCACATCAGAAATTATATAGAAATAGTCCACAAAAATGTGTTGCAAACACTGGAAGAAATTAGGTGCAAGATTTCTTACTGGTGGTGGTGGGTGTCTTGCTATCCCGACCTACTGAATCTTTGGGTAGACATCCCCTCCTTTTGGGGAGGGGGAGATCCGCTGCTGCTGAGACAGGGATGTCTGCAGACATGTATTCCTCTGACTGGGCCTCCCTTACTGTGGCTGCTGCAGATGCTCAGGGCATGGCTGTACTTGGAGCATAGGAATGTGTAGATGCACGTGGAAAAGCCCTGCAGAGGGTGGTGTTGATGTCCTGCAGCACCGCAACCAGGGAGGCTATGTTGGTATTGATGGCGGCCACCTCGGTGTGGATGCTGGACACCTCCTGGTATTTGTCCCTCTGCAGCTGCTTCATCTCCCAGATCTCCATAAGTACCTGGCCCACCACAAGGCCTAGTTGTGTAGATTACAGAGGAACACACAACTTGGTTGTATATTTAGCATTATTCATCATGTGAGCAGAGCAGAGTCAATGGGTCACATGTCATTTCTAATCAGCTGAGTTACCTTTATGAAATTAAATGAAATGAAACAATGATTTCTAAAGCGCACTACTAAGCGCGGGTGTCTAGGCGCTGACTACCAAAACAGGGTGGGTCCTAGTAGAGAATAACACCAGCTCCAGTGAAACACAAAAAGGTGGAAGAGCAAAATAAACTAGTGGTTGAATAACCACTTTTTAAGAGCTTTCCGAAACGTGAATAGATTTTTTGAAGTTTTGAGTGTTAGTGGCATCGTGTTCCAGAGTTTGGCAGTGGCCACTGCAAAGCTCTTGCCTCCCCAGGTAGCTATTTTAGACTTGGGTACAACCAAGTTAGCCTGGGAGGCCGATCTTAGGGTTCTGACAGGGATTTAACGATGGAATAGTTACTTAATAGAAGCTGGACTTTCAGAATGGAGGGCTTTAAAGGCTATGCACAGGGACTTGAACATAACCCTCTTTTTTGACCGGGAGCCAGTGAAGTATGGGGAGAGACTTGGACACCGACTGATGTTTTAGAAATCCCAAACACAGCCTAGCGGCCGCATTTTGGTCCATTTGTAGATTATCCAGGGCCTTCTTATGGGCAGCCAGGAAGAGCCCATCACAGTAATCTATTTTAGCCATTTCATGGCTTATATATATTTGAGATACACCCTTGGTAAGGTGTCATCAATAGTTTCAGTTGAGGAGGCCAGGACACCATCAATAAAAGTAGTCAGACATGTCTCTGAGAAGAGCTTTGCATGCACATTGTACAGTCCATGATAAGTAAACATCAATTGTAGCTTGGCAGACAAGTGAGCAGGGGCAAAAGGACTATCTTGGTTAGAGTTACAGCCACGGGGCCTCATGGAACGTGTAGATATTTCTATCTTAAATTACCAACACTTGACAAATGGTAACCGGCATGATAAGTGAGCAGCAGTTGTAACATGGCAGAAAAGTGTGCAAGTGCAAAAGGACTATTGCATCTTAGTTAGAGTTACAGTCCCAGGGCCTCATGGTAGGTGTAGATATTTCTATCTCAATTTACCAACACTTGACAAATGGTGCTAGTAACATAGCTAAAAAGTTTACACATATCAGGGGTCCTGTGATGATATGTTTCTCATTATACACTTAAAGACAGCACTCCAACATGTTGCATGTAATGGAGTTTGATACATGTGAACTTATATGTAGCATTACACATTAAAGCTAACAAACCAACATCCACAATACTTTGAGGATTGCATGCTAGAAAAGTAAATAGACAACACAATAGCAAAAGCAGAGTAGAGAGCCAACTGGACATTGAGGTATTGTGACAGTTATTGAAGTCTCACTTACCAGACTCCACTCCCCCAGGTATTCCTGTCATGGCCTCAGTATGCGGGATGGCCAAGACCTTCTCTTCCCAGGGAAACCTTTGTAATGGGGGTCTGGGAGGACCACCGCCAATCTTCTGGGCCTCCAGGTGTTGCTTGGAGGCCAGAGAATGCATCTTCCCCCTCGGGTCTTTCCACCTGCTCCTAATTTCCTTCTGTGTGCGCGGGGTGTTACCACCAGCATTCACTCTATCGACTATCCTGTTCCACAATTCGGTTTGTTTGCTACAAGGAGTACGTAGGACTTGGGCTCCAATTATTTGTGGCTCTACTCTAATGATTCAATCCACAATGACTGTCAACTCAGCCACAGTGAAGCATGGATTTTTGGGGCAAATCATAACTGTAAAATAAAGTGAGTGACACATTTTTAAAAAAAACAAGGGATATTAGAGAATAGGCTAAAACAAATAAGGGTGTGGAGAGTGTTTAAGGAGAAAGAGAAAAAAGGGCTGCCTTATCTCAACAAAAAGTGTGCTCTCTGTCTTGTGCTGGAGTGGAGAAGCAAAACATCATGGTCTTGCTTGGGGTGTATACAGCGGGTGGAAAACCACTGGTGCAGCGGTCGTCTAAGGACAGCGGCAGTCGGGATGTCAGACAGCCAAACTCGTAATCAGAGCCTGTATCCCCCATACATCATTCAGAAACCCTTAAAAAAATTCAAATGGGACGTAACTGTTCTGATGAATCGCTGCACCCAACTGTGACTTCTTTCATCTGAAATATACCCAAAATAATAGCAATAGACCAATAGACTGCAAAATACAGGCAGAGTGAAAAAAATGATTGCCTAATAAAAGTTTTAAAAAAAGACTATCTCCCCATAGGATTGAATGGAAAAAGGTGGCAAAATGTTTAACATTTTTTAATAAAAATGTTGAAAAATGTGTAAAATATTGTACATGTAAAACAGTGTTGCAAAAACTTTGGCAAAATTCTAAAGTATATATTAATTAATATTGCATTTATACATTTATTTCATATATACTAATAATAATTGCAACATGTATGTAACAGATGTAGAAAATGTACAGAAAATATTTACAATATTAAAAAAATATCAATTATGCAAAACGTAACACAATTTCATTTTGTATATGTTTTTTTACAATGATAAAAACATTATTTGCTTTATTTAATCAAACAGTAAATACAATTTTATTTCAGAAATATATTTCACAAATACTAACTAAAATTATTCAATAAATGCTGTCTGCATAAAAATAACATTTTAAAAATATTTGTGCGATTTACTTATTATAGTTAATTACATATAAGTAAAATTACAACAAAAATGAAACTTTATATTGGCATTACAATGCAAATTAGCTTGGAAAAAATGTATTTAACACAAGACAAATAAAACATACTATTGCCAGTTCTCTAGAAAGAAACTAAAGGATTAATTTACTATATTTTGACACACAGGAGCACAGCAAGACTACTGGTGTGCTGCTAGGCTCCAAAAAAAGGGGCAGGAATGCATTGTATCTCCAAGATATGGTGCATTCCTGTCCTTCTCCCCTGTGCCGATGCACAAACATCAGTTGCGCACCAAAGCAAAAATCCTTGCATCATGTTGCAAGGGTGCCTGTGTTGTGGGGATAATTGTTTTTACGCAGGAAGGGATACCTTCCTGTGCAAAGACAATCATTGATGGCATTTTCTGCAGCATGCATAGAAAGAGGTAAAAATGAGGCGAAGTAAAAGTATTTCTCCTTGTTGTACCACTCCTGAGCCTCCCCTGGAGGCGTAGGACTCTGACACATTCCCAGCTTTACAAACGCTTTAAATCTGGAAATGTGTCAGGTTCCATGGATGTTGCTGTTGCAGGGATTCTGCACATATACAGAACTATGCGCAGGAAACCAGGACCTCGGTGTATAGTGGTGTACCAACTACCCACCTTAGTGCCCAAATTCCCAATCCCACTAGCTATAGTGTCCCATTCGTTCTCCGTACTACCGCGAAGCTACCAATGATTAGACAACCCAGAACATGTCACTCCGACTCTCTCAGGAATCGCGGGAGCAAGAACACGCTTTCGCTCACTCACTCACACTTGTCCACAACATGAGTAATCAGAGACACGGTATAGTTTAAAGTGTTTATTTTAACTAACGCGCTCTAAGATACAGTACACGTACCAGTACTATTAGCATAATGCATAAACACAATATAGTCAGCATTGTTACAAGTCCATAGGATATAAGTGGGGTTATAATTTTATAAAGATAGTGGAAAAAAAACTACTGTGCCTTGCCACCCTCCCCGTGCTAGGAACTAGTTTATTATAAAAATAGAAAACCTCTGGGCTTTGTCAGCGGGACCCCATACCTCAAGGCCCAGATGCAAGGTTTTACTTCTCCGGACAAGCACAGCTCTTCTCTCTGGAAAGGTATTTATCCAAGTGCCCTAACACGAATGTATGCAATATTAACAGCACTCGATTTTCAGCAGTGCAGCTGTGCTTCGTGTTATGTCTAGGTGTGGGGGACTGACCAGAACAGAATAACAAGGACATTGTTTTTCGATCTTGTACATCATGTGCAGACGAAAACTACAGAGAACAGCAAGAAACGCGAAAGGTAGACGGTTCTCATGTGAACAGGCACAAGCAGAGTTTTGCAAAAACAAAGACATGTAATAACGTGCACAAAAGTAGCATCATGGAAGCCAAGCTTGTGCTAACTTAGCAATGTCGACAATTAATCCACCAACCTTACTACACCCTCCCCTGGTAAGTCCAAGGATCTAGACATAGGATGAATACAGAGTTCAAGAAGCAAGAGCAGCGGTCAAAGGCGTCTATAGTTCGTTGAATTTAGAAAAAACTTTTTAAAATGAGGGCCAGAAAAATTGTTATGTGCTGAAACACATAATTAAAAAAAATCCGGCAGAGAAGTTTATGTGAGCCAACCATTTCAATCCATCAGAGTGTACGAACAGTAGACCGCAACACCCTCCAAAAGGACATCATTGTCGTCGGTAGAGAAAAGAGATGCCATCCAGTTCAGCAAGCTGTATGAACATACATGTTTCTCACAATTGGGTGCTTTCATGAGCATCGCAGGACAACCTGCGTGATATTCGATGTAGCTGTGTCGTAGGAGATTCTGCACAGCCGCACAGATATCCTATTGTGCCAACACTCCAATTGCAGCCGCGCATGCCATCAGGCCATCCCCGAAACATTCTTGCTCATGGGCCACTAAGGGACCCATTAACAGATCGTAATCCGGGTCTGAACATGACGTATTGGAGAGGCAGATATCCAACGCCCATGAAAATGAACATCGTAAACATGAGAAGACGGGTTGCACGCAATTGAAGTACCCAAAGCGGAAAGACAATGCATAAGCCATGATAATGGCAGTGTACCGTAGCATTCATGCATACGGTTACGGAGCATCTCAGCCAGCCTTGGACAGCTTGGGCTGTGCATTACCACAAGAGGAGCAGCCATTGCGTAGTATGCAAAACAAAAGTAGGATTCCAGCAGCTATGGCCAGTATTAAGGGTGATCCACCAAAGACACTGGAAAAAATAGAACGAATAAATGCTGGTATTACACCAAATATAGTCTGAAAGGAGGCAAAAGGCCAGAGCAGATAACTTTAAAAAAATGAGCCAGGCCGTGTGTACCAAACACATTGAAAATGCCATGAATGAATTCACCGAAATGTAGTGGGAGGTTAGTATTCAGAAGGGCCTGAATCTCACAATTGGTGCTAGCCACCTGGAGGACGAAGGTCTCACGCCCGGAAGTAAGGGGGACCTCCTCTTGGAATAATAGAGCTCTAATTCTGCTCAACTTGTTGAAATCTGTTTTCAAAGTTGGTATGGAAGGCCAAATCGAGTTATCGAGCTTCCCATGTGGGGGTGGAAAAAGTACATTTTTACCACAAGCCATGCGCTGTGAAACTGTTACAATGTACGGTATGCCAGCCAGCAAACCGCAGCATTTTTGGTTATTTAAAAGACGATAGCTAACAATAGCAAGCAGGGTGAAAGTGGGTCTTATAGCTGGAACAAGAATACCTTTTAAAACACATGCACGGTTCGGGCGGAAACACTGCAAGCCCCGTGTAATTGTATGTTTTTGCAAACAAGGGTATTGACCGACTGCAGAATCACAGGACTCCCCTGTAATGAATACCTCCTTGTCATCTCGCAGGCATCTAAATGTGAAAGGCAAGGACCACACTTCATGTAGAAAGGCGCTGCCTACGGGTTCAAAGTGGCCTATCGGATAATGCTTCATGCAGGAGCTAAATTCAAACAAAGAGAAGTGTTAACTCCGTGTATGAGCCGAACAATGAGTCAGTCTCAGCCACGGAGAAGGGTAAAGGTTCTATCTTTTCTATATGTAGAGGAGTGTATGTTGCATCTTTAATGGACATAAAATGCTGTTTGTCTGTCAAATTAAATTGTAAAAACAAAGCAGATGCGTTTAAATAATCCCATGGTACTTTCCCCATTTTTAGAGTCTGTAAAGTCCATGCAAACTGCATTACAGCACGCAATTGATTTTGACCATGATATAACACAGACACATCATCTTGTACAATATCAACAACAGATGAAACAATATTATCTAACGTGTAAATGCAGGAAGACAGAGTGTTGATACTATTATCAGCAGCAGCAATTACTTTTTCTAGATTTGCTTGGTCTATTTCCCGTAAACGGGAAGCTGCTTCAATTTGAGAAAGCTTCCATACTTCATTGTAAGCTGTGTAAATAAATCTTTTCGTTCTAGGGCCAGGCGGTCCCTTGACAAAGTCGGCCAAATCAATGTTACTGGATAACAAGGATAAATGTTGTTTCACGGACCACCGTTGTTGAGTGCTGCGGCTGCAACCACTGTTGGCATAATTTACCCACGGTGTAGGTGGTAACCGAATATGTGTTAGAAAAACATCCTGTTTGTAACCAGGAGCTGTGTGATAGAAACGCAATTGGCAGGCATGAGAAGTAGTCTGCCAAACTAACCATCCAGATGGATCTAAAATAGAGACATTGTGGAGCCGATTCCGATCCGTGTCGCAAAGCACTCCGGCCGATTCGTTCCCGGAGTGTTTTCTGATTGAGCCGGACCCCTACAGTCCGACCGAGCGAGTACGATGCGTACGTATACTGTCGGACTCGGTTCGGTCGAACTCCCATAGAAGTCAATGGGAGCCGGTCGTACGACGCGTACATGGGCTCCAATTAACTGAATGGGTACGTCTCGAGCAAGTGCGCACCCTACAGTGGTTACGTGTCGGTGCCATCCGCACAGTACATGCCTGTGTTGGGGAGACCCATAGGTCTTCCCCTGTGTCCGAGTCGTAGGGCTGCTGGTGTTAGGGGGTCTGACATGGACCGGTGAAGTCCGACTCCGGGAGCTTTTGCGAGCCGGACACTCCAGCTAGCACAGGCTGTCCGACGCGTGCATCTTACTGGCTCAGTTGTAAATCGCATCCATTGCACGCCACGCTTAGCTACCAACCGAGACGTACGGAGCGGTTCGGACCCGGAAACCACTGTCGGTGAATTTCATGTAGCTCGCATCGTACTTGCTCGCTCGTACAGCTGTATGAGTCAGCCGGAAAACACGCGTATGGCTCGTTGTTTTTCCGGCCGGATCGCGTTCGGTGCCCTTCCGACCCTGATCGGAATCGGCCCCTAAATGTGTGATTTTGAAATAAAGCTTGCAGATCCTCAATAGAATAATTTGTACGCAAGCTCCAGTTCTGATAAGCAGCCAGAGTAGGAATGGCAGGGGCATTCATCCGTTTTGCAGTCGCCAAACCAAAACAATTAGTTTGGTAAATCGTATCATTTAAAAATAAATTCTGCGTTGGGATGAGGCACGCTCGATGTAAAGCTTCAGTGCTTCGAACCTGCCACGATTTAGAGCCCCAAACAGATTTTAAATCAATGGTGGCCCTCCAGTGTTGATAGCCACCGACTGATAATTTAGTAATAAATGAATGTGAATGAATGAATTTGAAAATAGTACTTTTGTGTGGGTCAACATTACCTTGGGAGTAGATGAAATGTTTCATTTAAAATAATAGGACTCTGGTTTGGACCTATCAAAATCTGTAAAAATATGTAAAACAGTTTAACAGTGTTTTTGAGATGCCTTCTAAAGGAGTTGGGCAATTTTCCCACTGTGTGTAATTAAAAATATTTCTAAATGTATTAGCTTTATGCAGGAAATGGTGTCCATAATGCTGGTAACAACACAAATCGGCATAATTAGCAGTATTTAAATATAAATCTTCAGCATTAAAGGCAGCATAATATTTCAAATCTGAAAACAAGGATTGTATTGCATGCACATCCCAATCATCTGAACGTATGTTCTGTTTCACCACATCACCCATGGAAACAGTACATTCGGTACATTGATTATTTCTGTCGGACCATGAATTTGAAAATCCACTGCATCTCAGATGATGCCATCCGCGACTGTAAAGGCAGAAATGTTAACAAGAGTCTGGTCTCGCTTCATGATGTGTGAAGATGAGTGCGGAGCCAAAATTTCATCAACCAAGTTCACAGCAGAGCGTTCTGGCAAGTAGTGACCATTGATGAGTAAGAAAAAAACTGTCACAAATCCAATGGACATGACCAGAAAAATCAGGATTAGCACCAACCAAATGTATGTCCAAGGAGGGACCAAATAAGTCTGTTTAAACCAGGAGACAAAAGTACTCAATTTTGTAGGGCCAAATGACGAGGTGGAGGTAGAGTCAAAAGAAAAGCGTGACTGGTTGAGTGTAGATGTTTGTAAACCAGGCAACGACACGCTTGTGGGATAAGCATATACAGTTTCCACATTGCAGGAGGAAGCTGGCAGGACCAGCAAGCGATCAGTAACAGAGTCCATCTCAATGGCAGTGTCGTTTTGCACTGTGACAGATGCGCCAACCCCAGGATTTCTAGAAAGTGCTGGACATGATACTGCAGGTGTCACACTATTCACCATCGGCCAGATGTTGTAGTTTTGACATTTTCCACTGGGATGTATCTGTTCTCCTTGCAACCAGGAAGCGGTGTTAAGATGACTGTACGAGTACCCTTCATACCAAGCACTGGAACCGGTGCACGATAAGAGGGGCCAAATTCTTTCTTGTTCTCCACCTTCTCTCGGACCAGATCTCCAACTTTGGGTAGCCAGCCGGCCACCGGAATCTGTTGTGCTGCATCAGTGGCAGAGGGTAAATGTTCAGTTGCAAGACTGTCACGGGTCGCTTGTAAGTCCTGTAACATAGTAGAATGATTATCTACGTCAAAGTTGGTGACCGCTGCCGCCATGTCTAGACCCTCAAGGTATGACACAAACATCTCAATGCCAAAGAGCATTTCAAATGGGGTCCGCTCACCCAGAGATCTTCTAGGGAGATTATGAAGTGCACGTTGCACGCCATGCAAGTGGGTCAACTAGTTTCTGCCAGTACCTAAAACTCTAGCTGTCAAGCATTGCTTTAAGTCACAATTCATTCGCTCCACAATTGAGTTGCCCTCAGGCCTGTATGGAGACGATAACTGCACCAGCCCCCCCATAGACCTCCTCGCATCCCTGTACGCCTTAGATGCGAACGCTAGACCTTGGTCAGAATGGAAGGTGCCACAGGCAAAAATTCCAACAAATACACGCAAATCCCTGATGACATTTTGAGCGTCAGCACTGCGTTGTGGCCAAACCCAAATGAAACGAGTGCACAAATCAACTGAAACTAAAATGTATTTAGAAGCAGTATCTAAAGAAAATGGACCACAGTGATCAAGATATACACAACCAAAAGGCTTATTAGAAATGCAGAGCTGTGTTTGTGGTGGATGTTTAACCGTAGATGGTTTCATTTGCTGACAGATGTCACAAGAAAGTATATAATTACGGGTCTGTTTATATAAACCACGCCACCAGTAATGTTGCTGCAAGATAGAACCCGTCGCAAACACGCCAGCATGGGCGGAAGCCAAGCCTTCGTGTGTGGCTGTTATCAAAGAATTTCTGCAGTCCGCGTTGGGAATCAGCCAATCACCAACGTAATTTATTCTTACATGAGGAACATGCTCAGGACTTAAATGATAAGAGTACTTTGAAGAGAAACCCTGCAGGTAATCGCCACCCTTCTCAGTAGCAGTAATAGCTGCCAAAATCTCATTATCTATTTTATTCATGGATCTTGTAACAGCTGCAACAGAACAAGTGGCTACTGCTGATTTGCAGCTTCATCAGCCAAACTGTTACCGTCAGCGTTTGCTCCCACACGCTGGTGGCCAAGAGTATGTAAAGCATGTGTGAGGGGTAGACATTCTTTAAGATCTGCAACTCAAACCCAAAGCATTTTATGCTTAATTGTGCTGCCTTTGGAATCGCGATAGTCATTCTGAGACCAAAAGAACAAATTGTCATTGAAAGACTGAACACAGTAGTAAGAATCACTTACAATAACTGTAGTCACATTCGGATCAGCAAACTCGAGAGCAAGCAGCAAAGCGAGCAGCTCGGCCAATTAAGCGGTACAATCACCCAGCGCCTGCGTATGCACAACACTAGACTTGAACTCACCATTCCCCATAGTACCTGCCACAATAGCACAGGCCGCCGAATAAGCATGCTTAGACCCGGTGGTCGGTTGCGCCGAACATCAGTGTAAATGATACAAGTGTACTCCTCAAGGGGGAGCATAGACAGAGGAGGAGGATGAACAAATTCATACTGCAAGAACTCCTGAGTCTGAAGAGAGGAGTCAAAGATAAACGTGATATCCGGAGACGTCAAAGAAGTAGCCCATTGTATCCAATGGGGATGCAAAGCCTTAGAGATTGGTACACTTGCCTTTGTCACTGCTTCAAGTGCAGGATATGGTGTTACCACCAAAATGCATTTCCCCTGTGCCAGTGAGCGTTCCTTCAGGATCGCCATCTGTACAGCCGTTAAGACTTTTTCAACAGTGGAAAACCGTAACTCGGCAGAAGTGTACAAATGTGATTTGTATGCAATAGGTACTGTGTCACCTTCATTAAATGTTAAGTAAGTAAAGCCCACCGCGCCTGGCATGATTTGTATCACCAGGTTTGTGTGGTTATCACGTGTTAACAAGTATTTAGATTCAGAAAGATCAGACTGCAAAGATTGCAGGATAGCTGAATGTTCTGGAAGCCAGCAGGCTTTTGAAAATGTAGGTTGTATCAAAGCATAAAGAGGCTTGATACGCTGGGCATACTCGGGAATGTAAAAACGCCCAAAGTTTAAAAACCCCAGCAAAGACTGAAGCATTTTCAAGGTAGTTGGAGATCGCAAACATGCGCATTTCTACAGGAAGTGGGGTTCTAAGCCCCAACCCTCAGTATTGAGCTCGTAGCCCAAAAACAACACCGTATACTGTGTGATGTGTGATTTAGCATAGTGAAATCTGTAAACTGCAGTCCGCAAACAGAATAATGATGCAGTCGACTCGGCATAGATGCAGCCATAATTAGTTGTCCGTGAGATAAATATCATCAACGTACGAGTACGCATCTGGGTCTATGCTGTCTAACAAAGAGACAACACGGGCGGCGAAAACTCCGGGGCTGTTCATATAGCCCATTGGTAAACGCCGTAATTTGTTTGGATTTCCGCCGGCTGTGAATGCTGACCATTGACTGCATTCAGGGGACAGATTATGACTGTAAAAGCCATTGGAAATGTCAAGTGTCGTCTTATATTATTTACGAACAAGACTGTCTACAAGAGCAGAACTATGGGTAACCCATAGCTCGCAATCCACTTTTGAGCTACACTAGTTTCCATACCCAGTCCCTCAGAAAAAACCTCCCAGTTGGTCAATTTCTGAAGTTGTGACGTGACTGCACGGAAAAAAAGAAATTCAAAGAACATGCACATACGCTGACTTCCCATTTACAACAACGTGCTTACCCTACCAATGTTGTACAAAAAGCCTGTAAAAGAGCAAGGAATAATAATCGGGAAACTCTACTTGAAACAGACACAAAGAGTCCAATGGATCGCCTAGTATGTGTCAGTACTTACAGCCATATGACAGATATAGTGAAAAAATCAATCAACAGGAGTTGGCACATTCTGAACAGAGGTTCTAAACAATTACCAAAACCTCTGTTTGCTTCAAAACGTAGTAGAAATATCAAAGATATGGTAGTATATACACGTCCACAGAGTACTCTTTCCTTGGATAGGCAAAACACACTATGGTCAACCCCACCAGCAAGGGACACAATCCCTGTGGCTCCTGTTCTGTTTGTGCTTTTACATTGAGACTACTATCTGTAGATCTGGGTCTCACCACTCCTTGGGTACTACACTCTTTGACTAATTGCAACACTGAAGGGGTGATCTATCTATTATACTGCTCATGCAACCTTTTGTGCTCTCCATGCCACTGGAATCAAGCTATCCTGGCTGATGAGGGGTGAAACCCTAAAACCAGTTCTAGGATGCTTGCTTCCAGTCCAGGGAGGACCTGGCCTGGCAGTTCCGGCTTGACTGTTCCCATTGGGCGCAGGGTTAAGACTGATTTGGATATGGCTGGGTTCAAATTGGAAAGGCATGGTGAGCAAAAAAACTGTGGATTTAGGCCTAGATCTCTGTATTGGGGTGAATGTATGACATTGTTCTGCATTCTGTCCATGAATTGTTCTTTTTGCACCTATTGTATATAGGCATTACTACACGTAAGGTGAAGCTGAGGATAGGCAAGCATTGTAGTTCCATCAGATGTAAAAAAGACAACACCAAACTCACACAACACTTCCTCAGTGCAGGACACACCGAAAATGACATTCACTGGATGATTATTGATAAGCCTAAATATGTTGAAGAGATGGGTTCCCATGAATCAGTTCAGTTCCACAGGGAACAGTGGTGGATCTATAGACTTAGATGCGACACACAGGGATTAAATTATGACATTCCATGGACCAGTTTGGGCAGATGATCCCTTTATCAGCCCTCTGTCTGTATAGTTCCCCGTTATAATATGACATTAGGTGTGCACTACTAAGACATTTCCCACGTTTTCCCTTGTGTTTGTAGGATACGACCATTGTTTCCCACATAGTGTATACACTTTTACATCTTCTATCTGTCACCAGTGTTCTGTGAACCTTACCTGACAACTATTAGCCAAGCTGGTCGTGATTATATAACAACTTCTTTCACTGGACTAGGGCATACTTCCTGAAATGACCATGATGACTTTTAAAGTTATCACTACCGAGACTTACACACATCCCAAATTGTGGGACCTTACTTATCGGGTCTAGTGTAAGTCAGGGCTCGACACAGACATTGCTTTGGGTTAAAGACTACTGTGGGATTCTGGTTGTCACAGCGATGTCTAGCTTGTGTCACCTGTAAAGGTATATTCAATTTAAAATCCTTTAGACAACCTAAACCTTCTCTAAACACTTTTGGAAATTTACATTTAATGTCACACAGAATGCCTCCTTCAGCCTTTAGATGAACCGTTTGAATTTTCTGTTTAAGAATAATAGGAGTGGAACTCCCTGGATCCAACATAACTCCCAGATCAGCTTGATGAAACCAGCTTATAATGCTGTCACCCTTCTTGGAGACATACACCTTCCCTGTTACATATCTATCACCATATTCTATCAAACCCATGAAATACCCACACAGTGGTATAGGTTCACCCCCATAGGCCAAAGGACGTATATCTGGTTTGAGTAACTTCACCTTTCTCGCAAGCCTCGCCTGGTAAAATGTTTGTGAGACAATGGTGATTTTTGCCCCAGAATCAAACAACACTCTTGTTTTCTCTCCCTCAACTTGAATTACATCCAAAGGTGAAGATCTATGTTCTCCTGAGTTATTCTCTTGAACTTGGACAACAATCTGGCCACAAACAAAATCTTCTTCTTGAAGCCCAACCCCCACAGTTCTGACATTACTGGAAGCATTTTTTGTTTTACACACAACAGCAAGATGCCCCTTTCGCTTGCACTTAGAACAAACTGCATTCAGCGCCGGACATTTTCTATCATTTGCGTAATGACCAAGTTTATCACACCTAAAGCATTTAGGAACAAATGTTTTCGTTTTACTCTTAGCCCCCTCAGCACTTATAGACAAGTCTTTAGTACCATTACCTATCTTTACAACCTCAACAGATTTTTTCCCATCATTTTTTAAGGTGTCAACACACTTTAACGAATGTTCAATTCTTTTCGCAACTTGCAACACCTCATCTAAGGAGGGTTCGTCTCTTAACCAGAGTTCATCTCGAACCTTCTCCAAGTTGCATCCCAACATAAACTGGTCCCTTATCCTTTCCTCCAAAAACTGTTCAAACCTACAGGAGGAAGCAAGCTTCCTTAGTTGAGTAACATATACTTCTACAGATTCTCCATCATTTTGCAGTCTTTTGGTAAACTGATAACGCTCTAGTATCGTACTCACTTTAGGGAGATAATGATTATCTAATTTTTTTATACACACTTCATATTCATTTAACCCCCTGCTTTCAACAGCCGAGAGATCAGCTAGATGATCAAAAACATCTTGCCCCTCCGAACCAAGACAGTGTAAGAGAAGAGCAGTTTTCCTTTCCGCACCAAGATTAAACCTTCAACATGCAAAGTTAGGGGTGTTCCTTTGGCGGTGCGAGATGAGATGAAGAGGGAATTGGAAAAATTGAAGGAAGGAGGTATAATCGAAGAGGTTTCAGTACAGAGTGGCTTGCTCCGGTGGTCGCAGCACGCAAAGCCAATGGCTCCATTCGTTTGTGTGTGGACTTAAGACAACTAAATAAGTGTGTGGTTGTTGATAAATATCCTCTACCCAATATCTCTGAATTACTAATGTTGTTAGGGGGTGCAAAAGTCTTTAGTACTATTGACTTGGCATCTGCATACCACCAGATTGAGTTGGATATGTCCTCAAGAGATCTGACTTCTTTTGTCACTCCTTTTGGTACATTTAGATTTGTCAGAATGCCGTTTGGTTTAGTGTCAGCGGCATCGGTATTTCAGCGTGCTATGGAAAAGGTTCTAGAAGGTTGTGATGGGGTGTGTGTCTATCAGGACGATATTTTGATATTTGCGAAAGATCTCAAGGAGCATAGGGAAATACTTTTTGATGTGTTGAGGTGACTAGAGAATGCCAACCTAACTATAAAACTTGAGAAATGTCATTTTGAGACCTCATCCATTCACTATTTAGGACACACGATCTCTGGTGAGGGCATCTCTCCTAAGCCTGATTTGGTTGATACAATTTCACGCATTCCTCCTCCTGCTTCAAGAGAGGAATTGATGAAATTTTTCGGGATGGCGGAGTACTATAATAAGTTTGTAGAAGGTTTTGCTGAACATTGCTCGAGCATGAGAGCCCTATTGAAGAGAGGTGTGGAATTTCATTGGTCTCGGGAATGTGATGAGGAATTTATTGAGATAAAAAGAAAACTTTGTGATGCACCTAATTTAAAAGGGTTTTGTTCATCAAGAACTTCAGTAGTAACTACAGATGCAAGCATGAAAGGGTTGGGTGCAGTGTTGCAGCAGGAGGGTGAGAATGGCTTGGAAACTGTTACTTTTATTTCGAGAGGTCTAAAGGATACGGAATCGCGTTATTCTGTAATTGAGCGTGAAGCTCTTGCGGTATTTTGGGCGGTCAGGAAGTTGAAGAAGTTTTTGTGGGGTACGAAGTTTATCGTTAAGTCGGACCATAAGCCACTGTGTGAAATTTTTGAGAAGAAGGGAATTGACCAGGTTTCAGGAAGGATCAGTAAGTGGGTCATAGCACTTCAGGAGTATGATTTTCAGGTTAGGTATATTCCTGGTATAGAGAACACAGTGGCAGATGCTCTTTCTAGGTTGGTGGATGGTTATAATGAAGAGGAAGACGCTGATGATTGGACTGAGTGTGATTCGCTTGTGTGTTTTGTTGATAATGGCATTATTGATGAGGCTTTATGGCGGGAGAAATTAGCTCAGGATCCTGTTTTAAATGAAGTGATGAGTTTGATTCAGAGAGGGTGGTGTAAAAAGAAGACTGGTTCGGTTGAAGCTGTGAAATTTTGGGGTGTAAAGGATGAATTGAGTGTGTTCAATGGGTTTTTGGTACGTGGAACACGTTTGGTACCTCCTTTAGAGTTAAGGGAAAGGTTGGTTGATTTTGCACATAAATTGCACTCTGGCATGTCTAGAACAAAGGAGCGACTTCGCAGTTCTTATTGGTGGCCTGGAATGGATTTGTGCATTGAGAGGGCTATTAGAGATTGTTCTGTGTGTGCTACTTGTGAAAAATCAAAAGTGGTTAGGGTTCAGCCCATGGTCATAAGGGAGCTTCCAAGTGGTCCGTGGAAGGACGTGGCTCTGGACATTGTGGGTCCCATTTATTTCAATGGTCAGCAGAATTATATCTTTGTTTTATTGGACTTATTCTCTAGGTGGCCTGAAATACAGTTCACTTCTGGGATAGAGACTATTCATGTGATTCGTTTTCTTGAAAATCTCTTGGGTAGAGAAGGTTATCCCGAGTCAATTCTAACAGATAATGGTGTGCAACTGGTTTCTAAAGAAATGGAGAAGTTTCTTAAGGATAGAGGTATTAGTCACAAGAAATGTTCTTTGTACCATCCAGAAACAAATGGGATGGCTGAAAGGTTTAATAGAGTGATTAAGGAGACGATCTCTTTAGCAAAAAGCTCAGGGAAGAACTGGAAGGAACAGGTTTTGAAGAAAATCGAAGAGTATAGAATGACTCCACACAGTTCTACTGGTCAGTCTCCTTTTGTTCTTTTTAGGGGAAGGGCTCCTTGCACTCAGGTTGAACCCTCTTGGGTTTGACGGTTGGGGGACTCTGTGTGTGGTCATTCTCCTGTTAAGAACAATGGAGAGTGGAGAGTAAGAGAGGAGAGCAAGTGTCGGTACAGGAAGGAGAATTTTGATGTGAGGAAATCTACCAAGCATACGAAGGTCAAGGTTGGGGATGTGGTTGTTGTAAGACTTCCAGGTTCTAAAGTAAGTTTCTCCAAACCTTTGCATGTTGTTAAGGTTTTCAGTAATGCTGTTAGTACTAATGATCATAAAATTTGGAATTTAGGTAGAATTTGTGTGTGTCCAGATTTGGTTGAGAAGTCGGAGAATACTGATTTGGATGAGAAGTTGAAGATTACTTTGGGAAATAAAACTGGGATGTCTGACTTCTCACGCAAATCTTCTAGGGTTCAAAGGAAACCGGAATACTTAAAAGACTATGTTTCCTAATATTTGGGATTCTTGGTGGGAAATGTTTTGCAACTATTGTGAACAAATGTATTCATCTGTTTTTATTGTATGTTATCGGAGGGAGGTGTGTGGGATTCTGGTTGTCACAGCGATGTCTAGCTTGTGTCATCTGGTTCCTCTAGCCTCTCATTATGAGCTAGGAATGTTCTAGCTGTTACCTAGGATAAGGAATGGGTTGGTTTGAAGGTGTGGGCTGTTTCTAGTGACGGTTGGGAAAAGATAACTGTTGTCCTGATGAGCTGGATGTAGGACTGGATGGGTCCTGTTACTTGGAATAAAACCTGCATTTACTTCAAGGATTTCCTGTGTCAACCCTTCTTTATTTTGTCAAAAGGAGATTCTTACAACTACACTTCCCATGATTCAACGCGTGGAAGACGTTTGCAGCATCTTAAGTCATTTCCGCCTATCTTCCCTTTTTTTAAAACTCGTAGTTGCGGTATGTTATCCTCTACCACTACCCCGCCAGAGTAAAGCGCACTCGGACTACTAAACGGGTGAGTGTCCGCTGTCAAGTTGCCATTGAACTCGGTATGGACGTTAATGATACTTTATCCGTTATCGGTATCGGCTCATAGGCTTTGCTTGGAGAGGGTGGAAAATAGTCTTCTACACCTACTACCTCGGACCCTTTAACCACTAAAGATTATGGGTTCAAGATCCTTTGGGGCATATGTATCAACATCTCCATTTGCGATTCTCAAATAGCGATTTTTTGAGAATCGCTATTTGAGAATTGCAAAACGGGATGTATCTAAAAATTCGCACAAATTTTGCGAATTCTTAAAATTCCTTAATTGCGATTAGCAAATTGCTAAATCGCAATTAAGGAATACCTTCCCATTCATTCCTATGGGCCAGGAGGCCCATCGCAATGAATGGGAAGTCTTGCTCAATTTGCGAATCGCTATTTGCTAGTCGCATATTGAGAATATTTTCAAAGGTGCAAGGGTGTCATGATGACACCCTGATGCACCCCCTGAAATTAGCATGTGTGCACATATGACGCACATACATGCCCTAAGGGCATGTATGTGCGCCACATGGCACATTGAAAAATGCCAAAAAGTGCATTTTTCAAAGAAATCGCAAATTACCACCAACTTGAAGTTGGTGGTAATTTGCGATTTCTTAAGGAGAAATCGCACAACTTGGGTGCGTGTTACATGGCATTTAAGGAATCGCATTTTGCGATTTCTTAAATGCTTACGCAAACTTAAGAAATCGCTAAATTAGCGATTCCTTAAGAATGCGCTGCTGAAATGCCTCATACATCTCATTTAGCGATTTTGTATTCGCAAACGATGTTTTTTTGCGATTCGCAGCGTTTGCGAATACAAAATCGTTTGATACATATGCCCCTTTGTATTCTGGGCACTCCCTCATTCGGTTGGGCAAACTTAGATCCCCATTTGGCTAGGAATAACATATTTGTTTACCTTAGACAGCGATACAGCGGGCACTTGGGTACGAGAGTCTGTGCTATGCACTCCACATGTTTAATGACATTTTCTGCTATTTGCAGTTCAGAGATTCGTGTGTAACTATAGCTGGGATTCCTTTTGTAATTATATGAGGATGCAGTTCTCACACAGGCTCCACACAGCCTTGAATTCTGACCATATCGACTGTGTAAATATAGGAGGGATGTGTGACACAGAGAATTTTGCATTTCTTCATGTTTGAAAAACGGGACACATTTTCCTTTTGTAAATACTCACTTATTTCCCCTTGCTTTTACACGATTAGATGGTATATGTAATATTGATCGCATTGCCCTTTGTCCCTTGCCATACCTAGTAAATGTCACTAGGTATTATGTTGGCCACACAACACTGCCATTTGTCTTTTCTTTCTTTTTGTTTCAGTTATAATAGCCAAGACTGCTGTGGGGTACCTTATGGCTGAAGAGAGGTAAAATGTATCCCTCCATCAAGTAACCCAGCTTTGGCCCTCACTTTTGTATCACACATTGTTTTAGGGGGTAAAACAAGATTGTACCTTGGGAACTTCTTGTGTGCTTTTGTTATCTAAGTTGACTATTATTTTTTCCTTCCAATGTAGATGGTGTACTAATCACCCATCCTCTTTTACGGCACTACACATTAACGGCCAGTATATCCATCTGATGTATTTCATGATTGAATGCTTAGTGACTTGATTTGTTTATTGGTCTCGAGGATGGGCCAATGAACTCTGGCTGGAGTCAAATGAAGGCAGAAACATGTTGACCTCTAACGGGGGTATATTTGCTTTGAACCCCTAATCCTCTTTTTCTCTGAATCTTATCCAGGGTACCATTGAATACAATTATTGGGTTCCATGAGTTGGGATTAACATTTTACTTATCTCTTTTGCACTCTGCCCCTCACTCACATATGTCATTGGCCTCCCCCATTGAAAACACCTCAACATGTCTCCACTTATTTTTTCATTGGAGAGTTGTAACCCACACCTGGGACCTTGCAGGCCTGGTGTGAGGAGGGAGCCACATGATGAAGCATGTCACCTCCGAGTGAGTGAGGGTTCTCGTCTTTTAAATAGAATACTTTTCCTCAACCAACCCCCCCCCCCAAGCTCTCGGAGATCTTATCTTTTGTGACTTTAACATTTACTATTCCCACTCCACTACAAACCAACTCGGGGAAGTTGTTGGACAGTAATGGGGTAACATTTTCTATATCCACTCCACTACAAACTGAGGGGCATATTAACAAGCCAAGCGATAAAATTATCGCCGCTTTAGCGTTAGAAAACTGCAGCTAAAACGGCGATAATGGGCTTGATAATATGCTCTATGGAGTTCCAATTGAAGCCCATGTTAAATGTGAAGGACGTCTAACATGGGCTTCAATTGGAATTCCATAGAGCATATTATCAAGCCCATTATCGCCGTTTTAGCTGCAGTTTTCTGCCGCTAAAGCGGCGATAATTTTATCGCCTGGCTTGTTAATATGCCCCTAACTCAGGGGAGGTGTAGGACAGTAAAGATGTAAAATTTACTATTCTAACTCTAATACAAAGTAACTCAGGGAAGGTGTTGGACACTAAAAGGTTTACATTTACTATTACTGCTCCAGTACAAAGTAACTCAGGGAAGTTGTTGGGCAGTAAAGGGGTAAGGTACTATTCTTTCTCCACAACAAACTAACTAAAGGAAGGCGTTGGATTCCCACTCCAGTACACACTAACTGAGGGGTAACATTTACTGTTGCCACTCCAATATAAATTAACTCAGGGAAGATGTTGAACAGTAAAGGGATAACATTTACTATTCGCTCTCCTCTCCAGTACAAACTAACTCAGGGAAGGTGTTAGACACTATGGAGCAACACCCAGCGATAATTATCGCTCAGCGCTCTTAGCGTGAGGATAATTATCGCCGGGTAACGTGGATTTATATCGCTGAGATAGCGTGCTATTAGCAACGCTTATCCCCTCAGCGATAAAAATCCTCACGCTAACTGCCTAACGTGAGATTATCGCTGGAAACCCAGCGATAATCTCACGCAATGTGGCTTTAGCTTGCTGATAGGGACTCACAAACTTAGCCATGATATCCACCTACCATAGGATATCATGGCTAAGTCAGTCCTGAAGCAGGTGTAAGGAAAGTGGCGATAACAGGGGTTATCGCTACTTTTCCTGATGCTATGCTTCATAGCGTGGGGCTTGATGATAGGAGAAATGTCGCTTAAATGCATAAAACTTATTTTGTATTCCACATTATCCAATTAAATAATAATTTATATTCCACTGCACTTTCATAATATGACACTTTTTTTTAAAGCTACAAAACTATTTTCCAAAATTGTAAAAATATTTTCTAACAATATTCCAAGTTGTTTAAACAAAATTACTACATTTTATTAAAATACATTTTTAACAAATAAAATAGATATACTGTAAAATATCTAAAAAATATTGATTTTCAAAACTTTAAATTCTTAAAATGTTGCTAAAACATGTAAAACATTATTTTGCACCAAAAATGTTTTTTGATAACTAAACATTAACATAAATAAAATTGAAATATATTTTATATTGTTTTTTGAAAACAAAAATAATATTTAATTTATGTGTTTCGTTCTTTAAAGGAAAACGTTTTTACAATACATTTTATTATTGATATTTGAATTTTTTTTGTAAAAAAAATTGAATAAACAACCATTTTCACACCAAAGCAATATTTTAATTATAATAAAAAAAATTAAAAAAAAATAATTAACAATCTTCCCACCCTTACCTCCAATAAACCCAACGTTCTCCTGCTAAAATACATAAATCAAAAACAATAAACTTTAAAAGAATTGATTTATAAAGTAAACAAATATATATTTTGTAAAAATCTCCTCACCCTTATCTCCTATTAACCCAACATCCAACACCTAAAAAAATTCAAAATTCAAAAAACAATACACATATTTTTAAATTGCAAATTAATCAAAAATATATATATTTTTTAAATCTCCCCTTCCTTATCCGCTATAAACCCAACATCCCACTCTTAAAAAAAGTTTTAATTCTAAAAACATTTAACCTTTTTTAAATTCAACCTAACATTTTTATAATTATAAACTTTTTTTAATTATGACAAATCTAAATAAATAATAAACATCTAACATAAAAAATAACATAGTACACACTATTTACCACTGAAAAACAATATTATAACAAATGATATTTACTACATCAATAATGCATTTTTTTTATATTTTAGACAACGCCTAAAACGACATTTTTGACAACGACATTTATGTTCACAATATTAAAGTTCTCACAATATACTTGTCACAATATTTATGTCACACGATATTTTTAAATTGATATTTTGTCCAATTACCCTCTGGTACAACCTATGAATCTGCCATCCATGGTTCGGTCTAGTATTTTTTCGTTACACAATAATGTCAGACGAGTAAATGGGCTGCATACATGGTCCCGACGGAGGACTATTTTAGGACCGGATACCCCTCATAGGGGGAGAGACACTTAGAAGCATTGGACCCTTGACAAAGTACGCTGCTAGTAGGGGGATGTTTTCTAAATGTATTGTCATTAAGAGCCTGTTTTCTATACAATAGCAAGAAACTGCCTTAAAATGTGGGGGAGAAAGTATTTCTATCTTGAGATCATATTTATAATACCAGTGGAGGTGCTCGTTAATGGTCACATTCAGAGCGGGTGCCCTTACTGCCCTATAATAAGAGAGGAGCAGTAGCTTAACACTATCTCTTACTTGGGAGGTATTTTATTTGTATACCTTCTTGGTGATCTTTATCAAACAAACATATTAAGTTGGTTACTATGACTTGATGTACACCTACTTATAATACATTCCCCACTGCTCTGCGGGAGCTAAACCATTGTGTTCACTATAACAGTGTGTGACTATAAGGTGATGCTCCTGTCTCTAGCCGGGTTAAGAATGCCTATGTTTATGACTGTGTAAGACCGATTTTTTTACTATTAATGTCAACCTGACTATTACTCACCACAATTTCACAATTTGCTTTCACCATTTGTGTGCTGTGCATCACGTGTGGTAGACTTGCCAACAATACTGAGACCTACTCTGATAAAGCAGCGTTATTCATAGTGCACTGAGCTTATGTTTTCTATTAACCTTCTATTATCATTTGTATTTATTTTTTATTCCAAAATAGAGAGTATCTCCAGGATTAAGCACTCCGTGAATATACATTTATATGACATGGGTAACTCAAAAATTGTGATGGCAGCAATGCATGACTACGGTTGTAATATTGACATACTGGGGATCGTTAGTCCTGAAGAAGGCATTTGACTCGTTAGGGTGTTAAACCAGTGGCCGAAACATGTTGACATTATGATGGTAGGGTGATAAGGGTTGTGGGACAATGAACATTACTTTGATTTGATCAGAGGGAGCCCGTAAATAAGTCAAATAGATTGGGTATCTTTCTAGATAGATTTAACCTGTTCTGATTCCTACATACAGATGCATTCTCAATGAAAATGCTCCACCACTCTACTCACCATGATGCGGTTGGTGTTGTAGCACACCCTTTGATGAAGCATGCCACAATTAGTGAGTTAAGAGCATTATACTAAGTCCCATCCAGGGCCATCCAGAAGGAAAGGGCGGCCTACTTTGTTGACGAGATCATAAATAGAAGTAACCCTGCTAAATGCATATTCACAATACGTAAAGACCTTTTAGTGAAGATTGCTATCTATATACGTACAATGCTAAGTTAGCACAACCGCGTTAGATGTTAGAAAGCCATCTTGCCGCTTTTGCTGCTCTTGCACACTGCACTGTAGTCACATGGTATTAATTGAGAAATGCTTGCTCGACTTTGCTTCACATGAGAACGGTCTGTTGTTCACATCGCTAACAGTGAGCAGCGACCTTGGTCTGCACATTGTGTAAAAAAACAGCCTGGGTCGCTAGACGGTGCATGTTGTTGGGTTCAGGATGATCAGCCCACTATTTAGCCATAACACGCACGCAGCTGCAAATACCTGAAAGTCGAGTGCTTTTTTTTTTATTTTTTTTATTAGAAACCTTTATTACACGATAAAATACATAGAAGGGCCTACAACCACCAAGGCCGGCCGCTATAGAGCCCGAGGGCCCGCAATGCAACGCCACACATTCAAATGAACCAGAAGCAAAGCTCCCGGCAGTTCGTGAGCACATGCAACAGGCCGTGGCCATAGGCCAGGAGCAATCGGAAAAAACAGTTTCATTTTCTATTAAATATAAAACACACTCAAGGCAATGAGAGTCTGAAATAGCAGCGTGCTCTTCCCAGGACGGGGAACAACGTACAGTGTCCAAAGCAGTTCTTGACAGGAAGCGGTAGTGGGGGGCAATGGGAAGACAAAGCATGGAACACACCTCACACAATCCCGCAGAATGTGTGGCTAGGGGGACAAAGCAATATCGACCTCTAATGGCAGAGGCGGGGTGCAGATACGTCCACGATATAAATTCCATGGACCCCATACCTTAGTCCATTTCCCTGGCTTGCCTCTCACCACATACACCGTCTTTTCCCTAAACATACACCAGTCCATATTCTCCTTCCATACCGCGATCGTGGGCGGCCTCGGGGAGCCCCACAGCTGTGCAATGTTACGCTTAGCCACCATGTACCCCAAAGTCACCCACTGCGTCTGTGCCGCATTATAGTCATTCGGTTCCCAGACATTCAACAAACACCTCCTAGCCTCTGGCAACAGAGCAACGTGCGTGACCTCCTCCATTACGATGTGGATACCGTTCCAAAATCGCACAACCTCCGAACATTCCCATAAGATATGAAGAAAGGTACCCGGCAGGCCACATCCGCGCTTACACATTCCATCCCTCGAGTAACCCATACGTAGCAAACCGGGCCCTGTGACATACACTCTATGAAGGATCTTCAGCTGTACGAATCGTAAGCGGGCCGGGATCGCCACCTCTTTCGGGGAGGCCACCGCCGATACCCAGTCCTCATCGTCCAGTTCCAAGCCATCGCCCGTCCATGCCTCCCGCAGACGGAGCAGCAAGTCCGCGCCATCATTAATAAGTTTTTTGTAGATCAGAGAAATAGTGCTGTCGGGCACATAGCCATCCAACACTCTATCCTCCAGCGGGGAATACTCGGGGATAGCAGCAACGTCCGGAAAGACCGAACACAGCGCATGGTATACTTGTGCATACCGGAAGTACTCTCTATCATTTAATTTGTATTCAGTTTTAAGCATTTCAAACGTTTTGAAAGACCCCTTCGCCCAAAGATCACCCACCTTACATATACCAATCATATCCCATTTCTCAAAGCCTTTCGTTCTCCACAAACAACCCAGCCGCCCGGAGGCATACAACGGCGTCGCCCGAGTCAAGCGATCCCTCCACCCCATCGCAGCACTCGCCGCATGCCACACACGTACCGCAACCTGCGTGGGTTCTGTCAACCGTGCATCCGGGGTCACCGAGTACAGCGCCCTATTATAATCCCCACCTGGGAGCAGAAATGTATCCATCTCGAAGGCCGGATTCAAGGCAGGACCGTATATCCCGTGGTTCACCGCCGCCAATTGAGACGCCCAATAGTATCGTTTAATATCGGAGAGGGCGACCCCCCCATCGTACCAAGGGAGCGTCAACTTGGCGAGAGCGATCCGCGGCCGCCCGTCCCAAAACAGTTGGTGCTGAAGACCCTCCACCTCCCGAAAATAACGGGCTGGCACGACATCTAGAGTATTTTGCAAAGCATACAAGAAGCGAGGTAGCGACATCATTTTAAACAATGCCGCCCGTCTGAGCGGCGAGAGCGGAAGTCGTCGCCACCTCGCGACGTCGGCCTTCAATCGCTGGAGGGGAGGGAGAAGGTTTCGCTCATAGCGAACCGCGGGATCCAGAGAGATAAAGATTCCCAAATATTTGAACCCCAGTGTAGCAATTTGGATAGGGCAATCCCGTGGCAGGAGGGGGGCCTCGCCCGAGAGGACGTAAACACATGACTTGGCCCAGTTGATAAGCAGGCCAGAGTTGCGACCAAAGGAATTCAATACGTCCACCAATACAATTAGCGACTGTCGGGGATAGGTAAGATACAGAAGGATGTCATCCGCGTAAAGGGAGACGCGGTCTTCAAACTCCGGCGTCCATCTAATGCCCCGCAACAACGGCTCCCAACGCATCCAGGCGGCGAGAGGCTCCAAAGAAAGTGCAAAGAGAAGGGGTGATAACGGACATCCCTGCCGCGTACCTCTCCCCAGTGCGAAGGGAGCCGACACCCTACCATTCACCACAACCTGAGCCAATGGGTCAGCATATAGTAATTTTACCCAACCAATAAACTCAGGGCCGAACCCGAATTTTGCCAACACGGCCCAAATATACGGCCACTCCAAAGTGTCGAACGCCATAGTAGCATCTAAAGATGCCAAGATGGCCGGCTCATGTATAAACTCCGCTCTAGCAAGCACGCCGTGCAACCGCCTCAAATTCAGGGCGGTATTCCGATGGGGTATGAAACCGGACTGATCCTGATGAATCAAGTCGCCCACGACCCGAACCAGCCGATTAGCCAATACCTTAGCCAGAATTTTGGGTTCTGCGTTCAACAGCGAAATGGGCCTATAGGAGGCGCAGCGATCTCGCGGCTTCCCCTCTTTGTGTATCACCACTATGTTGGCGAGACGTTGGTCAGAGGGGAGGAAGCCTGCCGCACGTGCCGCGAAAAACATGTCCCGAAGATACGGCGCTATCTTATCGGGACGCAACTTATATAGTTCAATGGGAAGACCATTAGGACCCACAGCCTTACCAGATGCGATCGAGCGAGTGGCCAGAGCGATCTCATCTGACGACAACTTCGCCTCCATCAATATTGCATCAGCCTCCGATAGGGTTGGCAATGCAATGTCTCTAAGCAACAGATGAGAATCCTCCTCCGAACGCACAGAAACCGGAGAGTATACCCCGCGGAAATAATCCGCGAAGCAGTCAACGATCTCCACAGGGTCAGTCACACGCACTCCATCCATTCTCTGCACAACGGGCACCACCCTGCTCGCTCTCTCCTTCTTATCCAACCAAGCAATCAACTTTCCGGCCTTATCCCCCACATCATACAGTCGTCCTTGCTGCTCTCTACTCATCCCTTTAGCGGCTTCCGTGACTAGCGCTCTATAATCTGATTGTTTGAGGCTGAGAACGTGCAATTTCTCATCAGTAACTCCCCGCTCCAAGTCCTCCTCCATTTCAGCTATTTCAGTTTCCAGGCGAACCACCTCTGCTCTCTCGCAGCTCTCAGCATGGGAGATAAGGGACAAGGCCTGCCCCCTGATCACCACTTTATAAGCCTCCCATAGGGAGACGGCCGACGACACCGACCCCACATTATCATTGAAGTAGTGATCAGTGGACTTGACCAGTTCCGCGCGGATCTTAGGGTTACGTAGATACCAGGGGTTAATGGGTGCTACTCTCCCCTCTGCCCCAGGGACAACCTTCAGTTGCAACCATATAGGGGAATGGTCAGAAATACCTCGGGCTAAATGACGCACCTCCCCAATCATCCCAGCTTGGATCGCCGGCATAAGCATGTAATCAAGTCTCGAGAGACTCCCATGGGCCCCCGAGTGAAAGGTGTATTGCGCCTGTCCCGGGTGCATCAATCTCCAGCAATCTACAAGTCCCAAAGTGTCCAAAAAGCCACCCAACCAGGCCTGAGAACTAGGGAGATCCCTGGGGGGGTGACGGTCCTCTAACCCGGAGACAACAGCATTAAAGTCACCCCCCAACACCAGAACCCCCCCAGGGAGTTCCAGGACCAGACGCCCCAAATCAGCAAATGTAACCGTCTGTAACCCCGGAGGCACATAAACAGCAACGAGCGAAACAGTCCTACCCTCCCATCTCCCCACCAGTGCCACATAGCGCCCCCTATCATCGTGAAGCACCTCGTCCACCTCCAATGGGAGAGAGGCCCTAACCAAAATGCCCACTCCCCTAGAGCCAGAAGTGAAACCAGAGTGAGCGGCAAGGCGATAGCCCCTCCTATTTAGGGCATGGAAGGAGTTCCCAATCAAATGTGTCTCCTGCAGGAAAACAATGTCGGGCGAAATTCGTTTCAAAAACTACAACACCACCCCGCGCTTGATCCTGTCCCCCAATCCATTCACATTCCACGAAAGGATTCTCAATCCCCTACCCCCCACCCCACTCCCGTACATGATACCCACATCCCGGAAAGCACAACCCGGACAAGTCAGCAGAGAACTTCACATTGCCTTACGAAACAAACAAACAGTCCCCAACAACCCCCCTCCCCCACAATCCCCAAACTACAACTCCCCCCTCCCTGCACCCCTGCTTGAGCCCAAACAGCCCCCCCAACTCGCAGTGTGCCTGTCGCCCTAACATATACCACGAAAAGAACCCCAGAAGGAGGAAAGGGTCCCAATAAGCTCCCCACAACCTCCAGGCATTTGAAGGGCATATTGTGCCAAACTAGGGTCCAGTTGAGCCAAGGTACAAAACGTCACCAGTCTAGTCCATCACCAGGAACCAAGATCTAGTCCTGCTCCACCAAATCCTCTCCGCTCTCCGCGTGTCTCGATCCTGTCCCTGAGGCAGGGCATCCAACCAGTCTCCAACCGCCTCCGGCCGGTCGAAGAAGTGTGAGCGACCCCGGAACTCAACCCGCAGCCTAGCCGGGAATAACATCGCATATTTCAGCTCCATGTCCCTCAAGCGCCGTTTGACGCCCAAAAATCCCAGCCGTTGTTTTTGGACCGCTTGCGTGAAGTCCGGGTAAAAGCTGACATTAGAGTTCTCAAACTTCAGCGGCCCGGCCACCCTCGACGCCTGAAGGATAGCATCCCTATCCCGAAAGTTAAAGAGTGGGGCGATTATAGGCCGCGGGGGAGCACCCACTTTGGGCGCACCGCCCGGAATCCTGTGGGCCCGCTCCACCGCAAAGAACTTGCTCAGTCCCTTGGGCGTGAGACGATTGATCACCAGATCCTCCGCAAAAAGATCAGCAGCAGATTCCTCCGATCTTTCCGGCACTCCAATGATACGAACATTGTTCCGTCTAGCCCTGCTTTCGGAGTCCTCAAGTCGACGGTCCGTCAGGTCACTGGCTAGCCGCAACCTACGGACCTCCGTCTGCAGGGCGGCCACGTCCTCAGTTAGGCTCGACGCCGCTTGAGTCAAGGAGTCGACCCGCTTGTTAGTTTTGGACAGGTCTGCACTGACCAAATTCACATCGATCAGGACCGCGTCCAATTTATGAGCCAGGGTATCAAACTGCTGACCCACAGCGGCCTTCATCTCCTCAATGGCGCCCATGACGTCCAGCAAAGTCAATTCTGACGATGGGCCTGAGACCTCTTTGGACCTCTCAGGCGATTTATGCGAGCCACTAGGGGATCCCTTCGTCTGCACATACCGATCCATGTTATTGACCTGTGTATAGGCACCACTCCGGGTTGACTTGGGTTTCGACTTGTCGCCGTCTAGTCTCGCCGCCATCATCCGGAGGCCACCAAGGTTGGCACCCGCCAGCACCAGGAAAAAGAGACCAGGTGGCTAATTCAATTGGACACCGCCGTCGCCGAGAGTGAGCCTATGTATAGTCCGAGAGGCAGGCCAGACACTCCGCCGTCCGCGCCCCTCTGAAACACCAAAGTCCCTCAGCCGATATCAGAAAACAAGCTTGAAAACGAAAGTGAAAGTGCGGGGTCCGTGGCAGGTCAAGCCCAGCCTGCCGCTGTTGTTCACTTAGTACCTGGGCACCTCACCAACTCGAGATCGGGACCAAGGCAAGAGCAGGCCGCAAACTTCGGAGTGCAACCATTCCGGTTCCCGGCGTCCGATCTGAATTTGGAAAACGGGTGGCACCTCAGCGCAAGTTCATCAGCAAAAGCCCGTCAAATAAATCCGGATTAAGTCAGGATAGACGTGGGAGGTTGCGGAGGCCCTCGAGAGCCGTAAGCCTACGCGGCCATCTTGGTTGCGCGCTAGGCTCCTCCAAGTCGAGTGCTTTTAATATTGCAGGCTACACGCTTTAGACACATTCGGAAGAAGATCTTTCCCAGGAGCAGAGTCTAAGCTGATCCTGTTATGTGATTCCACTAAGCTGATCTTTACGGTATGGGGTTCCCCATTCAAGCCTAGAGACCTTTTATTAGTAATAATAATAATATTAGTTTACTAGCGAAAGGAAGGTGGCTGATATCCACTGTCATTTTATTATGATTACTCCTTTCATTTTCTATGGTATTGTAACTATGCTGATGGTTTTGATCTTAATCATTTGTATGCTTATGTTAGCCAAAGTACTGCATCTTAGGACACGAGTTTTATAAAATAAACTCTTTAACCCCTTCGCTGCCAGGCCTTTTCCCCCTCCTGTGCCAGGCCTTTTTTTGGCTATTTGGGGTAGTGCGCGCTTAGGCCCCTGTAACTTTTTGACCGCATTAGGTAGCCACGCCAAATTTGCGTCCTTTTCTTCCAATATCATGGGGATTCTAAAGGTACCCAGGGTTTGTGGATTCCCCTGGAGGGGTCTCAGAAAAGAGCCAAAATACAGCAAAATTTTGGGTTTTTTTGGAAAAATTGGAAAAACGGGCTGCAAATGAAAGCATCTGGGTTTTTCCCTGCAAATGTTATCAAAAAAAGGTTTGTGGGGTTGAAATCACCATTTTCCCAGCTTTTCGGGGATACTTGACTTTTGATAGAAATCCAACATTTTTTACACAGTTTTGGCATTTTTCTGGGACATAGCCTATTTTTGCAATTTTTTGTGCTTTTGACCTCCTTCCAGTTAGTGGCTGAAATGGGTACAAAAGCAATAGTGGATCCTGGAAAGCTATACATTTTTGAAAAGAAGACAACATTCTGAATTCAGCAAGGGGTCATTTGTGTAGATCCATCAAGGTTTTTTTATAGAAACAAACAGTTAAATGTAGTATAAATTGAAATTCAGTTGAAAAAAACAGCCTTTTGTGTCAACGTTTTCACCTGTAACTTCTTCTAATTATGACAGCTCTTTGAAAGCAATTTACCGTTGCATCCGCTGGACATTACTGGTTGTGGGGATATATAGGACTTGTAGGTTCACCAAGAACCCGACGAACCCAGAGCCAAAAACTGAGTAGTAACTTGCAATGGTTTTTTATTATGTATCGGGTATATAGTAATTATTCTGTAAAAAAGTGTACATGGAAAAAACGGTATGAAAGACACCTATGTATTTCTGATTTGGGAACAAAATATAGAGTTTAGAAACAGTAGATATTTGCACATTTCTGAAATTGGGAATACTCATACTAGCATGAGAATTATCAGTCATTTTTTAGAATGACTTCTTTTTTACACAATATCTTTCATTTGGAAAGCAGAAATGCATGTAAAGTCAATATATAATAGCAGTTCCTTTACAAATCTGAATTACCCTAAGTCTCCCGATAAAAATGGTACCTCACTTGTGTGGGTAGGCATAGTGCCCACGACAGGAAACGGCGCAAAACGCAACGTGGTCACACCACATTTTCACAATGCAAAATTACCCTTTTTTTGCAAAGTGCCTAGCTCTAGTTTTTGAACCCTAGCTCTGCGGGCACCTTGGGAAACCTAGCAAACCTATACATTTTTGAAAAGTAGACAACCAGGGGAATCCAGGATGGGGTGACTTGACTGCCTCCCACCTGGGTCTGTTACCCAGAATCCCTTGCAAACCTAAAAAATTGGCAAAAAAAACACATTTTCCACACATTTCTGTCGTGGAAAGTTCCAGAATCTGCGTGGATCCACAAATTTCCACCCACCCCGCGTTCCCCAAAGTCTTACGAGAAAAACGGTACCTCACTTGTGTGGATCGGCCTAGTGCCCGCGACAGGAAACGGTGCAAAACGCAACCTGGTCACAACTCAATTTCGCAGTGATAAATGACCCTTTTTTGGAAAAATGACTAGCTGTAGTTTTTGAACCCTAGCTCTGCGGGCACCTGGGGAAACCTAGCAAACCTATACATTTTTGAAAACTAGACACCCAGGGGAATCCAGGATGGGGTGACTTGACTGCCTCCCACCAGGGTCTGTTACCCAGAATCCCTTGCAAACCTAAAAAATTGGCAAAAAAAACACATTTTCCACACATTTCGGTCGTGGAAAGTTCCGGAATCTGCGTGGATCCACAAATTTCCACCCCCCCCGCGTTCCCCAAAGTCTTACGAGAAAAACGGTACCTCACTTGTGTGGATCGGCCTAGTGCCCGCGACAGGAAACGGCGCAAAACGCAACCTGGTCACACCTCAATTTCGCAGTGAAAAATGACCCTTTTTTGGAAAAATGACTAGCTGTAGTTTTTGAACCCTAGCTCTGCCGGCACCTGGGGAAACCTAGCAAACCTATACATTTTTGAAAACTAGACACCCAGGGGAATCCAGGATGGGGTGACTTGACTGCCTCCCACCAGGGTCTGTTACCCAGAATCCCTTGCAAACCTAAAAAATTGGCAAAAAAACCACATTTTCCCCACAATTCTGTCGTGGAAAGTTCCGGAATCTGCGTGGATCCACAAATTTCCACCCACCCCGCGTTCCCCAAAGTCTTACGAGAAAAACGGTACCTCACTTGTGTGGGTCGGCCTAGTGCCCGTGACAGGAAACGGCGCAAAACGCAACCTGGTCACACCTCAATTTCGCAGTGAAAAATGACCCTTTTTTGGACAAATGACTAGCTGTAGTTTTTGAACCCTAGCTCTGCGGGCACCTGGGGAAACCTAGCAAACCTATACATTTTTGAAAACTAGACACCCAGGGGAATCCAGGATGGGGTGACTTGACTGCCTCCCACCAGGGTCTGTTACCCAGAATCCCTTGCAAACCTAAAAAATTGGCAAAAAAAACACATTTTCCCCACATTTCTGTCGTGGAAAGTTCCGGAATCTGCGTGGATCCACAAATTTCCACCCACCCCGCGTTCCCCAAAGTCTTACGAGAAAAACGGTACCTCACTTGTGTGGGTCGGCCTAGTGCCCGCGACAGGAAACGGCGCAAAACGCAACCTGGTCACACCTCAATTTCGCAGTGAAAAATGACCCTTTTTTGGAAAAATGACTAGCTGTAGTTTTTGAACCCTAGCTCTGCGGGCACCTGGGGAAACCTAGCAAACCTATACATTTTTTAAAACTAGACACCCAGGGGAATCCAGGATGGGGTGACTTGACTGCCTCCCACCAGGGTCTGTTACCCAGAATCCCTTGCAAACCTAAAAAATTGGCAAAAAAACCACATTTTCCCCACATTTCGGTCGTGGAAAGTTCCGGAATCTGCGTGGATCCACAAATTTCCACCCACCCCGCATTCCCCAAAGTCTTACGAGAAAAACGGT
Source organism: Triturus cristatus (assembly GCF_964204655.1). Lineage (NCBI taxonomy): Eukaryota > Metazoa > Chordata > Amphibia > Caudata > Salamandridae > Triturus > Triturus cristatus. Next base: position 868,889,807 of record NC_140586.1, on the reverse strand, counting down.
ACCTCACTTGTGTGGCTCGGCCTAGTGCCCGCGACAGGAAACGGCGCAAAACGCAACCTGGTCACACCTCAATTTCGCAGTGAAAAATGACCCTTTTTTGGACAAATGACTAGCTGTAGTTTTTGAACCCTAGCTCTGCGGGCACCTGGGGAAACCTAGCAAACCTATACATTTTTGAAAACTAGACACCCAGGGGAATCCAGGATGGGGTGACTTGACTGCCTCCCACCAGGGTCTGTTACCCAGAATCCCTTGCAAACCTAAAAAATTGGCAAAAAAAACACATTTTCCCCACATTTCGGTCGTGGAAAGTTCCGGAATCTGCGTGGATCCACAAATTTCCACCCACCCCGCATTCCCCAAAGTCTTACGAGAAAAACGGTACCTCACTTGTGTGGCTCGGCCTAGTGCCCGCGACAGGAAACGGCGCAAAACGCAACCTGGTCACACCTCAATTTCGCAGTGAAAAATGACCCTTTTTTGGACAAATGACTAGCTGTAGTTTTTGAACCCTAGCTCTGCGGGCACCTGGGGAAACCTAGCAAACCTATACATTTTTGAAAACTAGACACCCAGGGGAATCTAGGATGGGGTGACTTGACTGCCTCCCACCAGGGTCTGTTACCCAGAATCCCTTGCAAACCTAAAAAATTGGCAAAAAAAACACATTTTCCCCACATTTCTGTCGTGGAAAGTTCCGGAATCTGCGTGGATCCACAAATTTCCACCCACCCCGCGTTCCCCAGAGTCTTACGAGAAAAACTGTACCTCACTTGTGTGGCTCGGCCTAGTGCCCGCGACAGGAAACGGCGCAAAACGCAACCTGGTCACACCTCAATTTCGCAGTGAAAAATGACCCTTTTTTGGAAAAATGACTAGCTGTAGTTTTTGAACCCTAGCTCTGCGGGCACCTGGGGAAACCTAGCAAACATATACATTTTTGAAAACTAGACACCCAGGGGAATCCAGGATGGGGTGACTTGACTGCCTCCCACCAGGGTCTGTTACCCAGAATCCCTTGCAAACCTAAAAAATGGGCAAAAAAAACACATTTTCCCCACATTTCGGTCGTGGAAAGTTCCGGAATCTGCGTGGATCCACAAATTTCCACCCACCCCGCGTTCCCCAGAGTCTTACAAGAAAAACGGTACCTCACTTGTGTGGCTCGGCCTAGTGCCCGCGACAGGAAACGGCGCAAAACGCAACCTGGTCACACCTCAATTTCGCAGTGAAAAATGACCCTTTTTTGGAAAAATGACTAGCTGTAGTTTTTGAACCCTAGCTCTGCGGGCACCTGGGGAAATCTAGCAAACCTATACATTTTTGAAGACTAGACACCCAGGGGAATCCAGGATGGGGTGACTTGACTGCCTCCCACCAGGGTCTGTTACCCAGAATCCCTTGCAAACCTAAAAAATTGGCAAAAAAAACACATTTTCCCCACATTTCGGTCGTGGAAAGTTCCGGAATCTGCGTGGATCCACAAATTTCCACCCACCCCGCGTTCCCCAAAGTCTTACGAGAAAAACGGTACCTCACTTGTGTGGCTCGGCCTAGTGCCCGCGACAGGAAACGGCGCAAAACGCAACCTGGTCACACCTCAATTTCGCAGTGAAAAATGACCCTTTTTTGGAAAAATGACTAGCTGTAGTTTTTGAACCCTAGCTCTGCGGGCACCTGGGGAAACCTAGCAAACCTATACATTTTTGAAAACTAGACACCCAGGGGAATCCAGGATGGGGTGACTTGACTGCCTCCCACCAGGGTCTGTTACCCAGAATCCCTTGCAAACCAAAAAAATTGGCAAAAAAAACACATTTTCCACACATTTCTGTCGTGGAAAGTTCCGGAATCTGCGTGGTTCCACAAATTTCCACCCACCCCGCATTCCCCAAAGTCTTACGAGAAAAACGGTACCTCACTTGTGTGGCTCGGCCTAGTGCCCGCGACAGGAAACGGCGCAAAACGCAACCTGGTCACACCTCAATTTCGCAGTGAAAAATGACCCTTTTTTGGAAAAATGACTAGCTGTAGTTTTTGAACCCTAGCTCTGCGGGCACCTGGGGAAACCTAGCAAACCTATACATTTTTGAAAACTAGACACCCAGGGGAATCCAGGATGGGGTGACTTGACTGCCTCCCACCAGGGTCTGTTACCCAGATTCCCTTGCAAACCTAAAAAATTGGCAAAAAAAACACATTTTCCCCACATTTCGGTCGTGGAAAGTTCCGGAATCTGCGTGGATCCACAAATTTCCACCCACCCCGCGTTCCCCAAAGTCTTACGAGAAAAACGGTACCTCACTTGTGTGGATCGGCCTAGTGCCCGCGACAGGAAACGGCGCAAAACGCAACCTGGTCACACCTCAATTTCGCAGTGAAAAATGACCCTTTTTTGGACTAATGACTAGCTGTAGTTTTTGAACCCTAGCTCTGCGGGCACCTGGGTAAACCTAGCAAACCTATACATTTTTGAAAACTAGACACCCAGGGGAATCCAGGATGGGGTGACTTGACTGCCTCCCACCAGGGTCTGTTACCCAGAATCCCTTGCAAACCTAAAAAATTGGCAAAAAAAACACATTTTCCACACATTTCTGTCGTGGAAAGTTCCGGAATCTGCGTGGTTCCACAAATTTCCACCCACCCCGCATTCCCCAAAGTCTTACGAGAAAAACGGTACCTCACTTGTGTGGATCGGCCTAGTGCCCGCGACAGGAAACGGCGCAAAACGCAACCTGGTCACACCTCAATTTCGCAGTGAAAAATGACCCTTTTTTGGAAAAATGACTAGCTGTAGTTTTTGAACCCTAGCTCTGCGGGCACATGGGGAAACCTAGCAAACCTATACATTTTTGAAAACTAGACACCCAGGGGAATCCAGGATGGGGTGACTTGACTGCCTCCCACCAGGGTCTGTTACCCAGAATCCCTTGCAAACCTAAAAAATTGGCAAAAAAAACACATTTTCCACACATTTCTGTCGTGGAAAGTTCCGGAATCTGCGTGGTTCCACAAATTTCCACCCACCCCGCATTCCCCAAAGTCTTACGAGAAAAACGGTACCTCACTTGTGTGGATCGGCCTAGTGCCCGCGACAGGAAACGGCGCAAAACGCAACCTGGTCACACCTCAATTTCGCAGTGAAAAATGACCCTTTTTTGGAAAAATGACTAGCTGTAGTTTTTGAACCCTAGCTCTGCGGGCACATGGGGAAACCTAGCAAACCTATACATTTTTGAAAACTAGACACCCAGGGGAATCCAGGATGGGGTGACTTGACTGCCTCCCACCAGGGTCTGTTACCCAGAATCCCTTGCAAACCTAAAAAATTGGCAAAAAAAACACATTTTCCCCACATTTCGGTCGTGGAAAGTTCCGGAGTCTGCGTGGATCCACAAATTTCCACCCACCCTGCGTTTCCCAAAGTCTTACGAGAAAAACGGTACCTCACTTGTGTGGCTCGGCCTAGTGCCCGCGACAGGAAACGGCGCAAAACGCAACCTGGTCACACCTCAATTTCGCAGTGAAAAATGACCCTTTTTTGGAAAAATGACTAGCTGTAGTTTTTGAACCCTAGCTCTGCGGGCACCTGGGGAAACCTAGCAAACCTATACATTTTTTAAAACTAGACACCCAGGGGAATCCAGGATGGGGTGACTTGACTGCCTCCCACCAGGGTCTGTTACCCAGAATCCCTTGCAAACCTAAAAAATTGGCAAAAAAAACACATTTTCCCCACATTTCGGTCGTGGAAAGTTCCGGAATCTGCGTGGATCCACAAATTTCCACCCACCCCGCGTTCCCCAAAGTCTTACGAGAAAAACGATACCTCACTTGTGTGGGTCGGCCTAGTGCCCGCGACAGGAAACGGCGCAAAACGCAACCTGGTCACACCTCAATTTCGCAGTGAAAAATGACCCTTTTTTGGACTAATGACTAGCTATAGTTTTTGAACCCTAGCTCTGCGGGCACCTGGGTAAACCTAGCAAACCTATACATTTTTGAAAACTAGACACCCAGGGGAATCCAGGATGGGGTGACTTGACTGCCTCCCACCAGGGTCTGTTACCCAGAATCCCTTGCAAACCTAAAAAATTGGCAAAAAAAACACATTTTCCCCACATTTCTGTCGTGGAAAGTTCCGGAATCTGCGTGGATCCACAAATTTCCACCCACCCTGCGTTCCCCAAAGTCTTTAGAGAAAAACGGTACCTCACTTGTGTGGCTCGGCCTAGTGCCCGCGACAGGAAACGGCGCAAAACATAGTGAGGTGACATCAAAATTGCCTATCTCAAAACCACCTGGTTTTGCAAGGGGGGTCTCTTGGCTTTTTGGCCCTGGGCACGGCGGCCATCTAGGGAAACCTACCAAACCCACGCATTTCTGAAAACTAGACACCCGGCGGCTTCCAGGGAGGTATGGCTTGCGTGGATCCCCCAACGTTTCCCTACCCAGAATCCCCAGCAAACCTCAATTTTTGCTGAAAAATTCACTTTTTTCACACATTTTGGGGTGGGAAAGTAGTGGCATCACCGGGCTCACACAAATTTACCACCACCCAGCGTTCCCCCAGGTCTTCCGGTAAAAATGGTGCCTCACTTGTGTGGGAGGCCCAAGTACCCGCCGCAGGCAAGGGCCCAAAACGCAGTGAGGCGACATCAAAAGGGCCTGTCGCAAAACCACCTGGTTTTGCAAGGGGGGTCACTTGGGTTTTTGGCCCGGTGCTCGGCGGCCATCTAGGGAAACCTACCAAACCCACACATTTCTGAAAACTAGACACCCGGCGGCTTCCAGGGAGGTATGGCTTGCGTGGATCCCCCAACGTTTCCTTACCCAGAATCCCCTGCAAACCTCAATTTTTGCTGGAAAAAGCACTTTTTTCACACATTTTGGGGTGGGAAAGTAGTGGCATCACCGGGCTCACACAAATTTACCACCACCCAGCGTTCCCCCAGGTCTCCCGGTAAAAATGGTGCCTCACTTGTGTGGGAGGCCCAAGTACCCGCCGCAGGCAAGGGCCCAAAACGCAGTGAGGCGACATCAAAAGGGCCTGTCGCAAAACCACCTGGTTTTGCAAGGGGGGTCACTTGGGTTTTTGGCCCGGTGCTCGGCGGCCATCTAGGGAAACCTACCAAACCCACACATTTCTGAAAACTAGACACCCGGCGGCTTCCAGGGAGGTATGGCTTGCGTGGATCCCCCAACGTTTCCTTACCCAGAATCCCCTGCAAACCTCAATTTTTGCTGGAAAAAGCACTTTTTTCACACATTTTGGGGTGGGAAAGTAGTGGCATCACCGGGCTCACACAAATTTACCACCACCCAGCGTTCCCCCAGGTCTCCCGGTAAAAATGGTGCCTCACTTGTGTGGGAGGCCCAAGTACCCGCCGCAGGCAAGGGCCCAAAACGCAGTGAGGCGACATCAAAAGGGCCTGTCGCAAAACCACCTGGTTTTGCAAGGGGGGTCACTTGGGTTTTTGGCCCGGTGCTCGGCGGCCATCTAGGGAAACCTACCAAACCCACGCATTTCTGAAAACTAGACACCCGGCGGCTTCCAGGGAGGTATGGCTTGCGTGGATCCCCCAACGTTTCCTTACCCAGAATCCCCTGCAAACCTCAATTTTTGCTGGAAAAAGCACTTTTTTCACACATTTTGGGGTGGGAAAGTAGTTGCATCACCGGGCTCACACAAATTTACCACCACCCAGCGTTCCCCCAGGTCTCCCGGTAAAAATGGTGCCTCACTTGTGTGGGAGGCCCAAGTACCCGCCGCAGGCAAGGGCCCAAAACGCAGTGAGGCGACATCAAAAGGGCCTGTCGCAAAACCACCTGGTTTTGCAAGGGGGGTCACTTGGGTTTTTGGCCCGGTGCTCGGCGGCCATCTAGGGAAACCTACCAAACCCACGCATTTCTGAAAACTAGACACCCGGCGGCTTCCAGGGAGGTATGGCTTGCGTGGATCCCCCAACGTTTCCTTACCCAGAATCCCCTGCAAACCTCAATTTTTGCTGGAAAAAGCACTTTTTTCACACATTTTGGGGTGGGAAAGTAGTGGCATCACCGGGCTCACACAAATTTACCACCACCCAGCGTTCCCCCAGGTCTCCCGGTAAAAATGGTGCCTCACTTGTGTGGGAGGCCCAAGTACCCGCCGCAGGCAAGGGCCCAAAACGCAGTGAGGCGACATCAAAAGGGCCTGTCGCAAAACCACCTGGTTTTGCAAGGGGGGTCACTTGGGTTTTTGGCCCGGTGCTCGGCGGCCATCTAGGGAAACCTACCAAACCCACGCATTTCTGAAAACTAGACACCCGGCGGCTTCCAGGGAGGTATGGCTTGCGTGGATCCCCCAACGTTTCCTTACCCAGAATCCCCTGCAAACCTCAATTTTTGCTGGAAAAAGCACTTTTTTCACACATTTTGGGGTGGGAAAGTAGTGGCATCACCGGGCTCACACAAATTTACCACCACCCAGCGTTCCCCCAGGTCTCCCGGTAAAAATGGTGCCTCACTTGTGTGGGAGGCCCAAGTACCCGCGGCAGGCAAGGACAACAAACGTAGTGAGGCGACATTTGGGATAGGCAATGTTGATGTCGCCTCACTACGTTTGTTGTCCTTGCCTACCGCGGGTACTTGGGCCTCCCACACAAGTGAGGCACCATTTTTACCGGGAGACCTGGGGGAACGCTGGGTGGTGGTAAATTTGTGTGAGCCCGGTGATGCCACTACTTTCCCACCCCAAAATGTGTGAAAAAAGTGCTTTTTCCAGCAAAAATTGAGGTTTGCAGGGGATTCTGGGTAAGGAAACGTTGGGGGATCCACGCAAGCCATACCTCCCTGGAAGCCGCCGGGTGTCTAGTTTTCAGAAATGCGTGGGTTTGGTAGGTTTCCCTAGATGGCCGCCGAGCACCGGGCCAAAAACCCAAGTGACCCCCCATGCAAAACCAGGTGGTTTTGCGACAGGCCCTTTTGATGTCGCCTCACTGCGTTTTGGGCCCTTGCCTGCGGCGGGTACTTGGGCCTCCCACACAAGTGAGGCACCATTTTTACCGGGAGACCTGGGGGAACGCTGGGTGGTGGTAAATTTGTGTGAGCCCGGTGATGCCACTACTTTCCCACCCCAAAATGTGTGAAAAAAGTGCTTTTTCCAGCAAAAATTGAGGTTTGCAGGGGATTCTGGGTAAGGAAACGTTGGGGGATCCACGCAAGCCATACCTCCCTGGAAGCCGCCGGGTGTCTAGTTTTCAGAAATGCGTGGGTTTGGTAGGTTTCCCTAGATGGCCGCCGAGCACCGGGCCAAAAACCCAAGTGACCCCCCTTGCAAAACAAGGTGGTTTTGCGACAGGCCCTTTTGATGTCGCCTCACTGCGTTTTGGGCCCTTGCCTGCGGCGGGTACTTGGGCCTCCCACACAAGTGAGGCACCATTTTTACCGGGAGACCTGGGGGAACGCTGGGTGGTGGTAAATTTGTGTGAGCCCGGTTATGCCACTACTTTCCCACCCCAAAATGTGTGAAAAAAGTGCTTTTTCCAGCAAAAATTGAGGTTTGCTGGGGATTCTGGGTAAGGAAACGTTGGGGGATCCACGCAAGCCATACCTCCCTGGAAGCCGCCGGGTGTCTAGTTTTCAGAAATGTGTGGGTTTGGTAGGTTTCCCTAGATGGCCGCCGAGCACCGGGCCAAAAACCCAAGTGACCCCCCTTGCAAAACCAGGTGGTTTTGCGACAGGCCCTTTTGATGTCGCCTCACTGCGTTTTGGGCCCTTGCCTGCGGCGGGTACTTGGGCCTCCCACACAAGTGAGGCACCATTTTTACCGGGAGACCTGGGGGAACGCTGGGTGGTGGTAAATTTGTGTGAGCCCGGTGATGCCACTACTTTCCCACCCCAAAATGTGTGAAAAAAGTGCTTTTTCCAGCAAAATTTGAGGTTTGCAGGGGATTCTGGGTAAGGAAACGTTGGGGGATCCACGCAAGCCATACCTCCCTGGAAGCCGCCGGGTGTCTAGTTTTCAGAAATGCGTGGGTTTGGTAGGTTTCCCTAGATGGCCGCCGAGCACCGGGCCAAAAACTCAAGTGACCCCCCTTGCAAAACCAGGTGGTTTTGCAACAGGCCCTTTTGATGTCGCCTCACTGCGTTTTGGGCCCTTGCCTGCGGCGGGTACTTGGGCCTCCCACACAAGTGAGGCACCATTTTTACCGGGAGACCTGGGGGAACGCTGGGTGGTGGTAAATTTGTGTGAGCCCGGTGATGCCACTACTTTCCCACCCCAAAATGTGTGAAAAAAGTGCTTTTTCCAGCAAAAATTGAGGTTTGCTGGGGATTCTGGGTAAGGAAACGTTGGGGGATCCACGCAAGCCATACCTCCCTGGAAGCCGCCGGGTGTCTAGTTTTCAGAAATGTGTGGGTTTGGTAGGTTTCCCTAGATGGCCGCCGAGCACCGGGCCAAAAACCCAAGTGACCCCCCTTGCAAAACCAGGTGGTTTTGCGACAGGCCCTTTTGATGTCGCCTCACTGCGTTTTGGGCCCTTGCCTGCGGCGGGTACTTGGGCCTCCCACACAAGTGAGGCACCATTTTTACCGGGAGACCTGGGGGAACGCTGGGTGGTGGTAAATTTGTGTAAGCCCGGTGATGCCACTACTTTCCCACCCCAAAATGTGTGAAAAAAGTGCTTTTTCCAGCAAAAATTGAGGTTTGCAGGGGATTCTGGGTAAGGAAACGTTGGGGGATCCACGCAAGCCATACCTCCCTGGAAGCCGCCGGGTGTCTAGTTTTCAGAAATGGTGGATTTGGTAGGTTTCCCTAGATGGCCGCCGAGCACGGGCCAAAAAGACAGTTGACCCCCTTGCAAAACAAGAAAGTTTCGACATTGTTTCTACAACATGAGAATTTTGGAACAAAATTGCATGGACAATGTGATCGATATTTTGAGGTTTGCAGGACATTGAGGATAAAAAACCTTTTTGAAATTCACAAGAGAGACATCACCATGAACTCCCATGGGTTTACCACAATATGTACAGTTGGTGGGTTATTTTTACATGGAACATACACTTTGCCAGAGAAACTAAACAGACAAAGAATCCTGCACAGCCACCTATTCCTCAAACACACACACATACTGGTTGGATTTGGCACGAGGGCGAGTGATGGTTCAGTATATTAAATTTTATTAACAAGAGATTTCACAAAAATGAAATGCACTGTCAATAATTCAATGGAGAAAAAACTGAACCAATGACTCGCAGCTCGTGAGCTGTAAAGCCACGGCAAGGCACCAACCGCTTTACAGGCCATTCACACATCTTTCATACGTGATACACACAAGACCATTCACACCACCAGGCACAAAAAAAACACATTACAAAATTCACAAAAGGGACAAGGTACACCCTGCTTCAGAAAGGCAAATATTACTGCACAGCCATCTAAACCTCAAGCACACACACATACTGGTTGGATTTGGCACGAGAGTGAGTGATGGTTTAGAATATACAATTGTATTAGCAAGTGATTTCACAACAATGAAATGCACTGTTAATAATTGAAAGGGCGAGAAACTGAACCATTGACTCACAGCTCGTGAGCTGTAAAGCCACGACAAGGCACCAACCTCTTTACAGGCCATTCATACACCTTTCATACGCGTGAGACATACAAAACCATTCATACCGCCAGCCGCGGGCCCATCACATAACAAAACTCCCACCAGCACACAGCGCCATTCAAGGGCCCATCACTTTCACACGCCCACATTCCTGAAACAGAAACTACACAAGTAGATGGATTGCGTGGAGTGGCACTCAGCTAGCAGTGTGTGTAGTGACCAGCAGCAAGTCACTACTCACACAGCCAGCCGAGCGCCAGTCCACGCACACCACTAGCCGAGCACCAGTTCACGCACACCGCCAGCTAAACACCAGTCCACGCACACCGCCAGCCAAGCACCAGTCCACGCACACCGCCAGCCAAGCACCAGTCCACGCACACCGCCAGCCAAGCACCAGTCCACGCACACCGCCAGCCAAGCACCAGTCCACGCACACCGCCAGCCAAGCACCAGTCCACGCACACCGCCAGCCAAGCACCAGTCCACGCACACCGCCAGCCAAGCACCAGTCCACACACACCGCCAGCCAAGCACCAGTCCACGCACACCGCCGGCCAAGCACCAGTCCACACACACCGCCAGCCAAGCACCAGGCCACGCACGCCAACAGCCAAGCACCAGTCCACGCACACCGCCAGCCAAGCACCATTCCACGTACACCGCCAAAGAAGTGCCAGTCCACACACACTGCCAACACATTTAGGATTTTTTTAGCCAAAAATAAAAACACAAACAAATCACAAATACATAAAAATCTACAATCACAAAATCAGAAACTTAACACATTGCACTAAAGCCAACCTGGAAACAGAATCACATTTTCCAAAGAAAACAAACCAATCAGTTAACTTTACCACTCATGATTGCTCCCAAAACTTCTTTTGGGTATGGTACGCTCTAAAACAAGCAGGGACACACAGCCCAGGTTTAGATGGACAGTCGGAGCAGTACATACGAGTCTCCTTCCGCTTATCTCTTCGCCAACAGACTCTACATCTCCTAGTGGGAAAATCTTTTGCCGGTGTGGGAGGGATGAAATCAGGAAAGTGGCGATCTTTCAATCGAACCACATCCTCCACCACTCCAAATCTAGGAACACTTGCCTGTTCCACAACAACAAGGCTAGCTATCACAGAGTGCTGAAACTGAATAAATGTCAACTTTGACGCAGGAGAACACTCCTTGAACACAATAAAAGCATTGAACATTGCTAATTCGAAGAAATGGATGGCCAACTTCTTATACCAAACATAAGCCTTACGAATAGCAGAGTAAGGTTCCAACCTCTGATCTACTCTGTCAACACCACCCATGTGCTTATTGTAGTCTAGAATGCACACAGGTTTGCGCACTTCAGCAACCTGACCCCAAACAGCCACAGGTGAAGTACTCTCATCATGGATGGTAGTCAGCATGTACACATCCCTCCTGTCCACAAATTTCACAGCTAGTAGTTCATCACTACGCAAGGAACTGCACTGCCCCCTCTGAAGTTTTTTGCAAACAAGCTCTTTCGGATAAGCTTTACGGTTAGAGCGGATTGTGCCACATGCAAAAGTGTCCACTTTATACAATTCCTTAAATAATTGCACAGCAGTATAGAAGTTATCCAGGTACAAATGGTGGCCTCTGTTAAACAGTCTCCTAGCAAGATCCCACACAATTTTCTCTGCAACTCCAAAAGTGGACGGACATCCTGGGGGGTCAATGGCAGAATCTCTACCAGTATACACACGAAAATTAAATACATATCCTGTCCTACTCTCAGACAACATATACAGCTTAATTCCATAGCATGCCCTCTTGCTAGGGATGTACTGCCTAAAAACCAAACGGCCCTTGAACAAGACCAAAGACTCATCAATAGATATTTCTTTCCCGGGAGTATAGATCTCAGAAAACCGATCCACAAAGTGATCAAGAACGGGCCGAATCTTAAAAAGACGGTCACAGTCAGGGTGATCTCGTGGCAACGCCATTGAATTATCAACAAAATGCAGCATACGTAGCAAAAGTAAATACCGATTACGAGTCATAACTGCAGGAAATATGGCAGTTGCCAACAAGGGGCTAGTAGACCAATATGAAGCCAAGGTTGGCTTCCTTACCACACCCATCAATAAAGTCAAACCCAAAAACTTCTTAATCTCTTCCAGATATGTGGGAGTCCACCGGGTAGCTCTAGACTGGGGCCTAAGTTTGTCACTGTTGATCCTCAAAAACTGTTCAGCATACAAATTCGTCTGCTCAACAATCTCACCCAAAAATACATCATCCATAAACAACTGAAAAAACTGAATAGGCAAAAAGTTTTCACAATTCACTGTACACCCTGCAACACCACTAAAGGCAGGCAACACCGGCTGCACCATGTTTGGATCAACCCAAAGTCCAGCACTTCCAGTAGGAAGCCTAGCAGCCTCAGACTGCAATCCAGATGCCTCTTGCACCATCGGCACAGCAGTTTCCTCCTCTAAGACAGGCACTTCATCCGCACTGAGAGTTGCTTCATCCACACCAAGAGTACCTTCATCTGCACTGAGAGTACCTTCATCATCCGATGATTCCATGTTGAGAGAAAACTCACTGCCAGAATCTTCCCCTCCCTCCTCTCCCTCAGACGCACTGTCAGTCTCATAATCATGATCAGAGGAAGATTCAAGAAGCATACCGACCACCTGTTGAGCAGTCATTCTACGGCTAGCCATATTGCTTACTAATAAATGTAACTTGTCAACAACAACAAACTCTTTGTAAAATAAGTAATAAGCAAAAAGCACCTTTATCAAAAACTCAAATATACTCCAAAACAATACCACTCACTTGCCAGAGGCAGCAAAACTACTCACCACCACCTACTCTGTACAGACACAGTATGGATCAACAATATCCCACTAAAAAAGAAAGAGAAAAACAATTACACATAAGACTATGCAAAACACATCGCAAAGATTTTCATGCTCAAACCACTAACTAAATATGCCGCCATTATGACATCACTTACAAAAAAAATCATTCGGACATTACATTTTTACTCATTTGGTGTAAATACAACAACAAAAAAATTCTTACCAACACAATGCAACTACACAAAACTGCAGAACAGCCACCGTTGAAAAGCTTTAGTCTAGAAAAAAAAGAGGAAAAAAAACTTTATTGTAACATATACATATAATGCTCTAGACCATCACGTACTGCGCAAAATGTTTTGCTTGACCCTCCCACTTTCAAAAAGGAAAGATTGATGGCCCAATCCTTTACAAGCAACGCGGCAAGATTCTGGAACTGAGCCTCAGCTCCGGACCACCCCCTCCCTCTTCCCAGTCCTTCAAAACTAACCTCAAATTTCTCCTCCTGCAAAGACACTTCCAAACTTAATTCACACCCTCTCCATTGTGTGAAGTAAGTCTTTACATTATAGGAAATTCTGTTCTCCATGCCCGTAGAAGTGCCTACCCAGTGTGTTCCTGTGTTTTGCGTGTCTGCCATTTATTGCACTTTTATACCTCTAGTCTTAGCACAAGCAGGTGTAATGTAGTGGTGTCAACTTACAAAGAGTATAAAGTACAACCATGGTGCACATTGTGTTTTCCAATTCACCCATCAACCAGGTATTGCAGTACCTACAGAAATGGTAACCTCTCCCACCCTGGAAACAACAATGCTGTTCAAAGGAAGACGAGAAAATGAAAGTAGCAAAACACTGGCAAACTCTGACGCTGGTGTACTTGGATGCAAATGAAATCAATCTGGCCACTTTGCAACCCCTCTGTCTTACATTATTTCGCCCCCCCTGGAAACAACAATGCTGTTCAAAGTTAGATGAGAAAACGAAAGTAGCAATACACTGGCAAACTCTGAAGCTGGTGTACTTGGATGCAAATAAAAACAATCTGGCAACTTGGCAACCCCTAAGTCTTACTTTATTTCGCCCCCCCTGGGAACAACAATACTGTTCAAAGTTAGGCGAGAAAACTAAAGACGCACTGCACTGGCAATCTCTGATGCTGGTGTGCTTGGATGCAAATAAAATCAATCTGGCCACTTTGCAATCCCTCTGTCTAACTTTATTTCGCCCCCCCTGGGAACAACAATACTGTTCAAAGTTAGGCGAGAAAACTAAAGACGCACTGCACTGGCAAACTCTGATGCTGGTGTGCTTGGATGCAAATAAAATCAATCTGGCCACTTTGCAATCCCTCTGTCTAACTTTTATTTCGCCCCCCTGTGAACAACAATACTGTTCAAAGTTAGGCGAGAAAACTAAAGACGCACTGCACTGGCAAACTCTGATGCTGGTGTGCTTTGGTGCAAATAAAATCAATCTGGCCACTTTGCAATCCCTCTGTCTAACTTTATTTCACCCCCCCAGGGAACAACAATACTGGTCAAAGTTAGGCGAGAAAACTAAAGACGCACTGCACTGGCAAACTCTGATGCTGGTGTGCTTTGGTAAAAATAAAATCAATCTGGCCACTTTGCAATCCCTCTGTCTAACTTTATTTCACCCCCCCGGGAACAACAATACTGGTCAAAGTTAGGCGAGAAAACTAAAGACGCACTGCACTGGCAAACTCTGATGCTGGTGTGCTTTATTGGAAATAAAATCAATCTGGCCACTTTGCAATCCCTCTGTCTAACTTTATTTCGCCCCCCCCCAGGGAACAACAATACTGGTCAAAGTTAGGCGAGAAAACTAAAGACGCACTGCACTGGCAAACTCTGATGCTGGTGTGCTTTGGTGCAAATAAAATCAATCTGGCCACTTTGCAATCCCTCTGTCTAACTTTATTTCGCCCCCCCAGGGAACAACAATACTGGTCAAAGTTAGGCGAGAAAACTAAAGACGCACTGCACTGGCAAACTCTGATGCTGGTGTGCTTGGATGCAAATAAAATCAATCTGGCCACTTTGCAATCCCTCTGTCTAACTTTTATTTCGCCCCCCCTGTGAACAACAATACTGTTCAAAGTTAGGCGAGAAAACTAAAGACGCACTGCACTGGCAAACTCTGATGCTGGTGTGCTTTGGTGCAAATAAAATCAATCTGGCCACTTTGCAATCCCTCTGTCTAACTTTATTTCGCCCCCCCTGGGATCAACAATACTGTTCAAAGTTAGGCGAGAAAACTAAAGACGCACTGCACTGGCAAACTCTGATGCTGGTGTGCTTGGATGCAAATAAAATCAATCTGGCCACTTTGCAATCCCTCTGTCTAACTTTATTTCGCCCCCCCTGGGAACAACAATACTGTTCAAAGTTAGGCGAGAAAACTAAAGACGCACTGCACTGGCAAACTCTGATGCTGGTGTGCTTGGATGCAAATAAAATCAATCTGGCCACTTTGCAATCCCTCTGTCTAACTTTATTTCGCCCCCCCTGGGAACAACAATACTGTTCAAAGTTAGGCGAAAAAACTAAAGACGCACTGCACTGGCAAAATCTGATGCTGGTGTGCTTGGATGCAAATAAAATCAATCTGGCCACTTTGCAATCCCTCTGTCTAACTTTATTTCGCCCCCCCCTGGGAACAACAATACTGTTCAAAGTTAGGCGAAAAAACTAAAGACGCACTGCACTGGCAAACTCAGATGCTGATGTGCTTGGATGCAAATAAAATCAATCTGGCCACTTTGCAATCCCTCTGTCTAACTTTATTTCGCCCCCCCTGGAAACAAAAATACTGTTCAAAGATAGGCGAGAAAACTAAAGACGCACTGCACTGGCAAACTCTGATGCAGGTGTGCTTGGATGCAAATAAAATCAATCTGGCCACTTTGCAATCCCTCTATCTAACTTTATTTCGCCCCCCCTGGGAACAACAATACTGTTCAAAGTTAGGTGAAAAAACTAAAGACGCACTGCACTGGCAAACTCTGATGCTGGTGTGCTTGGATGCAAATAAAATCAATCTGGCCACTTTGCAATCCCTCTGTCTAACTTTATTTGTCCCCCCCTGGGAATAACAATACTGTTCAAAGTTAGGCGAGAAAACTAAAGACGCACTGCACTGGCAAACTCTGATGCTGGTGTGCTTGGATGCAAATAAAATCAATCTGGCCACTTTGCAATCCCTCTGTCTAACTTTATTTCGCCCCCCCTGGGAACAACAATACTGTTCAAAGCTGGGCGAGAAAACTAAAGACGCACTGCACTGGCAAACTCTGATGCTGGTGTGCTTGGATGCAAATAAAATCAATCTGGCCACTTTGCAATCCCTCTGTCTAACTTTATTTCGCCCCACCCTGGGAACAACAATACTGTTCAAAGTTAGGCGAGAAAACTAAAGACGCACTGCACTGGCAAACTCTGATGCTGGTGTGCTTGGATGCAAATAAAAGCAATCTGGCCACTTTGCAATCCCTCTGTCTAACTTTATTTCGCCCCCCCTGGGAACAACAATACTGTTCAAAGTTAGGCGAGAAAACTAAAGACGCACTGCACTGGCAAACTCTGATGCTGGTGTGCTTGGATGCAAATAAAATCAATCTGGCCACTTTGCAATCCCTCTGTCTAACTTTATTTCGCCCCCCCTGGGAACAACAATACTGTTCAAAGTTAGGCGAGAAAACTAAAGACGCACTGCACTGGCAAACTCTGATGCTGGTGTGCATGGATGCAAATAAAATCATTCTGGCCACTTTGCAATCCCTCTGTCTAACTTTATTTCGCCCCCCCTGGGAACAACAATACTGGTCAAAGTTAGGCGAAAAAACTAAAGACGCACTGCACTGGCAAACTCTGATGCTGGTGTGCTTGGGTGCAAATAAAATCAATCTGGCCACTTTGCAATCCCTCAGTCTAACTTTATTTCGCCCCCCCAGGGAACAACAACACTGTTCAAAGGAAGACAAAAAAACGAAAGAAGCACATCACTGGCAAACTCTGATGCTGGTGTACTTGGATGCAAATAAAATCAATCTGGCCACTTTGCAATCCCTCAGTCTAACTTTATTTCGCCCCCCCTGGAAACAACAACAGTGTTCAAAAGAAGACAAAAAAACGAAAGAAGCACATCACTGGCAAACTCTGATGCTGGTGTACTTGGATCCAAATAAAAATAATCTGGCCACTTGGCAACCCCTCTGTCTTACTTTATTTCGCCCACCCAGGGAACAAGAATACTGTTCAAAGTAAGGCTGAGAAAACGAAAGTCGCACTGCACTGGCAAACTCTGATGCTGGTGTGCTTGGATGCAAATGAAATCAATCTGGCCACTTTGCAATCCCTCTGTCTAACTTTACTTTGCCCCCTGGGAACAACAATACAGTTCAAAGGAAGACAAAAAAACGAAAAAAGCACATCACTGGCAAACTCTGATGCTGGTGTACTTGGAAGCAAATAAAATCAATCTGGCCACTTTGCAACCCCTGTCTCACTTTCTTCGCCCCCCCTTGGTACAACAATGCAGTTCAAAGTTACAGGAGAAAACGAAAGTAAAACTGCACTGGCAAACTCGGATGCTGGTGTTTTTATAAGCCAATAAAATAAATCTGGCCACTTTGGAACCCCTAGGACTGTCTGTATTACGCCCCCCCACCCCCATCCCACGCTAGCAGCACCCCCCAGGTGAAACAGACAAAGAAACGAAAACAAGCGTTTTTTTTTTTTCGAAATTCGCATCAAATTGCCTGCGCTTTGACGATCAACGAGCAGAAACAAAGCAGAGATCTCAAAAACCCACTTACACCCCCCCCAACATTGTGCCCCCACCCTACCTAGCGCACACATCCACTGATACCCCCTCCCCAGCCCCAAAACTGACCTTTACACTCCGACGCGCAGGAAGCAAATGGCTTCCAGCGCCTCGGAGAGCAAAGGGGAAGCCTCTGGTGACGTCAGCGCGGCTCCCGCGCTGACGTCATTGATGACGCGGGCGGGGGGGGCGGGGGGAGGCAGGGGAAGGTCTTTCCCTGCCTCCCAAGCAAAAAAAAAAAAGATCGCGGAATCACGGGGGGAGCGCCAGCGCTTCCCCCAAGGGTGGGTCCCATGACGAGCTGGACTCGTCATTGGCACAGCGCGACTGTGCTCCATGACGAGTCCAGCTCGTCATGGGCACTGAAGGGGTTAAACTTTACCGTGTCTCTGTTTATTCTGTTGTGGACTGATATGAGAATAATTACGAACAGGTATTTCTGATTCCCACCATTCCTGAGAATACCCTAAGTCGCTTGTTCTGGGTTGTCTATACATTGGGACCGCCGAGATAAAAATGGGACACTGATGCTGGTCGGATAAGGGGTTCTGGGTTCTGAGGTGAGTTTTTGGTACACCACAATTCACTGAGGTCCTGGTTTCCTGTGCATAGTTCTGTGCATAAGCAGAATCCCTGCAACATGGCGCACCAAACGTTTGGTCTATTGATTTGAAACGCCTTAGTAGTGCTTATATTAGTCCACAACACCCTCACTCTAGTTTCCGGTTAACTGGAGTGACGGTTTAACCTACCTGTGTTTCGACTAATAGGTTCTTTCAAGCTTGATCATTAAAAAGGTTATTTTGACTGAACCCCAGTGCTACTGTTGATATCGTTGATACTCTTTAGTGTGTCCTTATGGCGGTCGAAATAGCCGCGCATAGTCGTACACCTCTGTGCAGTCATTTGACGACGTATGGGGTGCCAGATGATGGGATGGCTGTTATTTTTGTGGTGAGCGCTGATGCGTCTTACCCATATGAGTTGTTTTACTCTTGGGTGACTTTTCCGGTGGTGGATGACGATGATACGTTTCATTCCTTTACTCCCACGCAGCTACCTGCAGTCTATACACCGTATAGGACACAAGAAATTCCTATCTCTGCCTGGCAGCATACCATTTGATTTAATGGCACCCTTCCCCATGCGGTTGCACTGGCTTGAATGGGCCCATTGTCTATTGCAGGGGCCACATGGCCGGTGCTGGCTTTACGCCTCATCCCCGTTATCTCACGGTGGCGGTGGCTGAGTTGCGGGTGCTACACACAGCCCTGATTACAGTTCATAGGGCTTTAGTGCAGTACGTGTCACGCAACGTGCAGGTGGGGGCACCTGCTGTTGCGGGACAACCAACGGACCACCATGCGGTGGTTATTAGTCCTGTTATGGTTAATTCAGTAATGGGCAAGCGCCCCCAAAGTAAGGATGATTTTCCTTATTGGCTTGCTGAGAAATTTGACCAACTGGAGGCGGTTTTTCCGCATACCACTCCAGTGGAGAAATACAGGATTCTCACCATTAGTTTGCCGAAAGACTTGGTCCCAGATATGGCCGATTGCACAAACTGGGGCAAGGTCTTTGCCGCGACCTACTCGAAGTGCTTCGGCACTCCGTCTATGTCTGTACTACCCTCCGTCATTAAACGTGTTCAAGAGAATCACGGTGCGGAGGCTGCTGTTGAATTATGAATGAGGCTTGTCGGAGTGTTCGATATGGTGGCTTTCATGGAAATGGGCAACCTCAAAGGCGATGCCATCCAGTTCCAAGTAGCTAATAAGCTGGACCGCGTGGATGAACTCAACAGGCCCAAGGAGTTCGCTAAAATAATTGCGCAAGCCTATAGGACCGTGGGCCGTAGTGCCTTGGGTGTTAAACCAACCGTGGTAGTTCCTGATATAGTACAGCAAACTAAGGTGAGCTCGTCTACTGAAGACGAATGCCCAAATTTTCCTAAACAAAGTTGGCGAGCAAAGAAACAGGGGTCTCGTCCTGCCTCGCCCGTGCAGTTGTCCAGCGAACGCACAAATGATCTGCGCGATCAATCTCGTATTAAGTCACCTGATAGATTTCAGGTTTCTGAACAACGCTCTCCTCGTTCTTCACAGGAAACATCGGCTTCACAATCCAGTGGCGGAGACCGTGGGAAAGGGAGGAGTGCCCAAAGTCGTGAGCAACCCCGTCAGACTGATGGCAAAGGCAAGCAGGACGAGTCTGCACGTCAACGACCCCCGTTTCAGAAGAAGAAAGTTGCTGCACTAACAGCAAGGTATGCCACAGATGGTGCGGACGCAGCTTCACAACCTGACATGGGCACTAACGCTGCTCGACAGCGCGGCGGAAGTTACAGTAGTGCGACAAGCACTGTGTCCATATCTGGTGGCGACAGCAACTGATACATTCATAACTGTAGAAACTGCTGACACTAGAATGGCTCCCCCTGACAGACAATATAATATAGTCCTTTTAATTGAAGGTGACAACCAACGCACGATTAAAGGGATTTTTTTGGATAATCTGACCTCTTCATATGATATTCTATTGGCAGAGGCTGATTGGCCCCCGGCTTTCGTTTTAGATGCTCCTAGAGGGGAGGAGATGGTCCTCCCGTCCTTTGCGCACACAGTGCCAAAGGACCAAGCTAAAAAGTTCGCCGAGGAGTGGGCTCTGCATCTGCGTTGTATCGTAATCAGGTAGGCTGGGATAAATTGTCCCCCAGCCATGAAATTCTGATGCGGTCCACCTCCCAGCCACAACCTCAATATCCCATGCGTCGCGAAGCAAGACCTCACGTCGCGGCTATCCTTGAACAATTGGAATATCAAGGTGTAATTGAAACATGTGTGTCACCAATGAATAATCCTTTATTCACTGTGACGAAGCCTGACGGGTCGTACCGCCTGGTTTTGGATTACCGGCATTTAAACTCTCATTGCCGGAAATGCGCAGTACAGAATACCCACAGTTCGGCTCTCGTCGATAGTCTCGTGAGAAAACGGTTTAAAACCACACCTGCCATTTCCAACGGCTTTTACAGCCATAACCTGTCCTCTCTCAGTAGTGAGTGGACGGCATTTACCTCGGGTGGCAAACAAAAACATTTCAAAAGATTACCGATGGGCTATAAAAACAGCCCTGGTGTCTTTGCCGCTCGTGTAGTCTCTCTGTTAGAGAGCATAGACCCTGATGCGTACTCGTATGTGGATGATATTTATCTCACAGATGATGAGTTAGGGCCGCATCTGCGTCGCGTTGATCGCATCATTGTTTTGTTTGCAGACTTCGGTTACAAATTCAACTTTGCGAAGTCTCACATTGCGGAATATACAGTGTTGTTTTTGGGATACGAACTCAACAATGAAGGTCGAGGATTGGCTCCGCACTTCCTAGAGAAATGCGCATGCCTACGTGCTCCTACGACACTGAAGAAATTACAATCTCTGCTGGGCTTTCTGAATTTCGGTCGAACGTACATTCCTGATTATGCCCAGCGTATCAAGCAGCTTTATGCCTTGGTACAACCTACTTTTTCCAAATCATGTTGGCTGCCTGAGCATTCAGCTATATTGCAATCATTGCAAGCTGACCTTCTTGCTTCAAAATACTTACTGACGCATGATAACCACACTAACCTGGTCATAAGAATTGTGCCGGGCGCAGTGGGTTTCACATACTTAACGTTCAATGAGGGCGACACCGTCCCCATTGCGTACAAATCACACTTATACACTTCGGCTGAACTGTGATTTTCCGCTGTCGAGAAAGTTCTGACGGTAGTGCAGATGGTGATTCTGAAAGAGCGAGCGCTATCGCAAGGTAAACGCATGTTGGTGGTATCACAATATCCTGCCCTTGGGGCGGTGACGAAAGCAAGTGTACCTAATTGTAAGGCTTTGCATCCAAAGTGGATACAATGGGCCACTTCCTTGACATCGCCCGAAGTCACATATATCTTTGACGCGGCTCTACAGACTCAGGAGTTCTTGCAATATGAATTCGTTCATCCAGCTCCTCTGTCTTTGCGCCCACTCGAGGATTACCTTTGTGTCATTTACACTGACGGTTCTGCGCAACCAGCTACTGGATTGAAGCATGCCTATTCAGCGGCCTACGCAATTGTGGTCGGCACTTTCGTGAATGGTGAATTCCAATCCGATGTCGTGCATACGCAGTCATTGGGTGATTGTACCGCACACAGTTGGCGGAGCTTCGTGCTCTGGTGCTTTTTTTTGTTTGCTGATCCCCGAGTCACTACTCTTATAGTGAGTGACTCGTTTTATTGTGTTCAATCTTACAACGACAATCTACATTTTTGGTCTCGAAATGACTATCATGATTCCAAAGGTAGCACAATTAAGCATAAAACGCTTTGGGTTCGAGTGGCCGAACTTAAAGAACATCTGCCTCTCGTGAATGTTATTCACACTCTTGGTCACCAACGAGTTGGTGTCCATGCTGTCGGCAACAGCCTAGCTAACGAGGCAGCAAAAACAGCAGTGGCCACATACTTAGTAGCAGCAGTTACAAGATCACAAAGTAAGATCGATGATGACATCTTGGCAGCTATTGCTGCTACGGAGAAGGGAACAAAATATCCAAGAGGTTTCCCTTCTCGTTACCATTATCGCTTAAGTCCTGATAACGTCCCATTAGTGAGGATTAACGACGTTGGTGACAGATTGATTCATTTCATTTCATCTTTATTTCGGTCACTCGGACCATAAAAGAGTGCGACATATATACAAATAAAAAATTATGCACAATAAAATTAGCATACATAATTCAGTTGAAATTAGTCATAAAACCATTAGACTAGGGTCGTCAAGACAATTAATTCAACTGTGTTAGCTTGATACAGTGAATTCGGGTAAACCACATTGATGTTAAAAATTTTTGCAACAGCAAATACAACTGGGGCAGATAAGTCAGTTCTCAATAGTCTGAAAGCGGGCAAATGCTGTCTAAAGCCCAGGTTTCTGAGGAGTGGGCAAAGCCAATAGTTCTTTGCTCTTTGGTAAGCTGGGCAAAAGAATATAATATGCAAATTGGTTTCTCGCGAGTGCGCACAACCGGGGCATTGAACTGTAGGGTGTGAGTATGTCCAGTGACCTGTATGCGCCCTAAGGGGGAGAGTACCATAGCGCCATTGCATGTATAACTTTCGTGTTAGCGAGGGGCCTATATCATCAAATGTGAGCTCTAGGTGGTAAGAGTCTTTGAAGCCCAGGAAGTATTCGGTTAGGGACCCCTCCCGTGCGCTCCTAATTGCAGCGCGTAAATTGTGCTCATAGTAGGCCTTGGAAAGAGATTTGCGTGAAATCCTGGGACATGCAGTCCCTGGGTCGGACCACAATTCTGGTCTGCCTAGTGACTCGCAAGTTTGCTTAATATATCTTCGCCATGGAATTTGTGCAGTTTTAGAAAAACGCAAAATTTCTAGCAGCTCAGCTCTATACTTGAGAAGTTCCGGCGAGCTCCATATTTTACACCAAAGAGTTATGGGTTTGAGACCCAATTCCTCTGAAAGTGGCCTTAGGCCCAGATCTAATCTGAGTGGGAGAAGGGGGGTACCAGTCGGTAAAGCTGCCAACTGCCTTATGAAGTTGTTCTCTGTGACCTGCATCTTCTGGCCGGCAGTGTGCCCCCAAATTTCGGCTCCATAAGTCACTGCCCCTCTTGCCTGGATTTTGTAAATTTGGAGGCGGGGTCCAAATGGCTTATAAGTCAATCCTTTTGTCATCCTCGCAATGCCACCCACCAGCTGAGTCAATTTCAAGTTTGCCTTAGTTTTGTGCGAGTCCCACGTCATGGACTGGTTAATTATTACCCCCAGATATTCGAACGAATAAACCCTCTCTAATCTGGAGGACCCTATGGAGGGATTTGCGCGCGTTGAGGAGGGCGGGTTGAAGATCATGTACTTAGTTTTGGCAGCGTTAATCTCCAATCCGCGGCTCGCACAAAAACTCGCGAATCCGTCCAACACCCGTTGTAAGCCCATGGGGGATTTGGAAAGCAGCAGGGTATCATCTGCAAACATAATAGCAGAGACCCTGCTGCCATCCAGCTTGGGGGCGTCGATGTTACTCAGCTCATTGAGATAGTTGATAACCCCGTTGACAAAGAGGCACTAGAGGGTCGGTGCAAGCACACAGCCCTGCCTAACCCCCCTGTCAACGGGGAAAGCATCCGAAAGAGTGCCTCCTCTTCCACATCTCACCCTGGCAAAATTGTCCTGGTGTAGTCTTTTCAAGATTGATAGGATATCATCGGGAACCTCGAGGTCCACTAAGACAGCCCATAGTTTGTCCCTGGGCACTAAGTCGAAGGCGGCTCGCAGATCCACGAACACCGTGTATAGGCTGCCGCCCTCGATCAAAACAGTCTTCCAGTATAAAAGATTCAGACGAAATATTTGGTCAATAGTGGAGATAGCTCTTCTGAACCCTGCTTGATATGGACTCATGATTGCACGTTCATCAATCCACTCTTGGAGGCGATTTAGCATGAGTCTACCAAAAATCTTCTGTGGCACGTCGATGAGGCTGATAGGTCTGTAGTTGGCTGGGAGCAGAGGCGAGCCCTTTTTGAATATTGGGACAATCTCTGCGCCCAGCCAAGTACCAGGCATATCCATGCCTCCCAAGATGGCATTAAAGAGAATCATAAGATAGGGTGCCCAAACGTCCGGTTCATGCTTGAATAAGTCACCCGGCACACCGTCCAGGCCTGGTGCCTTCCCTGGTGCCAACCCGGCAATGGCCACTCAGACCTCCTTTAGTGTGAACGGCACCCCATTCCAAGTAGAACTGGGCAGCTGGATAGAGTTTACCCTGTCGCCCTCAGGTAGTTTGTAAAGGGACTGAAAATGGTCTTGCCATGCCTTAGCTGAGATGTTAGGCTCTATGGCAGAGGCCAGCTCTACAGATCCTGTGTTGACACAGCGCCAAAAATTGCGCGAATCCCCGCAAGCCAGCCAGGCAGTAAGTTTTACCCATCTTTGATGCTCCCATTCGCTTTTAGCGCTGGAAGTCAGGATCTTATAGGCCGATCTCCTTGCCCTAATTTCCACTCTTCCCTTTCCCGCTTTGATTGAAGCCATAAGGTCGGTTTTTGCCTTACGACAGGCACTGTTGTACCAAAGAGGGCCAACAGTGCTTCCGATAGCGCTTTTTTGTCTGCTGGTTAATAGTTCGGAGAACAACTTGGCAAGATCTTCGTGTATCTGCCCCAGTTGTATGTGTGTGCCCTGAGTGATGCCTATCGCCTTGAGTGCCTGAACCTTGGGTATCTTCGCTGGATGGGAAGCAATTTTCTCCCACTTCACTCTGCGTATATTGTTCTCGAGGACTAGACCGTCCTCCGCAACCTCCCTTTGTTTCCCACTGACCTCAAGCCCAGGATGATCATATACTAATTCCAGAGCATTATGATCACTGTCTTCCCTGCCTGTCACCCAGAAATCTCTAATGTGTGACCAGGAGGTCAATGGGACCAGGACGTAATCGAGTCTTGAAACCCTGCAAAAAGCCCAAAACGCCGCAGCCCGACTCCTAACAAACACCCCAGCCAGATCATCTGCCAAGCCTTCACTTAGGAAGCTGCACTGGCTCCCTATTAGGGAAAGGGTCGCTTTCAAGGCCCTCTGTCTTGCCCACAAGGTTCTCCACAATACCGGCCCGCCCATACTTAACAACTGGATCAGTCCCTACAGACCCACGAGAGCGCTTCGCTCGGAGCATGGAAACCTCATCACGATCCCGAAGGTGAAAAAGGCCCGCATAGGTGGCCGCCGCTTCTCGGTCAACACTGGCAAGAAGTGGAATGCTCTCCCTTTGAGCCTCAGAACAGAACCCAACCTCCTTCGGTTCAGAAAAGCACTCAAAACTCTACTCTTTCCCTAATTCTGGCATTCCCCTGACTACACCCCTCAGTGAGTAACAAGGATCAGCGCTGGGATACCCACTGGGTGACTACGCGCTCTACAAAACTATAAATAAATACCCACTCTATTGAAGGTGCACCTTGGAGGGATGTCAGAATTTAGTCTTCCGTTGCAAGCCCGAAGACCATACTTCAAGGTTAAGGATGTGATTTGTAAGGCCAAAGGGGACCAAGTTCTTGGGGCCGGTGCCTGCGAGGGAGGTATAGACCACAACAGGTCCTCCTCTAGGGCCAGACCTTCCAGAGTACCTGAGAGGGGCTCAAAATGACAGTTAAAATTGCCTCCTATTAAAAAAGGGATACCATCCGGGATTTCATTGAGGGCGAGCGCGAGGTCCTCAATGGTGCGCGATTCCTGTGTGATGGTGACTGGCCTGGAATAGACATTTATCAGCAGAAGACTTTGCGAGTTTGGCCATTCCAGCAATACAACCAGGATGTCCTCCGTGTGCGATGGGAGGACAGCGGCCCTACATCCCAGGTCACTTGCCACCCAAATTGCAAGACCACCCGAGGGGCGCCCTCTTCCCCCCCATGTTGCATGTATGGAAAATGTTGCAAAGCCCACATGGGTGACATCTTCCCTCGCCCAAGTCTCTTGGAACAGGCATATATCTTTTTCCTCAATAAAGGAGCTCCAGATCGGGTTGTTTAATTTGTTGGCAATGCCCGCCACATTCCAAGATAGAATCTTGAGCGAGGGGAGGTTGCTTATTTCAGTTTGTGTATTTAAGGGCGCAACCAAATCAGAGTGCGTCCCCTGTGCTAAGTTGGAATCAGGACTGGCTACTTGGGGGGCCGTCACCTGGGGCATACTATGCCGGGGACTGGAGATCCCTGCACATCCCTCTCCATTGACTTGGCTAGCTTAGGGGTGATCCTTCTCCATGGGGATTCCTAATCGTGTGTTGGGTATTTTAATCTTGTTTTGTGTCTGGTCCACTCCACCCCCCGTCATACTCGGTCAGTCCACCATGTCTAGGGTACTAAACCTGTTATAAGTGGAAGGATAGTCCTGTCGGGAGAAGCCAAGAGTAGGGTAATCCCTTCTTTCCCTTGGGCCCCCTCTGCCACCTCTCCCTCCTACAAGTTCCCACCCTTCCTCTTCGTACTCACTGGTAGTGGACGGATAGAAGAATGAAAGGGGGAGAGATTGGATAGAAGTCCCCATGGCGTTATAAGACCAGCTACATATATGTGAGACTGTGCGAGGGTCCCTGAAGATAATCAGTACACAGTCTCCCTGGATGGTTTTTCTGGTGTTCCCTAACCACGGGACTCTCCTCACCATAAGGACCTCACTGTAAATTCCTACGGGGAGAGGCCTGTTAGCTGAGAGCCAGTGAATTACCTTATTTTTTAGAGCCTCCATAGGTTCTCTGGTAGATGGTTTTAATTCCGGGATGCCAGCTAAAATAACTGTGTATGGAATGGCCTCTGGGGGCAAGTTTACTGGCCTATATTTTATACCTTTTCCCTGAGCCCGTATTTCAGGTGTCGCTATCGTCTCATGGGGGTTAGTATTTACTATACAAGATGGTGCCGGTTGATTTGGAGTTTCTGAAGTGGGTAATCTGGGATGGTGTGTTTGTGTATGCTTTAGTGGAGGGCCGCCTTCCTTATCTGGAGGTGCTGGTGTGGGCTTCGCGCTTTGGCTCACTATTTTTGAAGCATCCACTAATTGGTCAATTCCCTTTTGAAGTTTCACCAAGCATATTTCCAACTTTGCAAGGCGATCTTCAAGTGGATTGAGCATTTTCCTCATAAGAGAATTGATATCCGACAGAGTGAAGATCTCCTGATGGAGTGTGGCATTATGACTGAGAGATGGAGATGTCTGTACCGGGGTTGGGGAACAAAGTGCCCTTTTTTTTTAGGCTGGATCTGACCCCTTGCGGACTACACCCTGTTGGTTATCTTCCCCCGTCTGACTTTTCTTTAGAGGCTTGGGCTTTCGCCCCCCTGTGATCTGCGCCCTTCTTTTTCTTTTCGGGATTGCACCCTCCCGCTCCCCCTGTATTGGCTGCGCAAGCAAATGAGTCCTATCAGTGGAAGAGACCATAACGGGGATGCATGCTTTGGGAATATTTTGGGGTGGGGGAAACCTCGGTAATGAAATGGGTAATATGCTGAGCTCAGCGGGGGCAGAGATATCACAATCTATGATGGATGTGATCGTGCTGTTGGAATCAGGTAGAGCAGGCATGGCAATTTCCCCCCTAGCATCTGTTAAAATGCAATCCGGCGTTTGTACTGGGGAGATGGCCTGTGCGAGGGGACCCAAAGAAGATCTCCTGACCCAGTCGATTTCTTGTGAAATACGCCTTTCTAGGGTAGTTATTTCATCGATCAACAGCGAACCAGCCTTAGCAAAATACATGTCCAGAGTACCTGTTGCTGTCCCTGCGGCCAGGGCGGATTTGCTCCGTGTTTCTCTGGTAGTCATACTCCGGTGATCCAGTCCTCTGTGCAATATATAGCAAACACTTTTGACCAGAGGGAGTGGCCCAGGCCCGGACTCTCCCGTACTCGAACGGCCTCAAACGGCCCGCTCTTTGCCCGGTCTTCGCCCCGGTTTTTGTCCCGCACGCGTCCCACTCACGTGAGACTACGCGTGCCTAAGTCAATCAGGGGGAGGGGTCAGGAAGAGGACTCAGGTGCAGTGGGTGAGCAGGGCGCAAGGCGTGCTGGTCCTCGCAGTCCCAACCAAGTTGTTCCCCCTAAGAAACACTAGAAGATCACAGTTGTCCGGTCAGCTCCTCCGGGGCGATGTCAGCAAAAGCACACAAGTGGATAGAAGTGTCCCAGCCTGCGAGCGGGCCCCGCGAAGCGGGGGCCGCGAGGCGTTAAGTGCCTTGTGAGGGAGGGGTCGGGAAGAGGACTCAGGTGCAGTGGGTGAGCAGGGCGCAAGGCGCGCTGGTCCTCGCAGTCCCAACCAAGTTGTTCCCCCTAAGAAACACTCGAAGATCACAGTTGTCCGGTCAGCTCCTCCAGGGCGATGTCAGCAAAAGCACACAAGTGGATAGAAGTGTCCCAGCCTGCGAGCGGCTCCCGCTAAGCGGGGGCCGCGAGGCGTTAAGTGCCTTGTGAGGGAGGGGTCGGGAAGAGGACTCAGGTGCAGTGGGTGAGCAGGGCGCAAGGTGCGCTGGTCCTCGCAGTCCCAACCAAGTTGTTCCCCCTAAGAAACACTCGAAGATCACAGTTGTCCGGTCAGCTCCTCCAGGGCGATGTCAGCAAAAGCACACAAGTGGATAGAAGTGTCCCAGCCTGCGAGCGGCACCCCAACGCGGACTGCAGACCATCTTTGATATCCGCGCATGCCGGCGTTGCAGCTACTGTATCTCTGTTACAACAACGTTACTGGTGGTGCGGTTTATGCAAACAAGCTCGCGCTTATGTTCTTAATTGTGACATTTGCCAGCAGATAAAACCTTCAACTGAGGCGCGCCCACCACAAACTCAGTTGTACATATCTAATAAACCACTGGGTTGTGTTTATTTAGATCATTGCGGTCCATTTACCTCTGATACTGCATACAAATACATCTTGGGTGCAGTAGATTCGTGCACACGTTTTCTGTGGGTGTGGCCACAAAGGAGTGCTGATGCCCGTACTGTCATCAAGGATTTGCGTGTCTTTGTTGGAAGTTTTGCATGTAGTACCTTTCATTCTGATCAGGGCCCTGCGTTCACCTCTAAGGCGTTGTTCTGCTTGGGTTTTCAGATCGGGTGGAACCCGCTCTACAGAGCCCTTTTAACCCAAACCAGAACGTTACCCCCTCCCTAGGGCCTTTTTACACCTAAATGACTATATATATATGTACCACCTAAGGACAGGGAATTCCTATTATATATATATATCAAGACCTCACAGTCTCGCGATCTCAGCAACCACAGTCTCGCGGTCTTAGGCAGACCCAGAATCTCCTACCCAGACGGCAGCAACACACAGTCTCGCGGTCTCAGGCAGACCCAGAATCTCCTACCCAGACGGTAGCAACACACAGTCTCGCGGTCTCAGGCAGACCCAGAATCTCCTACCTAGACGGCAGCAACACACAGTCTCGCGGTCTCAGGCAGACCCAGAATCTCCTACCCAGACGGCAGCAACACACAGTCTCGCGGTCTCAGGCAGACCCAGAATCTCCTACCTAGACGGCAGCAACACACAGTCTCGCGGTCTCAGGCAGACCCAGAATCTCCTACCCAGACGGCAGCAACACACAGTCTCGCGGTCTCAGGCAGACCCAGAATCTCCTGCCCAGACGGCAGCAACACACAGTCTCGCGGTCTCAGGCAGACCCAGAATCTCCTACCCAGACGGCAGCAACACACACAGTCTCGCGGTCTCAGGCAGACCCAGAATCTCCTACCTAGACGGCAGCCTTAGCACGAGCTCATCCTATTATTACCGTAGTACACGACAGGGGAATCGGGATTACTATATATATATCAGATCACACAAAGACTATTAGTTGAGCACAACCTGTTCTCTAGTTCGAGGGGCTCCCTTCTCCCTCATTCAGTTACCACTTACCTGATCAGGATTAACATCTGTTCATGTCAAGCTGCATCTGACTAGAAGAATAGGCTATCCTCCTATACAAGAATACACAACACATGTGGACTCACAACAAGCTAAATACTTTATTTGGTAGCTCCATGCACACTCACAGAACATAATACATACCACATAACCTGCAAAGCTACAAACTGAATACTTCATCTAATTACTATATACACGCTCACAGAACATAATACATATCACATAACCTGCAAGAAAAGTAAAAGGTTAAGTTACACACTTCAATAGAAAGGGGTCGACATCACCTTAGTCGTATGTAGCCTGTGCTCAATGGTCATCTAGGTTCCCTTCTCGTCTGTGCCTCGGCTTCGCCTGGAAGTCACACCTCCGCAGTCGCGGATCTACTCCCTTCTCCCTCTCCGAGTCACTGGAACCTCCTCCTCATCGGCTACTCTCTCCTCTTTGGATTCAAGTTCGTCATCTGTCTTCCCTGGAATAAGTAGTAGCTTTTCTGCTAACGGCCAGATGCCGCCTATGGTCTAGAAGCAAGTGCCCATATCTAACTCAGACTTTCACTAATATAGAGGTGCATTCTCTCATGGAAATTTCCAGCTCGAAACCTGCCGCCCACCAAATTCCTGTACCTCCCCGTGCCAAGGACACGTTCCCAGCCGGCCGGCCTGATGTAGTGTCTTCGGCAGGGGAAAAATACACTCCTTCGATAAGGGCCGGCCTGAACCGGTTCTCTCCGAGCGAATAACACCTCATAACTAAAACATCACCCTCCGTCTAGAAATGTCCCAAGCTGCCGGAGCAGAAAGAAAGATGGAGTCTCTCCTGTCTGAGGCCTACCAGGCCTGAATTCAGCACGACTCCATGAAATACCCTCACTATAGGGCAGGTTATCCTCAATGCTAACGAATCTATCCCCTAGGCTATGTATGTAGGCCCTGATCTATGGGTAGGAGCACGGGATTGTGTCAAAGTGTCTAATAAATAGGCCCTATTCACTACTCTAGTCCTTAGACTTGGATGGAAAGAGACTGAAGTCATATTGATCGCTCTACAACACAAGAAGGCCGGGAAAATCGAGCAGTACATTGCACCCTTGACTTCAGTCTATTATACATCCATTAAACAGAACTAACATCGGTGGAAGAATAATATGAAACAAAATTAACAGATCTATGTCTAGTACCAGATGTGCAGAATTGAAGCAGTGAAGGGATACACTGAATAAAACAACAGATAGAAATCAAAACAGCAATAGCAATCAAAATGCCACCTAATGTGTGGCGTAACATATGCACGTCCGGTAACCAATTAAAGAGCCAGTCAAACCAGCCCTGATCAATGTGTTTTCTAACTTCATCTGTTAAGTCATGCAATTTATCTATGTGTGCACGAATGGATTGTGTATGATCAGATAAGTTAAAACAGCAGAGGCCTTCAAAGTCCGAGCAACCATGTCCATGTTTAAGCAAAAGATAATCAATGGCTGCTCTATTT
Source organism: Triturus cristatus (assembly GCF_964204655.1). Classification (NCBI taxonomy): domain Eukaryota; kingdom Metazoa; phylum Chordata; class Amphibia; order Caudata; family Salamandridae; genus Triturus; species Triturus cristatus. The sequence goes on along the minus strand of NC_140586.1, from coordinate 868,858,528 downwards.
TGCAAAATGGCCCTACGTTCACCCTGGGCGTCTAATAGCATGTCAGACAAGACTGTAGAAGTATGATTAATAGATTTCACCATCCAGCAAGCCATTTTCCCAATGGATTTGGCATTATAAACCGCCAAAGCAGGAACACCAATAATTGAAACAGCTAGGCTAAGATATTCAGACTTGGAATATAAATGCAAAGATGAGTCACAATCCTCCTGTAACATCATAGTATCTCGAAGCACACGAGAGTTGGCATTTGGATGTGATGAAAACATTAATAAACTCAGTCTAGTAATGGCACACGGGCCTCCGGAAATGTTTGCAGGGACATATGGCCAGGAAGTATTACCACATGAGAAAAGCCATCCGGCAGGTAGCAACATCGCACGATAGTGACTGGGAGTAACTACCAAACTATTGCAAGTCATATTGTTCTGGACTGAGACACATGTGGTCGGTGTCCTCTGAAAACACAAAATCCGTTCATGAGGTGTGAATGAAGTGGCGCCTCTTAACTTGAGAAGTAGGCATTCAGAAATTGTATTAGGATTACATGTAAGAAAGAAGCATAGGTCACCTTGTGTGATATTATACGTAATTATTTGGGACTGGATGGGGAGTTGGTCATTCGGTAGTTCAATACACAAAGGACAATATACATGGGTAGCAAAATCACCCAGGATAATATTCGGACGAGCCTTCGAAATGTTAAAAATACTGATTAAAGTCTCCAGTGAGGCGGGGACAGCAACTAGGCAAGTCGCAAGAATATCATGCACCGATCTCATCGGTGTCAAGCAGAAGTGAGGGGCATCAGTCACTCTCTTGGCCAGTAATGTCCAAAAGTTCGATGACGAATCCCACGCATTGAAGGAACGCAACATTCGGGTTCTCCATTCATCCCGGGTTGACGGGATCCCATCTCTTTCGCCGAACCAGTCCGAAGGGAGTCCAGTTCCGACACATCCTACAGCAACAATCCAAAGAATGATCTGAAAAAGAACCAAATACAGGCATTAATCATTCTCGTAAATAACATTTATCAGCTGGGACAGCTTCCCAGCTATCTTTCCCTGGCCTCATAACCAAAATGGTATTGTCCTGACCGGTGGCAATAACCTCTGCTTGTTCAGGGGGATTCTTAGGCGATTGCACCCAAACCCTGGCCCCAGGGTTATCCGTAGAGCCAAAGCCCTTCTGACCACGTACAGTTAGCAAAGTTGGGGCAGTGCCTTTCATTATTTCACCACTGAAAACAGGCATAATGAGTAATTGAGCCACTCGGTCAGTGCGGTGTATCAGTAAGTCAACCTCGCTGCTATTTAGCAGGAGTACCTTAATCTCTCCCTGACAGTCACTATCAATGACACCTCCAAGCACCTGAATGCCTTTTACAGCCAGCCCCGATCTAGGGGCGATCAATCCAAAATTCCCAGGTGGTATATGAATACCAACACCGGTAGCAATGATGACCCGATTCTTACTCTCCAGAACGGTGTCATCCATGGCGTGCAAGTCTAGACCTGCCGACCCTGGGGTCGCTCTGCATGGAGCCAGAGCTCCGGGGGTAATTTCCCAATACATCACAGTTTCACTTATTACATTAGGCATAGTCTCAACATTTGGGGGAAACAAACGCATAAATGGAGATTCAGCATTTAAAAAAGGACGATTATTCAGAATCAATAGTGCTTGGGGTAAAAAGTCTCGCCAATTTTTATACTTGTCATCTGTTAACTTACGCAGCTGATCCTTTAGCAGGCCATTCAACCTCTCCACAAGGCCCGAGGCCTGTGGATAGTAGGGTATATGGAATATCCATTCAATATTGTTTTCCACACAGAATTCCTGTACCAATCTTCCACGAAAATGGGATGCATTATCAGATTGAATTTGGAATGGCACACCATAATACATCATAATCAATTCTACTGTTTTTATGGTATTCAATTGGGTGGCTTGCTTACATGGAAGAGCTACCAGCAAGCCACTATATGTATCGACAATTGTGCAAACATATTGACAATTCCTACTCATGGGAAGGGGTCCGATGTAATCAATCTGCCAAATTTGAGCGGGAAGTTTCCCGCGATGTAAATGGCCTCTAACAATTTGGGGTACCTTACGTTGTCTGATATGTTGACAGACGGGACAATGTAAAATAACATTTTTGATTAGATCCAGGGGAATATAAATTCCTCTATCAGCAGCCCACCTGCTAGTGGCCTTCTCTCCAAAGTGTCCTGCCTTCTGGTGTGCCCATTTCGCCAATCCCGCAATATCAGGATCTTGTCTGTCCACCACTGCCTCAGCAATTTTAGATTTTTCATCTGCAATGTTATGAAAAAATTTGTCAAGGGAGTCTATTGGGGTGTGAGCATCCACATGGAAGATGGTAACAGTACTCTGTGGGAGCATCTCCCAAATCTCTTGCCATAACTCTTTTCCCCACAATTCTTTGGAGTGTAACCTCCAATTATGGGAATGCCAAGTCGGCAACCAAACAGCCAGTCCATTGGCAGTGGACCAGGAATCGGTGAAAATATGACATGTACCAGGTAGTTCTTGTTTCAAAACTTGGTAAACAGCGTAAAGCTCGGCAAATTGGCTACTCTTCCCTTCACCAGTTGTGCTCAACAGTTTCTGTGTGACCGGATTATAAGACACTGCCTTCCAGTGCCGTGTCGTTCCAATAAACTTCGCTGACCCATCTGTGAACCAAACATGGTTTCTGTCCTCAGCGGACAAATCATCAAAAGGTCTACCCCACTTGACAGGAGACTCCTGTTCTAAAGGTACGGAACACTCACTCTCAGTCTCAGTCGACGGTGCTTGCGCCACTTGCTCATGTAAAAACGCAACTCCTTTCGGGCCCACACGTGCCCTGTCTTGTATATACCATTTCCATTTAATCACACTCGCCTCCTGAGCATGCCCAATTCGATGAGTTTTCGGTGAACTCAAAACCCACTGCATAATAGGAATTTCAGGACGCAAAAATATATCATGTCCCAAAGTCAATTGCTCGGTATCCACCAAAGCCCAATAACAAGCAAGTAGCTGTTTCTCAAAGGGTGTATAACGCTCACCAGCATCAGGTAGCTTTTTGGTCCAAAACCCTAACGGTACCTTACTCCTGCCTTGTTTCTGCCATAGACTCCAATTTGCATAAGGGCCTTGCACAGACACATTCAAATCCACATCACCATCACGTACAGGCCATAGATCCATAGCATGTTGAATTGCCTCTTTCGCCAGACTAAATGCATCTTGCTGTTGCTTACCCCATTCAAATGCATTCTTTTTACGTGTAATTCGGTACAAAGGGGCCAATATTTGACTCAAATGAGGAATATTCTGGCGCCAAAAACCAAATAAGCCAATGAAGCTCTGGGCTTCCTTCCTATTCCTCGGAACCGAAAAATCAAGAATCTTCTGTTTAACTTGAGGGATCACCTCGCGGTGTCCCTCATGCCAATTAATACCTAAAAATTTTACAGCTTGGGACGGACCTTGTAATTTATCCGGATTAATCTCCCAACCTTTCTCACGCAGACACTCAATGACTCTATCTAATTGTGTCTGAACATCCTCTTGTGTTTCGCCTTGGATCAAAACATCATCAATATAATGGCATATCTGAATTTTAGGATGAGCTGGTACCTCAGCCAAGTGTTCTGCCACCAACCGGTGACAAATCGTAGGACTATGCACATAGCCCTGAGGAAGACTTCTGAACGTCATCTGACGCCCATTCCACGTAAAACTGAACTGTTCCTGACACTCAGGGGCAATTGGAATAGAAAAGAAAGCATTAGCAATATCGATGGACGCATACCATGTACCTGGATGTGTTTGGATTCTTTCAATCAGGGTGATAACATCCGGTACTGCAACAGTCAAAGAGGGCGTGTGTTTGTTCAATTCTCGATAATCAACAGTCATGCGCCAAGAATTATCACTCTTACGCACCGGCCAAACAGGATTATTCCAAGCAGAAGTAACTGGAGTTATAACGCCTGCATTAACCAACTCCTGAATGGTGGTACTAATCTCTTCATGACCACCCGGAATACGATACTGCTTCTGACAAACCACTTCGGTCGCCTGGGGAACTTGTATGGGGGGCATCCTTAAACGACCAACCCGTATAGGTCTGGACGAGATATAATGCGTCGTTCCAAATTGGTAACACCCATCATCAAGATGCAACGTCATTCCCTTCAAAATATCAATTCCAATTATGAATTCTAAGAGTGGCACCACTAATACAGAATATTCCTTTCTAGGGATTCTACCTATTCTCATTTCAAGCAAAGTTTGAACTGCAGGGGTTTCTTTTCCTCCTAATCCGGTAATAGTAAAAGGCTGCCCTGTAAACTTCTTTGATTTTCCATGAATAAGAGTGGCCTCCGCTCCTGTATCAACTAATGCTCGGGCCCTTTGGATATTACGATGTCTCCAATAAATATCAATATCTACATAGGGTCTATTATCTCTATGAGCCCATCTGTGTACCGGAGCTTGACCTATTTCCTAGTCATTCTTACTGCATTCAGTGTACCAGGACAAATCAGGATTAAGACTCTCACGTTTCTTAGGTATCGGTACCTCCTGTTCATATCCATTCCCCGTACGGAACGGATTCAAGTCTTCAGTATTATACCGTGGGTTACGATCAACCAAGCTGTGACGATTCTCTCTCCTCCTCAACTCAGGAGATTGATCCCTATCATCTCTACGCCTGCTGTAAGCATGATCATTTCTCCCCCTTTCCTTTTCCCCCTCTCTCTCCCTGTCCCGCTCTCGACGGGGGGACAGATCACGTACAGGACGCCGATCATCACGACGATCGGAGCGCCCACGGCGATCGTCATCACCGCTACCATCAGAACAACCACGATCATACTCAGTCGTTCGAACACGCCGGGCACCCTCCTTCCGATCCAAGCCCCGTTTGCGAAACAACTCCCACAAACGAGCAGTAGTCTCACCATCAATGTCCTCCCGACGCACACCATCAGCCAAAAGACCAGTAAAGATATCACGTCTAGTAAATTTATATTCACCAGGAGTACGAGTGTCAGACCGGGACTGACGTTCAGGTTTAAACCACTCACCCAACTCACCGAGTTGGCGTACCTATTCCAACACCGTAGATAGTACATTACCAGTCTGGTTAATCAACAAAGTCATCATGACCTGCTTGTAAGCAACAGGAGAAGAGCGAATGATACGATTCCGCACAGAAGAAGTCAACATCCCATCAAGCAACCTGTCAGCAGTGCCCAGAAAAATAGCCGTTTTCATCACTTCCTCCTTAAGACGTTGCGCAGCATCACGCAAGGTATACCATGGCTTGTCATTGACAGGCCAGTCAGATTCAGTAGGATACTTCAAATTACAACCCTCAGTCGCCAATTGGAGCAAAGAAATTTGACCACCACCATTATAATTACGAAAATGATCTTGCACAGTAGAATCCAAACTCAAAGAACAAAATTTCAAACAGTCGCCAGTATCCAGCATAATACCAGCAGCGCCTAGTTCATAAAGGCGCACCATCCATGTGAGCAAGGCCTCACCAGTCCGCTGCCGAAAGCGCTGTAAAATATCACTAATTTCTTGTTGAGTAAAATCTTCCAAACAATCCAAAGAAACACCCTGCGGAGCATTAGGAGATTGCTGCAACTTCCGACGAAAAACCGGATGCGCAGAGACCACGGGACGAGCATCACAAGGAGCCCGAGCAGTACTAGTAGAGGGACAATCAGTGTAAGAAGCATCGATCCCGCCCGAAGAACGAGCGTAATCACGGGGTGCACCATCAGAGGTGCGAGAAGCAGACTTACTGTCATGACGGGAACGAGAAAACTCGTGCGTAACAGACTCCTCACCCGAGGAACAAGATGTACTCGAGTCCCAGATATTACCATCCCATTCATCAGGGTTCCAATCTAGTCCAGCTTTCGCTACGACCAGACGCACCTTACGTGTCGAAACTCGACCACGCCTGTTCTTGTACTTATAACGAGCAATTCGCACAGCCGCCCTTTCGGCAACCGTTTGGTAAGTGTCAAGTTTGTCAGAAAGCAACTTATTTTGACACCGCAATAGAGTATTAGAATTTTGAATCTCAACAAAGTGTGCCTCCACATCCTTAAGAGAGATCTGTAATTTCAACAATCTCTCATGCAGAATCCGATACGCAGACAGAATAATCCAACCTCTGCGCCCCAAAGCGGGAACCTCCTCACCCTTCAATACAGGTGCCGTCTGCAAACAAGTAATCACGTCAGCCGGTTCCGCCGACTCCAAAGAAGAGTTCCAATTTTCACTCAGACCAGTAGAGTCAGCCCACTCACGGGCTAAGGCTCCATAAGGCGTTGAATCCCATCCGGGAATATCAACGGACAATTTAAGAGTAGATTTAGATTTCTTAGAAAACATCGCGAAAAAGAAAGAAAAAGAAACGCAGAGAAAAGAAAGGAAGAGAGAAAGAGAGAGAGAAAAAAAAACTATACACGCCAATATATAAAAAAGAATGCAAAGAAAACCACGCACACGCCGAAAGCAAACACAAGACAATCACAACGCACACAGGTTTCGTAAACAGTTCGTGACGCCAAATGTTCTGCTTGGGTTTTCAGATCGGGTGGAACCCGCTCTACAGAGCCCTTTTAACCCAAACCAGAACGTTACCCCCTCCCTAGGGCCTTTTTACACCTAAATGACTATATATATATGTACCACCTAAGGACAGGGAATTCCTATTATATATATATATCAAGACCTCACAGTCTCGCGATCTCAGCAACCACAGTCTCGCGGTCTTAGGCAGACCCAGAATCTCCTACCCAGACGGCAGCAACACACAGTCTCGCGGTCTCAGGCAGACCCAGAATCTCCTACCCAGACGGTAGCAACACACAGTCTCGCGGTCTCAGGCAGACCCAGAATCTCCTACCTAGACGGCAGCAACACACAGTCTCGCGGTCTCAGGCAGACCCAGAATCTCCTACCCAGACGGCAGCAACACACAGTCTCGCGGTCTCAGGCAGACCCAGAATCTCCTACCTAGACGGCAGCAACACACAGTCTCGCGGTCTCAGGCAGACCCAGAATCTCCTACCCAGACGGCAGCAACACACAGTCTCGCGGTCTCAGGCAGACCCAGAATCTCCTGCCCAGACGGCAGCAACACACAGTCTCGCGGTCTCAGGCAGACCCAGAATCTCCTACCCAGACGGCAGCAACACACACAGTCTCGCGGTCTCAGGCAGACCCAGAATCTCCTACCTAGACGGCAGCCTTAGCACGAGCTCATCCTATTATTACCGTAGTACACGACAGGGGAATCGGGATTACTATATATATATCAGATCACACAAAGACTATTAGTTGAGCACAACCTGTTCTCTAGTTCGAGGGGCTCCCTTCTCCCTCATTCAGTTACCACTTACCTGATCAGGATTAACATCTGTTCATGTCAAGCTGCATCTGACTAGAAGAATAGGCTATCCTCCTATACAAGAATACACAACACATGTGGACTCACAACAAGCTAAATACTTTATTTGGTAGCTCCATGCACACTCACAGAACATAATACATACCACATAACCTGCAAAGCTACAAACTGAATACTTCATCTAATTACTATATACACGCTCACAGAACATAATACATATCACATAACCTGCAAGAAAAGTAAAAGGTTAAGTTACACACTTCAATAGAAAGGGGTCGACATCACCTTAGTCGTATGTAGCCTGTGCTCAATGGTCATCTAGGTTCCCTTCTCGTCTGTGCCTCGGCTTCGCCTGGAAGTCACACCTCCGCAGTCGCGGATCTACTCCCTTCTCCCTCTCCGAGTCACTGGAACCTCCTCCTCATCGGCTACTCTCTCCTCTTTGGATTCAAGTTCGTCATCTGTCTTCCCTGGAATAAGTAGTAGCTTTTCTGCTAACGGCCAGATGCCGCCTATGGTCTAGAAGCAAGTGCCCATATCTAACTCAGACTTTCACTAATATAGAGGTGCATTCTCTCATGGAAATTTCCAGCTCGAAACCTGCCGCCCACCAAATTCCTGTACCTCTCCGTGCCAAGGACACGTTCCCAGCCGGCCGGCCTGATGTAGTGTCTTCGGCAGGGGAAAAATACACTCCTTCGATAAGGGCCGGCCTGAACCGGTTCTCTCCGAGCGAATAACACCTCATAACTAAAACATCACCATCCGTCTAGAAATGTCCCAAGCTGCCGGAGCAGAAAGAAAGATGGAGTCTCTCCTGTCTGAGGCCTACCAGGCCTGAATTCAGCACGACTCCATGAAATACCCTCACTATAGGGCAGGTTATCCTCAATGCTAACGAATCTATCCCCTAGGCTATGTATGTAGGCCCTGATCTATGGGTAGGAGCACGGGATTGTGTCAAAGTGTCTAATAAATAGGCCCTATTCACTACTCTAGTCCTTAGACTTGGATGGAAAGAGACTGAAGTCATATTGATCGCTCTACAACACAAGAAGGCCGGAAAAATCGAGCAGTACAGGCGTACAAAGAAGTAATGAGAAATTTGGGGGTCCAAGTCAAATTTTCGTCTCCATACCGACCTGTGGGTAATAGTGTGGTGGAGCAAATGAACCGTGACTTAAAGCAATCTTTGACAGCCAGGGTTTTAGGTACTGGCCGGAACTGGCTAGCCCACTTGTATGACGTGCAACGTGCACTTAATAATCTCCCTAGAAGGTCTCTGGGTGGGCAGACCCCATACATGATGCTCTTTGGCATACGAATGTTTGTCCCGGACCTTGATGGTCTAGACATGGCGGCGTCGGCCGCACCCTTTGACGTAGATGATCACTGTGCTGTATTGCAGAATCTTCAAGAAGCCAGAGACAGTCTAGCGAAGGAACCCGTACCCTCCACATCTGATGCTGCGCTTCAGATTCCGGTAGTCGGCTGGCTACCTCGAGTTGGTGATCTGGTCCGTGAGAAGGTGGAGAACAAGAAGGAGTTCGGCCCCTCTTATCGTGCACCAGTTCCGGTGCTTGGCGTACAGGGTACACGTACAGTCATTTTACCTCCACTTCCAGGTCGAAAGGATAACAGGTACATCTCTATTGACAATGTCAAGCTACAGCGAGTGGCCGATTCTTCTTAGTATGACACCAGCAGTTTCTTGCCCTTCGATGCTGAGAAATTCTGTTGTGGCCCCAGCTTCTACCTCCTTGCCTGATGTTGCCGTCGAGATGCATGCAGTTACTGGTCCTTTATTGCCACCGACAGCTGGTGGTCTACCTGAAGATATTGAGTATGCTTATCCTGTGGATGTCCCGTTGCCTGTTTTACAATCCACCACAGTTACCCAGTCACGCTACTCCTTTGACACTAATTCAATGACTTCCATTGCCCCGTCAAAAGTTTCAATTTTTGTTGCCTGGTTCAAAAGACATTTTTTAATTCCCCCTTGGACTTACATTTGGCTGGTGCTCATATGTTTTTTTTTTTGTTTATGTCCATTGGCTTTGTGGTAGTGTTTTTTAGACTTATCAATGGACACTACCTGAAAGAAAGATCTACAATTAGACTGATTGATGGAACTTTGGCCCCCCACTCCTCATCACATATCATGAAAAGGGACCAGACTTTTGTGAACATTACTGCCTGGCCTGTACGTGATGGGATCGCTTGGGATGCTGTAAAATTTCAAAATCATGGCCCCACTGAAGTAATCAATGTGCCAAATGTATTTCGTGTTTCTATGGGTGATGTAGTTAAGCAAAACATCCACTCGGATGACTGGAATGTTCAAGCAATAGAAGTACTGTTTTCTGATTTGAAATATTATGCTGCATTTGATGCTGAGGATTTGTATTTAGATACTGCTAATTATGATGAGCAATTCTGCTATCAACATTATGGCACACATTTCCTGCATAAAGCGAATACGTTTCGAAATTTTGTAAATTATACACAATGGGAACACTGTCCAGCCCCTAGGTTGGGCAGCTCAACCACGTTAGTGGACAAATTCACATATTTTTCTGATTTCAGTGTGTCGAATCCAGCCTCCTTTTATTTTAAGGTGGCGGCTGAGTCTGCTTCTAAAGTTAGACTGACACACACCAAATTGTTATATTCCAAGTCCTTTATGGACAAGTTGGCAATTGGAGGATATGATCTGTGGAAAGCTACTATCGATCTTAAATCAGTTTGGGGTTCTAAACCGTCGCAGGTACAGGGAACAGAAGCTTTGCATCGTGCCTGCCTCATCCCGAACCACATGTTATTTTTGAATTCGTCAATTTTTCAGACCACCTGTTTTGGATTGGCTACTTCTGAAAAATTTAATTCTCCCTCCACTCCGGGTCTGGGTGCTTATCCTAATTGGGATAATCATACGGATCTGTCCCTTGCTACGTTGTAGTCATGCATTTCCAACACATCCTTCAATATTTCTGAATTCAATCCGGAAGGGTGGTTAGTGTGTCAAACGAGCTCAGATTCCTGTCAACATCGGTTTCTGGATTTAGCACAGGGGTATACACAAGTTCGTGTAGACCCCCGTTTTGAATCTTCTCACACTGTAACTACCTACTCAGTAGGGAAGTTATGCCAATCTTGCCTGCAACATTCCACCTTAGCATCTGTTAAACTTCATTTATCAGAATTGAACGACAAAATAGATTTGAATGATTTTGTTAAGGTTCCTGCAGTTGGCAGGTCCAAAAGATGGGTATATGCTATTTACAACGAAGTTTGGAAGCTATCACAGATTGAAGCTGCATCCAGATTACGAGCTATTGACCAAGCCAATATGGAAAAGGTATTGGCTGTAATAGATAATAGCATTAACACCCTGTCTTCCAGAATTTATACGTTAGATAATATTGTTTATCTGTGGTTGACATTGTGCAGGATGATTTGTCTGTTTTGTATCATGGTCAGAATCAATTGCGTTCCATTATGCAGTTTGCATGGACATTGCAAACGTTAAAGGCTGGGAAAGTCCCTTGGGATTACATGAATACTTCATCTTTGTTCCTCCCTTTTAATTTAACTGCGAAACAACAATTCATGTCCATGAAAGATGCAACATATTCATTGCTGCACATTGAAAAATTAGAACCTTTACCTTTCTCTGTTGCCGAATTAAACTCCGCTGTGTGGCTTATCCACGGGTTGATAACGTTACCATTCCCCCTGTTTAAGTTCAGTTTGTGCATGAAACATTATGCCCTTGGCAGATTTGAAAAAAACGGGGTACTGCCTTCCTGCACGAAGTTTGGTCACTCCCATTCACGTATAGATGTGAGGGACGGAAAAGAGGTATACTTAAAAGGTGAAGAGTGCACTTCCACTCCGGATCACTCTGTAGTGTGTAGGCACATTCAATTGCATGGTGCATGTAATGTGCACGCTCCTAATTTAGCTTGCGTCCTGAAAGGGATCCCGGTGCCAGTTATAACACAGTCTTTTACGCTGCTTGCTAACGGTAGTTATTTGCTGTTAAATAATGAAGCTTGCTGTGGGATGTTAGTGGGAATTCCCTACATAGTGACTGTATCACAGAGAGTAGTTTGCTGTAATAACGTCCTTTTCCCACCCCCGCATGGACGGCTCGATGTATCCATCTGGCCTTCCATTCCAACCTTGAAAGCAGAGTTCAATAAGATGAGCAGAATAAGGGCTCTATTGTCTCAAAAAGAAGTCGCATTGACTTCGTCCAGGGAAACATTTGTCCTTCACGTAGCAAATACGCGCACAGAGGTGCAAGCGCTTTTGAATACTGATCTCCCACTTCATTTTGGGGCCCTGATTCAGACTATCTTTAATGCCTCGTCAACAAGTGGCCTGGCTTATTTTTTTTTAATTGTGGGCTCCGGCCTCGTGACATCCTTTCCAACTATTTTTGGTGTGATCCCGGCATTTTTTCATTCTATTTTTTCCAGCGTCTTCGGAGGTCTCCCTTTGCCCTCGTAGCTGGGGTGCTTTTGTTGATCTGCATACTACGCTATGGATGCACAACTTGCGTCACACGACAGCATGTCCCGGCTGCTCCATCTTCGTAACCGGATGCTTGAATACTATGGCACTTTACCACTGGCGACGTTAAGCATAGCCTATGGATTGTCCTTCCGGTTTCCCTACTTTACTTGTGTGCAGCCTGTCTTTCATTGCCTAGATTATCCAATCCAATGGGCTCTGGATTTGTGCCTGTCGAACTCGGTGTCTCCTGCCCCGGATTATGATCGGCTAATGAGCCCCTTAGTGGCTCATGAGTTGGACTGTTCTGGCGTCAGGATTATGGCCTGTGGAGCAGCACATGGAGTCCTAGTGAATTGGGACATCGGAACGGCTGCAGGTGAATTCTTAGCGAGAAGTTATCTTGAAGAACACACCAGTTGTTATACCTTGATGGATTGACTTTTTTCCCCCTTCATTTCACTATACATCCATCGATGATATTTTTTTCCCCTTTACATGGTTTTTTTTCAATTCGTTTTATTTTTTTTATTTTTTTCTCTTCGAACTTTTCACTTACCTTATATGGACTTACAATTTATGCCCTTGGTTCCGTTCTATCAAACTTGAACTCTGCGTTCTTGCAAGTGCGCCCCTACTGGTTAGTGGTCCAATCAAGGGGGGGTGTAGTGAAAATTGCTATCTATATACGTACAATGCTAAGTTAGCACAACCGCGTTGGATGTTAGAAAGCCATCTTGCCTTTTTTGCTGCTTTTGCACACGACACTGTAGTCACATGTTATTAATTGAGAAATGCTTGCTCGACTTTGCTTCACATGAGAACGGTCTGTTGTTCACATCGCTAACAGTGAGCAGCGACCTTGGTCTGCACATTGTGTAAAGAAACAGTCTGGATCGCTAGACGGTGCATGTTGTTGGGTTCAGGTTGATCGGCACACTATTTAGCCATAACACGCACACAGCTGCAAATACCTGAAAGTCGAGTGCTTTTAATATTGCAGGCTACATGCTTTAGACACATTCGGAAGAAGAGCTTTCCCAGGAGCAGAGTCTAAGCTGATCCTGTGATGTGATTCCACTAAGCTGATCTTTACGGTATGGGGTTCCCCATTCAAGCCTAGAGACCTTTTATTAGTAATAATAATAATATTAGTTTACTAGCGAAAGGAAGGTGGCTGATATCCACTGTCATTTTATTATGATTGCTCCTTTCATTTTCTATGTTATTGTAACTATTCTGATGGTTTTGATCTTATTCATTTGTCTGCTTATGTTAGCCAAAGTACTGCATCTTAGGACACGAGGTTTATAAAATAAACTCTTTAAACTTTACCGTGTCTCTGTTTATTCTGTTGTGGACTGATATGAGAATAATTACGAACAGGTATTTCTGATTCCCACCATTCCTGAGAATACCCTAAGTCGCTTGTTCTGGGTTGTCTATACATTGGGACCGCCGAGATAAAACTCGGATAACGAATGGGACACTGATGCTGGAAGGATTAATGGGTTCTGGGTTCTGAGGTGATTTTTTGGTACACCACAATTCACTGAGGTCCTGGTTTCCTGGGCATAGTTCTGTGCATAAGCAGAATCCCTGCAACATCTTAAAGCTGCAGGGCAACACAAAGCTCCACCTCTCTCCTCCAACCAGCAATGTGAAGATCTTGCCGCCTTCTTTAATAAGAAGGTCGAGAACATCTATAAGACCTTCTCCCACACTGTGATTAGAACAGGCCCTATAGATAGGCGTCACGCTACCCCCACACTCTCGGTCTTTCCATCGATCGCTCTAGAGGAGATCCATACGATCTGTAGGAAAGTTAAATCAGGCTCTCCTGCTGACCCTCTTAAACCAGAGCAATTCCTTAAATCATTGCCTCTGCTTCTCTCACCTTTTTGTAAGCTGATTAGTATGTCCCTATCCACCGCGGTAGTCCCCAGGGCCTGGAAACGGCCATGGTGGTACCCTTATTAAAGAAACCTACATTGAATGCATTCGAACCTGAGAGTTTTCACCCTATCTCTCTCCTGCCATGGGTATCTAAGAACGCCGAGACCTATATCAATTCCATTTTTACAAAATTCTTAGAAAATAACAACCTGCTTGACCTGTCTCAGAATGGTTTTTGTCCTGGTCATAGCACAGAGACTACTCAATAGAGAGGTTACCTGCCTTGCTTATTCTATAGGGCCCTCAAAAAGGATCCCGTTATTAGCACAACAAAACCGGCACAGACAGTTGCAAAAATAGTCCAGTATTCAACTGCTTTTATCAAAATTGTTTTTCATTTTTATTTTCATATAATCAAAATCAGTTAATCAGACAATTAAGGAATAAATAAATACCAAGATTACATTCAATAGTAATACATTACATGTACAATGTCCCACACACCTCAATCACAATAGTCGGTCATACTAACATACACTCAGATCAACACAAGCATTCACATTCTATAACAAACATCAACAAGTGCATCAGGGTGATAAAACTGCCACATGATGATCGAATGACAAGGTTTCATATATCATCGAGGGGGTAAGGGTAGTGACAATCAAGCTGCCCAAAACGAATTAAACGCCAACGCGCGTTTCTGTGTCTCGCACCAGCCGGGGCCACACCTTCATCAGGGCGAAGAAGGATAAGTGGTGTGGGACAAACAAACACACCTAAAATCACGGAGAAATACATTATCAGTAAACATTTACACAAACTATTACAGCAGCAATAAATTGTTAAGGCTAGAATTTTCTAGAAGCAAAAGTCAAACCCGGAGGAACATAATAGTTCATGTTTTAAATTAATTTAGATTAACACAGCCACCAGAGCTGAAATGATCGGAATAGGGTGCACTGAAAGCTTAAAAAAGGGAGAAAATGTGACACATAAACAACCCAAAGAAACAAATCAAAACATTTTTGTTATTTAAGATAGACAATATCCGATGGCCATACAACCTAACAAGAGATAGAAAAGAACCCGTACAGTATATTAAAAAAGTGAAAGTCACAAGCCCAACAGGCAGTGGTAAAGGGAAAAAGCTCTCACAAAACTCTATGAAAGGCTACCTGGGCGGAAAAAACGGATACGGTTCCCGCAGGTGAAGGCAGGATGTGAGATGAATATCTCCACTCCGGCAGAGAATCTGGGGTAGGGATCAAGAGATGGCATTACAAGTATGAGGAGGAAAAGTTTACAGAAGCCTTCAGGGAACATCGAGTAGACAGAAAAAATGATGGTACTCAGTCAAAACACAATACCCACCAGAGGTCATCCAGATAAATCACAATCAGGTTTCCATTCCAGCGATAACCAGGGGAGAGCTCCCAGGAGAGCCACAAGTCGATATCTATCGAGAGGCGGTAGCAGAAGGCTTAGGATAGGCCGATATCTTCAAAAGGATTCAGCTATTTCTATGTAACACAAAAAAAGGAGAAAGATAGAAGGTAGCGAAAAAATCAAGGCATCCTAGGAATAAGGAATGAAGACAAACTTTAGTTCTCAATATAGAACATATTTTCTTGGAGTATGCTGAATACTCATTCCAATACATGTAGAACCCCCCTCAAGTTATAGATATTAGGAGTTCCGAGGGGGGTTGACTAAGCAGCTCTTTGCAGCTAGCGAGCTCAATGAAAAAGAGCAGGGGGGGAGGGACCTACGGGCGGGAGCAGCCGGCAACCGACAACACTGCTTAATGAAATGACGGTCGGTTTAACATGGGGAAACGCCAGGGGATAAAAGCAAAATGGAAGTTGATAGGGATACGGGGCAGGGTTTCAAGGCGTTACCGGGCTGGCAGGATGATATGCAACATCCACCCGGCTCGGGAAAATAAATAACACATAAACGGCCTCGCGAAGGTCTAGGGAATCAAAGGGAAAATTAAGGTACCCAAGAAACTACCTACCAGGATATAAAAAAGGGGGCTGCTCCCTCCACAATTTTTTTTTCCAGAATGTAGCGTAGCGGAGATCACTGGGCTAGAATAAGTCAGAGAGGGGCAGGTCCATTTCAGGGATTCCCGGCGCCCGTGAGAACCAATCAGAAGTTTTGAAAAATAAAGAACAGACTAAAATGAATTCAACTCCCCGCTTAAAGCAGCGGAATTGAATTCTACGCTATGCTACATTCTGGAAAACAATTTGGGCACGCATCAAAATCAGTCCCAACAACACCAAAGATCTTTTTAACCCATCTGCCAGAGAAAACAACATCACACCCTCACAGGAGCTGTGAGACAACCTTTCCCACTTCTTACATTACAAGAGCTAAACTATATACAGAAACTTCAAATCTCAACCCAGACCTACAGACTTCCTTGACAGATACACCACCACTGTAACCAACACAAACCACACACTGACCCCTAGGAACATCCTCTCCACCCAGGACACCCCCTCCACCATGAAACCTATCCACTCTGGTGCTCCCACAGAACCATGCCCGCACCAAATCTTCAACCTGGGAAACCAAAGGATCGGCCATGAAATTACCACCCTACTCAACAACTCTATCACCACCACAATATTTCCCGATGCCTGGAAAAACGCTGAAATCAGACCACTACTCAAAAAACCCTCCCCCGACCCCAGCAAACTACAAAACTACTGGTCAATTTACTTGCTCCCTTTCCCAGCGAAGGTACTGGAAAGGATCATTAATAAACAGCTCATAACACATCTGGCGCAGAAACAGCTTCTCAATGCCTCCCAATCTGGCTTCCGCAGCAATCACAGCACTGAAACCACCCTGACCACAGACACCGACAACATCAGAACCCACCTTGACCAAGGAGAAACATCAGCTTTGATCTTTCTTGACCTGTAGGCAGCCTTTGACACTATATCACACCACACACTGATTGAAAGACTCCACCACATCGGCATCCAATGGGACGTGCTCAGATGAATCACCTCCTTCCTCACCCGAAGAACCCAGAGGATTCACCTTCCACCTTTCACCGCTAAACACAAAGAGATCATCAGCAGTGTCCCCCAGGGCTCATCCCTCCCCCCTTCAAAGCATATATGACTCCAGTGGACAACATCGTCAGATTCCACAATATCAAGATAATTTCCCAACTCACCCTCTCACTCACCAATGACCAACCACCACCAGAACCAAATTCCACAGATGCATGACAAACATCACCGACAACCTACAGATGGCTCGAGAAGAGATGGAGGAGCAACAAATCCCTGGAAGCCCATGTAGCCTTCAAATCGTCCGTCACCGCACACCACATTCTCCTCAAAACAACAAAGAAAATGACCCTTCAAGAAAGAATCAACGCCAACGCGCACTACAGCAATGAACTCTTTGCCTTAGTCAAGGAGTTTGCCAAGTCCAAAACCAAGACTACAGACATCCCACCCTCCCAAGACCTCTGCAACAAGCTTGGCACCTTCTTTCACCACAAGATCAAGCAGATCAATGATCCCACCCCCCACGAGACCCTGCTCATCTGGACCCCCCTCACCACAATGACACACTCAAGATCATGATGAGCATCCATTCTGGAGCCCCCTTGGATCCCTGCCCGCACCAAAGCTTCCACTGAGCTACCACATCGCTCCGAGCTCCGCCGCACCATCAACTGCTTCATCTAGACCGCCACCTTCCCTGAAGACTGGGAACACACCGAGATCAAACCCCAGCTGAAGAAACCCTCCCCCGATCCGACGGACCTCAACATCTTCAGACCCATCTCCCTGCTCACCTTCCCAGCTAAGGCCATCGAGAAAGCCACCAACGCCTTTCCCAATCTGGCTTCCGAAGCAACCATAGCACCGAGACCGCCCTCTTCACCGCTAAAGACGATATCCACTCCCTGCTCAACTGAGGTGAAAAAACAGCCCTCATCCTCCTGGACCTCTCAGCCACCTTTGACACCATCTCCCACCGCACCCTATGCACAAGACTCCACGACACCGGCACCTGCGATAAGCCCTGGAATGGATCCCCTCCTTCCTCACCTGTCGAATGCAGAGAGTCGGACTACCACCATTCCTCCCCGAACCCACAGAGATCAGCTGCTGAGAGCTCCGGGGCTCCTCTCTGAGCCCCACCCTCTTCAAAGTCTACATGGCCCTGCTCGCAGCCATTGTCAGGAACCACGGACTCATCATCGTCTCCTGCGCTGACGACACCCAGCTTATCCTATACCTCTCCAACAAACCCACAGTCGTCAGGAGTAACTTCCACAATGGAATGAAGGCCATCTCCACCTGATGAGAGACAGCTGCCTCAAGCTCAACTCAGACAAAACCGAAGTCCTCATCCTAGGCCCCACCCCTGTGCTTGGGACGACTCCTTGTGGCTCACCACACTAAGGGCCACTCTACCTGAAATGGACAGCGTCATCTGTGAGTAAATAGAGGAAGTGGTTTTAGTAATGTTTCCATCGAAGAGATCAGTTTTAGTACGGTATATATGGATACCCAAGTACTGAAATGTACCCGTACACCAGGCTACCGGTACCCCCATGTATACCCCAGGTCTGGAATGGACAGCAAGAATGGGAAGAGGGTGGACTTCGCTGCGTTAACCTTAAGCCCTGAAATTGTGGTGAATTGTGACACTGATGAGTCCAGTGCATGTGGATAGCACGAAGATCCCTTCCATATAGCAAGAGGTTGTCGGCATATAGGGAGATTGTATGTATGCCATCACCCAACGGGATGCCCATGTCCACTTGGGCGTGAGTAAATGCCGCCAAGGGTTCCACCACCAAGGAGAAGAGGAGTGGGGAGAGTGGATCTCCCTGGCGGGTCCCACGGCCCACCCGGATAAATTCTGATATGAAGGGCCCCGTTTTCACACGAATCGTTTGGCACTTATATAATAGCCGCACCAAACTGAGGAAATAGGGACCTATGCCAAACCTTGGCAGCACTGCAAAGAGGTAGCTCCACTCCAGTGAGTCATACGCTCTCGTAAGATCAAGCACAAGACATCCTGAGTAGGGGCAGCATATTAGGCTACCATGAAGTAGCGGCGAAGATTGAGTGCAGTGTTTCGGGCAGGGACAAATCCATTCTGGTCCGTGTGCACAAAGAAGGGTACATGGGGGGAAAGTCTGTTGGCAAGTGCTTTCGCCAGGATCTTATAGTCGGTGTTTAGGATCTGTAGGATCCTAGGGCCTTGGGATCCTTGCCTGGTTTCAACAGAGAGACAATGTTAGCTGTGCAAAGAGAGGGAGGCAGAGTTGCACTGTCTAGCGTGCTACATAAGGCGAATGCAAACGGGGTACCAGGGTCTCAGCATAAGTCTTGTAGAACTCTGAAGGGAATCCAGCAGGGCCGGGTGTCTTCCCTGATGCCAGGGAAGCTAGTGCTTCCCTGATCTCATCTTCCATAAGGGGGAGTCCAACACTTGGAATTGGCCAATGGATAAGGAGGGTAGTGGACAGAGTCTGGGAATGATTCTATTTGGTGAGAGGTGCCATGCGTATTAGATGTATAACGTGTGGTGTAATGTTTAGTCATGGCCTCGTGTATGCCAAGCTGCATGTATTTCATCTGTCCACACTCATCTCTTATTGCGTGTATGGGGCGATGTGGGTGTTCCTGCCTAATGAGGAAAGCAAGTAATCTGCCTGCCGTGTCTGATGAAGTGTGGGTGCAGACGGAGTGGGCCAAGTAATTGTGACAGCGTAATTTTTCAAGCAGTACCAGGCGGTCTGTCCGCAGTGACTCAAGCTGAGCCCATGTTTCGGGATGTGTAATTGACAGTGTTTCCCAGTGGAAGAGTCTCCGTTCAATGGAGGTGAGGGAGGTATCTAGCTGTTTGCGGATGTTCCAGGTTAGACCTAGGCAGTGCCCCCTTGTACTGGCCTTAAAGGCCTCCCACTCTAACAGGGGAGAACTGGCGGAGCCAGTATGATACTCGAGGTATCCGGGCATCGCTGTTTCCAAGGAGTTACGAGTCATTTGACCAGTATTTTACCTGACAGGCTGTTATGTATATGCCACTACAAGTAAAATAAAACAAGGAAAATCATAGCAATGTGGTATTGTTTCTCCTTTTTAATATAAACTTAAAGGCATAAATACAGGTTCAAACAAACAACAATAAAGATTTCTAGTCTACTCCTAAAAGACCTTTAGAAAAATAAAGAGGGCAGAATGATAAATACAAGAGGAATACAAAAGACTTTGGGCCTCATTTACAAGAAGCCTGCGCCGCCGAAGCGTCCCTTTTTATCATGCTCCGGTGCCATAGGCCTCTCAATCATATCTACAAGGCCTTGGAAAGCCATCCTGCGGGCCTTTTCATGGCCTCATAGATATGCTGTAAGGCAACACAGCGCAAGTCGCTGCGGTGCCTTACACTGCCTCTGGGAAGCATGCCATGGGTGTTGTGTTCGGTATTCCCACTCAATGCCCATGGTTTTTGACACATTCCCAGATTTACAACTAGGGCTCCCGGTTTTAATGTATTTATTTTTTTGTCATTTCCGTCTGTATTTATCCATATTTATTTTTCTGTCAACTTTATCTGTATTTATCCATATTAATTATGGGTATTGTGAAAAAAATAAAGCTGAAACTGGTAAATGTCCACATTTATTTAACCAATAAATAAGCAGTCATGCTTGAATGCCTGTCAGGTTTCAGTGATATGAACACCACCTGCAGAAGATAAATCAATGCACTTATATGAAAATATGGACGTTTCAGGATCAGCCTTGTGCGTATCTACTGCTGTTTAAGCATCTTTACTAAAATTCCTTTCGTTTTTTTTTTTTTTTTTTTTTTTTTTTGAAAAACCTTTATTGACATTTCAATCATTTACACGTATGGGCCTACAACCCCCCGGGGCCGGCCGCTAAGTAATCAGAACAATAAAAGCAAATGTAAACACAGGCGGCACCTCGGAGAGCAAAGTCTTCAATCCAATATATAGTCCGGCCAATGAGCCGCGCAGGTAGGACACCAGGAGAGAAAGGGTTTTTCATTTTATGATAGAACAAAACAGTAGGATCAGGTGCCAAACAATTTCCCAACAGCGATAAGGGGCAAGGATAAGAGACGTAAACAATAAGCAGCAATACATTGAATCAATGGCGCAGACACGGGAAAGTACGGATGGGGAGAAATATCAAAGATGGTTGCGCCTACAGGTCCCCGTACCTAAAGCCCAGCGAACCCCCCGGAAACTGTGGCACACATGAAGAGCAAACGATTCACAATAAGAGAGGTGTACCGCGCTGATCCCAGAAAAAGAAAGCAAAAAGAAACAGAGAAGAAAAAGGAGGCCATGGAAAAAGAGATAAAGACTAAAGAGTCCCCTCCCCCATCCCCCCACCCTGCACCTCTGCGAATGAGTATGGCCCCACCCCCCAGCAGTGTGCCTGTCGCCCTGGAACTAGACCCGAAATATAGAAGAGACAGGGAAAAAAGGAGTAAGAAAGAGCCCCCCCAGACGGGGGGGCGGAGAGAATGTAATAAACTGGAGGAGGGCCTTCAAAACATACCCCCGGCTTCTCCCTCCCGCACGGTGAAGTCTCCCCACAGCAAACAATTAGCAGCACCAAGTCGATCATATCAAAAAGGGGGGGGGGATGGGGAGCATTATGCACCAACTAAGCGAATAACCATGAGAGCACGCAACCATGAGTCCGCCTGTCTACTAGGTGACCACCCCCGAAGGATCAGCCTCAGCCTTGACCGCTCTTTGCGATTCTGCCCATGCCTGCCCCTCGACCCAGCACCATGTCCGATGTCCCAAGGTACAGGAGTGTCCAAAAACAGTCGGGAAGCGACGCACACAGGTGGGGTGGAAGTCTCTGAGCACCAGCACAGACCGCTTCATGGAGGGGCGTCTTTTCCAGTGCTGCCCCAGGCTCTGCACTGCACACAAGGTCGAGACAGGCTGAATCAGCCAAATGAGACACACGTTGCTGGAATTGTCCCTGGGCCGCCGGAGACCGCGCACGGGACAAGGCCACCATCTTCCGCTCAGGTCCAATACCTCCGGAGCAGATCAGGCCCACAGTTAGCCGACCACACGGTAGCATACTGTCCGGAGTGTCCGGCTGTACACTAATCGCGGGGGGGGCCGCAACATCTTCCTCCTGTGTGCAGTGTGGAAAGCCACTGTGTACCTGTGGACCAGCATGCCGCCACTGTCCCAACGCTGATACCACACCATCTAGCTTCCTCCCCAGGACCCCGGCGCCATGAGCCAAGGAGTAATGAAGGGCACCAAGGGCCTCCAGGAGGTCGCCGTACCCCAGAGCAGCTCTCTCCGATCGCTCTGCCACACTCCCGAAAGTCACACATCCCCAGTCCCGCTGCGTCCCAGCGGACAGGATGGTAGGCTGCATAGTGACAAAATGGCCGCTGGGAAAGCCCGACTCGTATTGGGGCCAGGACCCCGGGACCAACGCCTCAAGGTCCACGTCGCTGAAGACAGGGATCCTGGGGCAGGCACAGATTCAGCCGTTGCGTGGTCACGGGCAACAGTCGTCTCCGCCACGGACCAGCTCCCGCGAAAAGCCGGGAGCAGCCCGCAAGGATCAGGGCGAGCCAGGGACGGCGTCCGGGCAGCTCACCGTCAAAGGCAGGGGCAAACACCACAGAATCCGAGAATTGCACACCCGGGCATGTCCTCGGTGCGCAACGCTCAGCAGGGGGGAGCGACCACAGCAAAATGCAGGCCGAGGGGAGCACCACTCCGGCGGACCGACTCCACCCAGTCACCACAGGCCGCTGTTGTTAAACTGCCACCCGGCCAAGGCGTCCACTCGAGGTCCCGGCTTCGGGACCGCACGGGCCGCAAAGTTCAACCGCTGATTTCTCCGGCGGTACGGCAGTCAGAAACCTCGGAGTCACACGATCGGTTGCCACTTTCGTTTACGAACACGATCTCGTAGCGCAGAATAAGGATCTCATGCAGGATATCCGTGCGGGACGCGGAGGTTCACGGAGCGGGAATCTACGCTGCCGTCCCGGTCGCCATCTTGGCTCCTCCCCAATTCCTTTCATTTTTAACTCACTTACCTATCAATCCACACAGTTATTGGCCTGGCAGTCATGGCAAAGTGTATTTAGAATCATTCAAAAAGCACCCAATTTCCGTTTTTATCCACATTTAAAAATAAATACAGACAAGTAAATACATGTTTTTCTGTCTGTATTAATCTTTAAGAATCAGTAAAAACGTAAAACAGGGAGCCTTATTTACAACATAGCTGTAGTGTCCTGCGAGACACGTTCTAGTGTCTCAACAGGAAGCTGTAATCCCAGCCACTCCCTCGAGGGCTGGACACACTGCACCCCACACCCATCCATCACGGGTGTCACGAGTGACGTGGCCCCGTCAATAAAAGACCCCGAGTGCACGTGCTCGTGGCCAGTTACGATACTGCAGATCCCGGTGTCCGTCTCTGTCATTATCACCATGTGGGCCTGAGGCCCGACTTTACATTGGCGACGAGGTGGGTAGCTGACCCCGCATGCCCGCTGTTTCCTCGCCCCATGAGGAGGTAATGAGCCGCCGCAGTGACGGTGGTATTTGTCAAGGTTGGCATCGCGACGCGGCCCGGCATTGGAGGAAGATGACACAGAGACTGGCTGTCTCCCTCTGACATCGCCCGGCAGATGGAGAAGTGGACGAGCACCCCGCAGCAGCAGCATGAGCGCAAAGGAGAGCGCAAAGGAAAGCGAAAGTCTCCCCATCGCGCCGTGGTGTGGCCGCCACCACACTCAAGCAGTCGCTGCCACAAGTAAAGAACTCTGCGATCCATACTGAACAGCGCCCGAGAGCGGACCTGCCACCCCCGAGCCGAGTGCGCCCCCTGTTTCCACAGCTGGAAAGTAAGAAAGAGGAGGCGCCGCAGCGACAATAGTGTGCATACCCCCATGTTACTGCCCACAGCCACGGACGGCACGATGAGGCCCGGCCTGCGAAGGTAACGCACGCGGCCAGCACCTGCCCCACGGCACACTACGGCGAAATCTTTTGCACAGCTGGCGCCGAAAAGAGAGTGGCGAGTGCCCCCAGGCCCCTCCGTGTATGAAGCTCAAGCAACCGCACTGGCGCGGAGCTGCATCCAATACACGGGTGCGCGGAAGCACGAAGGTCGTCACCCGCCAGCTTTGCCATTGAGGAAGAAAACTGTGGCTGCTTTTCACCCCGGGTGGAACCTGCACCGATGTGAGCCGGGACAGAGAAGCACACGCCCGCGGGACCCGTACTGGAGGCACCTCCGTCGCGGCCAGCAAGCCGTCCAGCCCAGATGCACCGCTCCCAGCAATCAGGTGAGCCTGGGGAGAGCGCCGACCCCCTCAATGCCCCCAATGTGCCTGCCGCTGTACCCGTAGGCCACCACGAGCGCAAGGTCATGCGACCTCAATGGGCAGGAAATAAGTCGGATGCCCCCACCCGCTCCTTCTTACCGCCGAAGCACCAGGAAGCTCCTGCACGCGGACAGCTGCCCAGCATAGACGCGCCACAGAGGGATAGAGCACCGTTCGAGACCGCCGCCGCAGCCAGTAAAGAGGAGAAGCCTGCAGTGTCCAGAAGGAACTGCCGGGCTCTGAGATTGAAGCACAGCACTGCCACCTAGCGACCACGAGTAGCACTGCAGCTGCATTAACCAGGCACGGAAGGGAGAAACAGCCTGCAATGCGAAGCCAATAGCGATAACTTCATCAGGGCTGAACCAGGCTAAGCTGTAAGGAATGCCCAGACCCCACACAAGGGTAGGGCGCAGCTCACTCCACCCTAGCACCAAGTGCACCACTCAGTGTTCTCAGCTCCCGCACTGTGGCCATGGACAGTCACTGCACTGGCTCCCCCCAGCACCCACGACCTGAAGCAATCAGGGCAAGCCACCGCGACAGACGCAGTGCCACCTGGTAGCCCCCAGTCACAACGCGCTGAAGGACAGACATACTGCCTGGTCAGAGCAATCAGCCAGCAGTGCCCTGCGACTGTCAGCCCGAGCAGCACCAGAGACGGGAGGAGAACCCCTGACACCCCACTACCCTGCCAAAAGCGGCAGGATCAGCGAGAGGAGTTTGCGAAGAGCTCCTTGCAAGAGGTCTGCGCCGGCACAGCAAGAGAGCGGTCCTGCACGCTGACCGCCCGCCGCGACCGACGTCAGCAGATCAGCGTCAAGTGTGGCTACGCTGCCCAGACAGACCAGCAGTACTAGAGCACAGCATAGCGTCCGGCTCACCAGCCAGCAACGACAGCCAGCCAAGACAACAACGTCCCACAGGAGCTGCCCCCTAGCAACAGCACAAGAGGGACCGGTGCAGAGCACGCACCACACATGGCTGCCCAACGCCAATGCCAAGGAAGAGGACGCACCACCCGCTCCTGCTGGTGAACAGGTACAATCACAAGCTACAACACAGGCACGCAAGCTGCCAGAAGAGAACAATCGCAAGCTACCACACAGGCACGCAAGCTGCCAGAAAAGAACAATCGCAAGCCACAACGCAGGCACGCAAGCTGCCAGAAGAGAACGCCGAAGGCGAAGCGCACGTGGTCTGACGCGCGCAGAAGGCCACACCAATGAATCTGACAACATGGGCAGGCGCCCGGGAGATAGAAGCATCTCCGCAACAAAACACAGCTGAATGCAGCACAGAGAGCGACCACGTCCCCACTGCACCAGCGAAGCACAGGGTCCTCCTCAACCCAGCCTCAAGATGGAGTCGGCGGTGACCCACAACAGGCAAGAGAGGAGTCGCACCCGCAACGGGCAGGCGCCCGGGAGATAGAAGCATCTCCGCAACAAAACACAGCTGAATGCAGCACAGAGAGCGACCACGTCCCCACTGCACCAGCGAAGCCCTGCAGTGGGCTGAAAGCAGTACAGGGTCCTCCTCCACACAGCCTCAAGATGGAGTCGGCGGTGACCCACAACAGGCAAGAGAGGAGTCGCACCCGCAGCGGCCCGAAATCCACCCAGTGTCCCCCTCAGCACTACCTCAAGATGGAGTCGGCGGTGACCCATGACAGGCAAGAGAGGAGTCGTACACACCACGTGGCAGGCCGCCACAGCAACAGACGCTCCAACGCCAGCCGCACGCGACGGGACGTCACGTCGCCCGGCAAGCAAGGAGCGCGCTGACTCGAAGGCAGAAGCCGGCGCCATGACAGCGCCGCCTCGAGGTCCAAGCACAACGCCCTCGAAGAAAGAAAAGTGACAGCCCTGTCACCCTGAAAAACCGGAAGACACAGGTAGACTGAACAGACCGGAAAAAGGAGAAGGCCGGGGACTCACAGCAAGCCAAGAGCTCACCCTGACACATCGGACAGCCACCAAGGTGGACCACCGTCCCTGGACGCATCCTCACAGGAGAACCGAACGTAAGCCGCAGCAGTCGCAAACCGCGTCTCTCCACGACACGTCTTCAGGTGAACGGCCACTCCCCAAGCGTCGGCTATCCAAGTCAAGGGGCATCCCTGCTCCTGTCCGCAGATGCCATGGGTGAAGATCTGCCCTGAGTGTCCGTCCTCACACCGCCTCAAGATGGAGTCGGCAGTGGCCCCCAAGCCAGGCAAGAGAGGATCAACACACTCTACGTGTTAAGCCGCCATGGACACTCAACATCAGCAAGGCGGAAGCACGTGGCTACCCAGGTCCATCCTGACGTCCGAACTCTCCCAGCAAGTCACCAACACCGGTCATTCCGAGTCACCACATGGCTGGCAACCGTCACCCACGCCAGCCATCGGCACATGCGTCAAGCACCACTCCCTGAGTACCGATGGACTGGAGTCCGAAACCGTTGCCACACAAGCCGACTAAATGGAACCCAAAACCTCCTGTGAACCTGGCCTACACGGGAACCGCGGCAGCGAGTGCAAGTCTTGGCCAAGACTCATCCACCCGTGAGGGTCGTGCGTGCAACCAAGCAACGGCTCCTCGGCGGTCCGGCAGCTGCCCCCAGACGGCACACAAGCAGCGGCTCCGGCGCAGCCTTCCTACAGTCCCGCAGCAACCCCGACGACGGGCCTCCCCAGGCGGGAGAGCGAGAAGAGACATTGCCCCACCGACAAGGTACCGATCACAGCCAAGCGTTCCACAGGGACAGTCGGTCCAGCAACACCTCCGTGAACTTTCATGTTAGAACCCGTCCATGGTCATGACGCAGGCCACCAAAAGAACTAGTAGATCTC
Organism: Triturus cristatus; assembly: GCF_964204655.1. Taxonomy (NCBI): domain Eukaryota; kingdom Metazoa; phylum Chordata; class Amphibia; order Caudata; family Salamandridae; genus Triturus; species Triturus cristatus. Next base: position 868,831,392 of record NC_140586.1, on the reverse strand, counting down.
ACCACAGACCATCACCGACGTCAGCCAAGAGGAAGCCATGCAGGACCCGTCATTGTCAGCGAACGGACGGTAGGCAGCGGACGTCTCCAAGCCAGCGGTCGTGCCCTGAGTCCCTCAGGTTAAACTACGAGTGCCCGCGGAGAAGGTTCTGCTGCAAGCCAAGGTCACCAGCCAACGTCTGATGTCGTTCTGCCACCTGACTCGAGAAGCTGATGGACCCTGTGGTATTTCATCAACTGTGTTTTTCCCCACAGGTTGGACTTGACTCTTTGTTTTGTCCTTCAATAAAGTTGGGGAGGAATGTAGTGTCCTGCGAGACACGTTCTAGTGTCTCAACAGGAAGCTGTAATCCCAGCCACTCCCTCGAGGGCTGGACACACTGCACCCCACACCCATCCATCACGGGTGTCACGAGTGACGTGGCCCCGTCAATAAAAGAGCCCGAGTGCACGTGCTCGTGGCCAGTTACGATACTGCAGATCCCGGTGTCCGTCTCTGTCATTATCACCATGTGGGCCTGAGGCCCGACTTTACAATAGCGTGAATCTCGGAATGTGTCAAACCCCTGCGCTTTCCCTTGGGTGGCATAACGGTTGTTTTTGTGCCGAAATGTGTGCCTTCCTACACAAAAACAACCTGATTTCAATTCGGGCACCCTTGCGCCATGGTGCAAGGGAGCCTGCATTGGTGCTAGGCAGCCATTTGTGCACCAGCGCAGTGTAAGAGGACAGGAATGAGGTATATGTCATAGATACGCACATTGCTGCCCTTTTCTCTTGACGCAGACAGAGCAGCAAAGTGACGTGCAGCGCTTTCCTGCTTAAAATTGTTGTAAATGAGGACCTTCATCATGTAACCTGTTAATTGAGTTTCAGCTTTTGCCTCTCCAATATCTCAAAACATGTCAAAAAAGGCGGGTATTTTTTATATAAGTATAGAAGGGCAACTCGCCCCGAAGGTACTGGTGAGCTTTACATGAGCGCCAGTTACATTACACAAGGTGACATTCATTTTTGAGGTACAGAGAGCTGAACTGATTTCCCCAGAATTACAGAAAGTTGAGCTGATGCCGAGACTCGACCTCCACCAGGGGCAGCAACAGAAGTGATTCCGAGAGACTCCGCCTTCATTTTGTCTATGTTGAAAAACCACTCAAGGTATAAAATGACAGCCGGGCATTGAAAAAGTGGAACAGGATATCCGCTTACCCACAATCCTCTGTATAATATATGCATGCCCATGATCCTTTTCTCAATACTGCTTTTACCGCCTGGGTCTTCATTCTTTATAATCCACAGATTCATTTATAACTTATTTTGTTTAGAGGTATAACTATTTCTCTCGTAAATACTTTTTAACTGACGGTCATAAATGATAAGTAAGTCGACCTATTAAAGCAATAGTTTATATTTCGAGACTATCCGTTATCTAAAACGACAAATATTTTCTATGTCTTTTTCATACCTTTTGTTCACTTGCACTTTGTGTGGTAAGTGATGAATGGTAATAAGCAAATTATTGCAGGATCTCTGTAAATTTCAGAGGTCTGTTATCTAAGTTAACAAATCAATGGTACTGCTGAGGATGCGTTTGGATTAGGGGGGATGTTAGAGGGGTTCATTGCTGGGGTAAACATACCGATTGTAGTTCGGGCACTAGGCAGCAGTTAAAACAAACGGATTTAAGCTTGGTTGTGGAGGGATTTAAACACATGCGCGGCACACTATACCCACTTTCTCCTGGGAATGTTAGAGGGGCACCTGTAGGTGGATAGAGCTGAGGTGGTTAAATGAGGTTTTGGTGAAATACTCTAGGATCAAAAATGAGAAAAATATATATTTTTTATTAATAATTAATTAATGGGAATATCAGCATCAGAAAATGTAAATTTTATGGATTAAATACTTGTGCTTCCGAAACAAAAGGCGCATCGTGAGACGTCCGGTCGAGCTTGCCTCTACAATGTCAAAGTTTGAGGCCAACTGCGATTCAGGAGAGAGTATAAATAGATAAACATGCAAAAGAAAGACATATAGGGGCACATCAGCAACAACCGGCGATAATTATCGCTAAGCGCACTTAGCGCTAGGATAATTATCGCCGGCTAACGTGGATTTTTATCGCTGAGATAGCGTGCTCTAAGCAACGCTTATCTCAAAAAGCAATAAAAATCCTAGCGCTAACTGCCAAACATGAGATTATCGCTGGAAACACAGCGATAATCTCACGAAGTTTGGCGTTAGCTTGATGATAGGGCCTCACATACTTAGCCATGATATCCACCTTCCATAGGATATCATGGCTAAGTCAGTCCTGAAGCAGGCGTAAGGAAAGTAGCGATAACAGGGGTTATCGCTACTGTTCTCTCCGCTATGCTTCATAGCGTGGGGCTTGATGATAGGAGAAATGTCGCTTAGCGACATTTCTCCAGTCATGTTAGGTCAGGAACGCCCACTTTGCATCTCATTAGAGATGCAAAGCTGGGCGTTAGGAATCCAGACGCTAATGCATAATTCCATGAGAATTCCAATAGAAGCCCATGTTCACACCAGAACATGGGCTTCTATGGGAATTCTCTGCGGCATATTATCAAGCCCACTATCACCGCTTTAGCAGCAGTTTTCTGCCGCTAAAGCGGCGATAATGTTAACGCCGTTTCTTGATAATATGCCCCTCAGTGGTGTGGGCCAAGGTTGAAAATAAATATAGGTCCAGCTTCTCAACGGATCTGCGGGCAGTAGTATGCAATGTAAAGCTGAATGGTACAATACCAAAATGAAATAATTTGTTCTCCGGATGGGCCACATGTGAATTAAGACCAATAATTGGGCTCTCCGGGTTATTGAGTGGGTACCAACAGCCAAAAGTGACAAAAGCAACAGCCCCCCCCCCCCCCCCCTTTTGTTACGTATAGCTCAACATATCCTTCACATTTGAGCCATATAAAACAACCAAGGGGCATATTAACAAGCCAGGCGATAAAATTATCACCGCTTTAGCGGCAGAAAACTGCCGCTAAAACGGCGATAATGGGCTTGATAATATGCTCTATGGAATTTCAATTGAAGCCCATGTTAAATGTGAAGGACATCTAACATGGGCTTCAATTGGAATTCCATAGAGCATATTATCAAGCCTATTATCGCCGTTTTAGCGGCAGTTTTCTGCTGCCAAAGCGGCGATAATTTTATCGCCTGGCTTGATAATATGCCCCTAAGTGTGGACATCGGTGCAAAAAGTCATGGAAAAATGTCATGCTTAAGTAGTATATTAAAGTAATTCCTAAGATATTATTGTTTACCATTGCTGTGTTTGTGTTCTACTTCACAGAGTGCAGAGCGGTGTGGGTGATCGAACACTATTATCTTTCGAGGGCTACAGACAGAGCTGGTGGCAATAAAGGGGGAATTCAGCAATCCTCTTTCAACCTTCAAGGGTGCACTGCTTTACAGATTCAAATGTGCCGCACCCGGTCAACAAATGCTAATGTTGTGATCATTGACTTCAGTAGGAAACAACTTCCCAACTATAGGAAGGGGCAACTATTTTCTCATTGTAAGGAAATTCCTCCTAACTTGGCCAGGAGCATGTATGATATAAAGTGGGATACTCTTAGATTATTCCTAGGAGGTACCTGGCAGGGGCTCCATCTCAAGGGGGGAGGTATACAGTTGTCAGATACAACAATAAACAACCTCATGCCAAATCTTCAACAGAACATATGGGTAATATTCAATGCGAAGTGTTGTAGGTGTCTTAGAAGAATTGAGGCACAGCTATGGCAGGGGAGGGGGCCTTCCTGGCAGCGAAAGCTCCCAGAAAGGCTTGGCAGTATTTATATTTACAAAGTGATCCTACGTAAGATTAGCATTTGCCGAAGGGGAACAGGTCACAAATAGGTGACAGTCAGGACACAGGGGGTACTGGCAGGCTACCGCAATGGCCTTGGGGTTTTAACCGGAAGAAAATAGTCAAGGGCGGAGCCTGTGGCCTGGAAAAAGTTGGGAGGTGTGATGGCACCGGAAGTGTAAGGTCACCTGGTCGGGTTGGTAGTGATCCAGTGCGGAGTGCAAAATCCCTCCCTACTGTCACGGACTAAAAGATCTCACACATGCACTCTATCCATACATTCGCTGGTGGGGCCCATAACACCAACATACACTCACCATCAGTCCGTGCGAGAGGCGATTATCCTTCCAAGCGCTGAATAATGAGGGAGGAAAATACCACTTTACCCTAATGAGCAACAAACCTACAAACCCTTCTTATACTCACTAGGCCCTAGATTCCACATTTGGTATTCCCCTCAGAACCGGGACGGATCTGTTAGTTGTAGATTTAAGTGAATTTCTAATACTCTAATTAACCTTTTCATCAACACATTTCAATGAATAAACAACCCAACTCATTTCTGTAGATGTTCAAATCCAAATTTATATTAATATTGCAGATTAAATCATTCATTTGATCAAGTTGCCATTCATATTTACGTATTCTGGCTAAAGTCGTCCTCTATGTCAAATTTTGCAGTCTCGCAAATCTATGCCCATCAATTTGAGCAGATTCAGTTCATCAGGAGTTTGGGCATTAATTCAGTTCGTCAAAGATTCAGGCTAACAGCTGTCCTGCAGTGTCACCGTCCTCTCCGTCAGCATATCATCAGGAAATCGAAGGAGCGACTTCCCGACCTCTCTATTCTATGGGTTTTATAATAATTTCAATAGCAAAATGTAACAAAATTGAGTTTTAAACTGTACTGGGTCAAGCTCTCCGTTCCCATAAGGTTTAGTCCATGTTGTCAGCATACTTGCTGGTTCCGGTTCTTTAATAAAGTCTTTTGTCTGTAGCGCTGGCACCTTTCCCAGTAGCCTTGATAAGTACAGCTTGCCTGGGGTCAGGACATGGCCATTGTTGCTCATCTTTTAGCGCAGGCGCACTTCACCCAAGCCTGGTTCAGCGTCGGCAGTCGGGTTAGCCACCAAAAGCAGCCATCATTCGATAGGCCAGAATAGTCAACTTAAGCAAAAAATCACAAAAACTTATTTAATACATAGAAATGAATAATTAAATGTTATTCCCTTGCTAATACCCATATGTGTGTGTATTTATCTAGCCAAAGGATCACTCAATGCGGTTTATACTTACTAAATAAAGCACGAATCACAATTACATCACCAAAGCGACATATATCATGCAATGTTCTAATTATCTATCATTAGTATGCGTACGAAATTTAGTTCACGTAAATAATTAGGCCATGCAGATGCAAATCCCACGTGTATTTTGGTCATTAATAAGGTTGATTAGTTATTTCCACATCACTCCAAACCATTAGTACGATTATAATTAATTAATTAATCTAATTAATAAAACGACATGCAAAATGGGGTGGGTATACAAAATTTTGCATAACCCGCACCAGCAAGCCCCCCTTTGGTGATTTCATCACCACACCACCCAAAATTTTGTTCTGTCTTTACGGAGTCTTTAAAATGTTTTCTTGCTCTTAATCATAATTCAGTTTCACCTACGTCTTCTCTTTTTACTGATTCATACATACTCTCCTTCCACTCCTCCAATTCTATTTCTTCAATTTCTCTTTCTTGTTTCTGATCTTTTCTTTTTGAATTTTCACTTTTTATTCTTTTCTTATTTTTCTTGTTTCTACAGCACATACAACATAATCTTATCATTAAAACTATGCAGATTACACTTGTTAATGGAAACAATATTTTACCTATAAGAGTACTACCTATTTTCACTAAGAAATTCTTAATAGCAGCTATTTTCTTTCCAATTCTATCCCAAACACCTTCAACCTCCAGTGGTGCAAGTTCATCATGCAATTCAGTAATATTCTTAATATAAGTTTTCAGATCTTTACTTTCGTCAGGAATGTAAGTACAACAATGTTGAACTTTCAGCATTCCACAGACTCCACCCTCTGTTGCCAATAAAATATCATGGGCAAGTCGATTTTGCATTACCATAGCACGCATGACAACCAATAAAAATCCTCCAGCGGTACTTGTTGACAAGCGATCCACTACTGTTGACAATTTTCTAATTTTGTTTGCATTCAGAGTTATTCCCACTGCTGGTATCAATGCCTGAAAAATATCACCTACAATTTCTGCCCAAGATTCATTCTTGGTTCTAGCTAAATGATTACTTAAGCTATGTACACAGTGCTTAATTTGTGCCGGTGCTTTCCGGTGCTTAGCACCGGCACTTATTTCTTAGGGCCGGGTCTACAAGTTAAAATGCACTTGATAATAGCATGTGCTTTGTAGTGCAAGATAAGGGTCCTCTCCTCCCCGCACACGGACCACCAAAAAACAGCTGGTGAGGTGAGGTGACGTCCTTGCTGAAGCTCAGCATACGTAAATCATAGTAGCGTTAGTGCCCTACGTCCGCTGCCAATCAAATGCTGCATTCATGCTGTACGATGGATTATTAGCCTGGGCCCCGTCATCCTCATTGATGTTGAACCGGAAGTATTTCCTCCTGAGTCGGACTGACCAATGCACATTAAAGACCCGACTTTTCACCCGCCCCAGCATACTGCGCAGCTGCAATAATTGAAGGAAGCAAGCAGCGTGTCACGCAGTACCAGGCCTATAATTTAAAAAAACAAAATGCAGTAAGTAATTGGTAATTATTTCATGTTTGTTTTTTTGGCAACATGTGCTATCGTCGTCCGTCTGGTACTTTAATGTTTGAGGTATGTCACATGCTAGTAAAAGTGTCCGATGCTAGGAAAAGTGTCCGATCATATGTCAGGGTTTATTTGCAAAATGCCACTGCAGATCAGTGGTCGAAGTTGGCGGGATCGGCAGGGCACGGTGTGCCCCTACTTCTTTAATTCATTAGATCCCGTGCCCCTACTTTTCTCGTTTTAATAATGTGTCCCAGGACGGCAGAAATCACCAAGGCCTGGAGGGAAGGCTCGTCGTTCTCGCCGTTCGGGGACGGGCGATGGGCAGAGAAAGAAAAGGACTCTGTCTTTTCTTTCTTGCCAGAGAAGGACAGTGTCGACTTTTGCTCCTTCGCTGGCAGCTGATCCCCCCCTCCCTTTCTTCCTCTTGAAATCCGTGACTTCAAGAAAGGGTGCTCATCCTCTCTTTCCTCCTTTCGTGTATTTGTTCTGGGAATGCTAGGACACCATCTTCTTTAGTATACCTAACCCAATTCTCCAACCATATACAGGTATGATACCCATATCTCGCAGCCATAAAGGATGCAGGCGTTTTCGATGGAGGTAATAATTCACCCTCTCTTGTTTTGACATCTTTGTCCTTGTCAAACCAATTTTTAATCTTTCTAAACAAAGATTTTTTCTTTTTCTCTTCTTGGTAATACATTTTAAAGTTTACCAAACCTTTCTAATCCCTTCCGTAATACAACTGAATAGTACGATGTTTTATCCAATAACAGCGCGACTCACACTAACGCACCAATCCTGGAGCGTCTACGTCACTAGAATCCCTTCCAATCCTTGCGCGGCTCACACCAACGCACCAATCTCAGCGCGAGCTCTATTCTGATCCACTACCCAATCAGAGCGCGGTCTGTCTGACGTCAGTAGTCGCTGCAGTCTCTCCTGCTCTGTCTCCTGTCACTCGTCTACCCCTCCTTTACAAAACTTCTCAGTAGACTTCGTGTCAATTTCTTCAAAATCTATTAGTTACAACATATAAACATCTCCATTGTCTGCTTCGCTAACCAAAGAATAGTAAAAAAAAAATCTATTTCACAAGAATCCCGTCCTTCACTCACTTCTGTTTCAGTACGGAATTAATACTCTCGTTGACACAGTAGCACATCCCTCTACTCTGCCCTTCTAACATGTATTCATTAACTGTTTCCTCTAGGACTGCTCCAAAGAGTTTTACAATCAACTAAATACTTATACATTCACGCACAATCATACAAGAAAATATAGTACATACACACAGAATCCTGCCTTCCCGAGAACAGCGAACAGTCTGCCCTACTACAGAATTATAACGTACGTTAACCAAGCAGCTTACCTCTGCCCAGTCCTTCAGACAAGCTCAGAGAATACCTATTACTTCTCCCGCAATAAGCTTTAACGGTGAACCTTACGGATCCCTGGGACTTAAGACCAGAGTTTCACAGATAACCTTTGCTATCATACACACTCCTTTTATACCAGAAATATATTTCTAATAGTAACACACAACGATGTCACGTATTCCGAACCCAGACAATGTGACGCGCAACTTCAATTGTCACACGTTTTTCCTGCTTACATACAGGACCAACAATCCCGTCTTTCCCGAGAGCAGTATATACTTCCCTCTGCCCTACTACGGAACTGCTACTAGCTCCCAAGTTCCAGAAGCACTACATATAACTCAACATGACGACTCCAACATATAATATTAGTACATATACCAACATCAATCAATAATCAATAAGCCAATATACAAGCAATCTAATCAGATCAAGACAATCTCCAAAACCATCAAATTCTGCTACCAGGAAATTGATCCAGATCAGGGTATGCTAATTCTCCCTACTTCCACGGATAGAGTAAATTCACAGATACACGCACATACACTCATCATACGCTTGGGCCCATTTCACTAACATATACTCAATTACTCTATCAACGCTGAACCTGTGGAGAGAAAACCCTTCTAAACACCCTGCATCTGCACCAAGGTCGATAAGACCTAATTGGTACTGTCTTGAGTCATGATTTAAACAACAATCTAAACAACAATAATCAAAATAGAGTACTCAATAATTGACAAGAAATAACCACCAACACTGTATTAAAATAATGGTACTTTTATCTAAAATTAGTCAAAGAAAATCAATCAAAGCAAATCATTATTCTCATAATTACCTATTCTAGCTAAATGTCAAAATGGGTCAGGACAGGTCTCTCAGTAGAAGTCTCCAAGTCGCCATCCTCACAGCTACGATCCTCACCAACGCAGGTTTGGGAAGAAGTGGCAATAGACCCTCTCTAGACTAACAATATTCATAATAATTTTAACAAAAGAAAGCAACATAAAATGTTTTCAAGATCCGCTGAACCGCTGAGCAGAGCGAGAAGGAAAGGATGTAGCATCGCTACATTTGGAAAATCTCCGCTCAGAAAAATCACAAAAATAAAAAAAACGGAAGACGGAACTAAAATTTCAACTGTATCTTTTAATGTTCATATTTCCTCGGAACCAGCATTGTGACTCCTTTGTCCTCCAAGATTACTCAGATGTATTTGGATGTTCGCCCAGAGCTGCTGTCCTCACGGAAAACTTTTAACCAGGCGAAGACTGTGGTCAGATGACTCTCGACCAGGTTCAGCAAGGCCTTCTCATCACAAAATTCAGTCACTCGAGCATAGGCTTTAAACGTCAGCCATTTTACACTAGGCCAAAACGTATCATCTTAATTAAAAGAGACAAAAACAACGTTACCACATCATAGTGATTAAACAGTGTTAACCCCACTAATACCCTTATGTGTATGTAATTATCTAGCCTTTGCAACACACGAAAAGCATTAATACACGACGTTTTAAAAGCGTTTCGTGCTTTAAAATAAACAGCACTCAGCAACATTTATTTAATAAACATGCACATTTATTAATAAGCATATATATGCATCCCCACATATAATTTTTCTCTTATTAGTATGCATTGATTAATTATAACATTTACACAAAACAAATAATTGGTGATTAAAATTAATAATTTTTAAATTTCTTTCGACAATAGACAAACCAGAGCTTTTTAAAAAACCCGATAGATTTTCAACAGAAAACTCTGCTCCAGCATTCACACGAATCGTTTGGCACTTATATAATAGCCGCACCAAACTGAGGAAATAGGGACCTATGCCAAACCTTGGCAGCACTGCAAAGAGGTAGCTCCACTCCAGTGAGTCATACGCTCTCGTAAGATCAAGCACAAGACATCCTGAGTAGGGGCAGCATATTAGGCTACCATGAAGTAGCGGCGAAGATTGAGTGCGGTGTTTCGGGCAGGGACAAAGCCATTCTGGTCCGTGTGCACAAAGAAGGGTACATGGGGGAAAGTCTGTTGGCAAGTGCTTTCGCCAGGATCTTATAGTCGGTGTTTAGGATCTGTAGGATCCTAGGGCCTTGGGATCCTTGCCTGGTTTCAACAGAGAGACAACGTTAGCTGTGCAAAGAGAGGGAGGCAGAGTTGCACTGTCTAGCGTGCTACATAAGGCGAATGTAAACTGGGTACCAGGGTCTCAGCATAAGTCTTGTAGAACTCTGAAGGGAATCCATCAGGGCCGGGTGTCTTCCCTGATGCCAGGGAAGCTAGTGCTTCCCTGATCTCATCTTCCATAAGGGGGAGTCCAACACTTGGAATTGGCCAATGGATAAGGAGGGTAGTGGACAGAGTCTGGGAATGATTCTATTTGGTGAGAGGTGCCATGCGTATTAGATGTATAACGTGTGGTGTAATGTTTAGTCATGGCCTCGTGTATGCCAAGCTGCATGTATTTCATCTGTCCACACTCATCTCTTATTGCGTGTATGGGGCGATGTGGGTGTTCCTGCCTAATGAGGAAAGCGAGTAATCTGCCTGCCGTGTCTGATGAAGTGTGGGTGCAGACGGAGTGGGCCAAGTAATTGTGACAGCGTAATTTTTCAAGCAGTACCAGGCGGTCTGTCCGCAGTGACTCAAGCTGAGCCCATGTTTCGGGATGTGTAATTGACAGTGTTTCCCAGTGGAAGATTCTCCGTTCAATGGAGGTGAGGGAGGTATCTAGCTGTTTGCGGATGTTCCAGGTTAGACCTAGGCAGTGCCCCCTTGTACTGGCCTTAAAGGCCTCCCACTCTAACAGGGGAGAACTGGCGGAGCCAGTATGATACTCGAGGTATCCGGGCACCGCTGTTTCCAAGGAGTTACGAGTCATTTGACCAGTATTTTACCTGACAGGCTGTTATGTATATGCCACTACAAGTAAAATAAAACAAGGAAAATCATAGCAATGTGGTATTGTTTCTCCTTTTTAATATAAACTTAAAGGCATAAATACAGGTTCAAACAAACAATAATAAAGCTTTCTAGACTACTCCTAAAAGACCTTTAGAAAAAAAAAGAGGGCAGAATGATAAATACAAGAGGAATACAAAAGACTTTGGGCCTCATTTACAAGAAGCCTGCGCCGCCGAAGCGTCCCTTTTTATCATGCTCCGGTGCCATAGGCCTCTCAATCATATCTACAAGGCCACGGAAAGCCATCCTGCGTGCCTTTTCATGGCCTCATAGATATGCTGTAAGGCAACACAGCGCAAGTCGCTGCGTTGCCTTACACTGCCTCTGGGAAGCATACCATAGGTGTTGTGGTCGGTATTCCCACTCAATGCCCATGGTTTTTGACACATTCCCAGATTTACAACTAGGGCTCCCGGTTTTAATGTATTTATTTTTTTGTCATTTCCGTCTGTATTTATCCATATTTATTTTCTGTCAACTTTATCTGTATTTATCCATATTTATTATGGGTATTGTGAAAAAAATAAAGCTGAAACTGGTAAATTTCCACATTTATTTAACCAATAAATAAGCAGTCATGCTTGAATGCCTGTCAGGTTTCAGTGATATGAACACCTGCAGAAGATAAATCAATGCACTTATATGAAAATATGGACGTTTCAGGATCAGCCTTGTGCGTATCTACTGCTGTTTAAGCATCTTTACTAAAATTCCTTTCATTTTTAACTCCTTTACCTATCAATCCACACAGTTATTGGCCTGGCAGTCATGGCAAAGTGTATTTAGAATCATTCAAAAAGCACCCAATTTCCGTTTTTATCCACATTTAAAAATAAATACAGACAAGTAATACATGTTTTTCTGTCTGTATTAATCTTTAAGAATCAGTAAAAACGTAAAACAGGGAGCTTTATTTACAACATAGCGTGAATCTCGGAATGTGTCAAACCCCTGCGCTTTCCCTTGGGTGGCATAACGGTTGTTTTTGTGCCGAAATGTGTGCCTTCCTACACAAAAACAACCTGATTTCAATTCGGGCACTGTTGCGCCATGGTGCAAGGGAGCCTGCATTGGTGCTAGGCAGCCATTTGTGCACCAGCGCAGTGTAAGAGGACAGGAATGAGGTATATGTCATAGATACGCACATTGCTGCCCTTTTCTCTTGACGCAGACAGAGCAGCAAAGTGACGTGCAGCGCTTTTCTGCTTAAAATTGTTGTAAATGAGGACCTTCATGTAACCTGTTAATTGAGTTTCAGCTTTTGGCTCTCCAATATCTCAAAACATGTCAAAAAAGGCGGCTATTTTTTATATATGTATATAAGGGCAACTCGCCCCGAAGGTACTGGGGCGCTTTACATGAGCGCCAGTTACATTACACAAGGTGACATTCATTTTTGAGGTACAGAGAGCTGAACTGATTTCCCCAGAATTACAGAAAGTTGAGCTGATGCCGAGACTCGACCTCCACCAGGGGCAGCAACAGAAGTGATTCCGAGAGACTCCGCCTTCATTTTGTCTATGTTGAAAAACCACTCGAGGTATAAAATGACAGCCGGGCATTGAAAAAGTGGAACAGGATATCCACTTACCCACAATCCTCTGTGTTATATATGCATACCCATGATCCTTTTCTCATTACTGCTTTTACCGCCTGGGTCTTCATTCTTTAAATAAATCCACAGATTCATTTATAACTTATTTTGTTTAGAGGTATAACAATTTCTCTCTTAAATACTATCATGAGTAAGTCGGCCTATTAAAGCAATAGTTTATATTTCGAGACTCTCCGGTTTTGAAAAGATAAAACCATTCATACTTAGGAATCGCATATCGTTCGTTCACTTGCACTTTGTGTGGTAAGTGATGAATGGTAATTGACAAATTTTTGCAGGATCTCTGGGTATTTCAGAGATCTGTTATTTAAGTGTAAAAATCAACGGTACTGCGGGAAACAAGTTAAATTGACATTTGGTACTTCAGTTAGCGAGAAGACTGTGGTTGGATTAGCGGGGCGTTAGAGGGGTTCGCTTAGTTGAGGCACTAGGCAGCAGTTAAGGATACCCAGTTTACCCAGCAATAAATTAAAATAAAGGATTTTAGTTTGGTTGTGGAGGGATTTAAACACAAGCGCGGGTCACTCTACTCTCTTTCTCCTGGGAATGTTATGAAGTACCAGGGATTTTAGGACCCCAGCGGTGCCAGGGGTAGCACCCTATGACTTTGTTTCGTTGTTGGCATAGTATTATAAAATTCCACTCTCATGGTAATATAACAAAGAACTTGGCAAAGAAGCTGAAATATGAAAAGACATCTTTATTAAACTCAAATGAGTGAGACTACGTCGCACAGAAGCCTTAGCAACTGAATGAGGCAGTCTCCAGAACAAAAACCAGTCTTCCCTTTTATACAGAATATTACGCTTTGGGCAACACCGCCCCTGTTTCACAAGTGGTCATTCACATATTTTGGCTTCAAAGAAAAGGCAGAGTCATGATGACAATCCCACATTCCAGTTCGTTCAGCCCCCAATCATTTAACCCAGCAAGGCTCAGAACCCTCATCAGATATCAGCAGACCCCAATAAAACGGGCACCTCCTGCTCGTAAAACAAGCCATAAAGTAGGAAACAGAGTCAGATGTGAAAGAGATTAGCCGGAGGCTTGTGTGGGATGAAAAGGCTTTATGGTGTGTCAAACCCTGATGCTAATCACAGGTGGCCGTAGGACGGGAAGCTCGTGAGACCGGACTGACCTGGGGCAGCGGAGCCAAGCTGTACAGGTCAAAGAGAAGTCAAACAGAAAGTACATGTGTTCTAAAGGCCCGTACTTGTTTGTAATGTGTAGCCTATGTGAGGGCAACCATAAGATGGCCACCGCTCTAAGATGGAACCCATGAAGTCAATGTATAATATCGTATACATAGTGCATTTATCGATGAAATGTAATGAAAAGCACTTGTACATAACGCATTGGCCATTCGCGGTTCACTAATACCCGAATAGACAGGGGTAGGGCCCTGCCTCCTACGTGGTCCCAAATTTCAAAGTACCACAGTTAGAGGGGCACCTGTAGGTGGATAGAGCTGAGGTGGTTAAAGGAGGTTTTGGTGGAATACTCTAGGATCAAAAATGAGAAAAATATATATTTTTTATTAATAATTAATTAATGGGAATATCAGCATCAGAAAATGTAAATTTTATGGATTAAATACTTGTGCTTTCGAAACAAAAGGCGCATCGTGAGACGTCCGGTCGAGCTTGCCTGTACAATGTCAAAGTTTGAGGCCAACTGCGATTCAGGAGAGAGTATAAATAGATAAACATGCAAAAGAAAGCCATATAGGGGCACATCAGCAACAACCGGCGATAATTATCGCTAAGCGCACTTAGCGCTAGGATAATTATCGCCGGCTAACGTGGATTTTTATCGCTGAGATAGTGTGCTCTAAGCAACGCTTATCTCAAAAGCAATAAAAATCCTAGCGCTAACTGTCAAACGTGAGATTATCGCTGGAAACACTGCGATAGTCTCAGGAAGTTTGGCGTTAGCTTGATGATAGGGCCTTACATACTTAGCCATGATATCCACCTGCCATAGGATATCATGGCTAAGTCAGTCCTGAAGCAGGCGTAAGGAAAGTAGCGATAACAGGGGTTATCGCTACTGTTCTTGCCGCTATGCTTCATAGCGTGGGGCTTGATGATAGAAGAAATGTCGCTTAGCGACATTTCTCCAGTCATGTTAGGTCAGGAACGCCCACTTTGCATCTCATTAGCTGGGCGTTAAGAATCCAGACGCTAATGCAAGGATTCACGCGAGAGCGTGACCTTGCTAATTAGGCGATAAAATTATCGCCGCTTTTTGCCCAAAAACGGACGCAAAAGCGGCGATAATTTTATATCGCCTGGTTGCTGATATGGCCCATACATAGGAAAGGTGTATCTTTTGCACATAGGGGCAGATTTACAAGTCCCTTGCGCCACTTTTGCGTCCCATTTCCCATGTTAAAAGTGACGCAAAAGTGGCGCAAGGGGCTTGTAAATCTGCCCCATTGAGTCTACATAATGGAGTCATTACAAGAGGGAGGGGTTCTGACAATGTGAACCTTCTGCAGGTGGGTTCACACTGACAATTGCAGAATGATGAAATGCAAAGCACATTTTGTATCATGGTCCGGAGTCGCTCACAAAACGTGATTATAATAAAAATAAATGAGAAACACTAGTTCAGCTATAATGAGTATCTCTTGGTGCCTTCTTCCCCAGCATGCCCACACCAGTGTAACATAGGTCCAGGGGAGGGAGGTGTACCATATACTTTAGAAGGTATGTGGGATGGCATAACAGGTTTGTGGTTTATGCAACAAAAGCGTTTTCACATACAGGCATTTGAAGGAGTCAAAGCTTGCTAAACGGCTGCGAAAAGAGATGATTTCTAGTGGGGTTTTTATACTATGATACCAGTATTGAAATATGGAGGGATGCACTGTCGGGTTGACAAGGTTGTTATCAAAGAGGGCAAACACGATAGCCGATTACATGTTAAACAGGAGTTTTCTCCACAGATTCTTCACTGTTCACATGTTAAGAAAGTAAAAAGAAAAAAAAAACACAACCAATGAGTCTCTAGGGCATAGAGAAAGAAAGAGCATGCAGCCTGGATGCAATTAGCTACTACCCAGTGATAAGAGTGAATAGGTGAAGCAGGGATCAATTGGTACTAGAAGCAATTTAAGTGCATGCAACAGAGCCAAAGAAAACTGCTAAAAAAAGAAATAAAAAATAATTTCAAGAATAGTAAAAGGAATTTAGGCAGCATGAACGAAGAGGCATAGGGATGCTCCAACGACATAGCTGGTAGGAGGGCTCAAGTGTTGGAGTACAGCCAAAGACCACAGCTGCTGCAAAGTCCTGTGGTCATGTGGAATGAAACATAAATATTAAGGGGCAGATTTATGACGACTGGCGCATCCCTGCATATCAGCAGGGATGCGCCAGTTATTATGCGCCACAGCTGCGCCACCATGGATGCGCTGCATTTATAATGCGGCGCACCATGGGGCAAAAACGGCACAGATGCGTGACGCATCTGTGCCGAAAAGTGTCGCATTGCTGGAGTTGCGTCGCAAGCGCGACGCAGCTCCAGCAATGATCTGGGGGGCCCTATCTCTACAATGCTGCGTCAATCCTTGCGCCTGCTTCAAGCAGGCGCAGGGTTTTGCCGCAGCATGGGCCTAAAAGTGACTGAGTGAAATCTTGTAGATTTCACTCAGCCACTTTTAGGAGGCGTTCCTGCGCCGGAACGCCCCCACCTGCCCTGGAACGCCTACATGTGGCGCAGGGCTATACAACGTGACGCATCTGGGAGATGCGTCACGTTTGTAAATACCCCGCACCATGGCGCGGGATTTGCGCCGCTGCTGCGTCACAAAAGTGACGCAACGGCGGCGTCAATGAGGCGCAAGTCAAACATAAATCTGCCCCAAAGTTGCTTTTCTTTATAGGTTATCAGCAGCAAAGAGTCTAGTCAGGTGGCAAGAAGGGTATTGTTCAGAAGCTGGGTAAAGCATTGCAGGAATTAGGAGCTCAGTAAAAGGGCATGGCGGAGAAGGATGTAGTGGTTGGAACAAAGCAACAGTGCCGGCGTTGTGTACAAACGTTCGCAAACATTACAGCTAGAGCTTCAATTTCAACAGACAATTTTAAGGAGTTGGTGGGCAGGGGGCAAATACTTTGGGGCATATTATCAAGAACGGCGTTAACATTATCGCCGCTTTAGCGGCAGAAAAACGCTGCCAAAGCGGCGATAATGGACTTGATAATTTGCCCATGAGAATTCCAATAGAAGCCCATGTTCACACCAGAACATGGGCTTCTATGGGAATTCTCTGCGGCATATTATCAAGCCCACTATCACCGCTTTAGCAGCAGTTTTCTGCCGCTAAAGCGGCGATAATGTTAACGCCGTTTCTTGATAATATGCTCCTCAGTGGTGTGGGCCAAGGTTGAAAGTAAATATAGGTCCTGCTTCTCAACGGATCTAAAGCTGAATGGTACCATACCAAAATGAAATAATTTGTTCTCCGGATGGGCCACATGTGAATTAAGACCAATAATTGGGCTCTCCGGGTTATTGAGTGGGTACCAACAGCCAAAAGTGACAAAAGCAACAGCCCCCCCCCTTTTGTTACGTATAGCTAATTCAGACAGCACAACATAGCCTTCACATTTGAGCCATATAAAACAACCAAATTAGCAGGTGACCCTGGCTGAATCACTGTATATAGCATAGGGATGTACAGCCCTTACTTGGCTCCTGGCTGGGTACATGTATAAAAGGCAGGAGTCGATCACTAAGATACCTCCTCACCCACAAATATGGGATGCCAGAAGCTCAGGGGGAACTTTGGGGCATATTATCAAGCCAGGCGATAAAATTATCGCCGCTTTAGCGGCAGAAAACTGCAGCTAAAACGGAGATAATGGGCTTGATAATATGCTCTATGGAATTTCAATTGAAGCCCATGTTAAATGTGAAGGACATCTAACATGGGCTTCAATTGGAATTCCATAGAGTATATTATCAAGCCTATTATCGCCGTTTTAGCGGCAGTTTTCTGCTGCCAAAGCGGCGATAATTTTATCGCCTGGCTTGATAATATGCCCCTAAGTGTGGACATCGGTGCAAAAAGTCATGGAAAAATGTAATGCTTAAGTAGTATATTAAAGTAATTCCTAAGATATTATTGTTTACCATTGCTGTGTTTGTGTTCTACTTCACAGAGTGCAGAGCGGTGTGGGTGATCGAACACTATTATCTTTCGAGGGCTACAGACAGAGCTGGTGGCAATAAAGGGGGAATTCAGCAATCCTCTTTCAGCCTTCAAGGGTGCACTGCTTTACAGATTTAAGGGGCATATCAACAAGGGCTTTATCTCTGCTTTTTTGGCTTTAAAAGCCAAAAAAGCAGAGATAAAACTAGCACCCTATCAACAACAGGGTGCTAACACGCAAATTCGCATGTTAGCACCCTTTTACTCTACGCTTCCCCTTGCATCTCTAATGAGATGCAAAGGGGGCGTTCCAGAGTAAAATAATAGGAGAAATGTCGCTAAGCGACATTTCTATTATCAAGAATATCGCTAACCCTGTTAGAGACAAAAAAAGCAGCGCTAACCGCGGTTAACGCTGCTTTTTTACATCTGCTAATTTTACGACTTAGCCATGAAATCCTATGGAAGGAGGATATCATGGCTAAATTTGCCTGTCCCTATCAACAAGGTAACGTGAGATTATCGCTGGGTTTCCAGCGATAATCTCACGTTAGCCTGTTAGCGTGTAGATTTTTATCGCTATTGAGATAAGCGTTGCTAATAGCACGCTATCTCAGCGATAAAAATCAACGCTAGCCGGCGATAATTATCCTAGCGCTAAGTGCGCTTAGAGATAATAATTGCCGGTTGTTGTTGATATGCCCCCAAATGTGCCGCACCCGGTCAACAAATGCTAATGTTGTGATCATTGACTTCAGTAGGAAACAACTATAGGAAGGGGCAACTATTTTCTCATTATAAGGAAATACCTCCTAACTTGGCCAGGAGCATGTATGACATAAAGTGGGATACTCTTAGATTATTCCTAGGAGGTACCTGGCAGGGGCTCCATCTCAAGGGGGGAGGTATACAGTTGTCAGATACAACCATAAACAACCTCATGCCAAATCTTCTACAGAACACATGGGTAATATTCAATGCGAAGTGTTGTAGGTGTATTAGAAGAATTGAGGCACAGCTATGGCAGGGGGGGGCCTTCCTGGCAGCGAAAGCTCCCAGAAAGGCTTGGCAGTATTTATATTTACAAAGTGATCCTACGTAAGATTAGCATTTGCCGAAGGGGAACAGGTCACAAAAAGGTGACAGTCAGGACACAGGGGGTACTGGCAGGCTACCGCAATGGCCGTGGGGTTTTGACCGGAAGAAAATAGTCAAGGCGGAGCCTGTGGCCTGGAAAAAGTTGGGAGGTGTGATGGCACCGGAAGTGTAAGGTCACCTGGTCGGGTTGGTAGTGATCCAGCGCGGAGTGCAAAATCCCTCCCTACTGTCACGGACTAAAAGATCTCACACATGCACTCTATCCATACATTCGCTGGTGGGGCCCATAACACCAACATACACTCACCATCAGTCCGTGCGAGAGGCGATTATCCTTCCAAGCGCTGAATAATGCGGAGGAAAATACCACTTTACCCTAATGAGCAACAAACCTACAAACCCTTCTTATACTTATTAGGCCCTAGATTCCACATTTGGTATTCCCCTCATAACCGGGACGGATCTGTTAGTTGTAGATTAAAGTGAATTTCTAATACTCTAATTAACCTTTTCATTAACACATTTCAATGAATAAACAACCCAACTCATTTCTGTAGATGTTCAAATCCAAATTTATATTAATATTGCAGATTAAATCATTCATTTGATCAAGTTGCCATTCATATTTACCTATTCTGGCTAAAGTCGTCCTCTATGTCAAATTTTGCAGTCTCGCAAATCTATGCCCATCAATTTGAGCAGATTCAGTTCATCAGGAGTTTGGGCATTAATTCAGTTTGTCAAAGATTCAGGCTAACAGCTGTCCTGCAGTGTCACCGTCCTCTCCGTCAGCATATCATCAGGAAATCGAAGGAGCGACTTCCCGACCTCTCTATTCTATGGGTTTTATAATAATTTCAATAGCAAAATGTAACAAAATTGAGTTTTAAACTGTTCTGATTGGCTGATCAGGGGTCAAGCTCTCCGTTCCCATGAGGTTTAGTCCATGTTGTCAGCATACTTGCTGGTTCCGGTTCTTTAATAAAGTCTTTTGTCTGCAGCGCTGGCACCTTTCCCAGTGGCCTTGATAAGTACAGCTTGCCTGGGGTCAGGACAGGGCCATTGTTGCTCATCTTTTAGCGCAGGCGCACTTCACCCAAGCCTGGTTCAGCGTCGGCAGTCGGCGTTAGGCACCAAAAGCAGCCATCATTCGATAGGCCAGAATAGTCAACTTAAGCAAAGAAACACAAAAACGTAATTAATAAATAGAAATGACTAATTAAATGTTATTCCCTCGCTAATACCCATATGTGTGTGTATTTATCTAGCCAAAGCAACACTCAATGCGGTTTATACTTACTAAATAAATTACATCACCAAAGCGACATATATCATGCGATGTTCTAATTATCTATCATTAGTATGCGTACGAAATCTAGTTTACGTAATTAATTAGGCCATGCAGATGCAAATCCCACGTGTATTTTGGTCATTAATAAGGTTGATTAGTTATTTCCACATCACTCCAAACCATTGGTACGATTATAATTAATTAATTAATCTAATTAATAAAACGACATGCAAAATGGGGTGGGTTTACAAAATTTTGCATAACCCGCACCAGCAATCCCCCCTTTGGTGATTTTATCACCACACCACCCAAAATTTTGTTCTGTCTTTACGGAATCTTTAAAATGTTTTCTTGCTCTTAATCATAATTCAGTTTCACCTACGTCTTCTCTTTTTACTGATTCATACATACTCTCCTTCCACTCCTCCAATTCTATTTCTTCAATTTCTCTTTCTTGTTTCTGATCTTTTCTTTTTGAATTTTCACTTTTTATTCTTTTCTTATTTTTCTTGTTTCTACAGCACATACAACATAATCTTATCATTAAAACTATGCAGATTACACATGTTAATGGAAACAATATTTTACCTATAAGAGTACTACCTATTTTCACTAAGAAATTCTTAATAGCAGCTATTTTCTTTCCAATTCTATCCCAAACACCCTCAACCTCCAGTGGTGCAAGTTCATCATGCAATTCAGTAATATTCTTAATATAAGTTTTCAGATCTTTACTTTCGTCAGGAATGTAAGTACAACAATGTTGAACTTTCAGCATTCCACAGACTCCACCCTCTGTTGCCAATAAAATATCAAGGGCAAGTCGATTTTGCATTACCATAGCACGCATGACAACCAAAAAATCCTCCAGCGGTACTTGTTGACAAGCGATCCACTACTGTTGACAATTTTATAATTTTGTTTGCATTCAGAGTTATTCCCACTGCTGGTATCAATGCCTGAAAAATATCACCTACAATTTCTACCCAAGATTCTCTCTTGGTTCTAGCTAAATGATTACTTAAGCTATGTACACCATCTTCTCCTCTATCCATATGAAAGATTTTTGGAAAGACCAGGCCTACGTAACTTGTGCCATACCAATGGTCTGGCAAATGATAATATGCCCTGTTCCCACAAATAAAATATAATCCAGGAAAGACTGGATCTCTTCCACCTTTAAATCCCCATCCACCCATGATTCGATATCTATCATGGCACTCACTATTACCTAGAAAATAATTATCATACGCAGTTTGATTCCTTCGAATGCAAAATTTCCCTTTCTGAGGCCAATCTAAAGCTATAGTTGGACTAGCTTCTCCTTTCAAATGTTTTTCTTTCTCTATATCCCAGATTGTTTTCTCCACTTTCCCTTCTGCTGCTTTTCTTTGCATTTTCAATCTCTTTTCCTCAACCATGTCTAGGAATGTCTTTTCCTACTTCTTCAAACTGCATGTTAAATTGTTTCAAAAAAATACTCTAATGTTAGTTCCTTAGCTTCTAAAAAGAATTCACCTAATACCTTAGCAGGTTTTACTTTGGTTGATTTATTTTAAGAAGGCACTTGCGCAAAAATGTTATCTACATCTGAAAAATATTATTCTAATTTCCCTGTCTCATAAAACAAACTAGCTATTACACTACATTTTATACCATACGTTGCCGGAAGGTGATGATATGTCACTCCCTCAGAAACAGATGCAGGTAACTGCATACATACGTAGCAGTCCCGTACGTCCATTGTCTTTACATATTCATACAATAATTTTGAAAACACATTATTAGAAAAATCTGTTATTGACCTGTCTTTATGCAAATAATTTTTATCTATTCTAGTTGGAACTACCTTTGGAATTTTCCCTATATTAGTTTTGTTCTCACTATGTCTTTCTAATGTATCTATAGTAGCCTTAAAAGAAATGACAAGAGCAAGGATGCTCCATAAAAGCATTAATAGTCCTGTACAACAACAACACATTTTACACCATCTTTTCATGAATGTACATCTACCTTTACTACTTTCTATGTTAGCCATCTTGTTAAAATGGACCGTGTCTTTTGACTTAGCCTCTTTTACTTCACAACTAGTTTTTCTAACCTAAGGGTCTAACAACTATTTGGTTCTACCAGTCACTATTTTTAATTCAATATCTTGTTTTCTTTATCAATAGTTTTCTTAACTTATTCAGTTTGGCATCTCATCGTTCTTCACTCTCCTCTCGTCTTCCAAATATGGATTTTCCTGAACTTCCATTTCTTCTTCTCCAATGTCGGACAAGAGAACTCTCAGGATTTCCGATTCTATTTCATCCTCAACTACTTTCAGTACAGTCTCCTCTGGATTTCCTTGACTATCTGCCTCTTCTCCCTGTTCAGGCGGAGCCACGTACGTCCATTCCGGTGACTTATACTTCTGGTTAGGTTTCCTTGTTCTTCTACTCTCTTTGTCTTCAGTTAATTTGTCTTCTTTTGATTTTTCTTGACTTGTCACTTCATTCACCTGTTCAGCTCTTGGTGAATTCACTCTTGTCAATCGATATCTCAGTTTCCTTATTTTATTGGGCCAAACATCATCTCTTGCAACTCTTTTTACTTTACTTCCTTTGTCATTCTTTTCATTCCTCTAAGCTCTCTTTCTTAGAACTCGACCTTCAGGTATTTCATTTTCACTCTCTTCAGACTCTGTCTCAACTTGCTTTATCTTTTCAGCAACTTCTTCTTCCACCACTTGTTTTGTTTTCCCTACTTCTGTCCCTCCTCGGGTCTCCGGCTCGCAATCTTCCTGCTGGCTACTTGTCCCTTCTCCTAACTCGATGTTGCAGTTCCCTACACCTCCTCGGGGGTATTCCCCAGAAATCTGTCCCTCTCTCTCTGTACCTGTCCCTTGTTCACTTAGATTTGTTATTTCAGGTGGAATTTCTCTCAGTCTCTCATCTGGTACTTCCTTTTCACGAATTTCTTTTGTTGCGTCTTCAGTACTTTTTCCTCTTTTCTTCCTGTGTTCCTTCTTGGAACCCTGCGCTTCTTGCTCGTTTCCAGAATCGTTAGATTCGGAAATCTGCAATCTTCTTCTCAGAGCGATACTTCTGGGGACTAAAGCTGATCTTTGTCCTGTTTCCCCCCTTTCAGAGTTTCCTTGTGTCTTTGACCCTTCGTCATCTGATTCAGTGCTTGATTCTGATTCATCAAAGTATTCTTTTCCTGTGCTGTCCACCGGATTTGGAATTCTCAATGTATGACTGGCATGGATCCAGTTTTTCAGTCCAGCACACTTCACAGCTGTGGTCGTGGTCAGAATGACTTGTCGTGGTTTTCCCCACCTTGGAACCAGACAATTTCTTCTTCTGTGGACTTTTATCCTTACCCAATCACCTGGGCTCAGATCATGGGCTTGCTTCTTTTCAAGTTTGGTGGCATCTGGTCCAACCTGATGAAACACAGAATGAACTGCGTCAGCCAGGCCTTTACAGTATTCCAACAACATGTCATCAGAAATTGTCATCAGCTTGTTGACTGGTATAAATACATGTCTCATTGCACGTCCCATGATTATTTCATGAGCACTCAATCCTATAGTTCTGTCTGGTATGGCCCTTATTGTCATGAGTACTAGAGGCAAGACATCAGGCCATTTCATACCTGTGGCCAAACACATTTTCCCTATTCTATTTTTGATAGTACCATTCATCTGTTCAACCACACCAGAAGCCTCTGGTCGGTAGGCACAATGGAGTTTTTGTTGTACATTCAATGCTTCACAAATTAATCCTACAATCTCATTATGAAAATGTCCTCCTCGGTCTGACTCAATTGTCACTGGGAACCCGAACCTGGGGATGCATTCTCTCAGCAGTAGCTTGGCTGCTGTCAACCCATAATTTCTTCTTGTTGGGAATGCTTCCACCCACCTGGAGAATAGGCAGACCACTACCAAAACATACCTCAATCTGTTACAGGGAGGCATCTCAATGAAATCTACTTGCATTCTGGTGAAAGGCCCTCCTTCTCGACCTATTGTTCCCAGACTCACTACTGTCTTCCTTCCAGGATTGTACTGCTGACATATTAAGCATCTCTGACAAAGACTTTCTGCCACAAGTCTGAATTTTGCATTGTACCAGGTCTGCTTAAATGGCCTGATCATGGCATCTCTCCCAATTTGTCCCTGACCATGATACATTCGTGCCATGGTAGACATCATGCTATCAGGCATAACTGGTCTTCCATCTCGATAGACCCACACATGATCCTTTCCCCTTGGGGCACATCCTGCTTTTACCCACTGTCTCATTTCTTCATCTCCTGCCTCATCCTGCAATTGTTTTACCTCTTCCCAAGTTCCCACAATGTTAGTGAACATCAATGAGCAAGAAGACATTTCTCTTTCCTTAGCCCGATTGACCGAATTCTGATTCCGTGCACAATACTGTGCCATGTCATTTGCATACCTGTTCCCAGTGGCAATATAATCACCACCTTGACTATGTGCAGCACATTTTACAACAGCCAATTGTTTAGGCAGCTGTATCGCCTCAAGCAATTTTCCAACCACTTCTGCATTCTTAATGGGAGTTCCACTCGAGATCAGGAAACCTCTTTGTAGCCATAGTTGGCCGAAGTTGTGGACAACTCCAAAGCCATACTGGCTGTCAGTTATCACAGTCACTCTCACACTCTTTCCAATCTTGCATGCTCTAGTCAAAGCCACAAGTTCTGCTAATTGGGCTGTTTTCACTCCTTTCAAATATGATGCTTCAATTACTGCTGCGACTGTGCATACTGCATACGCTGCACTTAACACTCCTTCATCCGTTCTCAAACATGACCCATCAACGAACATCACAAAATCACTTTCTGGCAAAGGTACATCTTTTATGTCTGGTTGTGGTTTGGTACAAAAATCAAGTACGTCCAGACAATCATGATCAACTTCGTGTCTTACCTCCACAATCTCCGCATCAGGCAACAATGTTGCAGGATTCACATTCACACATCTTGCAAGACTCACATTAGTTGCACCTAATATGACCTTCTCATACTTAGTCAGCCGACTGTGTGACATATACTGAGTACGACTCCTTGTCAACAGAATCGCTACATCATGAGGCACGAACACTTTCAAAGGATATCCCATCACAATTCCTCCACTCTGCTCCAAACTTCGACATGTTGCAGCCACCGCTTTCAAACATCCAGGTAAACCTACAGCTACTGGATCTAGCATTGATGAAAAATATGCAATTGGTCGTCTCATTTTACCATGTTTCTGGGTCAACACCGAAAGTGCACATCCATTTCTCTCACTGCAATACAACTCAAATTCTTTCTCATAGTCAGGCATGCCTAATGCGGGTGCTTCACACAAACCATCTCTCAATTGTCTAAATGCTGCCAATTCTTCTTTGTTTAATTCAAGGGGATCTTTTACATCACTTCTCGTCAATCGCACCAAAGCTTTGCGATCAAGGAAAAGTTTCCAATCCACTGACGGCAGTACCCTACCATTCCCAAAAACATTCTCACTTCTCTTTGAGTCATGGGAGCTCTCATTCCTTTTATTATTCTGATTCTGTCTATGGTTATTTTTCTTAGTCCTTTCTCAATGTTGTGTCCCAGATACTGCACTTCCTTCTTACAAAACTGTAGTTTTGCGGGTGACACTTTAAGTCCTCCACCTGCCAAATGATTCAGCAAGGCTATTGTATCTACCTCACAGGCTTCACGTGTTTTTGAGGCTACTAAAAGGTCATCAATATATTGAACCAATACAGAGCTTTCTGGCATTTCTAGACTCTCCAAAGATCTCTTTAACAACTGATTGAATATTGAGTGGCTCTCTGTATACCCCTGTGGGATTCGGCACTATGCCAAAATACGCTCACCAAAACGAAATGCAAAAATTTGCTGACTGTCATGGTGCAATGGGATGGAAAAGAAAGCATGACACAGATCAATTACTGTGTACCATTCTGCATCATGGGGAATCTGATATAAAATCACTGATGGATTCGGTACAATGGGACAACATGATACCACAATTTTGTTCACCTTTCTCAAATCTTGCACTATCCTAAATTTCCCATTAGGCTTTTTCAGTCCCATTATCGGTGAATTACATGGACTACTCATTATTTCTCTCAAGATTCCTTGTCTGATCATTTTTTCTATTATAGGAGTTACACCTTCAATTATTTCAGGTGTCAATCTGTACTGTGGAACATTTGGATACGTTACTCCTTCTTTTACAGTTATTTTGACTGGATCTACATTTCTCATTAGTCCTACATCCTCCCCAGTGAAATCCCAAACCTCTGCCTTTACAGAGTTTCTCAGTTCTTTTGGTAATTCATCAGGGTTGAATACAGCATATGTTTCAGTAACTTTACTTTCTCTGTTAGCTAGGGTCATTTTATACAATACATCATCATCTGGTGTTTCAAAAGCTATTCCATCCGGAGTACAAAATATAGTGCAATTCATTTTGCACAACAGGTCCCTATCTAATAAAGTCACAGGACTTGTGTCACACACCACAAAGCGGTGCATTTCTGAAAATGTCCCTATGCTGACTTTCCCTGGTTCTGTAAGATATGTCTTAATTTGCCTGTTGGACACACCAACTACTTGGATCGTTTCATCCGAGATAGGAAGATTCTTAACATCAGCTGATCTAACAGTTGATCGAGTAGCACCAGTATCCACTAGGAAAGTAACATTTTCATCATTAACCCTCCCATCTACAAAAGGTCCTGTCTGGTCTACTTCTAGAGTTGCTCCAAGTACGCACTCTTCTTCCTCCCTTCGGCACCGTCAATAGCCCTCTTCTGCGTCACTCTCATCGCGTTGCAGCCAATACTGCGAGACAGCGCTAGCGCGTGGCAGCTTATTTACCTGTTCTTCATTGTAGAATCCCGATTCACTACTATACTTCTGTGTGTTTCTGCTCTGTGGAAAAGGCGGCTTTGGCACCTGATTCTGTGGGGGAACAACTTGCTGCTGTTGTTGCAGTTGACCACTCACCTCCTGCTGCACTTGTGGGTTCAATGATGGATTTTCATTGTTAGTACTCGGGGAAAATTTACACTCGGATTTCCAATGCCCTATCCTGCCGCAATTATGACACGGACATTTCTTTTTATCTTCTTCAATGTTCCCTTTTTACCTACCATTATTAAATTTTGGCTTGGTCCCTGCTTGTTCCACCAATTGTGCTTCCTGTCTCTCCGCTACCTTTACCTGTGCCCACATTGCCTTTTCCTTTAACTTCCGCTGTTTTGCTTCAATTTCATCTCTGAAGTATTTAGCATGTCTCAATACTTCATCTATTTTCTTGTTTTGCCAATCTACCGTATGCTGTTTAATCATATCACCAATTTCTGGTCGTAGACCATATACAAATCTGTATACAAAATGGCTCAAATCTTTTTCACTCAAATTCTCGTCTCCGCTAAACTGCTTAAAAGCTTGTATTAGCCTCTCGTAATATGCATGTACTGACTCTTTACTTTCCTGGTGTGTTTGATCAATTTTTACCCAGTCTGTTTCTTTAGGGGGCACTTTATTTTTCAAAAATACCATAACCTGCTCATACTTCTTCATTACCTCGGGGTCTGGTGCTCCTGTTTTAGGATCCTCTTTGGTTGGCCAATTTATCATTAATTTGCATTCTGACCATAGATCTGCTGGGACAATTATGTCAAACAGACTATTCAAATCAATCCATAATACTTTAGGCAATTTCACAAATCTGTCTACCTGTCTGTACCACTCGACGGGCTTTTCGCGTAGTCGAGGGCAATCATTCGTAAAAGACAAAATATCCTGTTTCGTCCATGGGACATGTACATATCCTCCTCCTGGAATTTCTCTCATAGGGCATTCTGTCACTACCTTCTCCTTTTCTCTTACAGGAAAGGCTGAAAATGTCTTATCTGAGGCATCATCGTGTTTTCTATACCACCTGCTTCTCCATTTATCCACGTCTCCCCATTTTCTCAGTAAAATGATTATGTCCTTAATTTGACCTATTCGTCCTGTGGTGTTCATATTCTCAATATCCTTTTCAGTGAATTCTACCCGATAAGGTTGCTGTAAGGCTTTTACCTTTTCAATATCAATACCCATTTCATTTGCTACTTCTTCTAACCTTTCATGCAAGTTTTTTGCTCTCCAGGTCACACTTTTGCACAGAAATAATAATTCTTCATCCTGATAGGTTTTCAATTTTTCTGTCGGGATCGTCCCTACGATTAATTCTTCCAGTACCATTCGTAACTTGGCCACATCAATTGATTGGGATTCTTTGTCTTTCCTCTGCAAGCTTCTCAACCATTCACTATGGTCTTCCAAACCAGTACCTATATCCTCTACCACTTCTTTGTCTTTCTCGTTCGTTCATTTCGTCTTCCCATTCTGTCAAAGCCTCAAACTGTGTCGGTCTAGGTCTTGGTTCCAAATTCATCATCTTTTCCCGTAAATTTCTTAAAACCGCCAAATTAAATGAACCATGCTCTGGAAAAGCCAATACTCCGTCGTCCTTGGTGTATCTCACCCAGTTATCTAACCAAATACAAGTATGATACCCATATTTTGCAATCATGAAGGATGCAGGGGTTTTCGGTGGAGGAAGTAACTGTCCTTCCCTAGTCTTAACTGGTTTGTCCTTCTTAAACCACTTCTTAATTCTCCCTAACCAGGTTTTCTTCTCCTTCTCTGGTGGGTCGTAATACATTTTCTTGTCTTTCGCGCAGCGCTAGTCCCTCTTTACAACTGTACCGCTAGTCTATCCAATCACAGCGCGACTTCACACTAACGCATCAATTCAAAGCGTCCACGTCACTGTCACAGTCCTCGAATCCTAGCGCGACTCACACTAACACACCAATAAGGAGCGTCTACGTCACCCTGTTTCTTCTCCAATCCTAGCGCGGCGTACACTAACGCACCAATCCGGGCCGTTTCACAGTTCTGACCGACTGTCCAATCCCAGCGCGGTCGTTCTGACGTCAGCAGCCGCTGCGGCAGCTCCTGCTCCTGCTTCTGTCTACCTCTCCTTTACAAATCCGCTCAGTAAGTTTTTGTTTCAATTTCTACACTTCTGTTAGTAACAACATGGAAACATCTCCATTGTCCGCTTTGCTAACCAAAGAACAGCAAAAAGACCTTTCTCACTAGAATTCCGTCTTTCCCGAGAGCAGCGCTTACCTCTGCCCTACTACGGAATCATTACTTCCGTTGATAAAGTAGCACATCCCTCTACTTCACCCTTCTAACAAGCATTAGCTAATTGTTTCTCTAGTATTTCAGACACATAGTTGGAGACCCAATGCTCCTGAGAAATAAACCCAGTGTTTAGCAATCAACCCAAATGCCTTTACATTCACACTCGTTCACACCAGAAAATGTAGTACATTCACACAGAATCCTGTCTTTCCCGAGAACAGCGAACAGTGTGTCCTGCTACAGAATTATGTCAGACGTTAACAAAGCAGCGCTTACCTCTCCTTTGTCCTTCTAACAAGCTCAGAGAATACCTATTACCTTTCCAGTGATAAGCGTTATCGGAATGCCAGTTGGATCCCTGGTACTTAAGACCAGAACTTCACAGGTAACCTTCGCTATCATACACACTTCTCTCACACAGAAAATGTCTCTAATGGCAACACACGACGATGTCACCGAATCGAACCCAGACAATGCGCTGTGCAACTTCAGTTGTCACACGATTCCCCTGTGTACCTACAGGGCAACAACAATTCCGTCTTTCCCGAGAGCAGCGCTTACCTCTGCTCTACTAAGGAACCGTTACAAACTTCCGACTTCCTACATCCCAGAAGCCGTACCAACAACATTAAACTCGACGCAACTCAACATAGAGTGTTAGTACATAAATCAATACCAATCAATTACCAAAATCAATAAGCAATGTACAAGCAATAATCACTAAACCAAACAATAACAAACCATCATACTGCTACCAGAAAAACTGATCCAGCGCGGAGTGCAAAATCCCTCCCTACTGTCACGGACTAAAAGATCTCACACATGCACACTATCCAAACATTCGCTGGTGGGGCCCATAACACCAACATACACTCACCATCAGTCCGTGCGAGAGGCGATTATCCTTCCAAGCGCTGAATAATGAGGAAGGAAAATACCACTTTACCCTAATGAGCAACAAACCTATAAACCCTTCTTATACTCATTAGGCCCTAGATTCTACATTTGGTATTCCCCTCATAACCGGGACGGATCTGTTAGTTGTAGATTTAAGTGAATTTCTAATACTCTAATTAACCTTTTCATTAACACATTTCAATGAATAAACAACCCAACTCATTTCTGTAGATGTTCAAATCCAAATTTATATTAATATTGCAGATTAAATCATTCATTTGATCAAGTTGCCATTCATATTTACCTATTCTGGCTAAAGTCGTCCTCTATGTCAAATGTTGCAGTCTCGCAAATCTATGCCCATCAATTTGAGCAGATTCAGTTCATCAGGAGTTTGGGCATTAATTCAGTTCGTCAAAGATTCAGGCTAACAGCTGTCCTGCAGTGTCACCGTCCTCCTCGTCAGCATATCATCAGGAAATCGAAGGAGCGACTTCCCGACCTCTCTATTCTATGGGTTTTATAATAATTTCAATAGCAAAATGTGACAAAATTGATTTTTAAACTGTTCTGATTGGCTGATCAGGGGTCAAGCTCTCCGTTCCCATAAGGTTTAGTCCATGTTGTCAGCATACTTGCTGGTTCCGGTTCTTTAATAAAGTCTTTTGTCTGTAGCGCTGGCACCTTTCCCAGTGGCCTTGATAAGTACAGCTTGCCTGGGGTCAGGACAGGGCCATTGTTGCTCATCTTTTAGCGCAGGCGCACTTCACCCAAGCCTGGTTCAGCGTCAGCAGTCGGGTTAGGCACCAAAAGCAGCCATCATTCGATAGGCCAGAATAGTCAACTTAAGCAAAGAAACACAAAAACGTAATTAATACATAGAAATTACTAATTGAGGGAGGAGCCTAGCGCGCAACCAAGATGGCCGCGTAGGTGTGAGGCTCCCGAGGACCTCCGCGACCTCCTACAACTATCCTGAAATTATCCTGTCCCAGATGAGGGCACTGTGTTGGTGAGCCTGAGCTGAGGTGGCACCCGTTTTCCGCTTCCAAATCGGACCTCGGACACCGGCGTGAGCACCGATCGAGGTTTGCGGCCTTCTCCTCGCCGAACCCCGGATTTGAGCTGTGGGGCGATCCGGAGACAAAGTGAACAACAGCGGCGGGCAGGGCTTGGCGACTCGCGTACCCCGCACTTTCACTTTCGCTTTCGCACCCCCCTTGCTGTCTCTGCGAGGTTGGGTCGCGGGGCTTTGTGTGTCGGTGTGGCCTCGCTGGGAGATCCTGCCTGCCCGCCGGCTGTGATCCACCCCGCAGATCTGAGGTGCCCCCCCCCCGGAGCCCGTGAACCGGCTTGCCTGCCCTTCACGACGTGGCTGCTGCGACCAGGAGACTGGGACCATGGCCACGAAACAAGATGGTGACCGGGCAAAGATAAAATTGATCCGGCGTGGCGCAGCCCATCAGTCAAACAGCATGGACCGCTATACCCTCCAGAAGGGATCTCCCGAGGTGCCACGCAGATCCCCTGAGGGCCCTACTGATGCTCCTGATCTGCCCACGGATCTGACTCTGCGGGATGTCATGGGCGCCATCGCCGAGATGAAGGCCTCGGTGGGCCAGCGTTTTGATACACTGGCGCAGAAGATCGACTCGGTCCTCGTGGATGTTGGCCTGGTGAGGGCCGATCTTTCCAAAACCAACGACCGAGTCGATTCTTTGGCCCACACCGCATTGGGCCTTACGACAGATGTGGCGGCCCTACAAACGGAGGTGCGCCGGCTTGGTCAGGCGAGTGCGCTGATGGATCGCCGCCTGGAGGACTCCGAGAGTCGGGCCCGGAGGAACAACATCCGCATCATCGGGGTGCCTGAGGGACGTGAGGAGGCGGCGGCGGACCTCTTCGTGGAGGACCTGATTGTTACCCATCTCCAGCCGCGGGGGCTGAGTAAATTTTTCGCGGTGGAGAGGGCCCACAGGGTTCCCGGGGGAAGGCCTAAGGTCGGAGCCCCTCCGAGACCTCTCAATGCCCGGATTTTCAATTTTCGGGACAGAGACGCTATCCTGCAATCCTCCAGACTACAGGAACCGGTTAGACTTGAAAATATGGACGTTAATTTTTATCCTGACTTCACCCCAGCGGTCCAGAAGCAGAGACTGAGCTTCCTCGGGGTCAAACGCCGTCTTCGGGATATAAACCTCAAATACGCTATGCTTTTCCCAGCTAAGCTGCGAGTGGAGGTGGATGGTCGCACGCACTTTTTTGATCGTCCCGAAGCGGCCGGGGACTGGCTGGACACTCTGTCTGGGGATCGGGATCGGGGGGGGCGGGGGGGAGCGGTGGGGGGAGAGGACTCGCCGGATCAGAACTGAGGGATTAATATT
Organism: Triturus cristatus; assembly: GCF_964204655.1. NCBI lineage: Eukaryota > Metazoa > Chordata > Amphibia > Caudata > Salamandridae > Triturus > Triturus cristatus. Next base: position 868,798,712 of record NC_140586.1, on the reverse strand, counting down.
AGGCCTCGCTCGGGACGAACTTGATGCCACTTTTGACCATGCGTCTGTTCGTGTAAGTTCCCCTCCTATGGTTGTGTGGGGTCTCTTGGGGGTTCTCCCTCCTCCTCTGGGGGTCTAGTTAGTGCAACTATCTATGGGGCGACAGGCACACTGCACGTTGGGGGGGCTGTTTGGGCTCATGCAGGGGTGCAGGGAGGGGGGAGTTTTGTTGGGGTGGGTGGGCAGGGATGGGGTGTTGTTCGTTTTTATCACAAGGCAAACCTTTTTTTGTGTTGGTTCTAAGGTGCTCTCGGGGGGACGAATGATGGCTTCTGTGTATGATGGGGGGTAGGGAACTAACTTTGTTGTCTTGGAACGTTAATGGGCTGGGGGACAGGATTAAACGAGGTGTGGTCCTGCAGTTTTTGAAGCGACTCTCGCCCGATATAGTTTTTCTGCAGGAGACACACCTTATTGGCAATTCCTTCTGTGCCATGAATCGGCGTGGCTACCGCCTAGTGGCCCACTCGGGCTTCACGTCAGGCTCAAGGGGTGTGGGCATCATGGTAAAGAACTCGCTCCCATTGGAAATTGATGAGGTGCTCCACGATGATAGGGGACGTTACACTGTCCTGGTGGGGAGATTGGAAGGCAAAGTGATTGTCTTGGTGTCAGTATACGTCCCACCGGGGCTGCAGTCGACCACCTTTGCAGACCTGGGGCGCCTCCTCCTTGGACTTCCGGGGGGGCTTCTGGTGGTGGTTGGGGCGATTTCAATGCGGTGGTTTCTGGGACTGTGGACCGTCACCCCCCTAGGGACTTCCCCCGGGCACAGGCGTGGCTATCCGGCCTCTTGGATACCCTGGGATTGGTGGACTGCTGGCGCTTAAAACATCCCACGCAGCTGCAGTACACTTTCCACTCGGGGGCCCATGGTAGTCTCTCACGGCTTGATTATGTCCTTGTCCCGGCGGCCTATGTCGGGAGGGTGGGAGAGGTGCGCCATTTGGCACGGGGTATCTCGGATCACTCCCCGCTCCTGTTACATCTCGATGTCTTTCCGAGGGGTGAGGGTAGGGTAGTCCCAATCAATTCCTGGTACCTGCGCGACCCCACCATTCGCGCTGACTTGATTAAATCCCTGCAGCGATATTTTGATGAGAATGTGGGGTCCGTGCCTTCGGCTATCTCCCTGTGGGAGGCCTTCAAGACAGTTCTTAGAGGGGAGGCCCTATCCCTTATTTCCCATGCCCGGAGGCGCGAGCGGGAGGAGGTGACCCGGGTGGAGGCTGAAATAGCCGAACTGGAGGGTAATCTAGAAGGTGGGGTGACGGATGCTGCACAACATGTCCTCCAACTCAAGCAGGCGGCCTATAGGGCCCTCGTCACGGAGGCGGCCAGGGGCCTCAGTAGAGAGCAACAGGGGCGACTGTATGATGTGGGTGATAAGGCTGGTAAACTGATAGCGTGGTTGGACAAAAAGGAGAGAGCGAACCGGGTGGTCCCGCTGATTGAGAAAACGGATGGTGTGTGTGTAACTGAGCCAGAAGAAATTGTCTCCTGTTTCGCGGATTATTTCCGCGAGGTGTATTCCCCGGTCTCTTCCTGCTCTGAAGAGGATTCCCGTGCCCTGCTTAGGGATATCGCGCTGCCTTCCCTTTCGGAGGAGGACAGGGTGTCGCTGGACGCCGCCCCCACCTCCGACGAAATCGCCCTCGCCATACGTTCGGTCGCTTCTGGCAAGGCCATGGGCCCGAATGGTATCCCTATCGAGTTGTACAAGTTGCGACCGGATACACTGGCGCCCCACCTCCGCGCAATGTTCCTGGCGGCCCACTCGCTGGGCTCCCTCCCGCTGGACCAGCGTCTGGCTACAATCGTGGTGATCCACAAGGAGGGGAGACCTCGGGACCGGGTTACATCCTATCGGCCTATCTCGCTACTGAATGCGGAGCCCAAAATTCTCGCCAAGGTACTGGCCAATCGGCTGGTCGGCGTGGTGGGCGATTTGGTTCATCAGGACCAGTCTGGCTTTATTCCCCATCGCAACACGGCCCTTAACCTGCGGCGTTTGCATGGGGTGCTCGCACGTGTCCCATTCATACGTGAACCGGCCATCTTGGCGTCCTTAGACGCCACCATGGCGTTTGATACGCTTGAGTGGCAATATATTTGGGCGATGCTTGCGAAGTTTGGATTTGGCCCAGGGTTCATCAGCTGGGTCAAATTGTTGTATTCGGGCCCATTGGCGCAGGTGGTGGTGAACGGAAGGGTATCGGCCCCGTTCGAGCTGGGCCGGGGCACGCAACAGGGCTGCCCCTTGTCGCCGCTCCTGTTTGCGCTTGCCTTGGAGCCCCTGGCGGAGTGGCTGCGGTGGCATCCCTCTATCCGTGGTCTCCGCTGGACCCCTGAGTATGAGGACCGCGTGTCCCTATACGCTGATGACATCCTCTTGTACCTAGCCTCCCCACGTAAATCACTGATAGTACTGGTTGATGTTTTGCATTCGTTCGGTCGCAACTCCGGCCTTGTCATCAACTGGGCGAAATCCTGTGTGTATGTGCTCTCTGGGGAGGCTTCCATCCTCCCGCGGGGCTGTCCGATCCAGATCGCCTCGCGGGGGTTCAGGTACCTAGGTGTCTTCATTACTCTGGACCCAGAGGCCCGCTACGAACGGAACTTGCTTCCCCCCCTCCAGCGCCTGAAGGAGGACGTCGCGCGTCGGCGGCGCCTGCCGCTTTCGCCGCTCGGCCGGGCGGCATTGTTCAAGATGATGTCGTTGCCACGCTTCCTGTACGCTTTGCAGAACACTATGGACTTAGTCCCGGCGCGCTACTTCCGTGAGGTGGAGAGTCTGCAGCGCCGCCTGTTCTGGGACGGGAGGCCGCGTATTGCCCTGGCGAAGTTGACGCTCCCATGGTATGACGGGGGGATTGCCCTCCCTGATATTAAACGGTACTATTGGGCCTCCCAGCTAGCTGCAATTAACCATGGCCTATACGGGCCCGCCTTAAACCCGGCGTTTGAAATGGACAAGATGCTATTGCCAGGTGGCGACTATAATCGAGCGCTCTATTCTAGCGCGCCCGACGCTCGTCTGACGGGCCCCACGCGTGTCATGGTACAAGTGTGGCACACGGCCAATGCAGCTATGGGGTGGAAGGACCGTTTGACCCGGGCGTCACCACTATACGCGTCTGAGCGGTTGGGCTCCCTGTGGACCTCTAAGGGCTTCGAGAAGTGGGACATAATCGGCATTAGTAAAGTGGGGGATCTCTGGACGAGGGGAGGATTTAAAACGTTCGAGATGCTGCAGACGGAATTTCAGTTGCAGGGCAGTGAATACTTTCGGTATTTGCAGGTCCGTCATGCGCTGGGCTCCGTCTTTTCGGACGTCGCCTCCATCCCGGAATATTCCCCCCTGGAGGACAGAATGCTGGATGGGCACGTCCCGGACAGCACGATCTCATTGATATACAAAAAGCTGATTAACGACCGCTCGGGCCTGTTAACCGCCCTTCGTGCGGCTTGGGTTGCCGACGGGCTGGAGTTGGACAAAGAGGACTGGACCTCTGCGGTGGCCTCCCCGAAGGAGGTGGCCATACCGGCTCGCTTTCGCTTCGTCCAGCTCAAGATACTCCACCGGGTCTACATGACGGGGCCAAAGCTTCTGCGTATGGGCTATGCTGAAGATGGGTTGTGTAAGCGTGGGTGTGGTGCTTTGGGGACCTTTCTGCATATCTTGTGGGAATGCCCGGAGGTGGAGCGATTCTGGCGTGGTGTGCATGAGGTCTTGCGAGTGGTTACGCACGCACGTGCTGCTATTTCCGATTGTGGGTTGCCTTGTGGGTGTGGTTTTTCTTGTTGTTTTCAATTTAAAATGAAACCGTATAGTGAGGTCCGGCTGCTGTGGTTTTTGACGTTGTTACCTCCTGAGCATGCTCCTCTGCAACATCAAGTGTATTATAAATGTACGTCTTATGCTCCTATCATTGCTAGCGGCCGGCCGGAAGGTTGTAGGCCCATACTTGTATATTCTTGAGACTTGTAATAAACGGTTTCAAAAAAAAAAAAAAAGAAAAAAATTACGAATTAAATGTTATTCCCTCGCTAATACCCATATGTGTGTGTATTTATCTAGCCAAAGCAACACTCAATGCGGTTTATACTTACTAAATAAAGCACGAATCACAATTACATCACCAAAGCGACATATATCATGCAATGTTCTAATTATCTATCATTAGTATGCGTACAAAATTTAGTTTACGTAATTAATTAGGCCATGCAGATGCAAATCCCACGTGTATTTTGGTCATTAATAAAGTTGATTAGTTATTTCCACATCACTCCAAACCATTAGTACAATTATAATTAATTAATACATCTAATTAATAAAACGACATGTAAAATGGGGTGGGTATACAAAATTTAGCATAACCCGCTCCAGCAGTAGCAGATGCTTACCCGGAAGGAAAGGCATGGTGGCACCGGAAGTGAAAGCTCACCAGGTCGGGTTGGAAGCAGATGCTTACCCGGAATGAAAGGTGTGGTTGCACCGTAAGTGAAAAGTCACCCGGCCGGGTTGGAAGCAGATGCTTACCTGGAAAAATGTGTGGTGGCACCAGAAGTGAAAGGTCACCCGGTTGGGTTGGAAGCAGATGCTTACCCGGAACGAAACGTGTGGTTGCACCGGAAGTGAAAGGGCACCCAGTTGGGGCTGAAAGCAGAGGCTTGCCCAGAGTGGAACTAAAGGATGGCCGGCACTGAATGTAGGGAACAGTGCTTCTGGCTATGGTACAGAGGACACAGGCTTCCAAATAAATTGAAGTAAGGCATGTTAAAGGATCGCTTGTAAGTTTAAAACTGCCTAATAAACTGCAGCCTCAATTCTGCCATAACGTGAAATTGGTGTGGTCTGAGTTTGTGGGATCCGGGTGGGGCGACCAGGTGGAGGGGTGCCTTCGCTATGTTTTGGAATAATACTTTCCTGTAAACAGTAATTCTTAAAATTTCGGGCAGTGTATCGAATACTACTTGAATGCATGTTCCTTGTAGTAGGAATCGGTGGTGGAAGAGGTGGGACCACCCACACTACTTTGTGGTGCTGCTGCAAGTCTCTTTCTAGGGCTCGTGCACTGTCTCTCGAACCGAGACATGGTGTATCTATCTGCTTTGTGGTTCTCAGCCAGCCCATAGGCTTGCCATTTGCCTGCTCCTACTTGGCTCCATTAGTTCTTCTCCTCATCTCTGCATGCATCCGTCATGCCTCTTGCAGGGGTTAGCCATTCCGACAGCAGTGACCAGCTACTGCTAAACATACCCAGCGTGCATTCTGAGGCAGTGTTTCAGAACTTCTTTTTAAGGTCGAGCCTATACAGCGCTTACGCTGTTAGGCAATCGTTGTCTGTACTTAGTGGCGTCTGACCAGTGGCGGCTAGCAGGGAACAGGGGTGGTAGGGGGTGTAGGGGGAACAAAGAAAAAAAGAACATTTACCTTTTGCCGGCCGTTGTCTCTCCTAAGCTCAGGTCTCTTCCAATGCTGTCATCTCTCCTCAGTTTCCGTTGCAAACAGGAAAAACCCAGGCTCCCTCCCCTAAACCCATCACAACAGCGTTGCAATTAGTCTGAGTGCCATGGTTCGGCGCTCGGACGGGCATCGGGAGCCAACCCTGCCAAGTGCCACGCATCGTGTGTTAGCCTAACGTATTTTAAGGCATTTTTACACCACTCTGCAAACGCACCTCCTGGCGCACTACTGCTCGGAGGACGAAGTCCACTTGTGTCCTGAGGTCCTCTGGACACAAGAGGAGAACATCGCCCCACCAGCAGTGGGCCAAGAGGTGTGTTTGCAGAGTGGTGTAAAAAGGGGCATGGCTTCAGACCACCTCTCTGCAATCCAGCTCTGTGGTGCTTACTGGAGGTACCTGCTGGGCTAGTTTGCCCCCAGGGACACTCAGTATTCAAGGGGAATTAATTCCCCAACTTACAACGTGCCAGGGGGCGCGTTTGCAGAGTGGTGCAGGGAGGGGGCGTGGCCTCACCTTCTTTCAGTATTTTTGGGGCTCTGGGGACCCCATGCCCCAGGGCCTGATGCCTTTTTTATATTAAAAAAAAAAAAGAGAAGGGGGCCACGCGGCCCCCCTCCCGGGCCACTTCTGGGCCAGGGGATCCCTTCCCCCGGGGCCTGTGATACTGCACGGCTATTAAAAACTCCTTTTCCTTATGACATCAACCCAGAAAACCCCTACACCTATTTATTCATATGAACCAACATCGGTGCGGCCCATGACACCGAATACAAAAAATCTAGTTTTCTGGATTAATGATAAGTAGACGAGCTGCAGGACGAACGGGTTACCTTATTAAAATAAACAAATGTACATTATACACATTATATACATTAATCTTATAAACATTTGGTTCTAAACATCAAGGTACTCTGCTCTTCGGTCGATGGACCAACTAGTAGAATCAGTTGATGGTGATTAAGTCCACCTCAATCACGATTAAAACCTTTAACATTTATTGATCATATTTAATTTAAGAATCACAGACTCAATCTTAGAGTTAGTATATGATTTTACCTGGATTCATTGAATGAAAGTAAATAAGTAAAGTTTTATTGGGCAAATACATTTAACATTATCCCTAAGCATTTAAGTAAAATTAAAATAGAAACGGAAAATACTCATTACCATTGGCCATAGGGCGATAAAGAGAATGGTTCACCAGAAAGAAGAATGAACCGCAGATCATAGGATAGATCTCCCAACACTGACTGACTGTCCCTCTAACCTCCTCGGACGCAATCTCCTCCCGGGGCAACTCCCGCGACGGTCTCATTCCTATTCCCCATCAAAGTTTGAAGTCCAAAATGACAGAGTCTCTCCTAGCATCAGGATAGAAAAATGAAGGAATGTCGAATCGAATCGAATCTGATCGAACCAAACCGAACCTCAAAACTTCAGAACTTTTTCATAATGTAAGCGCAGACTCATTTATACCTTTTCCTCTCGCTACACTCAAAATTAAAATCTTTAGGGGATGAATTTATTCTAATTGGTCCATTGGAGGGGTGGTGATGGTCACCTCATCGCCCTCCTTGTTCGAACCGGTTTGCAAACAATAAATGCATATAGTTGTTCTCGTGATCCACAATGTCCAAGGGAAATTTAACTTGTTATTAAAATTTGTAACAAACTCCGATGGTCATCCTCTGTAGCTCAGTTCTCCCATCTTTTCCCATGCGTACATGCTGAACTCTTGGCACTACTCTTGATTCAGGTCAGGCTGGCCTTGACATCTCTCACTCCGGGCATTGGCTGCATACACGTGACTGGAGCATTCACTCTGCTCATGGGGGGGGCCTTCTTTTACGGCGCACGCAGTCCCATCCCTCTCCGGCAGCCATTTTCAGGCATGGCCTACCAGGCCCGAACGAAACTAATATAAGAACAAACACAACAGAATTTAGAGAGAGAAAATAAGCCTTTCTGCTTACCACCCGCCATTCTAATAACATGTGTTAGATATTACCTAGCAAAAGCGACATTTAAAGCCATTTTACATACCATCTGCATTCTTTGCCACAGTATAATTTTACTACACAACAAAATCCATGTAATTTTACTCCATTTATTACATAAACCACAAGACCTATGTTATTTAATCCACTCTTGTAAATAAATTAGATTTTGCAAAGCCAGTTAGTTTTCACACATGTAGGGGCATATTTACAACAACTGGCGCATCCCTGCATATCAGCAGGGATGCGCCAGTTATTGTGCGTCACGGCTCCGCCACCATGGATGCGCCGCATTTACAATGCGGCATACCATGGGGCAAAAACGGCACAGATGCGTGACGCATCTGTGCCATAAAAGTGGCGCATTGCTGGAGTTGCGTCGCAAGCGCGACGCAGCTCCAGCAATGCTCTGGGGGGCCCTATCTTGTTAAAGCTGCGTCAATCCTTACGCCTGCTTCAGGCAGGCGCAGGGTTTTGACGCAGCATGGGCATAAAAGTGACTGAGTGAAATCTTTTAGATTTCACTCAGCCACTTTTAGGAGGTGTTCCTGCGCCGGAATGCACCCCCTGCGCAGGAACACCTACATGTGGCGCAGGGCTTTACAACGTGACACATCTCCCAGATGCGTCACGTTGTAAGTACCCCGCACCATGCCGCAGGATTTGCGCCGCCGCTGCGTCACAAAAGTGACGCAATGGCGGCATAAATGAGGCGCAAGGGGCTTGTAAATCTGCCCCTTAGTGTCTAATAAAGGTGCATTTTGTAGATTAGTACATGCATTCAAACAATTAGCATCATTAAAGTTATGAGGTCATTAATTTCAAAGGGGTACAAAAAATATTTTGTTTCCCCTGCTCCATCACCTGGCATCACCGTTGGGGACTGTGGGGGGAGCCCCAATGTCCCCACGGTCCCAGCCAGCTCCTCAGCCTCCTGCGGGAGCCGGCATTGCTTTTGTACAAGGGGAGCTGCTGATATGCAGCTCCCCTTGTACAAAAGCAATCTGCTTTGGTTTTTGGAAGCAAGAGCAGGTTTCCTGCTCTCGCTTCCACAATCAAAGCAGTGTTTGCTATGACAGGGCGGGAGCCGTGCTCCCACATTGCCGTAGCCAACAGCAATAGAACGGGGGTGGGCTTCCCAGGATATTGCAGCAGCCGGCCCTGGGGGGTGGCGGACCCCAGGGCCATCAAGGGCTCCTGGAGGGGGCCGTGCAGCCACCCTCACATCATTTGTAAAGGACTGGGGAGGTGGTGGTCCCTGGGGCCGTGGGTCCGTAACGGACTCCTGAATTTGAATAATTAGTGCCCCGGGGAGGTGGTGGTCCCTGGGGCAGTGTGGGGGAGCAGGAGCTCCCCCACACCTATTTTATATTAATTTAAGCCCCGGGGAGGTGGTGATCCCCTGGGCTGGGGGGGCAGCGAGCCCCCCCACATCCAATTAAAGAAGCTCCGGGGAGTTGGCGGTCTCAAGGGCTGCAGGGGGCCGCATGCCCTCCATATAATTAGCATAGCCCTGGGGAGGAGGCGGTCCTCAGGGCTACAGGGCCCCCGCAGTCCCCCGCTACATAATTTTAGCATTGCTCCCGGGACCTGGCCCACCAGGGGGCTCATTAAAATGAAGCGCAGAGCCTGCACTTCATTTTTTTTTCTTGCCATGATTCACGCACCCAGAGCGAATTCTGCCGATTTTTATAAAAAATGTTAAATGCTTTTTTTGGACCTGGGGTAGAGCAGGCCTAGGGGGTCAGGGTGTTTTTACCTTGCCCCCTTTTCTTGTTTTTTATCTTTTGTTACAGAGTCACAAGATAGTTGCCAACACTTCCTGGTTTGGAATGTTGGCAGCCAATCAGATCTCACGATAGGACATGTGGTTAGGCTCTGCCCAGATATCGATATTGTTTTATTTTTGAATTTCTTAGAAAACTACTGAACGGATTTACACCATTTAAAAAAAAGCACGCTTTCTAGACCAAGACCTACCTTTTTGCCAAATTTGGTGTAATTCCGTTAAGCAGTTCGGGCTGTAACCTGTTTCAAAATTCCTATGGAAATTAACATGGGGAAAATGCGTAATGGGACCCCCCTTTTTTCTCGGCCCCCACTTTACGAACGACCCCGAAACTTTCAAGACAGGAGTTGACCAGTCCGCTCGATTGGTATTGAAAATTTCGCGAAGATTCGTCAAACGGCGCTAAAGATATTGGCTAATCAAAAAACGCTTTTCCTATGGAAACTAGGTCCTAACTATAACTACCTACTGGCGAGTACATAGTTATAGTTAGGACCTATTTTCCATAGGAAATCTGCAACATTCTATTCCCAATAAGTCTGGTGCCGGTTGACGAATCCTCGCGAAATTTTCCAAGCTTTTGGTCAGCTTCGCTCTGCTCCTACCCTAAAAGTTTCGTGGTGATTCGTCAAGCGGGGGCCGAGAAAAAAGGGGGGTCCCAAAACGCATTTTCCCCATGCAATTTCCCATAGGATCTGTTGTCGCAGCTACAGCCCGAACCGCTGAACGGAATGACACCAAATTTGGCAAAGAGGTAGTCCTCAGTTCAGACTCGTGCCTTTTGCATAAATGGTGTGAATCCGTTCAGTAGTTCCTGAGAAAATTAGAGTTAAAAGTACATAAATATCTATGGCCGGGGAGGATCCGCGAACCGAGCGCACACCCTCCCGATCGCGCGCTGAATGCTAATTGGCTTTCGAGTGTCTATCTACATTCGAAACCAGGAACTATTGGCGGCCATTTTCTGCCTCGGTAGAAGCGAGGCTGAAGAAGCAAGGGGAATAAGTGTGTAAAACATATAAAGGGGACAGAGTGGAAATACTCTGACCCTCTAGAGGTGCTTAGGGGGTCCTAGAAGGACCCCCTGGGGCCCCCTTTTAAAAAAAAAAAAAACGGCGCATCCTATCGCGTTGGGTGCACGGATTCTCTCGCGTTGGGTGCGCGGATCCACGGAATTTTTTTTTTAAAGAGACAAGAAATCATTGGTTGTATGACTACTTTCTACACTGAAAGGTAGGGTGTATATTTCTGTTTTTTAAAGGTATGATTCTTATTGGTTAACAAAAACAGATTGTAAGGAACATTATATATGATAAGCTGATATGTTGAAAGTCAAGCACACTTCCTGTCTTGTTTAGCAACATTGTGTGCTGAACTTGTGACCTGTGTGCTCAGTGCAGTGTTTCATGACCTGTTTCTATGGTAAGAGGCAGAAGGCTGATTGGGGGAAGGGTTGAAATGTATTTCAGTTGGAAAGGGTTGAAATGTTTAACCAATAGAAATGTGTGTTTGCTTTTGAGTTTATGTGTGAAGGATTGGGATTTGATGTTTACATGTATATGTGTGGAAAATGAAAGGGAAACTTTTCCATTCTTTGTTTTTGCTGAGAGGTGCACAGTGCAGAGATTCTGTAAAAGAAAATCTGGTGTGGGGCTGACATACTTCTTAATCTACAAAACAACTTGAAAGGTGAGTTATTTAATTGTGAGGGGATGTATGTAGACTATTTTGATTTTAATCAGACTAATGTATTTCTCCTGCTAAAGTGTAGGGAGTACTTTTTTTCTCTACAATCTTATTGACAGTGTGTGTGCATGTAGAAACCATTCTGTGATAAGCATGTGTGTTTTTCATGTGTTTGCAGACAGATAACTGTGCTGTTTTTATATTTTGGTAGAATTAGAAACCAGTCATTATTTATGAATTTGTGAAATGAGTTATGTTATGTTTCTATACTAAAATGTAGTACTTCTTCTAGATGAAGAAATGTGTTTTGGTATAGTGCAAGAGATAGTGTTGTTTGTCTAGAATCACACAGTGAGTATGTGTGCATTTGGGAACCACTGTGAGAGAAGCATTTGGTAACATCGTGTATTTGCTGACAGGTAACTGTTTTAAAACCTGTCATGTTGTCAAGTTTTATTAGCATTAGAAGCCAGTCTTTGCTTATGCATTGATAAAATAAGTCATGCTTTGACACTAATGTGCTGTACTTTAATATGTAGATTGTGTGTAGTCTCCTTACCCCTTGCACAGTAGTGAATGAGTTTTGGTAAACTCCTTGGGATAGTTGTGCTTGTCTAGAATCACACTGTGAGTTAGTGTGTATTTGGGAACCACTGTGAGAGAAGCATTTGGTAACATCGTGTATTTTCTGACAGATAACATTTTAAAAACCTGTCAGGTTGTCAAGTTTTAGTAGCATTACAAGCCAGTCTTTGCTTATGCGTTGATTAAATGAGTTAGGCTTTGACACAAAAGTGCAGTCCTGAAATATGTAGATTGTGTGCAGTTCCCTTACCACTTCCACAGTAGTGAATGATTTTTGGTAAACTCCTAGGTATAGTGGTTGTTGTCTAGAATCACACTGTGAGTCTGTGTGCATTTGGGAACCACTGTGAGAGAAGCATTTGGTAACATCATGTATTTGCTGACAGATAACTCTTTTAAAACCTGTCATGTTGTCAAGTTTTAGTAGCATTAGAAGCCAGTCTTTGGTTATGCATTGATAAAATGATTTATGCTTTGACACTAAAGTGCAGTACTTAAATATGTAGATTGTGTGAAGTCCCCTTACCCCTTCCACAGTAGTGAATGAGTTTTGGTAAGCTGCTAGGGATAGTGTTGCTTGTCTAGAATCACACTGTTAGTCTGTGTGCATTTGGGAACCATTGTGAGAGAAGTATTTGGTAACGTTGTGTATTTGCTGACAGATGATTGTTTTAAAACGTGTCATGTTGTCAAGTTTTAGTAGAATTGGAAGCCAGTTTTTGCTTATGCTTTTATTAAATAAGTCAGGCTTTGACACAAAAGTGCAGTCCTGAAATATCTAGATTGTGTGCAGTTCCCTTATCAGTTCCACAGTAGTGAATGATTTTTGGTAAACTGCTAGGGATAGTGTTGCTTGTCTAAAATCACACTGTGAGTCTGTGGACATTTGGGTAAGGATTGTGAGAGAAGCATTTGGTAACATAGTGTATTTGATGACAGATGGCTCTTTTAAAATCGGTCATGTTGTCAAGTTTTAGTAGCTTTAGAAGCTATTCTTTGCTTATGCATTGATAAAATGAGTCAGGGTTTGACACTAAAGTGCAGTACCATGTACTATTCTCTTCACTGTGCCAGAACTGAAAATGTAAAAGTTTTACCCAGCCACTAACCTAGCAGTAGTCTGAGGATTTAGTCAGTTTCCAAGTACTCATGTTGTGAACCATACATTACCACATAGATTGCTTCAAATGTCTATGCAGTATGCATGCAGTCTTCTAACATACTATACACTTGTCTTTCACATTTTCAATTCGCTAGTCAGTATCCATACACTTCCAGGAAACACCCTGTAACTCCCTTTACAGTCCTCTAGTGACCCATTCAGCACCATGTACTAATCCATTCACTGTGCCAAAACCCAAACACTTATAAATTCACCAAGATACTATCTTTGCAGTACTCTAATCATTCAGTCAGTGCCTAAGTATTCATGCACTGAGCCAGGCCTTAGCAAATGGACTGCTTCAAACCCCTATCCACTATGTATGCAGTCTTCTAACCACCTAGACACTTGTCTTTCACACTTTCAATTCCCTAGTCAGTATCCATACAGTCCAGCAAACATCCTGTCACTCCCTTTGCACTCCTCTAGTGACCCATTCAGCACCATGTACTAATCCATTCACTGTGCCAAAACCCAAACACTTATAAATTCACCAAGATACTATCTTTGCAGTACTCTAATCATTCAGTCAGTGCCTAAGTATTCATGCACTGAGCCGGGCCTTAGCACATGGACTGCTTCAAACCCCTATCCACTATGTATGCAGTCTTCTAACCACCTAGACACTTGTCTTTCACACTTTCAATTCCCTAGTCAGTATCCATACAGTCCAGCAAACATCCTGTCACTCCCTTTGCACTCCTCTAGTGACCCATTCAGTAGCAAGTACTAATCCATTCCCTGTGCGAAAATCCTACCACTTATAAATTCACCTAGGCACTCTCCTTGCTGTACGCTAATCATTCAGTCAGTACACAAGTACTCATGCAGTGAGCCAGGCCTTAGCACCTGGACTGCTTTAAATGCCTATTCAGTATGGATGCAGTCCTCTAATCACCTATACAGTTGTCTTTCACACCTTCAATTCCCTAGTTAGTATTCATACACTTCTAGCAAACACCCTGTCACTCACCCAGTGTGTCTCCTTATAGTACTGTAATAATTTAGTCAGTTAGCATGTAGTCTTTTAGTGGGGTAGGCTTTAGGGCATGAACTGCTTCAAAGTAGTATGCACTATGCATGTAGTGTTTTAACGATCGTCACACTTGTGGTTCAGGGCTATAGTTTCTTAGTCAGTTTTTATATAAAATGTGTTTGTACAGTAATGGAATAGTATAAATTTGAAAGTTATTAATATACATTTATTTGTGATTCTTTTTTACAGATACTGAACAGGAGTGTTTCTCATCTGTTTGCACTCTTCTCGTGCAAGATTGTTTGGATGAAGGGTCCTTAGGTGTTTCATCATACTTGCCGTGCCGCACGAGTATTTTTTGTTAGGATCCCCTCATAACAGAACTCTTTTGCAAATCTTGCGCGGGACGAAGGTGGCATTGGTCTTTGTTTGCCCCTCGAGAAAAGTAGAAAATTTCCTCCTAGGTATAGTGGTTGTTGTCTAGAATCACACTGTGAGTCTGTGTGCATTTGGGAACCACTGTGAGAGAAGCATTTGGTAACATCGTGTATTTTTTAGCAGATAACTCTTTTAAAACCTGTCATGTTGTCAAGTTTTAGTAGCATTAGAAGCCAGTCTTTGCTTATGCGTTGATTAAATGAGTCATGCTTTGACACTAATGTGCTGTACTTAAATATGTAGATTGTGTGCAGTACCATTACCTCTTCTAGACTAGTGAATGAGTTTTGGTAAACTGCTAGGGATAGTGTTGCTTGTCTAAAATCACACTGTGAGTCTGTGTACATTTGGGTAAGGATTGTGAGAGAAGCATTTGGTAACATAGTGTATTTGATGACAGATAACTGTTTTAAAATCAGTCATCTTGTCAAGTTTTAATAGCTTTAGAAGCTATTTTTTGCTTATGTATTGATAAAATGAGTCAGGGTTTGACACTAAAGTGCAGTACCATGTACTATTCTCTTCACTGTGCCAGAACTGAAAATGTAAAAGTTTTACCCAGGCACTAACCTAGCAGTAGTCTGATGATTTAGTCAGTTTCCACGTACTCATGTTGTGAACCATACATTGCCACATAGATTGCTTCAAATGTCTATGCAGTATGCATGCAGTCTTCTAATATACTATACACTTGTCTTTCACATTTTCAATTCGCTAGTCAGTATCCATACACTTCAAGGAAACACCCTGTAACTCCCTTTGCAGTCCTCTAGTGACCCATTCAGCACCATGTACTAATCCATTCACTGTGCCAAAACCCAAACACTTATAAATTCACCAAGATACTATCTTTGCAGTACTCTAATCATTCAGTCAGTGCCTAAGTATTCATGCACTGAGCCAGGCCTTAGCAAATGGACTGCTTCACACCCCTATCCACTATGTATGCAGTCTTCTAACCACCTAGACACTTATCTTTCACACTTTCAATTCCCTAGTCAGTATCCATACAGTCCAGCAAACATCCTGTCACTCCCTTTGCACTCCTCTAGTGACCCATTCAGCACCATGTACTAATCCATTCACTGTGCCAAAACCCAAACACTTATAAATTCACCAAGATACTATCTTTGCAGTACTCTAATCATTCAGTCAGTGCCTAAGTATTCATGCACTGAGCCAGGCCTTAGCACATGGACTGCTTCAAACCCCTATCCACTATGTATGCAGTCTTCTAACCACCTAGACACTTGTCTTTCACACTTTCAATTCCCAAGTCAGTATCTATACAGTCCAGCAAACATCCTGTCAATCCCTTTGCACTCCTCTAGTGACCCATTCAGTAGCAAGTACTAATCCATTCCCTGTGCGAAAATCCTACCACTTATAAATTCACCTAGGCACTCTCCTTGCTGTACGCTAATCATTCAGTCAGTACACAAG
Source organism: Triturus cristatus (assembly GCF_964204655.1). NCBI lineage: Eukaryota > Metazoa > Chordata > Amphibia > Caudata > Salamandridae > Triturus > Triturus cristatus. Next base: position 868,783,126 of record NC_140586.1, on the reverse strand, counting down.
TACTCATGCAGTGAGCCAGGCCTTAGCACCTGGACTGCTTTAAATGCCTATTCAGTATGGATGCAGTCCTCTAATCACCTATACAGTTGTCTTTCACACCTTCAATTCCCTAGTTAGTATTCATACACTTCTAGCAAACACCCTGTCACTCACCCAGTGTGTCTCCTTATAGTACTGTAATAATTTAGTCAGTTAGCATGTAGTCTTTTAGTGGGGTAGGCTTTAGGGCATGAACTGCTTCAAAGTAGTATGCACTATGCATGTAGTGTTTTAACGATCGTCACACTTGTGGTTCAGGGCTATAGTTTCTTAGTCAGTTTTTATATAAAATGTGTTTTTACAGTAATGGAATAGTATAAACTTGAAAGTTATTAATATACATTTATTTGTGATTCTTTTTTACAGATACTGAACGGGAGTGTTTCTCATCTGTTTGCACTCTTCTCGTGCAAGATTGTTTGGATGAAGGGTCCTTAGGTGTTTCATCATACTTGCCGTGCCGCACGAGTATTTTTTGTTAGGATCCCCTCATAACAGAACTCTTTTGCAAATCTTGCCCGGGACGAAGGTGGCATTGGTCTTTGTTTGCCCCTCTAGAAAAGTAGAACATTTCCTCCTAGGTATAGTGGTTGTTGTCTAGAATCACACTGTGAGTCTGTGTGCATTTGGGAACCACTGTGAGAGAAGCATTTGGTAACATCGTGTATTTTTTAGCAGATAACTCTTTTAAAACCTGTCATGTTGTCAAGTTTTAGTAGCATTAGAAGCCAGTCTTTGCTTATGCGTTGATTAAATGAGTCATGCTTTGACACTAATGTGCTATACTTAAATATGTAGATTGTGTGCAGTACCATTACCTCTTCTAGACTAGTGAATGAGTTTTGGTAAACTGCTAGGGATAGTGTTGCTTGTCTAAAATCACACTGTGAGTCTGTGTACATTTGGGTAAGGATTGTGAGAGAAGCATTTGGTAACATAGTGTATTTGATGACAGATAACTGTTTTAAAATCAGTCATCTTGTCAAGTTTTAATAGCTTTAGAAGCTATTTTTTGCTTATGTATTGATAAAATGAGTCAGGGTTTGACACTAAAGTGCAGTACCATGTACTATTCTCTTCACTGTGCCAGAACTGAAAATGTAAAAGTTTTACCCAGGCACTAACCTAGCAGTAGTCTGATGATTTAGTCAGTTTCCACGTACTCATGTTGTGAACCATACATTGCCACATAGATTGCTTCAAATGTCTATGCAGTATGCATGCAGTCTTCTAACATACTATACACTTGTCTTTCACATTTTCAATTCGCTAGTCAGTATCCATACACTTCAAGGAAACACCCTGTAACTCCCTTTGCAGTCCTCTAGTGACCCATTCAGCACCATGTACTAATCCATTCACTGTGCCAAAACCCAAACACTTATAAATTCACCAAGATACTATCTTTGCAGTACTCTAATCATTCAGTCAGTGCCTAAGTATTCATGCACTGAGCCAGGCCTTAGCAAATGGACTGCTTCAAACCCCTATCCACTATGTATGCAGTCTTCTAACCACCTAGACACTTGTCTTTCACACTTTCAATTCCCTAGTCAGTATCCATACAGTCCAGCAAACATCCTGTCACTCCCTTTGCACTCCTCTAGTGACCCATTCAGCACCATGTACTAATCCATTCACTGTGCCAAAACCCAAACACTTATAAATTCACCAAGATACTATCTTTGCAGTACTCTAATCATTCAGTCAGTGCCTAAGTATTCATGCACTGAGCCAGGCCTTAGCACATGGACTGCTTCAAACCCCTATCCACTATGTATGCAGTCTTCTAACCACCTAGACACTTGTCTTTCACACCTTCAATTCCCTAGTTAGTATTCATACACTTCTAGCAAACACCCTGTCACTCACCCAGTGTGTCTCCTTATAGTACTGTAATCATTTAGTCAGTTAGCATGTAGTCTTTTAGTGAGGTAGGCTTCAGGGCATGAACTGCTTCAAAGTAGTATGCACTATGCATGTAGTGTTTTAACGATCGTCATACTTGTGGTTCAGGGCTATAGTTTCTTAGTCAGTTTTTATATAAAATGTGTTTGTACAGTAATGGAATAGTATAAATTTGAAAGTTATTAATAAATATACATTTATTTGTGATTCTTTTTTACAGATACAGAACAGGAGTGTTTCTCATCCGTTTGCACTCTTCTCGTGCAAGATTGTTTGGATGAAGGGTCCTTAGGTGTTTCATCATACTTGCTGTGCCGCACGAGTATTTTTTGTTAGGATCCCCTCGTAACAGAACTCTTTTGCAAATCTTGCGCGTGACGAAGGTGGCATTGGTCTTTGTCTGCCCTTCGAGAAAAGTAGAAAATTTTCACACCACTGAAGGAAAACGTTGTGGGCGTGGTGCATCCTCCAAAAATTATTCCTTAGATTCGGTGAATATTTTAAAGCGACAACATTTACAGTTTTTGTAAGTTAAACTTATCAAATTTTGTTCGCTGTATGCATTTTATATATCTGTGATTTGTATCTTGTTTTTTTGTTTGAGAATAGCATGTTGTTGTTTTTTAACAATCTTTGAGATTGTTTTTTTTTTGCCCGCTGTTAAGTGATGAGTACAATTGAAATCACTATTTTTAGTGAAATTTAATATATTGTGAGAACAGCAAAAAAGGCAAAAAAATTACTTTGTGGAACTTATGCTGTGTTGTAAAAAATATATTATTACATGTTATAATTTGTTTTTCCTTTCCTTTCACAGATCCAACATTTTAAAATAAGCAATATTTATGAATTTAGATTGGAATGAAAATGTGAAAAAAATGTGTACCATTTTTTATTCCTGTTACTGTGAAGGTAAGTTTAACTAAGTCTCAATATGCAGAATGAGGAGGTCTGCAAGAAGCTACAAAGTTGAAACATGTTTCTAAAAACACTCTGTTTATACCTATGTAGTTTTGAAATCTGACCATAATCAGATATCATGTGACCTGCAAAAAAAGAGATTTGAGGGGTTCATAATATTTCCCATTTTAGCTACTGAAGGACCGCAATTATTTCAATCATTCTTCTTTGAACATCTTTGCAGACAAAACTCTGTGCTTACCTTTTATCATTCGCAAGGAATTTTAAAAACGGACATATGTCACTTTTTGTAACATAGTTATTGTGTAAGATACTTTTTCATATTTACAAAGAGAGGAAAAGGCACTCTGTGCACTTTTTATACTCCATGTAAATACAACCTCATCATGTAGACCACTTTGTGTTGAAAGGGTGTTCTATAAGTGTTGTTGTGCATGATTGCACTTAATACTCATAGAACAAGACACATGTCTAGATTTATCAGAAATCATAAATCTCGATATGTGTGTGAATGGTGCACCATTCTAAAATTGGTGTAGGAAAGCACAACAAGGAGAATTGTTTTAATTTCTCCACATTTTTATATCTTCAATGCATGCTGAAATGTTCAGCATACATTGAAGGAGAAAAATGCATTTTCTCATTGTTTTTGTGAAGGAAGGTGTGTCTTCCTGTAGAAAAACAAACAGCACATGACACAGATATCCTTGCACTATGGTGCAAGGGTGCCTGTGTCACCACATGGCTGCAGTTTAAGCAGCCGTGCAGACAGAAGCATAGATTTGCAACATATGTATGTACATATGTTGCATCCCTGTGCTTCGGAAGTACTACAGCACACTGCAGTTAAAGAGGTTACTGTGTGATACTGCAGCACTTCCTCATAGTTCTGCACTTATACATTCACCATACGCTACTAATGCATTCATTCAGTCAATTACGTACTAAACATACATTCATCTAAACTTTCACACACTAACAAAGAAATTTAGCTCTTTTTTTAAACCAGGAAAGTTAGGGGCATATTATCAAGCCAGGCGATAACATTATCGCCGCTTTAGCGGCAGAAAACTGCCGCTAAAAAGGCGACATTGGGCTTGATAATATGCTCTATGGAATTCCAATTGAAGTCCATGTTAGATGTGAAGGGCGTCTAACCTGAGCTTCAATTGGAATTCCATAGAGCATATTATCAAGCCCATTATCGCCGTTTTAGCGGCAGTTTTCTGCCGCTAAAGCGGCGATAATTTTATCGACTGGCTTGATAATATGCCCCAAAGTTCTTACAAGAAGTTTTTTTTTTCTTCTTTCTTCTTTTATCATTTTCTTTGGGTTTTCTGAACAATTTTTAATTTTTGGGGGTTTTTCTGCAAAAAAAAAAAACGAAAAACAAAACAGGAGAAACCAAACAATGAACTTCAGGGAACAATAAAAAAAACAAAAAAAAAACCTAGCAAATGTGACTTTCTTGCCGGCGGCAGATCAGATCGATCGACTGCTCATCATAGCACAAAGTCGCATTGCACTTAGTGCAGAGCACTTTTAAAAATTGAAATTGAGGACGGATGTCCAAGGTTTGGGCTGATGGATGCACTCTTGATGTGCTCGGCTGCGATGAGGTGGAAGGCGCAGGAGCAGGAGTGTTTCTCATCCGTCGGCACTCTTCTCGTGCAAGATTGTTCGGATGAAGGGTGCTCATGTGCTTCATCATACTTGCCGTGCCGCATGAGTATTTCTTGTTAGGATCCCCTCGCGACAGGACGCTTTTGCAAATCTTGCGGTGACCAAGGTGGCATTGGTCTTATTCTGCCCCTCGGGAAAAGTACAAAATTTCCACACCACTGAAGAAAAACGTTCATTGGGTGGTGCCTCCTCCAAAAACTCATCCTCAGAAATATGAGGAGATGCAGGTGATGCCTGCTGCCCTGAAGCCATTTTTGGTTGAAAAAAGTTAGAGCTAAGTGTAAACTTAGTCTAAAAAATCTTCTTCTCTCCAAAGAGACGGTTCTCTAAAGAAGTTCAAAGAAGAATGGAAATGGGTGGGGTCTTTCAATAGTTAGAAGAGGAAGTGTAATGAACCAATCAAATCTCTTTTTTTGCAGGTCACATGGGATCCGCGCACCCTGCGCTTATGCAGCACGCACCCAGCGCGCATCCGCGAAATTGAATTAAAAAAAATTATAGGATTAGATGTAAAAATATATTACTTTTAAGACTAGTTTAGAGTTTGTCTTCAATTAATATGCACATGAAATACATATATATATTTTTTAAAATGTTAAATACTTCGCGGGATCCGCGCACCTACCGTGTCATAGACGCAGATGACGCATCGCAGAAGTGCCTAAACGTCGCGTTATGTACATCAAATGTGTCATGTATAGGCTGGGAGTCACGTACCGGTCGCATTGGAATCGCGCACTAACCACGTACCCGACGCATACCATGCGCATAGGGTGCGCGGATCCAAAAACATTGAAAAAAATATATAAAATACAATTTTGAACATATAGTTAAAAAATGTTTTGAAAAATATAAAAAAATATGTTTGAAAAACCCATTAAGTTCAAATAATATTTTTAAATTTTTAAAAGTATTAATTGAAAAAATAAGTTTAAAAAATGGTGATAAAAAAGTATTTAAAAAAAAACATAATTAATGAAATTGACACACTGAATTTGAAAAATATACAAATCCAATCAAAATCATAAAACATGATATCTTCATAGATAAGTTATAGATAGGAATTAGCATTTAAAAAACCTTTGAAATTCACTGAAAAAACCATAGGTTTCATGCACGTTATAGTTAGGAATTGGCATTTAAAAAACCTTTGAATTTCACTGAAAAAACCAAAGGTTTGAGGGGCGTTATAGTTAGGAATTGGCATTTAAAAAACCTTAGAAATTCAATGAAAAAAACATAAGTTTCAGACATGTTATAGTTGGTTGGACATTTCACTCGTACAAAACCATAGAAATTCCCCTGTTATAGTTAGTTCAGCTAACTATAACTCGCGCACCCGCAATTCACTGCTGATGACGTCACATATTAGATCATTCATGACATGATCATTGACATCACTGATTACATCACTGATGACATCTCAAATGACATCACTGATGACCTCACGGATGACAACATCCACATGAAAATCTGATGCAGCTCCTCACACTCTAATATAACCTTTGATACATCCACTCTAAAATATAGAGTATCATTTCCAAAACCATCGACACACCAATACCAGTTACTACATACGCACTCACTGATTCCTAGTTCTAGACACACATCCACTCATTCACCCATACAGTCCCTCATACATGCAGTCACTCATGAATACAACACAATCATATGCACTCATACATCTATACAGAGACTCACACACTGCCACTCACCCATGGAGTTATTCATACACCTAGTCAGTCATGCAAAGAATCAATCACACTCCCATTTACTCACCTATTCAGTTATACACGCACCACCTTACGTATTTATAAAGATACTAACGCATACTTAGTCTCTTATGTAATCACTGATACAAGTACACACTCATCAATACAGCCACTCTCACAATCACTGACTCTCATGTATAGTTATTTATATACTTCAGTTCTCACATACACTGTATTTTACATATGTAGTTACTTGCTCATGTACCACTGAGACATCCATTCACTTACCAACACACATCTCTGCCCCCTGGTGTGTTAGTGCCTCACAGTGCGGCAGGCATATCCACTGTGACCCCTGAAGTATCAGTGACACACAGTGCGGAAAACAATCCACCTTTGTCCACTCATGTGTCAGTGGTGCACAGTCCCACATCTGGTACAGAAAAACCCACAGGTAGGGCAGTGCACACATACGAGGACGTGGATGGGTTTGAGATCAGAAGAAGACACTACCATTCATTTCTGCCACCTGGCCTGCTTATCCTTGGTGCCACACATGGCCCCACGACCATCCATTGTCCCACGTTACACTCAGATGCACTCACCTTGGTCCGCCACATGGCCTGCCATATCCTCTTCAATGACCAATGACATGGCGACCTCACTGGGGACTGTACCCTTCCAGTTCCGCGGTACCTGTCATCCCCGGCTGGATTCTGGTTTGCCCTCCACGAGCCCAAATTGTGAAGTGTGCTTGTCCTGTCCCTCTACCGCTCCAGCTGCTAAACTCCACTGGATGTGCAATAAACATCTAGTGACGCACTGCTGTGTTATGTTTACCAAATTTATGTATGAATATGTGAACGAATGTAGAGACAGTGATTCACCTTACGTCAATGATGCTCATTTAATGGGATGCCAGTCACAGTATGCTACATAGCCTATTGTGTTTCTGGTGCCGTAAACCCTACAATGGGGACACACGCATTAGTCACTTCCTTGTCCGAACATGTACTGAACCATGCCCAGAACCCCAGAGTCATTGTGGCTATCCCTGCCCTGTTCCGTCGTACGCCACGCCACTCCGATTACGTTCCGACGTTGGCCCCACATAGCTACCTGTCGCAGGCGTACTCGCTGTTGGTGTGCATGTCAGTGGTCTAGTTGTCAACATGTCACGGCCACTCTCTGATGGCAGGTTTGCACACACACCACACCCATACGCACATGCGTCACAGGCCATGTGACCACGCAAATATAATGGATCGACAACGACACATCCTTTTATTTATTGTCGGTGGTGACTGGATGGCGGACGCTCCACGGGTCTGAATCATAAAGAGTCCATGAAAAGTTGAGGAGAGGGTTAGACGCACCCTGAGCTGTATGGCCATCACAGGCCTACCATCACGTGGCGCGGACTTGAGTTGCACAGGGTTAGTACCACCCGAAGATGATGTGGCCGTCAGGGGCCTACCACCATGTGGCGCGGAGCCGCGGACTAGAGTTGCAAAGTGTTAGTGCCACCCGAAGCTGATGTGGCCGTCAGGGGCCTACCACCATGTAGCGCAGAATTGAGTTGCACAGGGTTAGTCTCACCCTAAGATGTATGGCTATCAGCGGCCTACCACCACATTGAGCTGACAGGGTTAACGGCATAAGAAGCTGATGTGTTCTCCGCCATTGATGACTCAGGACTCAGCGACATGTGTGGGATCTGCTGGGCCGCGGAGTGGTTCCACATAATGTGCACCAAGCCATGGTGGCGGGACCGGGCCCTGGAGCTTTCACGCGCACGTGGAGTGCCCACTGGTAGACACTCCGGTGGCAGCAGGTAATTATTTGGTCATGGATGCGCAGGGGCGGTGGTGTCTCTCTCTCTCTCTCTCTCTCTCTCTCTCTCTCTCTCTCCCTCTCTCTCTCTCTCTCTCTCTCTCTCTCTCTCTCTCTCTCTCTCTCACTCACTTCCCTCTCTTCACTCTCTCTCACTCTCTTCCTTCCTTTCCTTCTATCTCTCTCACACTTTCTCCCTTCTCCCTTTCTCACTCCCTTCCTTTCCTTCCCTCTCTTTTGCGCTCTGACTTTTTTTTCCTTCTCTCTTTCTCTGTGTCTTACTCTTTTGATATGCGCATTACACACAACCTTATTTTGTGCTTTATTTTCCAGGCTGTGTCGTAGACATTGATGGTCCCGACAGGAGTCTTCCGCCTTGTTGTTTTGTGTTGAGTTTGTTAAATTTTAATAAAGTTTTTGGTTGTTACTTAAGTGCTGTGTGTCTCTTTCTCGTTCTTATTACTGTTATTTGGTGGTGTCCACCATGGTGTTAAATTTTGTGGCAGTTATCGCGGGAATACTGGTGATGTCTGCAATTTGCACCAGCTTCTGAATAGTGTGTTAAATTGATCTCAACTTTAGTTGCATTAAAGTGCTGATAATGAGATGCAGAGTAGGCGTTCCCGTGCAAAAACACACAAGGGGCACCTTTGCGATTTATTCTAAATACTAAAATCCTGTATTGAATTGCACTGTGGTAGTGGGTGCATTTACAGTGCACACACAAAATGAATGAATAAATCTCATTGTATTTATATTGAATGGGAATACTGGGTCAGGTGCTGGATCTTGACGGTATTCACTGCCCAGTTCGTTTATTTTTCTGTGCACGAAAAAACCACATCATAACTTTCATAACGAAAGGCAAAAACTGCGAGGCGAAACAAATTCCGGCGATAAGCCGCCTAAGCACCAGGGATTTTACACCTGCTTTCTGCTGGTGTTAAGCAGGACGACTACCTGCAGCATGAAAGGGAACACAGCCAAGAGCCACACCAGAACACCCACAGGTGCCATAGAGTCAATGAGCATGATACACGGATACCCATGAGGGCCACAACACTCATCGCATCAACCCCAGGACTGCTAACGCCCCCGAACCTGCATCTGAGCAAGTGTGTCCGTGTGGTCATTGTGTTAGCATGATGGACACGGGCCCTGCAACATCACAGTGTGCTGTCTTCAGCGGACGTTACCATGTCACCTCAGCATTGGCAGTGAGCCTGGACATGTAGCTACGCACGCATCCTCCTGCACGCACAAGCGGCGTGTGCTGGTCCAGCGTACACAGGTCAGCGCAGGGGTGTGCCTATCTGGCAAGGGGAACGGGGTGTCTCGGACATGTCCGTGTGCAGGAAGTGTGGTAAGTGTGTCTCTGTGTTCTGGTGTGGCCGCCACAAGGTCCGCAGCAGTCGATGTTGTAAAGTGGCATGCACCACCTCCAAAGGGCAGTGTCACGGTGTGGTTGGAAATAATGCCGCAGGACATATGCGAATAGGCATTACAATGGTGTGCCGTTGGAGTGCACGGGATACAACAGTACAGTGCACAAAAGTGTGGGAGCTCCTGGGAGGGAGGAGCAGCTGTTTGGCAACGTAACACACAGTGAACCCACCCATGTGCCACGTGCTGGGCATCTCATCCATGATGACCAGAGTCGCAGACATCCCACAACACCCACGACCGGCCTCTGTACACATCCTGTATGAATGCAGCTGGAGAAGTTACTGTAGGGATGAACGGTTCTTTGGCTGAGCTATCTTGCGCTAGCACATCTGCTGCTCTGAGAAGGAACTTGCAAGTGGCAAGCCCCCCCCTAACAGATATGATAATATTTGCATCCGTCTCCCACACTACGCACTGCCCGATTTGAGAACAACAAGTACACATCCAAAACTAAAAAGTCAGTTGTATTTAGCGTGCGTGAAATGGCCTTCACATGTACTCCCACCACACCCCTGCCCTGCACCCATTGCACACAGACCCGGCTCATTGCAACAAGCTGTGCCATTTCATGCACAAGACTGGCCCACGGCAAGCCAGTGCAGCTACAAGCAGAGCCACTGACGCAATGGCAGGGCATCTCGAACACATGGTTGACTCCATTCACGTCCACTTATACCTTGCACGTCTGCTGCATGTCTTGGGTGCACTGCCTTTGGCGGATCACTTACCGGCTGAGCTTCTGCATTGCGGACATCCCCTGCGTTCAACCTGTGTTGCAATGTCTCACGTGCCTATCCGAGTGGTGCATGGACGTGTGCCTCTCCAACGTGTGGGTAGCTGATATGGATTACGATGGATGTGTGTGCCCCCTGTTGGCCCACAACCATGAGTGTCCTGCTGATGCCCGTTTATGGCATGCATGGATGTTTGGCATGCATTTTGGGAACTGGGCCTGGGAGATTGCACGTGTCGTAGTATGCAGTGAGCAAATTGACCCACTCCCCAATTTTGCTTTGGTGCACGTTGGGTACAGTGGTTGGAGTCAGCACATCTGTCCCGGTCAGCTGATGGATTACATCGATGACATGTCAAATATTGTGGCCAACCATCACTCATTAGAGATAGTGGCTTACGGAGCTGCACTCGCGTTCATGGACGAGTGACAAGGTACCTGCAACCACAACTCGATGTGCCACATTGCACGTGTCCTGAAGCATCATTGCACGTTGTGCATCTGGTCACATGTCCCAAGACGACAGTGGACATGGCTGCATTGGCGTCGACTCATGTCCGAGGTGCAGACAACCAACGCTGCTTGACTCTGACGTGTGTTGGTGATGGACTACCCCGAGGTGAACATGGACGTTTTCCTACGTTCCTTATTCAGGCATGCTGCTGCATTTGTCTGCGTATCGTGGCACTACTCTTGACCGTACTGACACGCACTTTTTTTTTATAAAGTTTCCACATTTTCACTTGTCTCCAAATGTGTTGCTACCTCATACGGACTGTGGGTTTGTACTTATGCGTTCTCATGTGCCTGTTTCGTACTGACGCTTTTGGATGTTTATCTGCCACAGGTGAGTGCATTTGTGTCCTGTGTTCGATTGTGCGAATGTTTGTGTTTGGACAACATTGTGTTGGATGTTGGTGTGCTCTGCTACATATCTGTGTGTGCTGCATTGTGTGTGAGATGTCCCTTCATATGAGGTTTTGCTCACCCTTCTCCCTTTCAGGCACTGTGGCTTTCACTTCTGTGCTTGTTCAGTGGTGTGATGTTGGCGGTTTGTGTGACTTGTGCTCCTTGTTGGTGTGTTTCATTTTGGCCATGGATTGTCTGTAGTTGTGCTGTACTTAATTGTGCATGTGTGCCATTGTGCCCATCTCCCCCCGTCCCCCCCACTCCCTGCTTGTTCCTCTTCCTGGTGCTGTTGTGTCTGTAATGTTGTTGCACCACACATAAATACATGTAAAGAACAAATTAGAATAGTTCTTTGGTTCTTTTAGATTGCAAAACTTCTCTCTATTGGTTATTTTTTTATTTTCCATATAAACAGTTTTTTTAATATTCAAGGACACATAGAAGTCAGAAGTGCAACGTATTCTATCAGCACACTTTCTAGAACATTCTACAACACGTGCAGGTTAAAAGTTCACCAATTTTTTTAAACCTAACGATATTTTTTTGCAACATTTCCTCGAACATTTAACAGCACGTGTAGGTTAAAAGTTCACGATTGTTTTAAGTTCGAACAGTGCCTTCCAAATGCAAGTAGCAGGTGTGGTTGAGTTGAGCAAATTTTATCCTATGATATGTACTTCCAGTTTAAACTGCTTTTTCTTAACCAATCACAAAGATGCTTTTCCACAAAATGAATGTGCATCCTACTTTTAAAAAACAATGCTTTTCATCTACCAATCAGTTATCGTTTTGTATAGGAAAAAAAAGTAGTTCCCCATCTTTAAACATATCTCTTATTCTACGAACAGACTGCATGAGCTACAGATATCTATCCATACCTCCCAGCCATACCTTCAAAATGCTAGTGTGGATCATAGGACATTGCTATGTTTTCTGGTGCAAGAGGTATGCAGAACAGAGACGTATTGACTTAGACCTAGGTATGCAAAATGTGGACATTAAATGGTTTGCAGAGCGAGGATTGAAATGGCACCAATTGTTGCCTTTGGTTAAAACCTGTTTGCATCTCCAACACCCTGACCTCATGATTGTGCACTGTGGTGGAAATTACCTAGGCACATTAACTGGCATAGGTTTGGAAATGCTTATGAAGGACACCTTTAGACAACTGATGTTGCTTTTCCCTCAAACTGTCTTTGTATATTCCAATATATGCCAAAGACAGAAGTGGAAATGGTCAAACCAATTTTGTGCTCAGATTGAAAAATCTAGGAAGAATGTTAACAAAGCTGTGTCTGCATACCTCAGAGACCATAGAATGGGGTCCATCTACAACAACATACGTTTTGATATGGCTCATATCTACAGAAGAGATAGAGTACACTTCACAGGTCAGGGAAATCAAGTTTTTCTGAATAACCTGAAGCTGTGCATCCGCACTTATATGTAGCTCCAACTAATAAACACAAAGGCTCTTTTTAGAGCCACCTTATAATCCCAATATCGATTCGCAAACTGACAGTTGCGATCCAGCTACAAAAGGGAGACCTGCGCGCCATCGGGCAGGCTCGCGGAGGGAGAGCTGCGGCCCGTGGGCTCGCCTCCTACAAGGAGAGCTACAGGCCGTCCGCTCGCAAACCCACAGCAGCGTGCTGGCTCGCAAAGGGAGAGCTCGGGTCTAATTCGCAAATGGAAAGCAACGGGCCAACTGCCCTGCTAGCAGAGACACACCTATGACCTAACGGACTGGCTCGCACATGTACAGCTGCGGACCCAACGGCTCACAGACGCACAGCTGCGAGCAGACGGACTGGTACTGTTTTATGGTTTAGGGTACTACAGTGGTGTTTGTGTACTGTAGTGAATTGTGCTGCGGGTAGTATTTAGGATTTAGAGCAGTGCAGTGTGTTTGTGTAGTGTTTGTAGGTTTGTGCTGGAAATAGTGTTTTAGGATTTAGGGTAGTGCAGTGGTGTTTCGGTAGTGTAGCGGATCGTGCCGACACACTGACTCACAGAGCTCCGAGCTGACGCACTGGCTTGTAAAGGCATAGCCACGACCTGCTGATGTAGGGAGAAACAGCGTGAAAAGGGTATCTCACACACACACAGATACCAGTGTTGCCTCACAGAGGTAAAACTATGAACCCAATGGCTTCTACACAGACAGATGCGAGCTGACAGACTGAATCACAAAATGGCTGCCAACACTGCCTAGTTTCAACAGTTCACAGCCACAAGCTTGTGCTCGTAACTCCTCAGCCAATCAGATGTCAGAATTCTCAAACGTCAATATCTGTAAAATTTGATATTTGCCAACAACTGCTGAACGAATTTACACCATTTAAACAAAAGTGTGCTTTCTGAACCATCACCTTTCTCCCAGCTAAATTATGCGTAATTCCGTTCAGCAGTTTCACCTGTAGTGTTCTCTAAAGTTTCGTATGGAAATTGCATGGAGAAAACACATTTTGCGACCCCCTTTTTTCTCACCCCCCCCAGACCAATAAACCCCAAACTTTCAATATAGGAGCTGATCAAAAAAGAGAAACTTTTTGGATAATTTCGTAAACCATCATCAAATGACGCCAAAGTTATAAGCACATGCAGAGCTCCAAGAGGGGGGCCGCACACCACCCCTCCCAGCATGACTGAAGCCCCGGAGCTGCAGGGGTTACAGCCGGCCCCCGCAGCCCCAGCAAGCCCCGCTATTATTTTTTTTTTAAATGCCCCTGGGACCTACCCACCCGGGGACCTCATTAAAATAAAACGCGGGAACCTGCGACCCCAGCGCCAATTGCGCCAAATTATTTTTTTTATTAAAAATGCTTTTTTTGGCCCTGGGGGTACTTTTGGGACCCCCTCAGCATGCCTAAGGGGTCAGGGTGTTTCTACACTGCCCCCTTCTCTTGATTTATATCTTTGTTTCTCTGTTTTCTGGAGACTCGCTTCTACCGAGTCACAAGATGGCTGCCAACACTTCCTGGTTTGGAGTGTTGGCAGCCAATCACAGTGAAGCTCGTGCACGGCACTTAGGCTCTGCCCAGATATCGAAACTTTTATTTTTCTAATTTCCCTGCAACTACCCAACGGATTTACACCATTTTAAAAAAAGGTCGCTTTCTGACCCACGCACTACGTTAGTACCAAATTTGGAGTAATTGCGTTCAGTAGTTTCAGCTTTAGCCTTGCACAAAGTTTCCTATGGGAAATTGATTTTTTGACTCTTATTTTTTTAATTTCTCAAAAACTACTGAACGGATTTACACCATTTAAAAAAAAGGTCGCTTTATGAACCAAGCTCTACCTTTAAGCCAAATTTGGGGTAATTCCGTTCAGCAATTCGGGCTGTAGCTCATCGCAAAATTTCCTATGGAAATTAACATGGGAAAACGCGTTTTGGGACCCCCCTTTTTTCTCAGCCCCCGCTTGACGAATCACCCCCAAACTTTCAGATTCCTTTAATGAAGGTGCAGCGAGCACAGCAGCGACAGGATACCTTATGAATGACAGCCAGACGCGTTTCGGGCATCCACGCCCTTGTTCAGAGGCTAGGCACAGAGTCAACAGACAGGACTGCAGTCACATGTTTATATTACAAAGATGCCCTGCCCCAACGGGCGTCCGAGCATTATGGTGTTTGTAGTGCTGCAAAATAAAATAAAACCCAGTGGGTCTCGATGTTGCTCACAGTCTCATGCACAAATTATTACCACAGTGGGTTGGCATTAATGTTTCCAACCTGCTCCCTGCCAATACCTGTAGCCTTCATCAGGAAAACCACATGTCCCAGGTAGTGCGGATCGTGGTCCACAGATCCGCACTCCAGCTGCGGGCAGTTCCACGACCGGGCCGGCTGTATTAATATCCAAAAACACAAAGGGGTGCCCCATTTATATATATTTGGTGATTTTTAAATTGTTTTAATTTTTTATTTATTAGAGGGGGAGATGTAGTGTCTTCGATATTTTATCCTTTTGGCTCCTAATAGATTCCTTAGAGCTGTGACGTAGGTATCAGAGTGCAATGCCATGAAAGCTTGTTTTAGAATGTTGAGCTCTCAGTGACACGCAGCAGAATAAAGACGTGCCAGCTTCCGCTTATTCATCTGTTTACCAGTGCCATCACTGGAGTGCCTGAATGCATTTGTTGCTCTGAGGTTGGTGTACAGTTGCTATTTGACCAGTATTTTGCCTGCCAGGCTGTTATGTATATGCCACAACAAGTAAATGAGAACAAGGAACATCATAGCAATGTGGTATTGTTTCTCCTTTTAATATAAACTTAAAGGAATAAATACAGGTTCAAACAAACAATAATAAAGCTTTCTACACTACTCCTGAAAGACCTTTAGAAAAATAAAGAGGGCAGAATGATGAATACAAGAAGAATACAAAAGACTTCGGGCCTCATTTACAAGAAGCCTGCGTCGCCGAAGCATCACTTTTAATGATGCCCCGGTGCCATAGGCCTCTCAATCATATCTACAAGGCCACGGAAAGCCACCCTGTGTGGGTTTTCATGGCCTCATAGATATGGTGTAAGGCAACACAGAGCAAGTCGCTGCGTTGCCTTAAACTGCCTGTGGGAAGCATGCCATGGGTGTTGTGTTCGGTATTCCCACTCAATGCCCATGTTTTTTTACACATTTCCAGATTTACGACATAGCGTGAATCTGGGAATGTGTCAAACCCCTGCGCCTCCCCAGGGTTGGAATCACGGCTGTTTTTGTGCAGAAATGTGTGCTTTCCTACACAAAAACAACCTGATTTCATGGTGCAAGGGAGCCTGCATTGGCGCTAGGCAGCCATTTGTGCACCAGCGCAGTGTAAGAGGACAGGAATGAGCCATATGTCATAGATACGGCGCACTCCTGCCCTTTTCTCTTGACTCAGGGCAGAGCAGCAAAGTAACGTGCAGCGCTGTCCGTCTTTAAATTGTTGTAAATGAGGACCTTCATGTAACCTGTTAATTGAGTTTTAGCTTTTAGCTCTCCAAGATCTCAAAACCTGTCCAAAAGGCGGGTATTTTTTTATATATGTATATAAGGGTAACTCGCCCCGAAGGTACTGGAGAGCTTTACACGAGCACCAGTTACATTACAGTCCAGTCCTGCCAAGTACCCCGCATCAGGCGTGACTCTAACGTATTTCAGTGTGGTGATCCGCATTACCGCACTGAAATGGAAATTAATGTAGTTTATTGAGGAGCGTAACACATCCAAGTTGCAGCACACTTGGGGTCCATACAGTTCTGACCAGCTGCCTGCAACATTCAATGCACAACAAGCAAGTGTTCCATTATGGAACTTCCCGAAACCAATCCTGGCCGAAATGTAAGTTAACAAATCTCTTTATTGCATGATTAATAAAAACCTTTGCAATCAGTTAAAACATATGTATAAAAAGCAAAAACAGCATCATTTATAATACTAAAATTTAGTTGAATGCATTTAAAAAAAATATGCAATGACTCCATAAAATTACAAGACAATAAAAATTGGTATACAATGCAGCCAGTAAGGTGCATGGAATGGCATGAAAAGGTTCAACGTTTTTCAAGTGTTAATTCCTGAGAGCGCCTTTGCAATGCCAGTTCCTTTAAAATTAGTTGAAGCATTTTGGTCTGAATAGCGTTAAAGTCTGTGAGCGAGCTACCAAAACTTAACTGCTGACAGTTGCTATCAGCAGTTCGCCGTGTCCTTTACTCGCCCAGTTCTTTGCACCTCTTGTCAGGTGATTCCCCTGTCGGTGATTGGCTGGTTCCTTGGCCCTGGTTACTGAGCCTGGGGTGACACGATGGATTTAGAAAGTTTATGTTGCTGTTGCTGGTTCACATCCCAAAAATGACTGCTTCATAACGCAAAGGAGCCGAGGTGATAGACAAAATTACAAAGGACGTTCTCTTTTAAGTAGGGTTGTCATGGATCACTCAGAAAACGTTGGACATAAATTGATGACCAATTTGTTAGGGTACTTCCAGGGATAGCTTTGCTTTTGCTTCACTCATAAATTGAATAAGGCTACTGGCCAGCCGAACGTTGCTGCTCTCAAAGCAGGCCTTTACCGCCTGCCGGCACGTTCGTACCTGGCTTTCGATCAGGCGCGGCTATAATAGCTGTCTTCATTCCGCTCCCAAGCCTTTGCAGATGCATAGTAGATGTAGAACATCCTCGTTGATGTCTCCACATAATCTGCAGTGGTTTGTTGTATCTGTGCGTTTCCATGGCAGAAGGTGACGCTTTGCGGGTAAAATTCCCAGCCTCAGAAGCAAGAATCTTTCTTTTGTGAGTCTCGAGAAGCTTGTTCCTAGATATGGTTGTGGCTTGGCCCTCGCGTAGCTCTGAATCACAAACCAGCCATGGGCCCTCTTACTCTGAGCTGTTTTATCTTCTTCAAGGGATACAATCTTTACTGATTTATTTACCAGGTCCTTGAAACCATAGGTCCAGTAGAGCAAGCGCCCTAATTGCTGATTGAAGGTAACCCGTGGCCGGGCAGTCCTTTTTTCTTGTCATTTCCTTCCACAAGTGTGAGCTCAGTGTACCTGGCTCGGCTCCCTTTTATTTTGTACCAGCACTTGGCATAGGCACCCTTCCGTGATATTTGCTGCTTTTGAAGCCCGAACTCTAGCCTTATTTGAGCTGGCGAAGTGAACTGCGGGAGATTAAATATTATTCTCACGGCCTTGGAGACCGCATTATCCAGGGTAACCTCATCTCTCCCTCTCATTGATTCACTGCCGTAAGGGATCGTAGGTAAGAGTCTTGCTCGGAGTACTTCTAATAAAGGGAAAAGGTTGGGGCCGGATATTTTATGCTTAATGTTTTTTAATGCTACAGCCAGTGTGGTCCCTCTGTCTTTAATGGCTCCTTTCTGTTTTAAGAACGATCCGTGCCTGTCAAAAATTACTCCCAAGTACTTGTATTCCTCAACCATCTCCAGCTACCTGCCCAGCATCATCCATCGGGGTTGGTATTTATTGTTCTGTTGGTTTAATACCCTAACTTTGGATTTTTCATGGTTTATGCTTAACCCGTTCTTGTCTACAAAATTGCTAGTGGTGTTTATCAAGTGTTGCATGCCGACTGGATTGCGACTGATAAGTATCAAGTCGTCGGCATATAGTATGTTTGAAAGAGTTAAGCCCCCAGGTTCGGGGCATGATGGTTACAGTGGTCCAGCTCTGTGGTGAGAGCGCAGACGAAGAGGTTGAACAGGGTCGGGGCCAGGACAGAGCCATGCTTCAGCCCTTTGGTGGTCGGTATTCTCCTAGACAAACTGTCCCCTGCTCCCACTTTAATTTGGACCCATGTTCCGGAGTGAAGTAAAATTAACTTGTTCAAGAGGTTTGTGGGAATTCCCCACCTCCAGAGTTTTGACCAGAGTATCCCCCTATCAACGCTGTCAAAAGCAGCTTTATAATCGATAAAGCAGCCAAATAGTGGCTTGTTGATGTTTTTTGTAGCATCTATCAGAAGCGAAAGACCAAGAATATTTGTTGAGGTCCCCGTGTTTTTTTGGAAGCAAGTTTGGGTGATGGGACTTAGGGCTTTTTCCTGTGCCCATTCCGTAAGTTCGTTCAATAAGAGGCCTGCGTAATATTTGGCTTCAATGTCTATTAGTGCGATGAGCCTGTAGTTCTTTGGCTCAGTCATATTGCTTTTTTTGTGGATCGATGAAATAATTGACCCCTTCCAAGAATCAGGAATTCTTTCGAGTTCCGTAATATATTTGAAAAGGGGTAGTAGCACTTCAGCCCAGTAGTTCGGGTCCTGCTTATATATGATTGGTGGTAGGCCATTAGGCCCGGGCGTTCCGTCTTTCCGGCATTTCGAGATTCTGTTCACTAGATGTTTTATTGAGAAGAAGGGGATGAATCCGATCCTTGAAGTTTGGGCAGCTGCTGGTCACATTGGTACTCCGACGGGGCTTGATTATTTTCACCAGTTTCCGCGTTGAAGTGGCGCCGTAGGTACTTTTCCCAAGTATCTTCCATTATGTGCGAATGTATTCCGAGGGCTGTTGGGTTCTCTAAGCTCTTGACTGCCTGCCAAAACCTGATGCTGTTGTTGTTTTTTGCGTAGTATAGCAGTTTTGCCCATGTTGTGTCAGATTTTTCTTTTTTTGCAAGCCATATGATTTTCTTTCTGCATGCCTTTAGCCTCCTTAGTGCTGACTGTATGTTATCGGCTGGGCCGTTTAGGCGGAGACTGCGTAGTGCTTTGTTAGTTTCGCTCTTTATTTGTCTTAATTCGGCGTTCTGGGGTCCAGAGCGGTGAATTATTTGATTGCTTGCCAACTTGCATGGTGTCTCTTGTTCGTTTTTTGGTCTAGCTTTTTCTTTTGTTGGCTCATTTTGTGATTTATTTGAGTTGAAGCTTTTGATGAAGTTTTTCCAAGCTGTCAAGCTGTTCGCACTCAGCTGTTTGCTTTCCTCCCAACTTTTTTTCGATAGGGCCAGTAGTTTTTCTCGATTGCTCGTGTTGCATTTAATTCGCCGGTGGTTCGATGTGACCTTTAAATTTTAATTCTCAATTGGTTGTGTAATTGCCGTTCCATGAGCGTCAAGTATGAACTCTTGAGGTTGGTGATCACTGTAATACAGCGTTCCTATCCTAAGCTCTTTTATTGAGCTAAAGAGCGATAAAGAAATAAAAGTGTAGTCTATTGCGGAGTTTGTGAGGGCATAATGAAAAGTTGCAGCTTGTGAGTGGTTGCCCGCGAATCGACCATTTAATGCAAACGGGGACAGGTTCTCTAGTTCGATCAAAAGGTCTTTGGAGATCTTAGATTGCTTGCCCCACCAGCACTCGTCCTGGCGGGGGACCCTCCATGCTGCGTGTCGGTCTGATGCCGGCCTGTCCTTGTCAGCGTCCCCTGTGAGGCACATGTTGAAGTCACCTGAGACGATGTAGTTAGAAGAAGCCTCTTCGGTGACTAACTTGCTTAGTTCAGCTACCAGAAGTCTTGCACCTCTTTTTTTATTACGGGGGTGTATGAAGGTGATGCAGTGTGAAAACCCAGGCAACGGGGAAACAACCCGTACCGATATCCTCCCTGCGTCGCAGACCCAACGTCACACTAACTCATTCACACATGCAGTCATTGGTGGGGCCCATAACACCAACACTCACACTAACTTTTTCACCAGTCTGCACCCACAGGCGGGATGAGCGGTTCAAGCGCTGGACATGTGGGGTAAACACTAACCCTGGGCTGACAACTACGCTTCGCCCACGTAGTGTACGTAGCGCTGCCTGCTTCGCAGTTTTCGAAGTAGGCGAAGCAGGCAGCGCCTACGCACACGAGGGCGAAGCGTAGCTGCCTGCCGCCCACCACCCGCCTCCCGCCCGCCCTCCTTTATAAAAGATAACATTAATTTATAATAAAGAAAATTAAACACCACTTACCTGAAGCGCGGCGTCTCCGGGGGCTCCCTCTTCCTGGTTTCCAACTTTTCTGACAAATGCGCATGCGCGGGCATCCGAGCATGCGCATTTCTCACAAGCAATACGCATGCGCGGGCGTCCGCGCATGCGCATTTGTCAGAAAAGTTGGAAACCAGGAAGAGGGAGCTCCGGAGACGCCGCGCTTCAGGTAAGTGGTGTTTAATTTTCTTTATTATAAATTATTGTTATCTTTTATAAAGGAGGGCGGGCGGGAGGCGGGTGGCGCGTAGTGGGGCTACACGAAGCACGTAGTGTGCGTAGATTTGGGCACACTACATGCTGCTTCACGTAGCCCCCCCTACGCCCACTACGCCCACCCTTAGTAAACACCTTATAACCTATAGGGAGAGAAAAGTTATTTTGCAGAATATACATTAACGCCTTTCACCTACACATCCTTAATCCTAAACATCAAGGCACTCCTTCCACTTCGGTCAATGGACCAAATTAGTAGGATTGGTTGATGGTGATTTAGAACCAGCTAAAACACATTTAAGACTTCAGAATCTATCCCTTAAATGAAACTCACAACTCATGAATTCTCGTTAATCAATAATTGTTTATCTAAAATTTCATAAAGATTTTGAATTCGCATTTGTCTCATCAAAGTGTTGAAAAGTTTATCAAATTTTTTGTAAATCGCAGAACTTCATATTTACCTAATCTGGCTATTTGGAGTCCTCTAATTCATTGGCTCTGCAAATCAAATTTGCAGTCAATCGTCCGAAAGCAGGCCAAATCTCAAAGTTCTCTGCTCAGCACGCTACAGTCCCAAAGATCGGCAAAGGACCAAAGACGAGCAAGCATCTATCATTGTCTATAAACTTAAGAAAGGTTCGCAGTCATCAGATAATCGAGCAGCATCCGGACCCTCTAAGATTCAGGAAACGCAGCGCTCCCTCTCTATTCTATTACGCATTTTTATAATAAATTGAAGCAAAGATGATACAAATTGATATCGTGATTGGCTGGTTGAGATCGTCCGACGTGGGTTTTTAGGTTTCAGTTCAGTTCGAGGGTTGAGGTCATGAGTTGGTTCAGAAGTCAGCTCGTTACGGTTTATTGTAAAGTCGATTGTTCTCGGTCTTGGCGGTTTTCCCACTGTGTCCTTGTTTGGGTACATGGTGAACATAGGTCATGATGAGGCTTTAGGAGATTTCTTGCGCATGGGCAGCTCACTCCGCACCTCGTGGGACAGTGGCCACTTCGTCGTGTAGCGTTAGCGGCCATCTTTGATTTAGGCCCAAATGCCAACTTAAGCGAAACAAACACAAAAGAGTAATTAATACATAGAAATAATAAATCTAATGTTAACTCCTTACTAATCCCTCTATGTGCTTGTATTTATCTAGCATATAGCGACATTTAAAGCAATTATATTCACACTTATGGTCCTCTCCTCGGGCAACATTACAAAACATTACAAAAGCAACATATATCATGCAGTTTTCTATTTCCACATACACTATTGTTAATATGCGTACGAATTTTAGTCATAAGGTTATTTAGCCATGCAAAATGCAAATCCCACGTGTAATTTCAAATATTAATAATGTTGGTTAATAAACATGCAAACTTATTTAATAATATTATAATTAATAGATTATATAATTAGTATATTCATGCAAAATGGGGGGGGGTATACAAAATGTTGTACTACCCACTCCATCAATCCCCCCTTTGGTGATTTTATCACCACACCATTACAATTTTGTATCAATTTGTTATGAAAGCAAAATGAATTCTTTTTTTCGATTCACATCTCTGTTTCCCCAATTTCTTCTCTTCTTGCTGTTCTATACATACTGTCTTTGATCTCTTCTAATTCTACTTTTCAAACTCTCTCTCTTGTTTCTCTTTTTAACTTTTTCTGTATTTTCTTTCTTTTATGACATAGGCATCCTAATCTTAAAATTAATACTATAAAAATCACACATGTTAATGGAAATAGGATTCTACCTGTAAAGGTACCACCTAAGTTTAATAAGAAATTCTTAATAGAAGACATTTTCTTTCCAATCTTTTCCCAAACACTTTCAACCTCCAGTGGTGCAATTTCCTCATGCAAATCAGTTATATTTTCAATGTAGACTTTTAGATCTTTACTTTCGTCAGGAATGTAAGTACAACAATGTTGAACTTTCAGCATTTCACAGACTCCAACCTCTTTTGCCAATAATATAGCACGGGCAAGTCAATTCTGCATTACCATAGCACGCATGGAAACCATTTCAGTATTTACCAATAAAAATCCTCCAGCGGTGCTTGTTGACAAGTGATCCACTACTGTTGACAGTTTTCTAATTTTGTGTGCATTCAGAGATATTCCCACTGCTGGTATCAATGCTCCAAAACTGTCTCCTACAATTTCTGACTAAGATTCTCTCTTTCTGCGAGCTAATAGACTACCTAATTTATGTACACCATCTTCTCTTCTTCCCATGTGGAATATCTGTGGGAAAACCAGACCTACATAACATGTGCCATACCAATGATCTGGCAACCGATAATATGCCTTGTTCCCGCAGATAAAATATAACCCAGGAAAAACTGGATCATTTCCTCCTTTAAATCCCCATCCACCTATGATTCAGTATAATTCATGGCATTCACTGTTACCTACAAAGTAATTATCATATGCAGTTTGATTCCTTCTAATACACAATTTCCCTTTCTGAGGCCAATCTAAAGCCATAGTTGGACTAGCTTCTCCCTTCAAGTGTTTTTCCATTTCAACATCCCAGACTGTCTTTTCCTCTTTTCTCTCAGATGCTTTCTTTTGCATTTTCAATCTCCTTTCTTCAACCATATCCAAGAACGTCTTTTCTTCTTTCTTTAAACTGCAAGTCAAATTATTTCTAAATATATATTCTAATGTTAGTTCCTTTGTTTCTAAGAAAAATTCACCTAGCTACTTTGCAGGCTTTACTTTATTTAATTTGTTAATCGCAGGTACTTGTGAAAATATAATATTCTAACTTCCCTATTTGGTAAAACAAACTAGCTATTACACTACATGTTATTCCATATGTTACAGGGAGGTGATGGTAGGTCACTCCCTCCGATACAGATGCAGGTAACTGCATACAAACATAGCAATCCCTCACATCTATTGTCTTTACATATTCGTACAAAAGTTTTGAAAATACATTGTTAGAGAAATCATTTATAGACCTGTCTTTATGTAGATAGTTCCTATCTATTCTAGTTGGATATACTTTCTGAACCTTCTCTATATTAGTTTTATTCTCACTATGTCCTTCTATTGTGTCTATTGTAACCTTAAATGAAATCAGTAATGGTAACACACTCCATAGAAGCATTAGTAATCCTGTACAACAACAACACATTTTAAACCATCTTTTTAGAAATACACATTTATCTTTTCTACTTTCTGTGTTTGCCATTTTTGCAAAATGATCAGTGTCTTTTGACTTAGCCTCTTCTACTTCACAACTAGTTTTGTCTAACCCAAGGCTCTAAGCACCTACTTGGTTCTATCAGTTATGTCTTTTCCTGTATTCTACTTTCTTTCCATTAGCAGCACTCTTGTCTTGTTCAGTTTGGCATTTGTTCGTCTTTCACTTTTCTCCCATAATCTTGATACAGAACTTCCTGAACATCCGTCTCTTCTCCAATGTCGGACAAGATAGCTCTCAGGATTTCCGATTCTTCGTCTTCCTCAACCACTTCCGATACAGTCACCTCTGGATTTTCTTGGCTATCCGCCTCTTCTTTTATTTCAGGCAGGGCCACGTATGACCATTCTGGCGACTTATACTTGTGGTTGGGCTTTCTTGTTCTTTTGTTTTCGTCTGCTGTCGTTATCTTCTCATTTTTAGATTTTTCTTGACTTAATACTTCATTCACCTGCTCTGCTCTTGGTGAATTCACTCGTGTCAGTCGATATCTTTATCTCTTTATTTTGTTAGGCAAGATTTCATCTCTTGCTGATCTTTTCGATTTATTTCCTTTATCATTCTTTTCAGCTCTCTATGCTCTTATTCTCAGGACTCGACCTTCCGGTACTTCCTCATCACTTTCCTCTGATTCTGTTTCAACTTGCTTTTTGCTTTCAGCTGCTCTTCTTTCCACCACTTCTTTTATTTTCCCTACTTCTGTCCCTCCTTGTGTTTCTTGCACAATATCTTCCTGCGGACTAACTGTCCCTTCTTCTAACTGGATGTTGGAATTCCCTACAACTCCTCTGGGGTCTTCCGGAAGAATCTTTCCCTCACTTTCTGTATCTGGCACCTGTTCATCTACTTTTGCTACTTCAGGTGCAATTTCTCTCAGTTTTTCATCAGGAATTTCCTCATCAATAACTTCTTTGATTGTCTCTTCACTCCTTTTCTCTTTTCTGGAGCATACCGGTATCTGTTCAGTCTCTGAGTCTGAGCTGGTCTCAGAAATCTGCAATCTCCTTCTCAAGGGAATATTCTCCGGGGCAAATGTCAAGTTTGGCTCTGTCTCCCCCTTTCAGGATTTTCTCTTGTTCTTACTTCTTCAGCATTCGATTCAGAGCTACTTTCTGACTCGTCCTAATATTCTCGTTCTTGGTTATCCACTGGATTTGGGATTCTCAATGTGTGACTAGCATGGATCCAGTTCTTGATCCCAGCACACTTCACTGCTGTTGTTGTAGTCAAAATCACTTTTCGTGGTTTTCCCCAACGTGGGACCAGACAGTTTCTTTTTCTGTGTACTTTGATTCTCACCCAGTCTCCTGGGCTCAGATCATGAGCTTGCTTCTTTTCAAGGGTGGTGGCATCCTATCCAACCTGATGAAACACAGAATGAACTGCGTCAGCCAGGCCCTTACAGTAATCCAACACCAAGTCATCAGATATAGGCAACAGCTTGTTGACTGGTATGAATACATGGCGCATTGCTCTTCCCATGATAATTTCATGTGGACTCAAACCCGTGGTTCTATCTGGAATTGATCTAATAGTCATGAGTACCAGAGGCAAAACATCAGGCCATTTCAAACCTGTGGCTAAACACATTTTTCACAATCGGTTTTTAATAGTGTCATTCATTTGTTCCACCATACCAGAAGCCTCTGGGCGATAGGCACAATGTAGTTTCTGTTGTACATTCAATGCTTCACAAATCAATTTCATGATCTCATTATGGAAATGCTTTCCTCTATCTGATTCAATTGTAACTGGAAACCCAAATCTAGGGATGAATTCCCTCAAAAGCAGTTTTGCTACTGTATTTCCATCACTCCTTCTTGTGGGATATGCTTCTACCCATCTAGAAAACAAGCAGACCATTACTAAAACATACCTCAACCTATTACAAGGCGGCTTCTCAATGAAATCAATCTGCATTCTGGTGATAGGCCCTCCTTCTCTACCTATCTTTCCTAGGCTTACCACTGTTTTTCTTCCAGGATTGAACTGCTGACATATAAGGCATCTTTGACAAAGACTCTCAGCTACAAGCCTAAATTTTGCATTGTATCACGTTTGCTTGAAGGACCGAATCATCGCGTCCCTCCCTATGTGTCCCTGTCCATGATATATCCGTGCCATGGCAGACACCATGCTATCAGGCATGACTGGTCTTCCATCTCGATAAACCCACACATGATCTGTTTCCCTTGGTGCACATCCTGCTTTTACCCACTGTCTCATTTCCTCATCTCCTGCTTCTTCCTGCAATTGCCTCACTTCTTCCCAGGTACCCACAATGTTAGTAAACATTAGGGGAAAAGAATTCATCTTTCTCTCTTTAGCCCTATTTACTGAATTCTGATTTCGAGCACAATATTGGGCCATATCGTTGGCATATTTGTTTCCGACCGCGATATAATCAGCGGTTTGCACGTGAGCAGCACACTTCACAACAGCCAATTGCTTTGGCAGCTGTATCGCCTCAAGCAACTTTCCAACCACTTCAGCATTCTTTATAGGAGTTCTACTTGAAGTCAGGAACCCTCTCTGCAGCCATATCTGGCCAAAATCATGCACAGCACCAAAACCATGCTGACTATCAGTTATCACAGTCACTCTTACATTCTTTCTGATCTTGCATGCTCTAGTTAAGGCTACAAGTTCAGCAACCTGGGCTGATTTTACTCCCTTCAGGTAAGATGCTTCCATTACCGCTGCAACTGTGCATACCGCATATGCTGCACTTAGCATTCCTTTGTCTGTTCTCAAACATGATCCGTCCACAAACATCACAAAGTCACTTTCTGGCAAAGGTACATCTTTTATATCAGGACGTGGTTTGGTACAGAAATCCAACACATCCAAACAATCATGATCCACTTCGTCCCTGACTTCAACATTCTCAGCATCAGGCAATATCGTTGAAGGATTCACATTCAGGCATCTCACAAGGCTCACATTTGTTGCACCTAATATGACTTTCTCATACTTAGTCAGCCGACTATGTGTCATGAACTGAGTGCGATCCCTTGTTAAAAGGATTGCCACATCATGAGGTACAAACACTCGCACAGGATATCCCATCACAATTCCCTCACTCTGTTCCAGACTCTTACAAGTAATAGCCACTGCTTTCAAACAACCTGACAAGGCTACAGCTACAGGGTCTAGCATAGCTGAAAAATATGCAATTGGTCTTCTCAATTTTCCATGTTTTTATATCAAAACAGAGAGTGCACATCCATTCCTCTCACTACAGTACAAATCGAACTCCTTATCATAGTCAGGCATTCCTAATGCTGGCGCTTCACACAAACTGTCTCTCAATTTCTTAAATGCTGCTAGTTCTTCCCTATCTAAGTCAATGGGATCTCTCACATCACTTCTCGTCAGGCGTACCAAATGTTTTGCGATCAGGGAAAAGTTACTTATCCACTGACGACACTATCAAACCATTCCAAGAAACATTCTCACTTCTCTTTGCATCATTGGGGCTCTCATTCCTTTTATTATCTTGATTCTGTCTGTTGCTATCTTCCTCAATCCTTTTTCAATTTTGTGACCTAAATATTGTACTTCTTTCTGACAAAATTGCAATTTCGATGGTGACACTTTAAGTCCTCCATCTGCCAAATGATTTAGTAATGCTATGGTGTCCATTACACAGGCTTCTCGAGTTTTCGACGCCACAAGCAGGTCATCAATATACTGGACTAGCACTGAATTCTCCGGCATTTCTAAATCTTCCAAAGACTTTTTCAATATCTGATTAAATATCGAGGGGCTTACTGTATACCCCTGTGGGATTAGGCACCAAGCCAAAATACGTTCGCCAAAACGAAACGCAAAAATTTGCTGGCTATCATGGTGCAACGGAATGGAAAAGAAAGCGTGACATAAGTCAATTACTGTGTACCATTCAGCATCATGAGGAATCTGATGCAAAATCACAGATGGATTTGGTACAATACGACAGCATGACACAACAATTTTGTTTATCTTTCTCCAATCTCGCACTATCCTGAACTTTCCATTAGGCTTTTTCAGTCCCATAAATGGTGAATTACAAGGACTAGTTTTTATTTCTCTCTGAATTCCTTGTTTAATCATCTTCTCAATTATAGGGGTAACTCTTCAATTATTTCAGGTGTCAATTTATATTGAGGAACATTTGTGCAGCTTATTCCTTCCTTCACTATTACTTTTACGGGATCCACATTTCTCATCAATCCTACATCTTCTCCTGTGAAATCTCAAACTTCTGCTTTCACTGTCTGTTTCAATTCTTTTGGTAATTCATCAGGGTTGAATACAGCATAGGCTTCAGTAATCTCAGTTTCCATATTAGCCATAGTCATTTTATACAGTACGTCTTCATCAGGGGTCTCAAATGCTATACCATCAGGGGTACAAAATATAGCGCAATTCATTTTGCACGATAGGTCTCTTCCTAATAAATTTACAGGACTTGAATCGCACACGACAAAGCGGTGCATTTCGGAAAATGTCCCTATATTGACCTTTACTGGTTCTGTGAGATACGTTTTGATCTGTCTGTTGGATACTCCAACCACTTGGATTGTTTCATCCGAGAGAGGAAGATTCTTAACATCAGCTGACCTAACAGTTGATCGAGTAGCACCAGTATCTACCAGGAAAGTGATAGGGCCGGATACTTGTCTACCCAATTATCTACAAGAACCCTCTCAGGTCGCCAAGATCTTTTTATTTGCCAAATAGCGTAGAGGGAGTAAACACAATTATCAAAACGTACCTACCACAATTTGACATCTTTAAAAGGACCAAAGACTCCGAATCGAAAACTTTTCGCGATTTTATTATGAGCAAAAACATCTGAACGTAAAAAGGCGCAAGGCAACTCTTCCTCACGTGTTTACGCACAAGCACCCAATCCCCTGGGCACAAGTCGTGGCACAGGTCTCTTGCGGCTGGATCAGCTGCTGCTTACACCTGCTGAGACACAGAACGGACTACGTCAGTCAGACCTTTACAGTAGTCGAGAATCAAATCATCAGTGATGTTAATCAAAGCTTTGGCAGGTATCGCTGGCAAACGCATCGCTCTCCCCATGAGGACCTCGTGGGGTGACAATCCAGTCCTTCTATCAGGCGCACTTCGGAGACTCATGAGAACTAATGGTAATGCATCTGGCCATTTTAGGGAAGTTGAGGAACACACTTTTGCCATCCGTGCTTTCAACGTCCCGTTAACTTGTTCCACAATCCCAGAAGCCTCTGGTCGATAACTGCAATGCAACCTTTGATCCACATTCAGGGCAGCACAAAGCAATTTCATGATCTCACTATGGAAATGCGTTCCTCTGTCTGATTCAAAAGAGGTCGGGAAACCGAACCTCGGAATAAGTTCTCTCAGTAGTAGCTTATCTACAGTGAGTGTGTCACACCTACGTGTTGGGTAAGCCTCCACCCATCTAGAAAAGACACATACTACGACTAATATGTACCTCAACCCATTGCACTTTGGCATCTCAATGAAATCCAACTGCATTCTGTTGAAAGGCCCACCTGACCTCCCAATATGACTCAAAGTCACAGCTGTCCTTTTCCCTACATTCATTTGTTGACACACAGCTTCAGCTACTGCACGAAACTTCGGATTGTACCACGTCTGACGAAACACTCGCACCATCGCATCTCTGCCGAGATGTACAGCACCGTGTATCAACCTCGCCATCGGATTCAACAGACATTCTGGAAGCACAGCTCGTCCATCATTCGAAATCCATACATCCACATCTCCCTTCTCACATCCAGCTCGTATCCAACTATCTTGTTCTTGGTCAGAGACTTCATCTTGTAATCGCTTTAGTTCTTCCCATGTATCAGCCATGGCTAACATCACGTTGAAATCGGTTCCTTCTTGTCCTTCCTCAACATGCTTTTCAGTGAATATACATCCCTGTTCTGCACAAAATCGAGCAACCTCATCTGCATAGTTGTTACCCAATGACACAATATCATCCCCTTTCGTATGTGCAGAACATTTAACCACTGCGATTTCCTTTGGACATTGCAATGCTTCCAACAATTGTCTCACATAATCCCCATTTCTGATGGGTGAACCAGAAGATGTCATGAATCCTCTCTGTGACCATAGCTGTCCGAAGTCATGAACGACACCAAACCCATACTATCGGTGTAAATCGTTACCCGAATCTTATCAGCAGCCAAATAGGCACGGGTCAGAGCAATAAGCTCAGCCACCTGTGCGGAAAATACTCCTTCTAGACAAGCGGCTTCCACCACTCCAGTGATGGTACATACAGCAAACGCTGCTTTCAGTCGACCAACACTGTCTCTTAAGCATGAACCGTCCACAAAGAAAATTTCATCTGATACTGGAAGCGGCTCATCGACAATGTCAGGTCTCGGTTTGGTGCACAAATCAGTGACATCGAGGCAATCATGATCCTCACAATCTTCATCATCTATATTTGGGATAGGTAACAGTGTAGCAGGATTTAAAACAGAACACCTCTTCAACGTCACATTCTCTGCAGCAAGGATGACTTGTTCATAACGCGTCAACCTGTTGTTCGTGAGGTGCTGTGTTTTAGTCCTGGTCATCAACAGTTCAACAGAATGGGGTACATAAACTGTAAGTGGATGACCCATTACAATGCTCTCACATCTTTCGATACTGACACCTGTTCCGGCAACGGATTTGAGACATCCGGGCAACGCAGAAGCTACTGGATCTAAAGTAGCTGAAAAATAAGCAACTGGTCTACGGACATTTCCATGAATCTGGGTTAAGACTGTCAATGCGCAACCTTCCCTCTCACAGCAGAATAAGGCAAATGCCTTGTTGTAGTCGGGCATTCCCAAAGCTGGAGCGCTGCACAAAGCCTCTCTCAGCCAAAAATTACCTTAAACAGTCTTCGTCCCATGGTACCGGATCGCTCACGTCCTTACGCGTCAGCCGCTGTAAAGGCTTCGCTTCAAAGGAAAAGTTTGGGATCCATTGGCGGCAGTAACCGACCATTCCCAAAAACATTCAAACTTCTCTCTGTGTGGTAGGAACAGGCATCTTCATAATAGCCTCAATACGATCTGGTGACACCTTCCTCTTGCCTTTCTCTATTCTGTGACCCAAATACTGTACCTCACTCAGACAGTATTGCAATTTATTCGGAGACACTTTATGCCCGTTCTCTGCCAGATAATTCAGTAAGGCAACCGTATTGATTCTGCAAGCGTCTTCAGTTTTCGACGCAACAAGCAGGTCGTCGATATACAGCACTAAAGCAGAGTTCTGTGGCAACACAAGACCTTCGAGATTTTTCTTCAAGATCTGGTTAAAGATAGATGAACTCTCTGTATACCCCTGTGGGATACGACACCGTGATAACACACGATTTTCCAGCCGAAAAGCAAAAAGAAACTGGCTCTCCTCATGCAGAGGGATCGAAAAGAAAGCTTGACACAGGTCAATCACTGTGAACCATTCAGCTTCACACGGGATCTGAAACAGTATCACAGATGGATTCGGTACCACTGGACAACATGGAACAACTATCTCGTTAATTTTCCGCAAATCTTGTACAATCCTGAATTTCCCACTCGGTTTCTGTAGTCCCATAATAGGCGAATTACATGGGCTACCCATGATCTCCATAAGAATTCCCTGCTTAATCATAGACTCAATTACAGGCTTAATCCCTGCAATAGTTTCGGGTGACAAATTATACTGGGGCGTCCTAGGGAACTCTACATTTGGCTTAATCTGAATATTCACTGGGTCTACCCCTTTGACCAATCCAATTTCCTCTCCACTGAGATCCCATACGTCAATCGATACTGAGTCCCTCAAGTCAAGTGGAAGTTCTTCCACCGTCAGTGCTGGGTACATTTCCACACACACGCGCTGATTTGCAACCTTAAAGGTCACATCATCATCTTTCGTCTGTACTTCCACTCCCTTCTGGGTACAGTAGATAGTGCAATTGAGTTTGCACAGTAGATCTCTTCCTAGTAGGCAAACCGGACTAGAATCACACACCACGAACTGGTGCCGGTCTCTGAAATTCCCTCTCCTTACTGGAATTGGCTCCGTCAAAGGACTAGTCAGTTTCTTATTGGCTACACCAACAACTTGGATCGATTGTCCAGAAAGAGGCAGGTCTGGGACCACTGCAGATCGTACGGTCGATCTAGTAGCACCCGTATCAACCAGGAAGGTAGTAGGGTGGCCATCAATATCTGCTTCCACGAAGGGTCCTCTCTGATCTACCTCTAAGACTGTGCCAAGCGCACAATCCTCTTCCCCTCGTGAGCATGGTCGTGCCAATAGGTCCAGGTCGTATTCCTCACCTCCTTGGAACATAGGCATCTGCAAATATGTTCGAGCTCCCTGCTGTGTATTCTGTATCTTGGGTGGTTGGGGAACCTGCATCTGCGGAACGCCCGTCCCCCCTTTGGCCATTTTGGGTCGAGTTACCGTAGGGACCATGTCCGCCACGGGAACCTGAACTATCTCTCCTTCCTGTTGTATTTGATTCAACGGGTTCAAGGGACACTCGCATTTCCAGTGTCCAATCTGGTGACAAAGGTGACATGCTGTTGTCTTTTTCAATGTCGCCACATCCATCCCTGTCCTAGGATCAATCGACTTGGGCCTTCCCTGACCCTGGAAGTTCTGAACTCCTCCCTGATTGTTTCCTTGCTTCCTTCCCAACGTTCCCCCTTGGGCTGTCTGCATCTGAACAAGCATCAGTTTATCCTTCAATTTCCTGTGTTTGGATTCTATTTCATCACTGCAGTATCTAGCATAACGCAGAATCTCGTCTACTGGCTTATTCTGCCAACAAATCAAATGCTGCTGTATCATGAGGCTAACCTCTGGCCTTAATCCTAACACAAACTTAGAAATGAACTGTCCCATGTCCTTAGCATCTAATACATCTAGGCCACTATACTGCTTAAAGGCCTGCAAAAGTCTCTCATAAAACTCATGCACAGTCTCCTTAGGCTCTTGCACTGTCCTATCGATCTTTACCCAATCAATATCCTGGGGTGAGATCTTAGACTTCAACCAAGTAATCACCTGTTCGAACTTCCTCATCACTATGGGCGACGGACCAT
The DNA here is from genome assembly GCF_964204655.1 of Triturus cristatus. Taxonomy (NCBI): domain Eukaryota; kingdom Metazoa; phylum Chordata; class Amphibia; order Caudata; family Salamandridae; genus Triturus; species Triturus cristatus. The sequence continues at coordinate 868,749,965 of NC_140586.1, read as the reverse complement.
TCGAGATCGAATCCCTGTCGGGCTCCGAAGTCGGCCACTCAACAGCAATCTTACATGCTGACCACAAATCACTCGGAACCACAATGTCAAATAGGGTATTCAGATCAATCCACAATACTTTCGAGATTTTAACAAAGCGATCAACTTGCTTATACCACTCCACAGGCTTTTCCCTTAAGCGGGGGAAATCATTCGTGAAGGCAGCCAAATCACCTCTACTCCACGGTACATGCACGTACCCTCCATTCTGCACCTCTCGCAAAGGGTAGTTCCCTACCTCTGTCATCCCCCCACCCGGAGGTGGTGTCTCTCCTATTGTTCTCTTAGATGGTTTCTTCTTTGACCATCTTTCTTCCCACTTGTCAAGCATAATCCATGCATGCATGGCTATAATTAGATCTTTGATATGGGTTCTCAATCCCATGACTCTTTTCTCTTCTAGTTCCTGATCACTGTACTGCAACCTATGGCTCCCTTGCAATGATTTCGTTTTAGACAAATCCACCTCATACCGCTTGGCCAATTCAGACAATTTCTCATGAGCGGTTTGTGCTTTGCGGGTCACATCTTTCGCTACAGAAAGCAATTCGTTGTATAAGCTTTATTCGATATAAAAAATATCATAAAAGCAATGCATTTCCGAATATACACATTATTTACATAGATAAAATAGTTTAAAAAAGTCATTAAATCATCGTCTGGTAAGCTTATATAATACAATATCCATAATTGATTAAAATTCATAAATCAGTTGTTAAAAGGAAAAAGACTAAATCTACACTGGATAAACTAGCATCCTGTATGAGAGAAGGACAGCTGTTCGCCATCAGCGTCTACAGGCTTCCTCGCTAGTAACTTGCTTCTAATTAGCCAGGCGGATCCCAAGAATTTAGCTACCCCACATATCAGAGTAAGGGAAGAAGTATCAGTGCAAAGAATGCGGAGAGCATTACGATGGCACATTGGGCCCAGTAGTTTGCAGACCGGTTTTAGCCATCTCATTCTGGGGAGCCTATACGCCGGACAAGCAAACAAGAGATGAGCCGTCGTCTCATTATGGTAGGCACAACCCGGGCAGGGTAAAGATGACCTAGTTGGCCCTTTCCAACATGAAACGAAGCTGTTGGTTGGCAGAGTCCCGAATCTCAGCTTCATATATAATACCCTATGGCTGGGGGTCTGGATGAAATCCAGATAAGGTTCTAATGAGCGGGTATGTTTGTGTTGGAAAAATCCCTCCGCCAGTTTCCCCAGTCTGGGATTTTGAATGACCAGCAACTGGACCCATTCCCAGTACAGTTTTTTGATTACCTGTTTTGTAGGTGGTGTTTGTGTGCGCCAGGCCTCCTTTAGACCAATAGAAATTAAAAGTTTTCGGAGGTCTGTTAACCATTTTATCTTACTCCCAGAATCCGCTGCCACTAGTTCATCAAAGGCTGCAGCGTAATGGGAGAGTTCTGGAGTCCTTTTTATACGGGCCCAGAACAAGAGGGGGCGCAAGCGTACTATATCCTGGAATGGGTGTCTCCCTATGTCAAAAAATAGGGGTTTCAATGGCGTCGAGGAAGGTAGGGAAAGCATGTCTCTCATAAACTTGTTTTCCGACAGAACAAGATCATTCACATTCTGGAAGCCCCAGAGCTCGGAGCCATATAGGGCTGAGGAAAGTGCTTTACCGGCATAGACCGCGAGGACAGGGGCCACAGGCCTACACCCAGTAAGGCGCTGCTCTCTCAAAATAACGCCAGACGTCCTCTTGTGATTTAAGAGCATCTTAACAAGGTGGGGGCCCCATTTCATGTCTTTAGCAAGAGAGATTCCCAAATAATCAAAACCCTCCACGTTGTCCAGTGGGACACCATCTAGGGTGAAGTGGTTTTTAAAGCGTTTGGACGGGTTGATGCACATGATCTTAGTTTTGGTGGTATTAACTGTCAGGCCATGTGAATCGCAAAAAGAGGCAAAGTTGTTCAAAAGTTTCTGGAGACCCCCCGGGGATTTTGAAATCAAGAGAGTATCGTCTGCAAACAGGAGAGTCGGGATCTTCTCCCCGGCCAGTGATGGAGCATCGGCCGGGTCCTGGCATAAATAATCAACCACCCCGTTGATGTAAAGGGAGAACAGGGTGGGTGCCAGCACACATCCCTGTCGGACTCCCCTGTTCACAGCGATCCTCTCAGTCAGTTGCCCCTGGGACCCCCATCTAACCTTGGCGTAATTGCCTTGGTGTAGACGCTGAATCATGTCTAGGACCAAGGGGGGAACGCCGAGTTGTTGTAAGGTGAGCCAAAGTTTTCCCCGGGGAACTAAATCGAAAGCGGTCTTCAGATCTATGAAGGCAAGATATAAACTGCCCCTTCCCAGAAGTACTATCTTCCAATAAATCATGAAGAATCTGAAAACCTGGTCGATTGTTCCCATCTTGGTCCTAAAGCCTGCTTGCAAATGGGAAAGAATATTGTTGTCTTCCATCCAATTGCCTAACCTAGCTAGTAAGACCCTGCCAACAACTTTCTGAATCACGTCAATTAGACTGATTGGTCGGTAGTTGGCAGGGTCTTCCCTATTCCCCTTTTTAAAAATGGGGACCACCTCGGCACCCTTCCAAGAATCAGGTACTGGTGCACCTCTAGCTAGCAAATTCAGGATCAAAAGGATGAGAGCTGCCCATGGCTCGGCAAAATGTAGAAGCAAATCTCCAGGGAGGCCGTCTGGACCTGCCGCCTTACCAGGGGCTATGCTTTTGATTGCTATCATCACCTCGCTTAAGGCGAAGGGATCCCTGTGGTAGCCAGGAGCTCTAATGGGGGATGAGTAAACCATATCAGGGGAGGGGGGAGCGTTAACATCGTCTGTGTATAATTTAGAAAAGTGGAGCAACCATTGGTTGGCAGTTATATGGTTGGACAGAGGAGGGTTGATGGTACTAGCCCTCATGTTAATTAAGTCCCAAAAGCCTTTCGAGTCTTTCTCGGATGATGCATGTTTTAATTTAGCCCAGTGGTCCTCATCCCAGCTTTTCTTTGCCTCCCTCTGCGCCTTGATATACTCCTTCCTAGCTCTAAGAACTGCGGCGGAGTCTTTTTTCTTGACTTCCAGGATGAGTGCCGCCCTTTTTTCCTTACAAGTAACAGAATACCAAGGATTCCGAGCTTTGACCTGTGGGCCTCCAGTGCTGACCTTACCTTTAATTGTAAAGAAGGCACTCAAATTCAAAATAAAATCTTGATAGATTTTGTGGAAATTAAATAGAGTCAAAGTGGAATTGGCGTAAGATGTAAATTTACTAATCTCATCTTCTAGGGTGCCCTTAATACTTGCCAATTTATGTTCCTTAATCGCAACTTTCTGCCATTTGAGGCGTCTACAGCAATTAGTGGGGGCGACTTCTCTAGTGAACAGGAACGCTCGGTTAGTTACATCAGCACCAGGTGATCGCCAGACATTATTTAGTTTTAAACATAATGGGTTATGATCACTATCTGTGGAAGGTTTAACTTCCATATCTAGTAGATCGCACCATAGCCTGACATCTAAAAGGATATAATCGATCCTAGATGGGGAACAAATCCTGTTAAAAGTGTGTGCCCCATGGGGATCTGAGATGGATCTTCCGTTTACAGCTCTAAGGTTGAACTCTTGAACAAGGGCATTTAGTTGGATAACCCTCTGGGACCACTTTCTAATCGGAGGGAGATTAAGGGTCGGAATGCTCCATTTAGCATCAAGTTCAGCAGTACCCAAAAAATCCTCCGCACCAAGCGGTTCAAAAGTGAAATTTAGATCACCCCCTATAAAAATATACGAAGACGGGGAGATGCCGGAAAGGATGCTTTCCAGCGTTGATATAGTTGCGGATCCCCTAGCATAGATGTTAAATAGGTCCAGTGAGGGTTTGTTGTGTGCTCCACCTACAGTTAAATGCAAGATGTCATGAGAAATACAGTTGTGGGAAGAAATTGACCAATTCAATGAGGCACTAACCCATATGTGAAGGCCTCCAGAGGGACGTCCCTTTCTTGATCTGACTGCCGGGCAGAAATAGGTGATATAGCCTGTCTTATGTAGGGGTTTCAAGCTCCATGTTTCCTGAAATAAGCAAATTTCGTATTTTTCTACCTGGGCATTCCATTCAGGGATGGCTAATTTCTTTTCCAGGCCCGCTATGTTCCAAGATATGATGTGAAGTGTGGAAGAGTTTGGAGCGTGGGGTGTCCAATTAGGGGGATATCCTCAATCTCATGTTGGTCTTGAGGGGTGGGGATGTTTAAGGTTCTAAGATCAATACTAGGTGGTATTAGCAGTCAGTCCACCCTGTTCAAGCCCGATTCCCCCCCCTGTTTCCCCCGATAGCATGTTGGGTTTAGCTCCTAATGGGGGCCATAATGGCGATCGTCTAATTTGAATGGATGAAGAATCAGGTGAAGAAGATCGTAATTCAAGGGCCACTAGATTCTCAGCCAGATTTGCATCCACAAGTTCCAACTCTAAGCAGTCGAACGGGGAATTATGGGTCGATAACCTTTTTACCCTGATGATGTCCTCCCTAATAATAGATCTACAGCCCCGAACCTGGCGCAGCCAGTGTATAGCCTTGTTACAAAGTGATGCACTCCCTTCAACACCCCGGTTGGGGGGAAATTTGGGGACTTTGACCAAGAATACTGTTTTCTTATGATTTGGGGCCAAGTGATATGCACCTGGTGTCTTGTGAGAAAATACCGAGGGATCCTGCTTAGCGGCGGGGTAGATTTCAGAGTCCCTGGAAGTGCCCCCTCTACAAGTTCCAATAGGACGGGTGGAACTAATTGCGCTTACTTTCTTCGCATAGGTGGACATAGCAATGGGGCGTTTCTGAACAAAGTGACAAGGAGGTAGGAGTAGATGTAGATTTCTGAAAGTGCGTCATCTTGTTCATACATCAGTATTCTCTCAAGAGGAAAATTTCCATTTATGATCTCATCCACTTCTGCCTTACGATGTCTAGCATCCTCCCTTTCAGGGCTCCCTTCAACACTTCTCGACAACCTTCACCATCCCTTTCATTGTACTCGCATTCTCGTTCCTGTGATCTACTCTCCTCTGACATGCTCATAGGAACAGAACGATTCACTATGGTACCTCGATCACTCTCTGCTGTTATCACACTCTGATTCTGATTTCTTACTGGTGGTATCCACATTCGCAAATCTGATCTCGAGCCAAAGACTTCGATCTCACTGGTCTCGGCTCTCCCTGTCCCCTAGAAGAGTCTGCTGTAGCTGGTAATGGCGTACTCCATTCTATAGGCTTTGGAGTCTGCTCTACTCCACTCACTGACCCACTTCCCTCAGCCACGCTCCTCACTCCTACAGCTGAATGTACTGAGCTTCCAACCCTCTCTTTATCTGGATCGTAAACAGAAACAATAGGTCCAATGGTGACCGGTACCTTTAGGGCATCCGGTAACCTTGCACCTCTCCCAACCTCTGCGCTAGCTACCGACTGATTCCCAGTGCCCTCAGCTCCTGTCGAGATTTTCCCTTCTACTCTCATGTCCGACTGAACTGGTACTCCCCCAGTCCCTTCCATCTGAGCTGACTTTCCTTCAGGGGCGTCTAGGTTGTACGGAGGTGGTCTCTCAGATATTAACCTCTCTAGCAGACTGTCATCTGTATCACTGTCATCCTCATCATCCACCTTTATTTTTGAGCCATCAGTCTTTACCAATAAGGGATACAGTCTGTGTCCCTCTATTGCCTGTACTCTCCATCTTTTCTCTTCTGCATCCCATCTCGCATCCTGAAATGCCTTAATCGACTTTTTCACCCTTTCCTGGTTTCTATATCTTTTCCCATCATGCGCTGCTCTAATCCACGCATTCACTGCTTCAAACTGTGTCGGCCTCGGCAAAGTTCGTAAAGCCGCCATCACAGACTTCAACTGATACAACACTTCCAACCTGAATGAACCATATCTCGGGAAAGCTAATTCTCTTTCACCCTTGGTCATTTTATGCCAATTTTCAATCCAAATTATTCTATGCAATCCCACATGTCTGGCCATATAATGTGCCGAAGTGTCCTCGGGAGGGGCTTCTTCTCCCTCACGAGTAACCACATGTTTATCACCTCTAAACAACTCTCGAAGAATTTTAAAACATTTCATGATGACAAAATTTCGATCACCCACAATATTCGTTTACTTCCACCAATAACAGCGTGAACCACACCAACCGGCCTATCGCAACGCGACACCTTCTGACGTCACTTTCCTCCACTTGCAGCAGTTCCCCTCCTTCACAACTCGCGTCTCACTCTTGCATTCGTCCCATTCATATGCTGAAATAACTGTTTGTCCCAAACAAGTTACTTCTCTGACTGTACGTCCACAGCCTCTCGAAGTTGTCGACCTCGGTGGCAACCGTCTGTCCCCGTCCGGCCAGACAAATCGCCTCTGATAGGTTACAAATACTCAGCTTCACATACAACAACTCACGACCAGCGTCGGTCTGTCATGCACTCACACATTTGCTCCCCCTATCTCGGTCAAGGTGATCGATGGTACCTCACGATCCCCTTCGGGTGGTCGACAAAATCTACCTCGGGTGTCTTCTACACCCAATCGCTTAAGCTACGCGTCGAGCCTAAGACTTTTCCCGGGCTGCGCGCGCTCACAGCCTGATCTCACAATCACTCAACATTCACCGACTCCGCAAGACATCACACAACAAATCAACACCGCAATCTACAAACATCTCACCCTATTCATACTCACTCCTCCTCGAACTGCTGCTTTCTGCCGCACTGCTACTCTCTGTCCGCATCCATCAGCCGCCGTCGTCCGCTGCTAACCATCTGATGATTCACCATCACTTAGCGTCTATGGGCCTCAAGGGTCACTTTCCTAATCTAAATTCTCCCTCGCTATCGGAAGTAACCATCCGTCTCTGCTACCAACTGATAGGGCCGGATTCTTGTCTACCCAATTATCTCCCTCTCAGGTCGCCAAGATCTTTTTACTTGCCAAATAGCGTAGAGGGAGTAATCACAATTATCAAAACGTACCTACCACAATTTGACATCATTAAAGGGACCAAAGACTCCGAATCTAAAATTTTCGAGATTTTATTATGAGCAAAAACATCTGAACGTAAAGGCACCTCAATACAAGGCACAAAAGGTAAATAGGCACCAATACAAAGGCTAATCTGCGTAGGATTCTCATGCGACTAAAAATAAACAGAATTACAGATTCTAAAAGCATCAAATATAAAATAATTATACTAAAGTCAATCTTAGGAATCATTAGTCTAACATTTCTGTCCCTACTCTATTCTACCGTGGCATCCCTACTTAACATTCCCTCCCAGGCAAGAGAATCGTGAAAAAAGGTGTCAGAAGCGAAGCTTCCTAAGAAGTCTTCACTTAGTGAGAGCTCGGTCTAAGATGCTCCTTCTAGATTCCCGCCTAACCTCGTCTGCTGAACCCTCGGGGCACTGTCCCTAATACAAAACCCCAAAATCGTAGAACACTCCTTCGGCACACCTCTTCAGCCAGGTCTTCCTCTGGTAACTTTCCATCCCGAACTGTTCATCTTCCATCGTCCGTTACTTCGACCTTGGATCCCAGGTACCTTCTGCGCTAGCTGTTACAAATTGCACATTCCAATGCACTCCCCTGTTGGCTTCTCACAGCATCTCAACTCCTAAAACAAAGACCTATTCTCACTAACGAGCTACATGTCCTTGCACCTGCAGCAGAAACATGGGAACGAAATTTCTTCGCATCTTGAAGTTTTACATTTCTCTGCATTGATTCTGAAACCTCCTGAGGCGGAAGCCGGGAGTTGCGCTAGCGATAGCTTTTTAAATTGTGTGACATTGTATTTTAAACAGCTTACTGATTCTTTGGCAGCACCCTTCGGACCCAGGCATCCCGCACAGCGGAGTCAGCGCTGACACGGGCAAACGCCTCTCCGTTGACGCCATTGCATTGCAGTTGAGCTCATTGGGCCACGAGACACGCCTACCTGTGTTGGCCATGCACCCCCTCAGATAAAGCGCGCGCTGATCTAAAACGCCGCATTGATTCTGAAACCTCCTGAGGCGGAAGCCGGGAGTTGCGCTAGCGATAGCTTTTTAAATTGTGTGACATTGTATTTTAAACAGCTTACTGATTCTTTGGCAGCACCCTTCGGACCCAGGCATCCCGCACAGCGGAGTCAGCGCTGACACGGGCAAACGCCTCTCCGTTGACGCCATTGCATTGCAGTCGAGCTCATTGGGCCACGAGACACGCCTACCTGTGTTGGCCACGCCCCCCCCTCCACACCCTAACATCCCATAAAGCATGTGCTTCCAGCGGAAGCGCAGCGGACGAGCGCAGCGGGCGCGCCGGTGGCGCGCCAAAGGCGCGCTTAAGGCAAGCTCGTCTGCGCTCGTCCGCGCTAGGCAGAGCACAGAGCCAGACATTATAAATAATGTCATCCCCCTTATGCACAGATACTCAAGGGATGCCTTGCTACGTCTGAACAAAGAGGTAAAAAGTTCATGCCTACACTCTATAGTCAGAGATAGCTTCTCTCACCACTGCCGTTATTGTCCGTATAAATGTATACCCACTATGTCTCAACCTTCCTCATCCACCCTTATGCGTATGGCCTTGATTAATTGTAGATCACTCCCCAAGCACTCAATAGAAATCTACCATACTTTAGAAAATTGTAAATTAGATGTTCTTTTCCTAACAGAAACTTGGCTGGGACCAGACTCCGACCCAGACATCGTCAATTCCCTTCCCCCCGGCTTCTTAATTCAACACGTAGACCGTTCTAAAGGGAAGGGAGGGGGTATTGCCATAATTTATAAAGACCACCTCTCTTGCCGAATGCAGGGCAGCCCCCTCCGTGACTGTGAAAATATCTTATTTTCCATTCAAGTCTCCCCATGCAGATCTCTATCTGGAATTCTCATCTATCGCCCCCCAGGACCCATGGGCCAGTTCAGTGAATCTCTTATGGAACATACTTGCACACTTTCTGCCATTCACTCCACTTTCATGATCCTAGGCGACCTGAATATACATTTTGACAAAGGGGAACTCAAACCAGCCTCTGAGCTGATAGCAGACCTTGAAACCCTTCAGCTTAGGCTACTAAGCAGACAACCGACCCACTCATTAGGCCACCTGTTGGATCCCATTTTTTCCAACATCAACGATCTCACTATCTCAGACCTCACCCCGATACCATGGTCTGATCATTTTTTAATATCACTAAATTGGCAATTGCTTAACATCCCACGTCCTAAATCTCCATCTAATAAACCCACTCGCTCCTGGGCAACCTTAGATCCAGAAAAATGGAAGGCAAATCTAGAGCGCTCCCCCCTAATCTTGTCTCTAACCCTACGCTTGCTGACATAGAGTTTTCAAAATGGATAGGAGAATCACTTGACATAACCCTTCCTCAAAAACTTTCCTGTAAACCCCGAGCTAAAATTACCTCTCCATGGTTTACTCAGGAAATGCGAATTCTTAAAAAAAGCTGTAAGAAATCGGAAAGAGATTGGAGGAAAAACTTCGACCTCGCTAAAAAAGCTGAATACAAACTGACCATCCTCACTTATAAAAAAGCACTCAAAACCGCTCAAATTAAATATTTTGAGGAAAAAATCAAATCATCTTCCAATTCATCAAGGGAGACGTTCCAAATTGCTAAAAAACTTCTTAAAGCACCGGACCCTCCCCCTCTAGTAGAGCCATCAGCCAACCGATGTAATGAACTCGCGGAATTCTTTGATTCTAAGATTAGGAACATTCTCAATTCTCTTCCGTCACACTAATCTGATGCTCACTCCATTTCCAACTTGCCTAGTCTCACTCCTCATGCTACAACCCATCAATTGTCCCACTTCACTCCCCTGACAGTAGAAACTCTCTCCCCAACATTACAGTCAATTAAAAGTGGATCTCCTCTTGACCCCGCACCATTTAACATCCTAAAGTTAGCTGCGCCTACCATTCTTCCCTATCTGACTAATCTGATCAATATCTCGCTTACACTTGGCGTCGTTCCACTTAGTTGGAAAAAAGCAATTGTCAAAGCCCTTATTAAAAAATCTCATTTGGACCCACTAGAGTTGGGCAACTTTCGGCCAATCTCTTTGCTTCCAGGCAACAGAATCCCTCACCAACCTCCACAACTGTCTTAGTGACATAACCAAATGGATGAACATCTCACATCTTAAACTTAACAACGATAAGACTGAAATGATGGTTCTAGGCAATCAGTCACTCTACCAACCTAAATCCTTGTGGCCACCCTGTATGGGCTCGCCACCCAACCCAAAAAAGGAAATCAAGAGTTTAGGAATTTGGTTAGACGAAGACCTTAATTTTTTCAACCATGCAAGGAAAACGGCTGGTGTGTGCCACGGCCTTCTACGGACCGCTAGAAAAATCTTGCCACTGCTCCCAACGCAATCACAAAAACTCTTGATTCACGGCCTTGTGCTATCTCGCCTGGATTATGGCAATGCCCTCTATCTAGGTGCCCCCAAAAAAGTGCTCTCAAAACTTCAGATAGTTCAAAATACTGCTGCTCGTCTTCTCACAGGAACCCATCGTCGCTGTTCAGCTAAACCTGCTTTGAATGCCTTGCATTGGTTGCCTATTCAAGAAAGGATACAATTTAAGGCACTCTGCACGACATATTAAATCCTGCAAGGAAAGGCCCCACCCATTTTAAAAAATCTTATCACTCCTTACAGCACCAAGAGAACGTTACGCTCTTCACACTGTCACTTGGCATTCACTCCCAGAATCAAGAAGGCCCGCTCTGGAGGTCGACTCTTTGCATATAACGCGTCCAAGCTATGGAGCTCACTGCCCCTAGACATCAGAGTCCAGCCCAACCTTCTCTCATTCCGTAGGGCACTCAAGACCTGGCTGTTCCCGTAAGGCTTCCCCGCACCTGGTTTCTTTATCATTAGCGCTGGGACGCTTACGGGCAGCCATGCGCTTTACAAATCTGTAAAATAAATAAATAAATAAATAAATCTGCAACTCAAGCTTCTACTAAAATCGTTTTCGGCCTACCGAATTCAGCTAACATAAGAAATGAACAGGCCTCCTCTACTAACGTATACATGTGGCTAGGCCTTACAATTTAAACACCTTTAGTAATTCACATCCTAAGCATTAATTCGACATTATCATCATGTAAATAAGCAACCTACATTTTAATTCTAACATGGCACACGTTTAGTCCGTTACGTTCTTTGGCAAAACTAATCATCTGCATTATGCTAAATACATTCACGATTCTCTACGACATTTATTCTCATATAACGGTATTACAGTCTTTATCACGGCTATGTTAAACGATTATAGCAAATACACTTTTATGGCGCTTCTAAATCTACATTGATTATATGCGGGTGCTGACTAGCAGTGAATATGATGCACCCCTACAAATTTCAGAATCACATGGCGCTCTATCAAAAGTAATATTTTCATCATTTACCTTTCCGTACAAAAAAGGGCCTGTCTGGTCTACTTCTAGAGTTGCACCAACTACGCACTCTTCTTCCTCCCTTCGGCACCGTCAATAACCTTCTTCTGACTCACTCTCATCGCGTTGTAGCTAATACTGTGAAACAGCGCTAGCGCGCGGCAGCTTAATTACCTGTTCTTCGTTGTAGAATCCTGTCTCATTACTGTATTTCTGTGAATTTACGCTCTGTGGAATAGGCGGTTTTGGCACCTGATTCTGTTGGGTAACAACCTGCTGCTGTCGCTGCGGTTGACCACTCACCTCTTTCTGCACCTGCGGATTCAATGATGCATTATCACCATTAGTTTTCGGGGGAAATTTACACTCGGATTTCCAGTGCCCTATTCTTCCGCAATTATGACATGCCCATTTTTTTTTGGCTTCTTCAATATTGAACTGGCCCTTTCCTTTTCCAGCATTAAATCTAGGTTTTGGCTTCTGCACTATTTGCTTGTTCAATCAACTGAGCTTCCTGTCTTTCTGCTACTTTTACTTGTGCCCACATAGCTTTTTCTTTTAATTTACGCTGTTTGGCTTCAATTTCTTCACTAAAATACTTTGCATGTCTCAGTACTTCATCTATTTTCTTGTTTTGCCAATCCACTGTATGCTGCTTAATCATTTCACTAATTTCAGGACGTAGACCATATACAAATCTGTATACAAAATGACTTAAATCCTTTTCACTCAAATTTTCGTCACCACTAAACTGCTTAAAGGCAAGGATTAACCTTTCGTAGTATGCATGCACGGACTCCTTAGTTTCTTGATGAGTTCGGTCAATTTTTACCCAATCAGTCTCTTTGGGAGGTACTTTGTTTTTCAAAAAGGTAATTACTTGTTCATATTTTTTCATCACCTCGGATCAGGCGCACCTGTCTTTGGATCTCTAGGGTATTCTTTTGTAGGCCAGTCTATTACAATTGTGCACTCTGTCCATAAATCTGCTGGTACTATTATGTCAAATAGGCTATTCAAATCAATCCACAAAACTTTTGATAATTTTACAAATCTGTCCACTTGTCTATACCACTCGACTGGCTTTTCGCGTAGTCGAGGGAAATCAATAAATGTAAATGACAATATATCTTGCCTAGTCCAAGGAACATGTACATATACTCCTCCTGGAATTTCTCTCATAGGGCATTCTGTCACTATCTTTTCTCTTTTTCTTACGGGGAAAGCTGCAAATGTTTTCTCTGAGGCATCATCTCGTTTTCTAAACCACCTACTTCTCCATTTATCCCCGTCTCCCCATTTTCTCAACAAAATGATCATCTTTAATCTGGATTATCCGTCCTGTGGTATTCAAATTTTCAATATCTTTTTCAGTAAAATCTACTCGATATGGTTTTTGCAAAGCCTCTACCTTTTCAATGTCTATACCCATTTCATTTGCTACTTCCTCTAGTCTCTCATGTAAATTTTTTGCTCTCCAAGTTATACTTTTGCACAAAAAGAGTAATTCTTCATCCTGATAGGATTTTAATTTTTTTGTGGGGATAGTTCCTACTATTAATTCTTCCAAAACCATCCTTAGTTTGGCCACATCTATAGATTGAGATTCTCTGTCTTTTCTCTGTAAGCTCCTTAACCACTCACTTAGGGGCATATTTACAAGCTGGCGATAAAAAAATTATCGCCGCTTTTGCGGCCGTTTTCGGCCGAAAAGCGGCGATAATTTTATCGCCTAATTAGCAAGGCCACGCTAACGCGTGAAACCTTGATTTGGCGTGGGGATTCCTAACGCCCAGCTTTACATCTCTAATGAGATGCAAAGTGGGCGTTCCTGACCTAACATGACAGGCGAAATGTCACTAAGCGACATTTCTCCTATCATCAAGCCCCACGCTATGAAGCATAGCGGCAGGAAAAGTAGCTGTTATCGCTACTTTCCTTACGCCTGCTTAAGGACTGACTTAGCCATGATATCCTATGGAAGGTGGATATCATGGCTAAGTTTGTGAGTCCCTATCATCAAGCTAACGCCACATTGCATGAGCTTATCGCTGGGTTTCCATAATCTGCGATGGGATAATCTCATGTTAGGCAGTTAGCGTGAGGATTTTCACGCTATCTCAGCGATAAAAATCCACGTTACCCGGCGATAATTATCCTCACGCTAAGAGCTCTGAGCGATAATTATCGCCGGGTGTTGCTGACATGCCCCCATATTCTTCTGAAGTAGGACCTACTGGTTTTTCTCATTACCTCGTTCTAAGTGTCTTGGGGTCTCTGATATGGAATCTGTAGTTATTATCAGTCTTTCAACTAAACCTGGATTTGTTATCAAATTTTTAGGTGTACTCTGTTCTGATGTACTTACTGTTTGTCTCCATGGACTCTCTTCTGAATTTATCTTTGGCCTCTCTGTCTGTTTATTACTGTTATAAGGAACCATTAAACAATGTTCATTATCCTTTTGTTTATCAAAAATAGGCGTTACTGGGCCCATGGTTACGGGAACAGTTACGGATTCTATGTTTTTAGTCAATTCCCTAATCTTTTCAGTTAACTCTAAAGTGGTTTTTGCTAATTCTGCTGAATTTTCACTACTTACCTTACTATACTGTTTTCTCTCTATTTCTCTGAAATAATTATTTCTCCCTAACTCTTGGGGTACTGGTTCAGTCTTAATGATTCGCAAATTCTCTCTCATTGGGGCACTTGGTATCAACATGTCAGAATCTGGTTGATACGGGGTGGATTTTTATAAAACATGTCGTCAAGAACATCATCCTCCGATTCATTCACTCCATACCCTCCTGATTCTATATTATGTCTCTTTTCCGTACATTTTCTACCACTGACTTCTTCAACATGTCTCACAGGAAACAAACCATCAGTCATATTTGCATTTCGCCATCTCCTCATTCTGTCGTCATGATTCTCCTGTCCATGTGATCTACCAAACATGTACCTATATCTTCCGCCACTCCTCTGTCTTTCTCTGTCATGCATCTCATCTTCCCATTCCGTTAATGCTTCAAACTGTGTTGGTCGAGGTCTCGGTTCTAGATTCATCATTCTCTCTCTCAAATTTCTCAAAACCGCTAAATTAAATGAACCATGCTCTGGAAATGCCAAAACTCCATCATCTTTCGTATACTTTGTCCAATTGTCCAACCAAATACAAGTATGATATCCGTATTTCGCAACCATACAGGATGCGGGCGATTTCGGTGGGGGAAGCAACTGTCCCTCTCTAGTCACAATCGGTTTGTCCTTTTTAAATAATCTCTTGATTTTTCCAAACCAGGACTTTTTCTCTTTCTCTGGTGGATCGTAATACATAATTTTGTCTTCCGTGTATCGCTAGTTTTCCTTACGACTATTCTGTTGTTTTAACCAATCGTAGCGCGACTCACACTAACGCACCAGTCAGTAGCGTCTACGTCACCCTGTAATTCTCCACTCTTAGCGCGGCATACACTAATACACCAATCAGGTGCGTCTACGTTTCTTACTGACTAGCCAATCCCAGCGCAGTCTTTCTGACGTCAGCTTTTCTCGCTATCGCAGCTCCTGCTCCTGCTGACCCCTCCTTTACAAATTTATCGGTAAACCTTTTCTTACTATCTTCTGACCTACAAATCTGTTAGTAACGACATAAAAACACCACCATTGTCTGTTTCGCTAACCAAAGAATAGTCAATGACCTTTTTCACAAGAATTACGTCTTTCCCGAGAGCAGCGCTTACCTCTGCCCTACTACGGAATCGTTACTTCCGTTGATAAAGTAGCACATCCCTCTACTTCACCCTTCTAGCAAGCATCAGCTAACCGTTTCTGCAGAATTAAGACACCTAGTTGGAGACGTAATGCTCCTGCGAAATAAAAACAGAGTTTCACAATTAACCTGAATGCAATTTCATTCACGCACTTTCATACGGGATATGTAGTTCATTCACACAGAATTCTGTCTTTCCCGAGAACAGCGAACAGTCTGTCCTACTACAGAATTATGACACACGTTAATAAAGTAGCACTTCCCTCTACTTTATCCTTCTAACAAGCTTAGGGAACACCTATTACCTTTCCAGTGATAAGCGTAATCAGAGCTCCTTTTGGACTCCTGGTACCTACGACCAAAATTTCACAGGTGACCTTCGCTATCATACACTTCCCTCATACAGAAAATGCCTCTATTGGTAACACACAACGATGTTACCGAATCGAACCCAGACAATGCGTCGTGCAACTCCAATCGTCACACGTTTTCCCTGTGTACCTACAGGGCAACAACAATTCCATCTTTCCAGAGAGCAGCGCTTACCTCTGCTCTACTACAGAACCGTTACAACTTCCGACTTCCTACATCCCAGAAGCCATCAAACAACATAGAACTCAACGTGACTCAACATAGAGTGTTAATACATAAACCAATACTAATCAATAAGCAATTTACAAGCAATAATCACCAAACCAAAACAATATAACCATCATCATCTTGCTACCAGAAAAACTGATGGAGCGCAAAAAACCCTGGTAACGGGGAAAACAAACCAGCACCGGTATCCTCCCTGCGTCACAGACCCGACGTCACACTAACTCATTCACACATGCAGTCATTGGTGGGGCCCATAACACCAACACTCACACTAACCATTCACCAGTCTGCACACAGTTGGAGGGATGGGCGGTTCAAGTGCTCGACATGTGAGGGGATCACCTTATAACCTATAGGGAAAGAAAGGTTAATTTACAAAATATACATCATTATCCCTTCTACCTACAGATCTCAATCCTAAAAATCAAGGCATTCCTCCCACGTGGTCAATGGACCAAATAGTTGGATTGGTTGATGGTGATTTAGAACCAGCTAAAACACATTTCAAGATTTAGATCTTACCCTTCTTAATAAACCACAAACTCATTTCATTGTTAATCAATATCTGTTTATCTGAAATTTCTTGAAGAGTTAGGTTTGCATTTGGAAAGTTATATCAAATTTCAAGTAAATCGCAGAACATCATATTTACCTAATCTGGCTATCTGAAGTCCTCTAAATCATTAGGTTTGCATACTCAAATCTGCCGTCATTCGTCTAAAAGAAGTTCAAAGTTCTTTGCTCAGCACGCTACAGTCTCAAAGGATCGGTAAAGACCAGAGACGTGCAAGCATCTGTCAGTGCCCATAGAATTAGGAAAAGTTTGCAGTCATCAGATAATTGGGCAGCGTCCGGACCATCTGGGATTCAGGAAAAAACGCAGTCAGTCGCCTAAGTAGCGTCACGAGTAGCATCGTCGATTAAGTCAATGTAGGGAACGGTCGAGAGTGCGATAGAAGTACCCTCACTATTCTACCATGTACTTTTATAATAAAATCAAATCAAGAAGATACATTTTTGTAATTTCAGCTGGGTTATGATTGGCTGGTTGCGATCATCCGATGCTAGAGTATGGGATTTGGTACAGTTCGAGGGCAGAGGTCACCAAGTAATGAAAAGTTAGTTCGTTCCGGTATTACTGAAAATCAATTGTCTTCAATTTTGGCCGTCGTCCCACAGTGTCCTTGCCTGGGTACACGAAGATCAGGGTTCACAACGAGGTCTGGAAGACTTTGTCGCTTCTGCGCACTTCACTCAATGCCTCATGGGACAGTGGCCACTTCGTCGTGTCGCGTCAGCGGCCATTTTGGAATTTAGGCCCAAACGCCAACTTAAGCGAAACAAACACAAAAGAGTAATTAATGCATAGAAATAATAAATCTAATGTTAACCTCTTACTAATCCCTCTATGTGCTTGTATTTATCTAGCGTATAGCAACATTTAAAGCATTTATATTCACCTTTTTGGTCCTCCTTTCGAGCAACACTATAAAAGCAACATATATCATGCAGTATTCTATTTATTACATTTACTATCGTTAGTACGCGTACAGATTTTAGTCATAAAGGTTATTTAGTCATGCAATATGCAATCCCATGTGTAATTTGAATATTAATAATGTTGATTTAATATTCATGCAAACTCATTTCATAATATTATAATTATTAGATTATTCAATTAGTATTTTCATGCAGAATGGGGGAGGTATACAAAATTTTGTACTAATCGCTCCATCACCGATATCTGTGAATATCAATGATGAACGTTGTTAGCGTTAACGCGTTAAAGCGTGAGTAACCGTGTATATCGTATAAGCATAAATTGTGAACTTACTCCGAAGTAAGTCTTCAGGTGGATGAGTGCATCAGGTTAGGGTCTAGCCTCAATCGGTGTTGACGGAAGTGGAAACAACTCCAGGCCGTTGGTAATGTTAAGTGTGCGTGTGCGCGGCGGAAACCCGGTGATTGAACTGCAGAGAAGAAAGAATCGTAGTTTGGTATTTCGTTGTGAGCGCGAGTTAAAAAATAGCCATCAGAAGACAGTAAAACGAAAAGGAAACTCTCAGTTTCATGTAAAAATAGAGAGCTCAATGGAAAAAATTTAAATATGTAGCGGATTATTAGGGAGGTGTCATGATGTGAGATGAGGGCTAATGATGAGTGGCACCATGTATTGAAGTGAGAGTAAAAAACAAGAAATTAGATAGTTTCAGTAATCATACGGCTTCACCATAACTGTAACTCAAAACATCAAACAACCATACAAATGGGTTTAGCTATGCAAACAAAATTATGTACATAGAACACGGTATGTCATAAATACCAAAACATAAAATGATTGTACTAAACCAATAATACTGTAAATGTTACAAATGAGTTAGAGATCAAGTGTTTAAAGTACAGTTCCGAGAGGGTGATCTATTCCGTGTGTAATGTGGATGACTAATTACAAAAAACAGCCAAGGTCGTAACGTTCATTAAGACCTTTGGGACTGATGGAATCCAGTTTGTTGATCCAATATACTTTTCTTTGTAGCATAAATTGAGTGTTGTTACGTCCTTTCAGAATCGGTACCTGTTCCAAGATTAGAAAAACGTAGATGACTGATGTTATGTTGGAAGAGTTGAAAATGATTAGTGATGGGAGATTTGGCTTGCCGAGTGCGGATGTTACTTTTATGTTCATTAAGTCTCGTGCGAATTCTTCGATCCGTTTTTCCCACGTAAACTAAGCTACAAGGACACTTGAGCAAATAAATCACGTTTTGACTATTGCAAGTAGCTGTTACCTTGAGTTTGATGGTATTTCCTTTGTGGGGATGTTTAATGGTGTTACCTTTTATTATTGAATTACTGTTCCTGCAATTGTAACATGGTAATGTTTCTTTGAAGCTAGTGTCTCTTTGATTAGTAGGAGAAGTTAAGATTTGTTTCAGATTTCTTGATCTTTGGTATGCGAATCTTGGGGGGGGTGTCAAAAATCTGTCTGAAGTCAGCTTCGGTGCCGAGCATCGGCCAGTATCTTAGGATGTTTTTTTTTATTTGATAACTTTGCGTCGAGAATTTCGTTACAAACACACTTTTGGATTCAGTCTGTTGTGCTGGTTTTTGTTGTAATAATGTCTGAAGTGTGAGTTTGTCCGCTTTTAGAATGGCATTCTCCAAAATTGGTGTGGGATATTTCCGTTGTTTGAATTGCTCAATGCAAGTCAGTTTGCTTTCTTCATATAGCTCCTTGATGCTGGATATTCTTTTGAGTCTTAATAGTTGAGAGCAATGTTCCCTCTAATATTTTCCCCCTGTGTGCGGCAGTGTAGGTTCTCTGTGCGCTGCAGCCGTGGCTATGTGCGCCAAGAACCAGACCGCGCGTGTGTGTAGCTCCAAATATCACTCCAAACTTTTGCTTAAAACCCTAGCAGCCCAGCTCTGTTTAGAAGAGAAATGTTATTCCTCTGTCTGATGTAATACTTCCTATACATTGATTTCCACACTATGATTCAGTGTCTCTGTGTAATGTGTATGTGATGTAAAGTGCTTAACACCTTACACTGGTATGAGTGGCGCTATTAAACAAAATAAATATGAAAGCGAGAGGGGTTATGGAGACTTGAGGGGCACTGTTAAAGGTTGGTAATGAGAGTATCCATGGCGGAGGTGGTCATTGGGGCACCAACAAACATTGTCACACCAGGCGCCACCAGCAATAAGTCCGGCCCTGTTCAAATGGCACTAATAATTACAGTGAAATTATGAAAACGTCCCACGTTGCAATTTGAAACCTTGGCAGCTATGTTGCTGCATTTCTTATCTTAATAGGGTTGGGCTGCGGGGTGATTGTGTGCATTTGTTAACTTTTTCGTGTTAATTGCATCTCATGATCGGTGCTGCGATTAACATGAAAACTTTAACAAATGCACAGGGACATCTTAAGGATCTTGAGTGCCCTAGGCCAAACTTATTTCTGGGGCCCCTGATTAGACCAGCTTTGGATTTTGATCCAATTTCAGCTTTTTCATGTCCTTTTTGGCCAGGTCACAGACACTGCAGAGGCACACTGCTCCAAATTCTAAATGTGCTTCAATCTAATATTCAGGAATAGTGGTATGCGTTTTCAAAATTGTAACATAACCTGAAGGAAAAAAGGAGAGTAGACTAGTGAGAAATATGATTTAGTGCCGGAGAAAGGGGGAAAAAGCAGCAAAGTAGAAAAAAAGTCAGGGCGCAACGACGAGAAATGGGGAAGGGGGTAATGGAGAAATTTGTAAGAGAGGGACGGAAAGAGAAAGGCAGCCAGAGTCTTTGGAGAACTGGAAGGGAGAACGAAGAATGGACAACCGGTAAGATAGAAAGCAAAGAACATGCAGTGAGAGGGAAATGGAGACAAGAATGGGATGGGGAGAAGGGAAAAGTGTGTTAACATGGAGCAGGACTGGTTTGAGGAAGAAAAAAAGAAAAGGAGATAGCAAGAGCAGCTGGGGAGTGGAAGAAAAAAGGACAAAATATATGTCAGAGAAGACAGCGAGTGTGGTGTGGCAATGCTCCAGGAGTAGCGTTTCTGCATATCGACGTTGGGGGGTTCTATGAGGAGCCTTTTTCGCCATCTTTTCATTTCCAAACGCTTGCTCTATGTAACCGTGCTCACCTGAACGAACTAAGAAGGGTGGAAGGCTGGTTAGGCCTTGTCAAGATTTTTAATCTTGCCAAGATGCAGGTCTGAGCAGATGGCAGCTGTAAGTGTGTAGATGACTGATCCATCTGTCGGGAGTATTCTCTTCACTAACACTTGCGTCTCTTCTCTTTTTGAAACTCATGGGCAGCAACATTGCCGTGGTGTCACCAGGGCTTTAAGTGGAAGCTTTTTCAATATTATATACAAGCCATAGTTGCTGCTTATTTATATTATGCAACTAACAACCACTGACAAAGCCAATAGTCAGACTTGTTGTAGGTATGATGTTACTTGTTGTATCCTATATCTGGATGCAATGACAGAAATAGGAAAATACAAGTTGGGGGGCACCCTATGCCAAGTACAGAAAAGTTTAAAAAGTCACACAATCACTCCGCAGCCCAGCTCTATTAAGAAGAGAAATACAGCAAGTCTACAAACACGGAGTGTGCTTTACATGCCATGTTTGTAGAGTTGCTACATTTCTTTTCCTAATAGAGCGCAGCTGCAGGGTGATTGTGTGCCTTTGTTAAAGTTTTCAGGTTAATTGCAGCGCCCGTCTGGAGCTTCAATTAACAAAACTTCAGATGAAGTAAAACGGGATTATTAGGAGTGGGCAGTGCGCTTAGAGGCTTTTAAAGGTGAGAAAAGTGATCAATGAACTGCTATGCAACTTTCAAGTCCTTGAAAAAATAAATTTTTAGCGTATGTGTAACTTTGCTGCGGCATCCGTGCGCTATATAAAAGCATATAACATAACATAACATAACATATAGACTTGGCAATCGCTGTAAATAAGCAGTGTCCAGGAACAGCTGTAATCCAGGCATGACAATGCATAACGCTCTCCTCCGTCCCTTAGTGTACAACACTGATGGGCCAGTGAGTTACTTACGCCACCAGGATAACTAGCAGGAAAATGTAGAAATTAAAACAGCTGCGTTATAGTCCTCCTAGCACCAAGGACCTGATGGGCAAACTGCAAATGTATTGATGCAGAAAACGAGCTGGTGGCTCTCTGGCAACATCGAGTACAGTTTTTTCATAACAGGGAGTGATTATATTTTTCACCACCTTTCTACTAAGATATCAGGTTACGAAAGTATTGGACATGCATTTTGAGGATCCATGCGCTATATTTTTGGCCAGCACCACAATGGCCTCTTGCTCAGTCATTTAACACTTTATCCTCTACTCTATCTACCTTATTTTGCCCATTGCTTGAGGAAACGCCTTTAGAGGACAAATCCTGTTAAGACCAAATCTTCTGATCAATTTCCGATCACCTATCAGAGACAGCACAATCCAGTCTTGCTGGTTTCACAAGTCAGGTCTTAAAATGGTTGCAGTGGTCATTTTGGCTCACTCCTTTGGATGTGCAATGAGCTCTGCAAGTTACACAATTAAATGGAAGAATGCTAAGTTTAAAAAAATGTACACAAATGTGACACAACCTCTGTATTTAAAATGTTGTGAAATGCATTTGTTACTAAGTAAATAAAAAAGTTGCAGTAAAAATGTCTTTTCACTTAAAAAAAAAAATGGTTTCTGCTGCCACAATTAAGCTTATGTCACCTGACCTGGAAGCAAATGGCGCGTTTATAGAGTTGCTGCATTTCTTCTCTTAATAGAGCATAGCTGTGTGGTGATTATGCGCCTTTGTTAACATTTTCATGTTAATGGATGCGCCCTTCATGAGCTGCAATTAACATGAAAACATTAAAAAAGGTACACCTTCACCCCGCAGCCCAGCTCTATTAGGTGAAGAAATGCAGGAGGTCTACAAACACAGCGTGTGCTTTTAGTGATTCTAAAAGCACACGCTGTGTTTGGTGCCGCATTTCTTTTGTTATCTTGAGTGTGGCTGCGGGCAGATTGTGTGCTTTTGTTTAAAGCATTCCTGTTAATCGCAGCTCATGACTGGCTCTGCAATTAACACGAATACTTAAACAAAAACATACAATGAGCCCCACAATCACATTCTCGAAAACAAAAGAAATTTAGAAAGTGCTCCCTCCTTTGGAGGGAGCACTTGCTAAATGGCTCTTCCTCTGCAAGGTGGAAATGCCCGTTTTTCGCGCTGCAACAGCGGCGCGAATGCTCTTGGTGATGTGTGTGCGCGCCACACACACAACACTGCGCGCTCGTGGGCACTGAGGTGCGCGCGCGCACAGGCGCGCACCTTCCTGGGAACACTTGTCGAGAGTAAGGTAAATGTTTCTTGAGGGAAGGTTGGTGAAAACTGTGGAAATGTAATAAGTTATTTCGATCTGTGGGTTTGGTGTATATTTGCGTGATGAGACTACCTTTGTTGTTCGTCACTTTGGTATCCAAGAATGTTATGGAGTCCTTGATTATAGTGTGGGTGAAAGCAATACGGTGATCAACGGTATTCAGTTTCTCAATGAGGGTTTCTAGAGTGTGAATAGGACCTTGCCATAGAATAAAGATGTCGTCGATATATCTCTTGTATAGGATTTAATTCTCAACCCATTCCTGTTTGTTTAAAATGTTGTCAAGCTCAAATCGGTACATGTACAAATTCGCGTACGTAGGGGCGGCACAATTGCCCATGGAAGTGCCAGAGCATTGGATATAATAGTTCCCAGGCCATTCAAAGTAGCTATGGTATAGCGTAAAATGGATGAGTTCCATTAAGAAAATGTTCAAGTCATTGGGTTTATCCGTAGTGAGAAGAAAAGATTCTATTGCCTCCATTCCTTTGTCATGTGGTATCGACGTGTATAGAGCTTTTCCGTCTATAGTACAGAGGATGGTACTCGAGGTAACCCTGATTCATGGTTTGTGGGAAGCGTCCATGACGTTTTGAAAAAAGTGTTTCAATCTGAGTAAACGCATGAATTTAAAAAAACAAATTTCTGTATCTAAGTGATTGATTGGAGTGATATGTAGGGACAAACGATGTTCCTTTTTGAAGAGTTTTGATTTTTTTTAAAAATCCGTGAGTTGGCAACTTGAAATATTTTTCACTAGATTCTCTGACTGCGGGTACCCTTGTTAGAATTGTTTTTCCTCCTGGCTCTTCTAGTGGCTTTGGGCCCGACTCTAAAAAATGTTGTCTGTTGTTAGAGGAAGAAGTAGAAGGACCTTCTGTGGCTGGTTCTTGTGAGTCCTCCATTCTAAGGGATGTACTTTTAGTTTGAGAGTCAATTGGTATTCTGGATGGTCTACTGCTGGTTAAAGAATCATCTGAGGATGTAGCGTCTGTATGACCGGTGTTTCTGCGCTGTTGTCTTTTGTTAGCACATACCTCTGCCCATATACTTCTCCTAACTTGTAGTCAACTGTATCTCGTTTAAATTTTCTTACTTTTCTTTCGTTGATTTCCTTGGTATATTCATCTAATTGTTTATTTAGGTCCGCTAGTGTCGCGTTCCAATCTTCATCTGCCAGTTTTATAGAAATCTCTTGTTTAAGTTCAGTGATTTCTCTGTTAAGGTTGTCAAGTAGTTTAGATAATTCCTCGACTATGAGTAAGATTAGGTCCAGTGAACACTTGTTTAGAATTGCTTCCCATCTTTCAGTAAATCTAGGATTGTTTTTACATAACGTGGATTTCAAAGCAATTCTCAAACCTCTCGATATGCGCTGTACTTTGTGGTACCTGATCAGGGTACTGGCGTGGAGTCTTTGATTGATGGCTTTTTTAGAAGTATAAATTAATTGTTTGATTTTTGATTGAATTGAGGTGGTACTTGTACTGATTCCTTCTGTGACCTCAAATAAGGCATATATACGTTGTGTGTCATCCAAAGTGTAAAAAAAGTGTCAGCTCTACATTTCGTTATTTTTGCTATTTCAATCCATTGGTTGTTGTGGGTGCGTACTCCGTGTCATTCAGATTGGGGAATGGTTAAAAATGAAAACGAGTGGCGCACTCCAAAGTAATCTCAATAGTGTATACGGTTAATAAGGTCGCTGGTGCAATTGGGTGAATCCTCCCTAGTGGGGATAGTAAATAAGTGAATTCACGCTCCTGTTACAGGAGTGTGTTTCCCTTATGCAATCGTAATTAATGTTCAATTGTTTATCCTGTTGCAATAAACATTATTCATGGTGAAATCTCAAAGAAATCTTCCTTTATTTCTCTTCACAGAATTATTTGTTTCCATGACATAGTTACACTTGTAAATTCCATGTATGTACTTGTATTAAGCAATCGTTCAAGTCGCCCATCAGGGGCCAATACTGTAAAGGAGACAGGGAGTCAGCCAAGTACTGAATGTTAAGATGCATGTGAAAAACATTTTTGCGCCGATACTGCCGGTGACATGACTGTCATGCAGTAAGTATTGTGGTAAAAAAACGTGTAAAACGGAACGATAGGGTGTATGATTAATCTGCTCAATGTTGGCATTCACAAAAACAAAAGTGGGAATAAAATAAAAATTCACCGGAAATACAAGTGGAAGTTATCGCATTCAAACAAAGGCGACATGTGAAAGAACACCGATAAAGCTGTGCACGGATGGTAGTTTATGGTAAGTATACTTCAAATAATGAACCGCCTGCGTAAAAAGTAGTAGTGAAGTGGTAAAAAAAAAGTGCTAGTTATACCAGAGAATACCCAATGTATTTCTGTGAGTTACTCAATACGATATACTCACGTAATGGTGGCGACCTGGTTGACGATATCTGTGAATATCAATGATGAACGTTGTTAGCGTTAATGCGTTAAAGCGTGAGCAACCGAGTATATCGTATAAGCACGGAAGTGGAAACAAATCCTGGCCGTTGGTGATGTTAAGTGCGCGTGTGTGTGGCGTAAACCCGGTGATTGAACTACAGAGAAGAAAGACTCGTAGTTCGGTATTTCGTTGTGTCAGAAACGTTTCTCGGGATTACGGCCAGCATTGCAAGTAATCCTATAAACTTTTATGGTTTGTGGACCTATTGGATTCTAGTGCCATAGAATCCACTTGATTGTCTTCAGGGGTGTATCTAACATTATTTGAAATATGGGAAAGAACTACTATATCTGAACAAAACTGAAAAGATACAATGTTGAATGCTCGATGCTGGACTGTTGTTCGATCTTCAGAGATATCTGATTAACTAGCATATTGGAACTGGGATAAGTAGTAGTGATTCTTACTAGTTAATACAGTGAATTGGGATATTGTGTGTAATTTTATGGGTTTTGGTGTTGTCTGAAAATTGTGATAGTTTGTGGCATCTCAGTATGGTGTTGTAGATGTCAGATGACCTGTCCTGCATGTTCTTTTGGAAACTGGGTTGCTCCAATAGAGGAAAGCATCAATTAGAATTTATAGCTTTATAGTTATAGATGTAGGAATTAAATAGCAGTCTCGTCCCTGCACAGACAACACATTTAGTGAATGAGTGGCATAGGAGGAACGAAGAGGTATATGAAGTATCTGAAAGAGACTGTTAGTTATAAATTCCTTACCTTAGAATTACCCCGAGGCGTCAGACTGGATCTGGAGAATTTTTTCTTTGCAGTACCCTTGCGCAACGGTAAGCGACGACGGTCAACTCAGCGTCCATCGTCAGCGTCGTGTTAGCCGGGATGACGTTTCGGTGTCTATATAGAGGCTGCCCCTGCTCGCTGACCGCGGCCTAGCACAGATCCAGAGAGAGCTACCCCTGTAGTCACTTTTTGACCAAGCTTTTTTCAACTTTTGTTGACTTCTTTTTCTGAGTCTTCGACTCCTGGTGCGCAAGGGATGTCCCACCATCTGACCAGTTTCAAGCCCTGTGAGGCCTGTCACAACATGATGTCTGTGACGAACCTGCACCTCGTGTGCCTCTGTTCCCTTTAGCACGACCACGACCTGAAGTCGTGCTCCAATTATCGAGCCATGAATTCCAAGTTTGCGGGAGCATTCCCCAAAGCTTTTGGAGGCCCGGCAGTCGGCTCCACCTCGTTCCCGGTCCCGCTCGAGAGGAAGGTCTCGAGACCAGTCAAGGAGCCCCCACACCTCGTCGCACTCCAAGTCGTCCAAGTCTTTGGGTAAGTTGAAGAAGAAGGAGAGAAGTACCTTTGCGTTATGCCTTCTCCCTGATGGTCGGCTGACGCAACGCAGGACCCGGAGCGTCGTCACTCAAAGGCTCCGTCTTCGGTGCATCCTTCTGGGATGACTCTATGCCTCCCTCTCTTTAAGGGAGCCAGAGTGTCCCCTGCCCAGCTTCGTGCATTTTACGAAGCCCTCCACTCCATCTTTGGGTAGCCCGACTACGCCAGCGTGCCTTCGGGCCCCGCTGAGCCAGTCTGGGGTCCTGGGCCTTTGATGCCGGTGGCTCCGTCCCAGGCGCCGGATGGCCCCGAGGATCCAAGCCTGGATCCGGACCGATGCCGGTTGACCTTACTCAACCTTTCCCAGTGCCGATCCTGGCGACAAAGCCCCCAGCGCTGTCCCCATCCTCACCCCTGAGATGGACACGGAGTCGGATCGGCGTCAGTCGACGTCAAATCCAATGCCGGAGGGTACTTTTTTTCCCTGTTCATCCCTGGTGTTTCCTATCACCCAGAAAGTGGTGATGAGGATTGGGAGGGGTCTTCTGACCGTTTAGCATTCAGACCAGCTAGAAGAGCTGGACTGGAAAGAGGACCTGGGTGATGCCACTGGTCTGGACACTTCTCTTGACCTAGGCATGCTTTCTCCCCCTACCGTTGCTACGGAGGAGGGAACGTCCTATTCTGTGGTGGTGAGAAGGGCAGCTGAGGCCCTGGGCCTTCAGCTCCCTTTGGTTGCAGTCACTCAGAGCTAATCTCCTAACGGAGGTGCGTGCACTAGCGACAACCTCATCTGAGCCCCTTTTGCCATTCAAAGAAGCCCTCACTGACTTCCTTCTGGGCACCTGGTCCAAGCCCACATATGGCTCTTGTGGAGCGGACGATCACCCACTGCCACCGCCTGGTTCTGGGCAACCCAGTTCTCCTCACCCAGCACCCTTCCCCAGAGAGCTTAGTGGTCCAAGCCTCTTCATCTAAGGGCGCATTCCCTTCTGCTCCCCCAGATAGGGAATCCAAGAAGCTGGATCATCCTAGGAAGTGCATGTTCTCTTCCTCCAGCTTGGCATTGTGGTCCGTGAATATTGCATGCCTCTTGGGCTGATACTCCCATACCATCTGGGATATGGTTGCACAGGTGCTGCCTCAGTGCCCGGAGGAGGCCCGGGCCATTTTCTCCCAAGCAGTGGTGGACGGGAGATGCAGCCAAATTCACAATTCGCTGTGGACTGGATACCACCACTGGGCACAACGATTGCCATGTTGGTATCTCTTCGGTGCTATGCCTGGTTGAGGATGTCTTGCTTTTTGGAGGATGCCCAGGCAACCTTGCAGGATATGCACTTTGATGGCCGTGACCTTTTTGGTGACAATGCAGACTCAACGCTGGAGCGCTTTAAAGATTCTTGAGCTTCGGCCCGATCCTTGGTCCTCACAGCGACAACTCGTCAACCTCAGTCTGCTTTTCGTCCCTTTCATGGCTACGGAAGGGGCACCTTAACACGTCTAGCCCAAACCAGCCACCGGTTCACGCAAGCTACCCAGTCTCAGCGTGGCCATGGACGTGGGACCCAATGACTCAGGTCTGAGGGCCAGCGGGCGGGCCAGTCCAGCCTTCCCACCCCTGCAGCTGCCTCCAAACCTTCCTAGTCTGACCTTCCAAGTCCATCAAGAGCCAGTGGGCAGCAGGATTCGCCATCACCTCCCCCACTGGCAAGCCATCACGTAGGACAGGTGGGTTTGGCAGATAGTCCGAAGGGGTTTCTCCTTCCCCTTTGAGACTACCCCTCCCTCCAGCCCACCATCTTTCGATCGCATGTCGGAGGATCATTTAGCACTTCTCCACCAGGAAGTTTCGGATCTCTTGGCCAAGGGAGCAATCGAGAAAGTTCCTACACCAGAAGTAGGTTGAGGTTGCTATTCCCGCTACTTACTGGTGCCCAAGAAAGACAAAGGCCTGCACCCTATTCTAGACCTCAGGACCCTCAACCGCTTCCACCGGAAGGAGAAGCTCAGAATGCTAACCCTGGCTCAGGTCATGTCTGCCCTCGACCCTGGAAACTGGATGGTGGCGCTGGACTTGCAGGACGCCTATTTTCACATCCCTGTCCTGCCATCCCACAGACTCTACCTGCGGTTCACGGTAGGCCATGAGCATTTTCAGGTTACAGTGCTCCCCTTTGGCCTTACCATCGCTCCTCGGGTGTTCACGAAAGTGATGGTGGTGGTCATAGCTCATCTGCGCAGATTAGGGGTTCCAGTCTTCCCCTATCTTGACGACTGGCTGTTGAAGGCAGGCTCACCCTAGGCTGTCGACTCCCATCTGCAGACTACAGCGGACCTAATGCACTCGCTGACGTTCACTATCAACGTGCGGAAGTCACACCTGACCCCCTCTGAAAAGATCCCTTTCATCGGGGGAGTTCTGGACACAGTGCAGTTTCAGGCCTATCCTCCCGAGCAGTGAGTCAGGGATATTTGAGCTATAATACTGATGTTTCAGCCTCTATCCCGGATTTTGGTGAGAATGGCCCTGAGGCTGCTAGGCCTCGTGGCCTCCTGCATCCTGCTGGTGGATCGTGCCAGATGGCATATGCGGGCTCTGGAGTGGCCCCTGAAGTTCCAGTGGGCGCAGCATCAGGGCAATCTTTCCTACTATGTCCAGATCTCGGAGGGGACTGCGCAACAACTGCAATGGTGGCTAATGAAGCAAGCTTGGGTACGAGGCAATTCTCTGGCCCTTCCCCAACCAGACCTCACAGTGGTGACAGATGCGTCACTCATGGGATGATCTCTGCTTCTCCATCCGGGAGAGGCAGAGATCAGCGGGGCCTAGTCTCCGGCAGAGTTCGGGCTCCATATCAACCTGCTAGTGCTCCGGGCGATTCTTCTGGCACTGAAGGCATTCCTTCCCTCTGTCAAAGGAAGAGTGGTGCAGGTGCTCACAGTCAACACCACCGCCATGTGGTACTGCAACAAACAGGGTGGGGTGGGGTCCTGGACCCTATGTCAAGAGGCACTTCATCTCTGGACATGACTGGAACATCAGGGCAAAACCCTGGTGGTTCAACACCTCGCAGGTTCTCTGAACGCAAGGGCGGACGAACTCAGCTACCGGTGCCTGGTGGATCATGAATGGCGTCTTCACTTGGAGGTGGTGCAAGGCCTCTTTCAGCGGTGGGGAGACCCTTGGTTAGATCTGTTTGCCACCGAAGACAACGCGCAATGTCAGCAATTTTGCACGTTAGAATTTCCAAGGTGGCACTCGCTCGGTCACGCTTTTCGTCGCGGGTGTAACTGCGGCCTCCTTTACACCTTTCCACCTGTTCCACTTCTGCCCAGAGTGCTGGAGAAGATCAAGCACGACCAGGCCCAAGTCATTCTTGTGGTTCCGGACTGGGCATGGCCATCGATCCTCCACTCAGACTGCCTCTTCAGGAGGATCTTCTGTCACAGCAGTAGGGGAGGGTTCTTCACCAGAACCTATCCAGTCTACACCTCCTTGTGTGAAGATTGAGTGGTAACAGTTGACAGCTTTTGATCTTCCTCCCGTAGTCTGTGACGCCATCTTGGCAGCCAGGTGTCCCTCCACTAAGACGGCATACGCCTGTCGATGGAACAAGTTTGTGGCATGGTGCACAGCAAAAGCTGTGGATCCCATTCTTGCCCCTCTTTCAGAGGTCCTGTTGTGTATACTTTCTTTGGCCCAGCAGGGCTCTGCCCTGGGCACTCTTAAAGGTTATATTTCTGTCATCTCTGCTTTCCTTCGGCTTCCAGATCAGCCATTTTTGTTCAAGTCCCCTATTGTACATAGATTCATCAAGGGCATTACTCATCTCTTTCCTCCTTCTTCCTTCGTAATGCCCCAGTGGGACTTGAACCTGGTCTTAACCTATCTTATGTGCGCTCCCTCCAAGCCGCTTCACAACTGTCCTCTCAGGCTCCTCACTCTGAAGACAGCTTTCCTTGTTACCATCACCTCCGCTCGCAGAGCGAGTGAGCTCCAATCTCTTTCTTCTAAGCCCCCTTTCTTCTCTGTGCATCTGGACAAAGTGGTGCTTAAGACAAGACCTTTGTTCCTTCTCAAAGTGGTTACACCCTTTCACATTGGACAAACCATCAATGTGCCCACCTTTTTCCCACCTCTGCATCCTTCTAAGGAGTTGGAGAGACTCCACCATCTGGACCCCAAATGTGCTCTGTCTTTCTATCTTGACAGCACAAAAGATTTCTGGGTGGATAATTAAATCTTCATTGGCTATGTTGGTGCCAAGAAAGGTCAGGCCATCCAAAAGAGGACCATCTCTAGATGGGTTGTCCTTTGTATTAAGATATGCTATACTTTGGCAAAGAAGTATCCTCCAGTGGGGCTTCATGCTCATTCTTCCAGAGCTACGGCAACCACCATTGCTCTTGCTCGTGGAGTTCTACTCCTTAACATCTGTCAGGCGGCCATATAGGCATCTTTGCACACATTCACCAGACATTACTGCCTGGACAGCCAAGTCCAGGGGGACGGCTATTTTGCCTGTTCAGTCCTCCAGGACTTCATGGTGTGAACTTAGTTCGCAGACCCTCCTCCGACGTTGGTATTGCTGGGGTATCTATTCTACGGTAAGTTAGATGAACAAGTTACTTACCTTCGGTAATGATGTATCTGTAAGACATATGTTAGTAACAGATTCCTTACCGCCCCACCCATCCTCCCCGCTCTACGAACTGACTTCTAGGGACAGGGACTCCCTTGCAGGGCCCTAGTTTAGCACCCCAGTGGTCAGTGTCTTGCATGGCTCTGCGCTTCCAGCATGGAAAGTCGTGTCAGAATGGACGTGAGCACGCAAGGGCGGCGGCTATATAGACACCTCGACGCTGACGATAGACGCAGAGTTGGTCGACGCCACCTACCGACACGCAGGGGTACTGCTAAGAAAACATTCTCCGGATCCAGTATCACGCCTGGGGGTAATTCTAAGGTAAGGAATCTATAACTGACATATGTCTTCTACGGATACATCATTACCGAAGGTAAGTAACTTGTTCTTTGATGATGTTGTTTCATTAGGAGGGGAGCTTGTCGGACTTCAAATGGTAGTGGTATCAGATGAGTAAGAGAGTGCTTCACAGTGGAAGGCAAGGATAGACTAATTCTCAAGGTCAGAGAGTTTAAGAAGGGAATATATTTTTATCATTAACTTTATTGAATTTATGGCATGCAGTCAGATCAATGTCAGCGCACCCACTCCACACCAAGCGGGTGAAGGTAATAAATTAGCAAAAAACATTGACACAGTTATCTGTACGGATGCCTACATTTTGTTAGCATTACATTTAGAGAGTTAAGGGGCATATCATCAAGACAGGTGATAAAATTATTGCCGCTTTAGCGGCGGAAACTGCCGCTAAAACGGCGATAATGGGCTTGATAATATGCTCTATGGAATTCCAATTGAAGCCCATGTTAGATGTGAAGGACATCTAACATGGGCTGAAATTGGAATTTCATAGAGCATATTATCAAGCCCATTATCGCCGTTTTAGCGGCAGTGTACTGCAGCTAAAGTGGCAATAATTTTATCTCCTGTCTTGATAATATGCCCCTCTGTTTCTTAAACCTTACAGATTTGAGCTCTGCATAAAAGGTTTGTACGGGTTAAATGTAAAGTAATCTAATATCTACAAGTTATGTGGTCAGTCCTGCAGAGTTATCTCTGTAGCTTAGGCATGGGGAGAAAGGACCCACCTGTGTAGGTTTGTTGAGTATTGAGTTACATGCAACAAGAGACCCAGAGCAAAGTGGAGAAGCCACTAATGAGCAGGTTGAAGGCCATGGTGTTTGGACACATGCAGCCAATCTCTGAGTGGCCTTCAGGGCAGAGAGGGAATATATCAGGGTTCACTGTTAAGAAGATGTCTTAGTCATAATTTGGTGCAGTGTAATCAGGAGAGATAATAGCACCTGTAAGGTAGATCGATGGGTAGAGACAAACTCCCGGGGTCACAAAAGGTGATCCAGGAGTAGGCGAAGAAGCACTGCAAAAATAAGGATAATTTGTGGATGTAGTGCATACATTTTCAGCTAGTAAGATAAAGGACAGAATACAGGAATTGGAAAATAGTGCTTTCAAGAAGAAACAAGCAAGGGTTATTGGCAGGAAGTAACAAATAGTAGAGATGTGCTTCTAGGACACGTATGGCTGGGAATATACAAAATATAAATAACGGGGCAAAAGGAGAAGATCAAGGGATAATGGGAACTAATTTGAGTAAATACCACAAGGAAGATGGAAGGTTTGGAGATTAAAATGGCACAGACGTAGTATGGCTGGGTGGAAGAGGCAAAAGCATAAACAAAGTGTATGAGAAGAGTAAGGGTGAATGCAGGGAATGTCACAAGCAACTGGTGTATCTGATAGAGACTTGTAGCTGCAGATTCCTTACTGTAGAATATTCCTCAGGCGTCAGACTGGATCCGGACGTTTCCAAGCTGTACCCCTGAACACCGGTAGGTGGCATCGTTTGGCTCTGTGCGGACTTTGTCTGTTCCAGAAATTGCATGCACTGTTCCTATACAGGAGCCACCCCAGCATGCTGACTTCAGTTCTTTTCTGCCCGCGCCAGATACTACTGATCCGTGGAGAACTACCCTAGTCACATTCTGACAGTTTCTTTCTTGAATTTGGTCTAACTTATTTTCAAGAGATATCTTTCCTGGTATGACAGGATGTCTCTAAAGAGACCTACTGCTTGCAAACCATGTGGTGCCTGTCACTGGCAGATATCTGTGACAGATCCTCACTTGGTTTTTCTATGGTGGTTGGAGAAGGACCATGATTCTAAGGCCTGCAAGGACTCCTGATCTATGCACCCAAAGGCACTAAAGGAATGTTCCCTCAAGATCCCAGTTGTGCGGAAGGTCCCGGGATCACTTGCAGAGTCGCACCTGGTGGTCACCGTCTCATTCAAAGTCGTTGGGTAAGTTCCAGTGCAAGAAGAAATCCAAGAAGCCAAAGACATCTTTGACTTCGCCACACCCATCTAAGTCATTGAACGAGGGCAGAAGCATCAGTACTCCAGGTAATGTGTTTCAGCAGAACCTCAGACAAGGTCCGCTCCTTGCATTCCTCACTATCCTAGAGCCAGACTAACCCCGACCAGCTGATAGAATTTTATGAGGTCATGCACCTCATTTTTGGGGGGCCTGGAACCTCTGGAGCGCCTATGAGCCCAACGTATGCAGGAAGTGCCCCCACTGGGTCTTCGCCGGCGGGTTCACCATCAGCGCCAGGAAGGCCTCTTGGGTCCAGTGTTGGGTCTGGAGCGAAGCAGCTTGTGAGACCGAGACCTTCTTTGGCACCAGCTCCAGTACCGACATTCCTGGCGCTGCCAACACCCCACGGCGGCGCCATCTCCATCCTCATTTCCGGCTCTCACATGGAGATGGAAAGACATCGCCTGACCCCGGTTTCAGAGCCCACTGGGACCTTGCACTCCAGGTCAGAGGCAGTCCCTTTTCATTCGACAGGCCTGGGGAGGGAAATGAATGGGAGGGGTCCGAGGAACCTCATGGATACCAGCATCCCCTGGACGATACTGAGGACAACTGGTATGGACACTGGCTTGGCCTCTCTCCCTACCGTGGCTCCAGAAGAGGGTACCTCATTTGCTGTTGTAGTGTGCTGAGCTGGGCGGCTGAGGTTTTGGACCTTTAGTGGCAGTGTAGAAGAATGCCTAGAAAGTAAGGGTGGGCATAATACCACTACACAGAATTCTGTGGAAGTGAATTCCACTCCGCAACTCCATTCAGATATTCTAGAGTGCAGTGAATATTATAGTATCCAATATCAAAACATTCCTCAAGGGGCAGGCTCTCGGGCTCAGCTGAGAGCTAATACTATAATATTCATTAAACTCTAGAATCTCTCCCCATAATACTTTGCTGGGCCTTTGTTTGGCATTGTATTTTTGCCTATAACTTTGCTTGGGGTGGTCCTAGGAGGATGGGACCACCACCGAATCGTTCAGCATGATATGTTCTTTGTGTTCAAGGCATCTGCTTGCCCTCCCCCTAGGTAAGGGGTGACCCCAAAATCATCACCTCTCTCATTGCCTAATGATTTCCAAAGTTTGCTTTAGTGAATTGGCTATATGTTTTGAGCATGTAACAATAAAGTTAATTTTCCAAATGGTTGTGGGTACAGTAGATAACTCCATTGTGTAACAGAGCAAGAATTCCTGAATGAATTTTGTGTTTTTAATGAAATTCGTAGTTATCAAATCTCTGCAATGTCTGCTGGTGGAGCTTACTTGACACAGGTGCTTCAGCCAGGCGTGGCCTCAGCTGAACCCTTATTTCTTTTAAATGAAGCTCTTACTGATATCCTACTAAGGGCCTGGTCCAAGCTCTGTGCATGGCCTCCTGTGCCTGCCACCCTTCTTCCACTCCTGGGGACCCCAGTTTCCTTACGCAGCATCCCACCCTGGAGAATTTCATGGCCCAAGCCTTTAACACTAGAGTCAAACTTGGTGGTGTGTTCCATACCACTCCACCAGATAGGGAATCCAAGAGGTTGGATACCTTTGATAAGAGAATGTTATATTGCCAGCCTTGTACTGTGGTTGGTGAACACTGCATGCTTGAGCCGACTCTCCCATATGATCTGGGACTCAGTTGCAGAAGTGCTGCCTATTGTCTTGGATGAGGCTTGAACCTTACTTTCACAAGTCACTGCTGAGGGGAGAAACGTAGCAAAATTAAACATGCAATGTGGACTAAACACAACAGACTCACTGGGTAGTTTGATTTCACTGTTGGTGGCCATTCAGCGCAATGCCGGTCTGAGAACCACTGGCTTTTTGGGGAATGCCCGAATCTTACTTATGGACATGCCCTTTGATGGCTCTCATCTTTTTGGAGAGAAGGCGGGCTCAGTGCCGGAGCACTTTAAGGATAGCAGAGCTACGGCCATGCCTTTGGGCTTTTCCATGGCCCTCGTCAACATCAGTCCACCTACCACTATAGAAAGGGTTTTGAACCGATCTCAAACCTTCCCAGCCTGTACGTGGCCTTGGACACAGGTCCCACAGACCATGTGGAAGAGGTATTTAAAAGTCAGGCCAGTACACCTTCCCCAAGCAGCTGCAGCCTCCAAACCCCTTTAATTTGCCCTACTACTACAATCATAGGCATCCAGTGGGGGGCAGGGTAGGCCATCACCTGCACTACTGGAGTTTGAAAGCATCAGACCATTGTGTTTTACAGAGTGTAAAAAGGGGCTACTTCATCCCCTTTCTGATGACCCCTCCACTCATGTCACCCACTTACAACCGGCTGATGGAGGACCACCTCTCCTTGTTCTATCAGGAACTGTTAGCTCTCTTGGCCAATGGAGCAATCAAGAGGGTGCCGGCATCAGAAGTATGTCACAGTTTCTATAGCAGCTATTTTCTGGTGCCCAAAAAGGACAGAGGCCTTTGCACTTTCCTTGATCTGCACCTACACAATTTATTTCTGAAAAAGGAGACATTCAAAATGGTCATGCTCGCTCAAGTCTTGTCTGCCTTGCACCCAAGAGACTGGATGGTAGCGTTGGATTTCTTGGGGAGATATTTCCACATCCCTGTCCTGCCTGTCCACAGACGTTACCTGCCATTCATTGTGGGCCAAGAGCACTTTCAGCCTGCTTTGCTTCCTTTCAGCTTTAAGAGCACCCATTGAGTGTTAACCAAGGTGATGATGGTGGTTTCAGCACATCTGCAGAGGTCAGGGATTCCACTCATCCCGACCTCGAAGATTGGCTGTTGAAGGCAGGCTCACAATAGGCAGTTGTCTCCCACCTCAAG
This sequence comes from Triturus cristatus, assembly GCF_964204655.1. Lineage (NCBI taxonomy): Eukaryota > Metazoa > Chordata > Amphibia > Caudata > Salamandridae > Triturus > Triturus cristatus. Next base: position 868,713,596 of record NC_140586.1, on the reverse strand, counting down.
ACTACGACAAACCTCCTGCACTTGCTGGGGTTCACTATCAATGTGCCAAAGTTACACCTGACTCCCTCTAAGGCAATCCTTTAAATCTGAGCTGTTCTGGACACAATGCAGTTTTGGCGAGTCCAGGATATTCAGGCTAGGATACAGATGTTTAAGCCTCTATCCTGGATCTCAATATGAATGACTCTAAGGCTATTGGGCCTCTTGGCATCCTGCTTGTAACATATGCCCATTGGCATATATGGGCTCTGCAGTGGGACCTGAAGTTCCAGTGGCCACAACATCAGGTGAATCTCTCCAACATTGTCCAGATCTCAGAGAGAACTGTGACAAATGTGCAATGGTGTCTGACAATCCACCGTTGGGTCTGTGGCAGACCTCGCTTCCTTCCTCAATAGAGCTGACTATAGTGACTATAGTGACAGATTAACACTCCTGGGCTGGGGTGGCCATCTGGGAGAGATTGAGATCAGTGAACTCTGGTATCCAGCAGAGTACGGGCTTCACATCAATATGTTAGAGCTTCGGATGATCTAATTGGTATTGAAAGTCTTTCTTCCTTGGACCCTTGACCTTGCCAGGTAGGTCGCTCACCCCCCGCTGCAGCTCCACCTGCGTTCCTGCTGTCACCGCCAAAGTCGACGCCCTCCTCCGACCTCAGGCTACCACCTGCGCCTCATCCCTGGTGGCCAGTGGTGGCCTCAGGTTTGTATGTTTCTCTGAGTGCCCTTGTTGCCCCATTGTCGTTTTCTTCTGCTCTGTGTGCCCTTTTGCTCCTTCTGTGCCCCGCTGCCCATCTTTGCCTTCTGTTCCCCGTGCTCTTGTGTGCCCTTTTGTTCCTTCTGTGCCCCGCTGCCCATTTTTGCCTTCTGTTCCCCATGCTCTTGTGTGCCTTTTGTTCTTTCTGTGCCCCGCTGCCCATTTTTGCCTTCTGTTCCCCATGCTCTTGTGTGCCCTTTTGCTCTTTCTGTGCCCCGCTGCCCGTTTTCGCCTTCTGTACCCCGTGCCCCCTGTTGTGCCGGCTTGTCCCCCTCACCGCTCCCGCTCCCTCCGCTGCATCCCCTGCGGCCCGCCCCCCTCCATGCCCATTCGCTGCCCCCTGCCACCCGCCTCCCGCCTCCCAGCTGCTCCTACGTCCCACCTCCCCTTAAATGGCGGCCGCTGAGTGGCTGCGCCGCTGGCCCGCCAAAGGCGCCCCTAGGAGAAGCCCGTCTGTGCCCGTCCGCGCCTGGACCGCGCCCAGCGCCAGAACCCCTGGCCCCCGCACCAGCCATGAAGACCGCCTCCGATACGACGCCAGCACCCTCAATGCTCTCAACTCAGGACGGACCCTTACCTGCTGCAGGGCTGCCCCGAAGCGCACCCACGGTCCCTTCGCCTGCCAGAACTGCATCTTCTCCTGCATCGAAGACGCCAAGACACCCGCCACGACAGAACACAACCAGCTCCGATGCATCCTGATCAACACCCGCTCCGCAAGCAAACACGGCGTCGAGCTCTGGGACCTACTCGACACCGCATCACCAGATGTCGCCTTCCTGACCGAGACCTGGATGAACGAAACCTCCTCTCCAGACATCGCCATAGCCATCCCCGACGGATACAAGATCGCCCGCAGAGACCACACCAACGGAGTCGGAGGAGGTCTCGCCATCGTCCAAAGGAAGACCATCAGGGTCTCAACAAACACCGACGACACTCTCAGCACCGCCAAACACATGCACTTCCAGATCCACACGGACCCCAAGACAACCCTAAGAGGCACCCTCATCTACAGATACCCGGACACCGACCACAATTCTGCGACGCCATCGCCGACTTCATTAGCACACACTTAGTGACCTCCACCAACTACTTCCTCCTCGGAGACCTGAACTTCCATCTGGAGAACAACAACAACAGCAACTCCTCCACCCTGATAGACAACCTCGCCAACCTCGGACTGGAACAGCTGGTCACGACGCCGACCCACATCGCCAGACACATGCTCTACGCCATCTTCGCCTCAACCTCCCATGTCTCCTTCAGCCACGTCCCCGAACCCACCTGGACCGACCACCACTGCATCCACTTCACCTTCCGCAAACCCGTCGCACATCACCGCACCCTACAGATCCCCCGTCGCTGCTGGGGCAAAATCACCGAAGTACAACTACAGACAAACCTCGCACTCAACCCACCGACCAACCCCTCCAACCCCGACGATGGTGTGCGTACCCTCAGACGATGGACAGACGACTGCGCCAACACCTTAGCCCCGCTGAAAAAACAAACCCTCAAGGACACCAGCAAGAGAGCCAACTGGTTCACCCCGGAACTCCTAGCGTCAAAGCGCACCTGCCGGAAGTTGGAAAACATATGGCACAGCGAGAAGTCGCCGGGCAGCCACGCAGCCCACAAAGACACCATCCGCAACCACCACCACCTCATCAGGAACGCCAAGAGGACCTCCTTCAAAGACCGCCTCAACAACAACGCACACAACAGCAAGGAGCTCTTCAACGTCATGAAGGAACTCGCCAACCCCAGCTCCAACGACATCCCGCCGTCGCAAGCCCTGTGCGACTCCCTCGCCACCTTCTTCCACCGCAAGATCGCCGACATCCACGACAGCTTCAACCCCCGGATGACCCTAACAGGCCCCAAGACGCCGGACCCACCACACCCTACCGACCACGAACCCCTGACAACCTGGGCCAACGAGAGCATCAAAGACACAATCAAGACCATGGGCACAATCCACTCCGGCTCGCCGTCTGACCCTTTTCCACACCACATCTTCAACAAAGCTGGCAGCTCCATCGCACCCCACCTGCGCAACATCATCAACCTCTCCTTCGGACCGCGACCTTCCCTGAGAGCTGGAAGCACGCCGAGATCAACGCCCTACTGAAGAAACCCAAGGCGGACCCGAGCAAACTTAAAAACTTCCGGCCCATCTCCCTGCTTCCGTTCCCAGCTAAGGTCATCGAGAAGATAGTCAACATCCAGCTCACCCGCTACCTCGAAGACAACAGCATCCTGGACCCCTCCCAGTCAGGATTCCGCAGCAACCACAGCACCGAGACCTCCCTCATCGCCGGCACAGATGACATCAGAATCTTACTGGACAATGGCGAGGCGGCGGCCCTCATCCTTCTGGACCTCTCTGCCGCCTTCGACACCATCTGCCACCGCACAATACGCACAGGACTCCATGACGCAGGGATCCGAGACAACGCCCTGGACTGGACCTCCTCTTTCCTCTCTGGCAGAACCCAGAGAGTCCGCCTCCCCCTCCTAGATCATCTGCGGCATCCCGCAGGGATCTTCCCTCAGCCCGACGCTGTTCAACGTCTACATGGTGCCTCTCTCACGCATCGCCCGACATCACGACCTCAACATATTCTCCTACGCCGACGACACGCAACTGATCCTCTCCCTCACCAAGGACCCCCTCACCGCCAAATCCAACCTCCACCAGGGAATGAAGGCCGTTGTCGACTGGATGGAGGATAGCCGCCTTAAGCTGAACACAGACAAGATGGAGATCCTCATCCTTGGGCCCAACCCCTCAGCATGGGATGAATCCTGGTGGCCCGCATCGCTGGGGACACCCCCCGCACCTACCAACCACGCACGCAACCTGGGAGTCATCCTCGACTCGAAACTCACCATGACCAAACAAGTCAACGCAGTCTCCTCCACCTGATTCAACACCCTCCGTATGCTCCGCAAGATCTACAGATGGATCCCGACAGACACAAGGAAAACAGTCACCCAGGCCCTAGTCAGCAGCAGACTCAACTACGGAAACATCCTCTACGCCGGAGTCCCGACCAAGCTCATCAACAGACTGCAAAAAATCCAGAATGCTTCTGCACGCCTGATCCTCGACGTCCCGCACCGCGACCACATCACCCCCCACCTGAGGAATCTGCACTGGCTCCCCGTCGACAAAATAATCTCCTTCAAGCTCCTGATCCACGCACACAAGGCACTCCACAAGACCAGCCCAGCCTATCTCAACTGTCGACTCTCCTTCTACGTACCCAACAGGAATCTCCGCTCCGCAGACCTCTCCCTGGTTACCGTCCCACGCATCCGTAGAACCACAGCCGGTGGCAGATCCTTCTCCCACCGCGCCGCCAAGACCTGGAACACCCTCCCCCTCAACCTACGACAAACCGAAGACCTTCTAACCTTCAGGAGACAACTCAAGACCTGGCTGTTCGACCAGTAGCAACAGCACCCCCCCACTCCCCACCCTCAGCGCCTTGAAACCCTTGCGGGTAAGTAGTGCGCGTTACAAATTATTTGATTGATTGATTTCCTTCGATCAACGGAAGACTGGTGCATGTGATCACGGACAATACAAATGTCATCTGGTACTGCAACAAACAGGGTGGGGTATGGTCATGGACCCTTTGTCAAGAGGCTTTGCATCTCTGGACATGGCTGTAACATCATGGCGTTTCCCTGCTGGTTCAACAACTGGCGGGATCTTTGAATGTCAGGGCGGATGAACTCAGTGGACGATGCCTAGTCAATCACGAATGACGTCTCCATCCAGAGGTGGTGCAAGGCCTCTTTCAAGAGTGGGGAGAGCCTTGGCTAGATCCGTTCACCACCACCGAGTGCGTATAATGCCTAGCAATTCTGTGCGCTGGAGTTTCCTAAGCATCTATTGCTCTGAGACACTTTTCATCTTGAGTGGAGCTCCTGCCTTCTGTATGTCTTTCCGGCATTACCACTTTTGCCCAAAGGTCTCAAGAAGATCAGGAATGACCGGGTCCAAGTCATTCTTGTGGCTCCGGATTGGACATGGTGAGTCTGGTATCCCTAGCAGTTGAGCATGAGCATCGGTTCCCCGATCAGGCTGCCTCATCAAGAGGAGCTTCTGTTGTAACAACAGGGGAGGGTACTGCACTCAAGCCTGTGCACCCTTCACCTTTATGAGTGGAGACTGAATGGTGACAGTTGACAGATCTTAAACTTCCTCACAAAGTTTGTGATGTTATTATAGCAGCCAGGCATCCCTCCACCAAGTCGGTATACAGCAGCCGCTGGGATAAATTTATGGCATGGTGTTCATCTAGGAACATCAATCCTCTATCCACACCCCATTCTCAGATTCTTCTGTTTGTTCTGTCCTTGACCCAGCAGAGCCTTGCTCTCAGCACAGCTACTTATGTGCCATTTCAGCCTTTTTGTGGCAGACAATTTTCTTTGTTCAAGTCACCTGTTGTGTCTAGGTTACTCAAAAGGTTTGCAACATATATTTCCTCCCAGGCCATTCATCATGCCTGAGTTGGACTTCGAGTACTGCACAATTGCTTTATTCATTTATTAACTATGAAGACTGATTTTCTAGTGCCCATTACATCGGCTAGAAGGGCCAACGAAACAGGCACTCTCTTTACACCTTTCCTACACCATCTTCCACCGGGACAAAAAAATGGTACTTGGGATACATGACTCCTTCTTCCTGAAGGTTGTGACTCTTTTCCATGTACGCCAGAACATTACACTACCTAACTTCTTTTCTCCAAGTCACACTTAAAAGGAGGAGAGACTCCACAGTTTGGACCTAAATAGAGAGTAGTCATTCTACCTTGAGTGCACAAAAGATCTCCAGGTAGACAATCAAATCTTTGTGGGGTACCTAGGGGCTAAGAAAGGGAAGACTATGCAGAAATGGACCATCTCAAGAGGGATAGTGCTCTGCATAAATATCTGCTATGTATTGGCCAAGAAGCAACTCCCTGAGGGCTTGTGTGCTCATTTCATTAGAGCCAATGCTGCAATCACTGCATTAGCCCAAGGAGTCAATGTCCTGGACATCTGTCTGGTCACGCGTGGTGGCCTACGGCACTACGCGCCTTTACAAGCTATCCTGGGAGAGATCCTTGTCACTGGGCAGTGGCGGTCTGTCTACACGTGCATTGAGAACTTGGTGTGGCGGTTAGCTGGTATGTTGGTCTACCCTCCCTTGACACTACCGGTCCAACGACAGTACCGCACAGTTATCCCTCTGGCAGACTCCACTATGGACAAGGTTGATAAAACGCAGACGAAACTCCTGTTTGACTCAAAGCGATCCAGAACTAGAGAAACAAGGGGGGGCCGTTCCGCAGCAGCCCAGGTGGAAGAACCAGGTGAGGTAAAAAAAATGTTCGCCGTGTTGCAAAAGAGCCTGTCGGTGATTGATGGAAAAATCAACTCCCTGGTCTTCCGCATGGACAGGATGATGGAGAGGCTGGATGAGCATGCGGAGCAGAGAGATATGTCGGAGTGCAGAATTACAAAGGTTGAAGAGGCTTAAACCGAAACGCACTCGATACACAAACAGCTGGCTAAGGCTCTCACATCCCTTCAGGATAAGACAGAGGACTTGGAGGCCCGCTCTCTTTGGAGCAACATTCGCATCACGGGCCTTCTGGAATCCACCTCGTTGGGCAACGCTGAACAATTCATAGAAAAACTCATCACCTTCTCGGATATCTTTGTGATCGAAAGAGCTCACCGCTCGCTGGGTCCGCGCCCGCCCCCGGGCACCCCTCCACGCCCGATGATAGCCAAAATGCTGAATTACCGGGACAGGGACTCCACCTTGCGACGTGCCAGAAAAATAGGGGAACTTCAGTATGAAAGCTCCGTGATTTCGCTCTACCCCGATTTTACGGCGAAAGTGCAGGAGGCGAGACGTCAATTCAACACCCTCAAGCGACAACTCCGTGATCAAAATATCACCTATGCCATCCTATAACCAGCCAGACTAAGGGTCAACTTGGACGGTACATCTCGAATCTTCTCTGACCCGAAGGCATTACAAAAGGCACTTAAGGAATTTTCCAATGGGCCAAAGAGAGATGTGGTGGGGTAGACCTTACCTGAATCGACGGATGGTCCGCCGGAGGGCCGCAAGGACGATAACGATTAATACACCAGAACTGAGGGTGCCTGTCCCTGGGATCTGACAAGCTTGCACTTATCTCATGCTGTTTTGCTTTACTGAATCCTGAGTACGAGATGCTCTCGAGTCCTGACCGCTGCTGGATCCTGTGGGCTGCCTGTGGAGCAAACTGGCTGCCCAGACCTCTTGCAAGTATTTGTAGACTTTAAGCAGTGGTGGGGATGCTTGATTTTTGGTATAATGAACACAGACTCTAATGTGTATGCGGGCCCTATTATGGGCGACCTCCTAGAGTACCTCTTTGAGGTTGGCTGTACTACTCTATATAATTATTTGCAAGTGATATTCTTTCTTTAAATAGGCCCGATTGACACAACATGTTCACGATAGTGTAGTTTAAGGCTGATGGTTAGTCATAGTGCTTAGGTAACATCCGCCCGTGTGTTACACACTACATGGCTTGTTGCCATTTTTCACTAGGGGAGGGGGACGGGAAGGGTTGCGGGGGGAATGTTGTCTGTGCTCAATTTGGGTTGGCATGGCGTGGGTGGGGGGCGGGGATTTGTTTGTGATTATGTGTTTGCTTTCAATGGTTTCTCTTCCTTTTAAAAAAAAGTTTGTTCTGATGTTTCTGCATATGATACGCACAGTGAGTAGAGTAAGGTACCTAATAGACAAAATAGCTGGACCTCTCTCTTCTTACTCACATAAATATGGAGGAGAGATTGAGGCTCTTGACTTTGAACATTAGGGGGCTTAATGATCAACGTAAAATTAGGAAGGTTATGGCATATCTCAATAGACACAATATCGATGTAGCACTACTACATGAAACGCACCTTCCAATGGCAAACCTTCCGCTGACTCGTGGTAAGATTAGGGGCACTCTCCACGCGGCAGGTTTTACTACACATGCCCGGGAAGTCCTAACTTGGCTCAAATCACTATAGAAGAATTGCACACGAATGTTGATGGTCGATATGCTATATCCAAGTGTATAGGAAGAGGCATGGAATGCATTCTGATTAATGTGTATAGCCCTAATCGTGACTCTCCATTGTTTTTTCAATCCAGATTTGGACCACTCTGGGGACCCGCCCTGACGCCGTTCTTTGGCTGCTGAGGCTATTCTGGAGCTATGATGGAAATGGGATTAGTGGACCTCTGGTGCTCTCGCTCATTTGAGAAGGGAGGTTTCACGCATTATTCAGCTCCGCACAATTTACATACTAGAATTGATTATTGGCTGTTGGCCAGTGCACTTACACCCGGTATCTAAAGCTGCGAGATCTACCCCTGCACTTACTCCGACCACTCCCCAGTACTACTCACACTAGCGACTCCCACTAAGCGACCCCCTCCATTTACCTGGCACTTCCCCCCTTATGCCCTGCTTGACGAAGTTTTTAAAGTAGAAATGCTAGAAGCAATTGAGACGTTTTTCGCCACTAACGTTGGTTCGGTCTCGCATTTCACCACGGTGTGGGAGACTTTTATTTATGTTCTACATATGTGGCATTGCTATATCCAAACACTCGGGAGTGCTGAAGTCAATCAGAGGCCGACTGGCCTTACTGGAGCAAATCCTAGCGAAATTGGAAGGGGACATGTCCGGTACGGATGATGCCCAACTGGCTGAAGCCCTTAAATCCACTTTGGAGGAATATCACTCGGGGCAGACAGGGAGGTTAAGCTACTGGGCAAATATGCAGTGGCAAAAACATACGGTAAGGGTGAGCGTCCTGGCGCTTCACTAGCTAATCTTATGAAGGGGTGCCGAACTGCTACCCTGCCCATTGAAATAAATCTGGATACCGTTGAGCAGGTTGTTGACCCCGACAGGGACGCTGAATGTTTTAGGAGCTATATTACGCTAACTTGTATAAGTCAAGGTCCCATGCCATCGACTCTGAGATACTAGCTTATCTAGAATACATAAAACTACCCTGGCTATTAGAAGGCCACAGAGAGTACTTGATGTGAATGATCGAAGCGTGGGAGATAGAAGGTGCACTGTCTGCGATGCGCTCTGGAGGAGCTCCAGGGCAGGACGGGTTAACGGGGGTTTTATAAAGTATTTAAGGACTTACTTACCCCTCATCTAATAATGCTGTGTGAGGAAATGGCCGAGGGTGGGTCCATGCCTCCCACGATGCGGGAGGCCCTCTTGGTTGTTATCCTAAAGCCTGGGAAGCCCCCACATGATTGCTCCTCTTATCGACCACTCTCTACACTTAATGTGGACACAAACATTTTAGCAAAAATTTTGGCGAACCACTTGGCCCCTCTTATGCCCTCTCTTGTCGGGCTGGAACAGTCAGGTTTTGTCCCAGGACGCACACTTACACATAACATTCGCACTGTTTTTGGGGCTATTCAACACATAAAGCAAGATACTAAAGTCGCCGCCATCTTTTTAGACGGTGGAGTGGAAATTTATGCTATTAATTCTTGAACTTATGGGGCTAGGAACTCTCTTCCTAAGATTGATCTCCACTCTCTACACGGCCCCCGTAGCCAGAGTACTGGTGGGCATTGCTGTTACCGCTCCATTGTCGACCTCCAGAGGTACCCGCCGAGGTTGTTCACTCTCCCCGCTTCTTTACGCCCTTGTGGCGGAACCGTTGGCTTGTGCGCTACGAGAATACCATAGCCACAGGGGAATTCGGTTCTCTGGGTATAACCTAATAGTTTCATCCTATGCAGATGATACTCTTCTTTACCTACGAGACCCAGCTCAGAACCTGTCCCCAGTATTGCGCGAAGTGGTGAAATTTGGGGAATTTTCAGGCTTGAAAATTAACTGGGTGAAATCTATCATATTCCCTCTCACCCCTGCGACACTGCCCGAAGACCTAGACTTTCCCTTGGTGTGGTCCACAGACCCGGTGAAATACTTGGGTATCCAGATACATACAAATTCCGAATTGATGTTCAAAGAGAATTATGGCAGAGCCATTGCTAAATTGGAAGATGACATTAACAGATGGATTCGCCTTCCCCTTTCGCTTCTCGGCAGAATCTCCATCATGAAAATGGTAGTCCTCCCTAGATTCCTTTTTTTGTTTGCCAATATTCCAATTGTTCTTCCGGCAAATTTACTTAAACATCTCAAAACGCTGCTAATAAGACGTGCCTGGGCTGATAATCAGCCATGCGCCAGTTGGGATCTCCTCACTCTCCCATATTCAATGGGAGGACTAGGCGACCCGGATCCGGACCTCAACTATCGGGCCGCCCAGGCCTTGCATGCTTTTTCTTGGCTAAATCAACAGTCACCCCCTCCCATCTTCATATAGAAAGAATTGCGCTGGCTCCTGCACCTTTAGCGACTGCATTATTTAGTGCTTCTCGTAGCACTGGCATCCTCGATTCGATCAATGCTACTACGCATGCTGGGCAGAACCTCCTAAATCGCCATGCACTCTCCATACTGTACTCCCCCTTACTCCTACTGCATGATGCACGTGGCTTCCAGTCCTCACTACCCCCGAAATGGTAGAGGCCCTGCATTCATTAGGTATAGACAACACCAGCGCAAACATTGGGAGGAATTTATGTTGACCGAACCACCGCCTACCCCTCTAATATTATTCCACTATTTTAGGGCTAGAAGCGCACGCCGAGCCCTGTTGGGCCGAAGAGCTACTAGAACCTCCTGCTTCCTCTATCCACCATACTCTGCTCCTCCTCTCCCAATAGGCTAGTCTCACACATATTTAATAAAACTCTGGGAACAAGCCGTCACCACTATGTCAAAGCCAGATTAGCCTTGCAGGTTGATCTAGAACTCACTATCGATGACGACATGTCGAGTCAACTAAGCACATTTCCCTGAATGGCAGGCATTGCCTTATACAATTCAAATTCCTCGATCGAATCTACCACACATCTGTCCGATTACATCGCTTTGGGTTGCGTGACACAAACAACTGCGAGAGATGTGGGGTGGGTGGAGCAGACTTCTTACACTTGGCATGACTTTGTCCCCCTATCGCTAGCTTCTGGTCACAGGTGTTCGCCAAACTCAGTGATATCACTAAAGAAGCGATAAGTCCTGACGCGCTCTTGGCTATATTGGGTTACTCTAAAAATTGAGGAAAAACTTCAGACGCTTGGTTGACATGGGACTCCTGGTCGCGAAGAGGGTAGTAGCCATGAATTGGTCCCGTGGTTCTCCACCACTTCTTTCCCAATGGTCAAGAGACATGGTATTTTGTAATACGCAAACTGAAGCATATAGCGAGCTGCTCCCTCCTAGAAATCATCCGAAAAACTTTTGGAGTCTGTATAATAATTACGTCGAAACACAGACCTAAGGGCCTAATGTACTGGCTAATAACGTAAACAGGACAAGATAGAAACCTTGGATCCCATCAGTTCCTGTCTGGAATGCTCACTGTGTCCTCATGTCCGCGCTATTATGTAACGTTGTCTCCACTTACTGTGATCATGCATAATTTTTGCCTACTTTTAGTTGAGTTTAGTTTGTAATTCATTTTTGTGTTCATTTTTGTTTTCTGGCCAATGTTCAATATTGCTGAAGGTATTTTTCTTGGTGATACATAATTTTCATTGTATGTAATATGATTTTTGATGTATGGGTCTGTATGTCTTTATTGCAATGAGAAATAAAATAATATATATATTTTTTTAAAGTAAGGACAAGCACGAAGGGATATAGGGCAGAAAATGGGGCACGCAAATAATAAAGAAGGAAAGGAAAAACAGACTGCATGGGTTACACCCAGTATGTTCAGGGAAGTGGAAGAAAGAAATTACACAATATTAATGGGAGGCCAGGAAGAGAAGTCTACTAGAGTTCATACCCTGTTGAGGTGGGTTGAAGCGACAATACCAGAATGGGGTACATATGGGAAGGTAGAATACTAAATGCAGGGATTGGATCCAGGTATGAATGAGATCTAAAGAGAAATGGTACATGGAAGTATACTAGAAGGTGGTAAATGGACAAGTCAAAGCAGCTGAGGCTCTGTAGGGCAGAGGACTGAATGGAAGAGGTAGCCCAAGCACACAGAACACTAACCACACCACCAGGGAAGCTGGCTCAAAGAAACAACACATCAAATTAAATGCCTGAGGATGAAGGAACAGGATACTCCCATAGGTTCCCCTCTAAATTGTCTGCAAAACCTATTAAATGAATTGCCTTTAGCTAAGCTGAAGGCAGTGTGCCCTTGCAAGTAGAATGGAAACAAAAGTGTCATAGGACCCAACTCGGATGCAGGTAGTAGGGGACATCTTCCTGACAGCATCACACCCCACAATCCAGGGTTGAAAAGGGGAAGACACAACTGTGCCAAAAGATCAGGTTTAGGGACAGATTTACTATCAATTCACGCAACACAGTGCAGCAAGTTTCTGCTCTGTGTACCGTGAATGGGAGAAAACTGACACTGGCCATTTTTTAAATATATGACCCTCTCCAGCTCTCTTCCAGTGCTTGCTCACTTGTTGCTGTCTAGCAACAATGCAGGCAACCTTGCATCATACGACAAGGGGGGTCTGTGTTATGAGCAGAACTGTTTATGTGCAAGATCCTACAAAAAACAATTCAAAGAGTAATTTTCCTCATTCTATGTATGAAAATGTGGGAATAATTTGGTCTAATTTCTGTTTCTGTTTTCATTGAAGCAGGAGAAAAAGACATCTTCCCTTACCCCTTTGCCCTCTTTTAGCTTAATCATCTGTGGAAGAAAAGCCTAGCCCTGTTGACGATGCCAACATCAATGCAAACCAAGCCCTTATGACCATACAAGAATTTCAGTTCTCCAGATTCAGAGTAACATTTTTGTAATCAATGGCAAAGCCAGCCTGTCCGGTGATGGTGACTACCAGGTGGAGACTGGTGAACCTAGCCATGCTAGCTACATACTACAGCATAAGTAATGCAGGGCATTGGAAGAAATATGTTAGGTATGAAAGGACTTATGATTTAGTGTGACTGTGGTTATACCTATGTACAAAAGGAAAAGATTCCGAACTATGATTACTAAAGAAGTCTTTTCCCTTCCTGTCCTACCTGAAGCACGTAACAGTAGACCCACAGAGAGCAAGGGAGATTTACCAACTATTAACAAGCAGAGGCCTTCACTTGAGTGCATTGCCTCAAAAGTGAGGCGAATTTCATCAGATAAAAGAGTGCATTTTAACATCAGGGCTGCCTCACCAAGTTGGATACACAAAGTAGATGGGCCCGCTCGGTACTGGAAGTAGGGAAGTTTGAAATGATTTTCAAGTCCAAACTTTTTCATTTTCTGAGGAATTTAAATCTCACACTGTGGAACTGACAATCAAATATTTTTGGCTGTTGGTCTCCTTGAAGCTCCGGAGCAAAGATCCCAAACTTCTTGTGGTGCCCGAACTACCACAGGAGGACACTTATAAGGTCCACAGGACCTCAGGTGGACTAGTTTTAGACTCTCAGGGGCTGATGTATCAATGAGTTGCATCACCTTTGCGCCACGCAAAGGGTGACACAACTACTAAGGCAGTTTTATCAAGCCATGCAAAGCCATCTTGCGTGGCCCTGCATGGCTTGATACATCTAGACTAACGAACTGCAGTGCAAATTGCTGTGTTGCTTTAATCTGCCCCAAGGAGGCGTTTCATGGCTGGAGCATGGGTGTTCCCATGAATCCACCCATGGATTTTGGTGCATTCCCAGATTTACCATTACTGGTAGACCTGAGAAAGGGGCAAAATGCTATGCCTCCCAGGTGAGGCGTAACAAGGAGAAATATCTTTATTTCTCCTCGTTTGTTCCTACATAGAAAGAGGAAAATGCCTCAGAGGGTTGTTTTTGTGCAGGAAGGCGCACAAAAACAATGCTGTCTACAAAGCAGGCACCCTTGCACAACAACGCAAGGGGCCTTGGCAGCACCTTATGCGCAAGAAAGGACAGGAATGCACTGTATCATGTTAAATACGGTGCAATCCGCCCTTTTTCTTTCACGAAGCAAGTTGGCTTGCATGCACTGCTCTACATGAAATAATGATAAATCTGCCCCTCAGGGTGACAGGCAGAGGGAAACATCAAAGTCCAGGTCCAGTTGGCACTGGTCAGCTGGCATTTTTTTTTCATCAAATGCCGCAACATACCGATGTCTATGCAAAGTATATTCAACCAGTTACCATATAAAAGTAGCCATTTGCAATAATAATCATACAGTGTGCAAGGGTCCCTCTGGCCAATCCCACCCATTGTGGAACAACAAGGAAGCATCATCAGAGCATTACCTCTCCCTGCAGTCCCCATGTAATTGCATTATTTACTGATTTGCATACATAAAAATCCAAACAGTGTAAACATGCGTACACCCTACCCCCTCAGGGGTTATGCCACGTTCTAGAGAGGAGTCAGATTCCTGCCTGAGCGTCTCAACATAGGACTTGTAAGGCCCCCAGATTTGTTTAGGGCGTGATGAGCTAGGCATCTGACTTGCATACATCTCACTGTTCACATTGGGTCAGCAGGCATTTTTCACAGGAATGTCCTTGTCAGCTTTTTTTCCTGGAGCCACCCAGGGGATAAGCCTCATGATCTTTGGAGTCCTTTCTGTCCTTTGGTTTCAAGAGGAAGGGGGTCCAAACTCCTTGGGTCTTTCTTACAGGTCACAGAAGCCAAGTGCGGCAGATTTAGTCTGCCTGACATCCTTTAGCAAGTCCAGCATTTTTCTAAGAAAGGCTGGATGAGGGTCCAGACTTGTAAGGTTCAACAGCCAGTGGGGTGGACACCCTTGACACTCATAGTTCCTCTATGACCAATGAAGTAAAGGCTCCCAGGCCATGACCAACCTACTTTTGCAGTAGTTCGTGTTTGCCTTACTGTAAACAGGCCAGAAATGCAATGTGTCAGAGCAAATTCACAATGGCAAAGGTCTTTGGCCACACAAAACTTGGGCTTTGAGGCTAGGGGTGTGAGTGGGGAGTGTACCATGGTAATCCTAGTGCCGTCTCACATCTAATACTAAAATGCAGTTTGTAGCACTCACTCACTGTACCCAGAACACACCCAGAGACAGACGCCTGGTAAGTCACAAGTAGAGTCTTTCAGTAAAAATCATTAGATCCACAAGAATTGTCTTGGCATCCTGTTCTCTCCCTCAGATGTTAGATATGGTTCAACAGACCTGTTAAGCAGGATTGGACATTACATCAGTGTCAATAGGATGCCCACAGCCTCTTCTCTGGATATTCTGTGGAATTCCAAGGGGTCATTTCTGCCCATTTAGGTTAGCCTATTGTTTGCTCCTGGTATGCAGTTCACATATTTTTCACACATATTACCAGGCGTTAGTACAGGCTGGGAGGAGCAACGGATTTACAACGTGGGCTGAGCCACACATGCCATTTCCACGCAAGCGGAACCACGCTTGCCGTAA
Organism: Triturus cristatus; assembly: GCF_964204655.1. NCBI lineage: Eukaryota > Metazoa > Chordata > Amphibia > Caudata > Salamandridae > Triturus > Triturus cristatus. The sequence goes on along the minus strand of NC_140586.1, from coordinate 868,698,296 downwards.
CCATGCATATACGTGGATAAGGCAGTGCGCGATCTAGATGTGCTGGTGGGCGTGCACAGGAAGAGGAAGGATTGAGAGAGGATGCGGTCTGGTAAGTGGGGCTGGGTTTTGGGGGTAGTTTTGAGGGGGGTAGTTCTTTTGGCTTGGGGGGGTCTAGTTGTTTATACGGCAGGGGGCCGGGTTTTAGGACACAGGGCAGGCAGGGAGTCGGGTCAGTTTGTTAGGGCTCAGGGCTGGGGGTTGGGGTCGGGGTCGTTTTCAGGACATGGGGGTCAGTTTTATGACTCGACAGGGGCAGGGGCAGTTTTCATTCAGGGCTTGGGGCAGGTTCAGGTCAGGGGGGCTGGGTTAGGGAAGGTTTGAGGATGTGGGGGCAAGTTTTAGGGCTCAGGGCAATGGGAAGAGACAGTTTTCAGGCTGGACAGTTTTAGGGCAAAAGGGCAGGCGTGGGGTCGGGGTAGTTTTTAGTCTGTGGGGGTGGGTTTTAGGGCTCAGAGTGGGGGAGCTAAGGTGTGATCCATACCAATCATGCCTTTACCACAAAATTGTGTGGTAAATGCATGCGTGTTAAAGGCATGCGTGGTAAAGGAGTGCATTGTTAAGATGCATTCATTGTTGGGGCATCGTGGTAGAGGCATGTGTGGTTTAGCAATACATGCGTCTGTCATAGAGCTGCTGGTATTTGGCAAAAATGTATGCTATTTAGGGGCATATTTATGAAAAACCCGTTTTGTGAGTCCTTAATAGTGTTTTTTTGCGAATCGCTATTAAGGACTCGCAAAATGGAATGTATGTAGGAATCGCAATTTTAATTGCGATTCCTTAATATTTCTTAATTGTTAATAGCAAATTGCAATTCGCAATTAAGGAATACTTTCCCATTCATTCCTAAGGGCCTAGAGGCCCATAGGAATGAATGGGAAGTCATTTGCAATTTGCAAGTATCCATTAGGCTCCAATTACAAGGGTGCAAGGGTGTCAAAAAGACACCCTGTTGTACCCCTGAAATGTGTATGTATTGTGTGCACATGTGGCAAAAAAGTGAATTCTTCAAAGAAATTGCAAATTACCACCAACTTAAGGTTGGTGGTAATTTGCGATTTCTTAAGCCAAAATCGCACAAGTTGGGTGCAAAATAGGGAATTGCAAATTTTGAGATTCCCTATTTTGCAATGGCCTTTTGGGATGAAACATCCCAAAAGGCCTTTTCCCGTTCGCAAACGGGATCGGCCCGTTTGCGAACGGGAAAAGGGCTTGAAACATTTGTCATGTAGGTTTCAACATGTAGCAGAATTATTTCAAGATGTGCAATGTTCATTTTAATGAATGTTGTACTTAATTCAAAGATTCTCATATTCATTTAAGTGTGGACCAGATTCATTTTAAGGCATGTCAAATTAATTCCAACTGCAATCATCTTCATATGAACTTATGTCATATTTAGTTCAGTGTAGGTAATGTTCATTTTGACTCTAGTTATATTTATTTAAACTTATCTTACATTTGTTTGAACATGTGCCGTATTCATTTGAACATGGCTTGTATTCATTTCTGATTGCCTGGCGTTCATTTCATGTGTGTCACAGTCATTTGACAAAGTGTCATATTCAATTTAATATGTATCGTATCGATTCCAATGAATGTTGTATTGAGTTCGAAGTTTCTCATTAATTTCAGTGCGGACCATATTCATTTTAATGCATATCAAATTAATTTCAACTGCAATCATATTCATATGAACATGTTTCATATTCAGTTCAGCGTTAGTCATACCCATTTTGAAACTTGTCATATTTATTTCAACTTATCTTAAATTCATTTGAACATGGCTTGTACTCATTGATGTTTGCCTGGCATACATTTCATGTGTGTCACAGTCATTTTGTAGAGTCTCAAATTAATTTTAATATGTGCCATATGTGTTCCAATACGGGTCATATTCATTACAGCACCAGTCTATATCATTTAAAAAAGGATTATATTCATTTGAGTACTTGTTGTATTCTTTTCATCAACAGCCATATTCCTTTCAAAATAGTTGCTATACATCTTGGCATATCTTTTTCCAATTCAGAGTGTGTGTTATTCCCATTGTCCACTAGGTAGTATATTCATTCTACCATGTTTCATGTTTGTTTTCACACGTTACAGTCATTCTGGTATGTCTCAAGTTTATTTTGCAGCACTCCATGCAATTCAGGAGATGTCTTATATGCAGATCTGTAATTTTGCCGTGAACGAATTTCCATATTAGGATATCCTGTTCTCAGGAAGGCGCATGCAAAAATAAATATTCAGAGGAGGTGTTTGCCTTCCAGCCTGCCTCGTCTCGGAAGCTTCTCCTTTGATTGTGGATGAATGTTTGACATTTAGGCAGTGCTGCCTGCTAACTGATTTCGGAAAAGATCACCTCAGTGGGGCCAAAAAACAAAAAATACCTGCCAATTAACAATATATTTACTGGCGTGATTCCCTATTCATAATAATAGTGCCTTATGAAGGAGAACTGGTGAAAACAACCACGACGACTGTGAGAAGTTGGCCTGGCATATGCTGTCCTCTAGTTATAGGGGACACCTTGCACCAGACCAATTCAACTCTTATTGATGATAGGTAAAGACAACCTTTAAAGAAAGCTATCCTAGTGGTAGCTGTGGAGAGCAGCCTTCAGGCTAAGTTTTGAAGGAGTGTTAAGCTTATTGTTTTACCATAGATAACCTCTTGAATGACCAAATGAAAGAGTAGTCCACACAGGTATATATATAAAATATATGTATTTATTCTAGACAGAATCCCACAAGTCTCTTTATGAGGCTGAGGTAAAGTTGCAATTCAAACAAGCATTTACAAATACAATAGTTAGCACTGGAATCAATGGGCCCCAGGGGGGGACCAAACCATATATTAAAAAAGTGGTATAAGAACCACGACAATTCTACAGACAATTCCTAGGGCATTTAGGATCGCTTGCCCCTTCAGAATCCACCCACAGTTATGAGGAAGGGGACCCATGGGAGACGTGTGCAGTGCAATTACCTGCTATCGGGATCTCTATTATAGCCTATGGAGAATGTTGCGGTTTGATTTTTACAGTTTAAAGACACTTCTAGCAGGAGTACAAAGTTAAGCCTTTAGAGTTAAGCCTTTGAGAAGCCCACTGCCACGGGAGTACCGAAGTACCACTGTTACCTGCCCCAGGGAAGCCGGGTGAATAGGTCGATTCTGGTGTCGGGTCGCGGGCTGCTTTTCAATTGAAAATTGTACAAAACTGCTGCTAGCCAAAAGCGTCGATGATGCCGTGAAGAATGAAGTTGTAGAAATTATAGAGAAGAACCTGAAAGCAGAGGGGACAGAGTCTGGGTCATGGCACAGTGACCAGGGAGCTCAAAGCAAAGAGCCCTTCGATGTCGGGTGCTTCAGGTGGAGAGAGGTGCAGCTTGGCTCTGCAGTCACGGGCTCCGGGAGGCTTCAAGGAAGGCCAGCTTCTGGAGGGCGACTGTCCCACATCGGATGAGGGTCGCTGCGGTGCTAGTGTCCCGATTGGATCCACTAAGCCTTGGCAACCGCAACCCACGCAAGATGAACAAAGCAGCTGCTGGTGCAGACCCACGAGGTCTGAGGGAGCTCTCCTTTGGAGAGGCTGTAGAGCAGGCCTGGAGCAATCAGGGGAACTCTTAGTTGTCGAGATTGTCCTCCGCTCGGGCCCACAAGTTGAGAGACAAGGGACCGCGGAAGGCAGCAAAATGGAGTGCGTAAAAGGGAGCAAACGGGCCACCGGAGGGGGCTAGGGCACTGATCTTTGGCACAAATGCTGCTGGGTGGTTGGCTCAATAATGGGCCAAAGCACAACTTCCCCACTGGTCAGTGTCGTGTGCTATGCAAGAGGTGGCCGGTGTCCTGGGGTGTCGGGGAATCTCGGCACCCACGCGGTCCACGGTGCTCAGACTTGCTGTGCACACTCACTGGCCTCTGGGATGCTTGGAAAACCCACCTCAAGGTGTCTGGAAGTCGTTGAAGTCCGAAGGAGCAGCGAAGTTCCAACTGGGTCACTTGCAGTGTTTCGGGTGCCTGCCAAGCAGGGGGATAACTCCTTTATCCCAAGGGAGATTTCTTCAGTCAGCTGGGCAGCAGCTCGTCGAAGGTCAACGTCTGTAAAGTTCAAGATTAATCTGAGGCTCTGGGGCCACGTTATTCACCTTTATCCCCAAGATTAGGGGAGTGTTCAGAGTAGTGTCCACCAATGGTTGGTGAGGCGGGAAAGGGTGGCTACACCCTCTCCCCTTTGTGTGTTTCCTGCCTGGGCGAGGGGCAGGATGCCCCTGAACAGGTTCCAAGCGCTGTATGCAGAATGAAGGCACTGCAGCTGCCTACGTGCAACTCTGAAAGGACATTTGGTGCACCCACCCTGTTCCAATCCACATATCCTGTCTGGGGAGATGCTAGCACCTCCCTGCCACAGGAGCCCTATTGTCCAGATGGCGAGGCTGGGGTTTTCCCCAGCAACAGCCAGCCAGAGTTGTGTGGGTGGCGGGCAGTAGCCATTTTGTGTTACATGTGCACTTTTAAATTGGTGTCTAAATTCTGCCGCTTTTCCCATATCGCCCCTCTAGCAGGGGGGAATCGTGCCCTCATGCCCATGGCTGGACTGGGGGTATGATTCCTACATGTTTGACACCAAACACGATATGGTTCTGTGTAGCCATTCTCAAGTTATCGCGCTATCGCGATAGACTTATAATGCAGTTAAGAGTATATGGTATGGCTACACTACAAACAACCCAGCAATGATTTTACGAAGGTTGCAGGGAGGCCCTACTCATGTAGGGGTCCCCCCTCACACATACCTCGGCACCCTGCCTTGTAGGATTAGCAAGGCCTGCTATAGGGGTGATCTATGAGAGTATATGTGTTGTAAGGGGGTGGGATATAGGGTACCTATATCCCTGTAAGGGGTGCTAGCACCACCTTACCCAGACTACAGTAGTGGTCTGGTGGTGTCAGTTTGTATGGCTGTCCCAGGGTGGCACAATAAGTGCTGCAGCCCTGGTAGGCCTACTGAGGGACCCATGCCCTGGGTACCTAGGGTACCATCTACAAGGGACTGTCAGGGCATCCTCAGCATCCAATTAGTTTGTACCTAGGGTACTCACATCAGTTTTAGGAAGAAAGCAGATAGGCTGGGGCCCTGGATAGCAGGATCCCAGCCAGACTAGTCAAAAAACCACTCAAATACCAGGCAAAAAGTTGGGGGCAACCATTAGTCAGATTCCACCTTCCTACATACCCCCCCCCCAAACGAAAGGAGATAAGGCTAACCTTGTCCAGATAAGCCTTTATTTCCTGAGTGGCCATATAAGGAAGAACCTGCACTGGCATGGTTGCTCCCTGTCTCATGGTCCACTTGGGAAATCCTACCCCAAGGGGTTCTAGAGTTTCTCCAAAGTCTAGGGGAATTACCTGTATTGGTTTTCGGTACAGAGGTGGGCTGGTGGGGTGTCTCAGTCTGGAAGTGAGGCCCTATTTGGGGTGGTCTCAACCTCCTCAGGTCACTGGTCACCATGGAAGCCTTTCTGCCCATGACTGTGTCATATCTGGCCCTAAGGGTCAACCTCTGGCTGCCTACAGCTGGGGGTTGGGTCCCTCTGGTTGGAATAGTGGAGGGCACTGGAATGTTTAGGGCAGCTATGCCCCAGGTTTCCCTGTGCCCAACAAAGTCCATCTGGGGGGTGCCTGTACTTAGGGGTAAGGGGGATCCCTCAGTTTGTAGAGGAATAATCACCTGGCTAGAACTATTCTGCTGAGTGTCCCTAATCTGCTGATGAGGGGGTTCCTCTGGACAGGGGCCCATCAAGGGTCCACTGACCTCCCTGACCTCTGCAGCCCTGGGCTGACTGAGGCAGGGTAGAGTGGGGCAGGATACCTGCTCCAGACTGGGTGCCACCTTGGAAGGATCCCCTGCCATCAGAGAGGTGGCCAGGCCTGTCCACTTCTGGGGCAGTTACTTCACAAGGGGCAGGGACAGTTCCCTTGGAAACTTGACCCTTACCTTTAGTCTGGTGGGGGGAGGACTGTTCCTCACCCCCTATGCTCTCTGTTTGGGTGGAGTGATCCATAGTTTCAGGCTTCACTCCTTTTACTTTCTCCTGGGGTGGAGGTGAGGCCTTCAAGGTCTTATCCACTCTCTCAGGGATGCCTAACATTTTTAAATGGGCCTTGTGGTCTACCTCAGCCCAGGCTGAGATTTCCAGATCATTCCCCAGTAGACAATCTACAGGCAAGGTTGGGGACACTGCCACTGTCTTTGGGCCAGTGACCCCTCCCCAGCTGAGATTTACCACTGCCATGGGATGGTCTGTCCTAATTCCATCTATGTTGGTCACCTGGTAGCTAAACTCAGGTAAAAGCTGTTCTAGGGGCACTAGTCTTTTGGTCACCATGGTGACACTGGCCCCAGTGTCCCTATAGGCCACAGCCTGCTGACCATTGATCATTGGTTTCTGTCTGTACCTGCCCAAGATATGGGGACTCGTGGTAAAGTTGGCAAACCCCATGCCACCATCACAGACTATAGTTGCTTGTGTAGGGGACCTGGGTAGGCCAGAGTCCACCTGAGTTCCCCAAGAAATCCCAACTAAATGTTTGGGTGCACTCCCACCACCTGGGGGATTACTACTAGTAGTAACAGGAGGCGTTGGAGCTGCTTTGGGAGGAACATTTTCTTTATTGCCATTCTTTGGACAGCTGGAGTCAGTTTTCCAGTGGCCAGGTTGCTTACACACATGGCAATATGGTTTCTTGTTAGAAGAGGAAGGATTTTGGGACCCACCCCAGCACTGGGTATTTTGGGGCCCTTCAGAGGACTTTTCTGTTTTATTATCCCCACCTTTCTCTTTGGGCTTGGTAGAATCTTTCTTCTGGTCACCACTTTGGTTCTTGGGCCTGATCCTGGTTCTGACCCATTTGTTTGCCTTCTTTCCCAATTCTTGGGGAGAGGTCAGATCTGAGTCCACCAGGTGCTGGTGTAAGAGTTGGTTCTGACAAATATTAAGAATCTGCTCCCTCATTATGAGATTGTACAATCCTTGATAATCTTTTACTTTACTGCCATTTAACCAACCTTCCAATGCCTTGGTAGCACAATCCACAAAGTCTTCCCAATCTTGATCCTGTGCTTTTTGGGTGTCTCTGAACTTAAGTCTGTACTGGTCAGTGGTTAAGCCAAACCCATCAATTAAAGCATCTCTCAAGATATAGTAATCATCTGCATCCTCTTCTCTTACAGAGAGGAGCTTGTCTCTTCCTTTGTCTACAAAGGAGAGCCACAGGATTGCTGCCCACTGCTCTACTGGGACCCTCTGTACTTTAGAGGCCCTCTCAAGAGCAGTGATCCATTTGTGGATATCATCCCCTGCATGATAGGGGGGCACAATCTTGTGGAGCTTCCTATTGTCAGGGACTTTCTCTCTAACTCTAGGGTTTTCATTACTGCCACCAGGGGTCTCTAGACCCCACTTTCTTGAAGCTTTCTGAAGCTCCAGGGACTCCCTGTCCAATGCTAACTGTTCTCTCCTGAGCTGAAGTTTTGCCTGCTCAAACTGGATCAGTCTGCATTTCCTCTCTTGGGAGGATTCTCTCCTCTGAGGAGAGGCAGATATCCTTTTAGATCTCCTAGAATGGTTGGACCCCACTGAGGGGGATCTGTTCCTTCTACTTGGATCCATCACTCTCCCTTTAGGGATGGAGAGTGCCTCTTGGGCCATCACCTCCATGTTGTGAGTGGTCTGGTTCTTCCAGGTCAGGATCACTATCCTCTCCCTGGTCCTCATCAGAGTCCACTCTGGGAGTGTCTTCTTCAGAGGGATGCCCACCCGTTCCACCTACCCCATCAGACACTAAAGTCTGCTTAAAGTCTGCTATGAGCAGGATTTCCCTGAGGCGTGGGTGTTAGCACCTTTGTTTGTCTTCAGTTGCCTAGTGTTGCACATCTCCCTAAGCTCAGCAAAGGAGAGATCATCATATTTGTTGACTGGGACCCTTGGGATCCTTCCAGAGCCTTATGGGCACCTCCATTCAAAGACATTTTCTAGTGTAGTGGTACTGGTGTATCTACCTACACTAGGTGTGGCCTACTGAACCCTTTCTTGAGTTGTAGTCAAGGTGTGCTAAACCCTCTACACACAACTCCTAAGTTCAGTAGAACTTATTATATTCTAAGCTTGAATTTATATGTACCTTTAGTACCAAGTGGCTTCCACTTTAGAAATTCAATTTGTTATCTGGTAAAACAATGGCAAGCTTGAATCCAACCGCTGCACACCAATGTGAGAATTTGGCCTGGCATATGCTGTCCTCTAGTTATAGGGGACACCTTGCACCAGTCCAATTCGACTCTTATTGATGATAGGTAAAGACAACCTTTAAAGAAAGCTATCCTAGTGGTAGCTGTGGAGAGCAGCCTTCAGGCTAAGTCTTGAAGGAGTGTTAAGCTTATTGTTTTACCATAGATAACCTCTTGAATGACCAAATGGAAGAGTAGTCCACACTGGTATATATATAAAATATATGTATTTATTCTAGACAGAATCCCACAAGTCTCTTTATGAGGCTGAGGTAAAGTTACAATTCAAACAAGCATTTACAAATACAATAGTTAGCACTGGAATCAATGGGCCCCAGGGGAGGACCAAACCATATATTAAAAAAGTGGTATAAGAACCACGACAATTCTACAGACAATTCCTAGGGCATTTAGGATCGCTTGCCCCTTCAGAATCCACCCACAGTTATGAGGAAGGGGACCCACGGGAGACGCGTGCAGTGCAATTAGCTGCTATCGGGATCTCTATTATAGCCTATGGAGAATGTCGCGGTTTGATTTTTACAGTTTAAAGACACTTCTAGCAGGAGTACAAAGTTAAGGCTTTAGAGTTAAGCCTTTGAGAAGCCCACTACCACGGGAGTACCAAAGTACCACTGTTACCTGCCCCAGGGAAGCCGGGTGCATAGGTCGATTCTGGTGTCGGGTCGCGGGCTGCTTTTCAATGGCAAATTGTACAAAACTGCTGCTAGCCAAAAGCGTTGATGATGCCGCGAAGAATGAAATTGTAGAAATTGTAGAGAAGAACCTGAAAGCAGAGGGGACAGAGTCTGGGTCACGGCACAGTGACCAGGGAGCTCAAAGCAAAGAGCCCTTCGATGTCGGGTGCTTCAGGTGGAGAGAGGTGCAGCTTGGCTCTGCAGTCACGGGCTCCGGGAGGCTTCAAGGAAGGCCAGCTACTGGAGGGCAACTGTCCCACATCGGATGAGGGTCACTGCGGTGTTAGTGTCCCGATTGGATCCACTAAGCCTTGGCAACCGCAACCCACGCAAGATGAACAAAGCAGCTGCTGGTGCAAACCCACGAGATCTGAGGGAGCTCTCCTTTGGAGAGAATGTAGAGCAGGCCTGGAGCAACCAGGGGAACTCTTAGTTATCAAGATTGTCCTCCGCTCGGGCCCACAAGTCAAGAGACAAGGGACCGCGGAAGGCAGCAAAATGGAGTGCGTAAAAGGGAGCCCACGGGCCACCAGAGGGGGCTAGGGCGCTGATCTTTGGAACAAATGCTGCTGGGTGGTTGGCTCAATAATGGGCCAAAGCACAACTTCCCCACTGGTCAGGGTTGTGTGCTATGCAAGAGGTGGCCGGTGTCCTGGGGTATCAGGGAATCTCGGGCCCACGCGATCCACGGTGCTCAGCCTTGCTGTGCACACTCACTGGCCTCTGGGATGCTTGGAAAACCCACCTCAAGGTTTCTGGAAGTCATCGAAGTCCGAAGGAGCAGCAAAGTTCCAACCGGGTCACTTGCAGTGTTTCGGGTGCCTGCCAGCAGGGGGATAACTCCTTTATCCCAAGGGAGATTTCTTCAGTCAGCTGGGCAGCACTTGTCGAAGGTCAAGTCTGTAAAGTTCAAGATTAATCTGAGGCTCTGGGGCCACGTTATTCACCTTTATCCCCAAGATTAGGGGAGTTTCCAGAGTAGTGTCCACCAATGGTTGGTGAGGCGGGAAAGGGTGGCTACACCCTCTCCCCTTTGTGTGTTTCCCACCTGGGCGAGGGGCAGGATGCCCCTGAACCGGTTCCAAGCGGTGTATGCAGAATGAATGCACTGCAGCTGCCTACGTCCAACTCTGAAAGGACATTTGGTGCACCCACCCTGTTCCAATCCACATATCCTGTCTGGGGAGATGCTAGCACCTTCGTGCCACAGGAGCCCTATTGTCCAGATGGCGAGGCTGGGGTTTTCCCCAGCAACAGCCAGCCAGAGTCGTGTGGGTGGCGGGCAGTAGCCATTTTGTGTTACATGTGCACTTTTAAATTGGTGTCTAAATTCTGCCGCTTTTCCCATATCGCCCCTCTAGCAGGGGGGAATCGTGCCCTCATGCCCATGGCTGGACTGGGGGTATGATTCCTACATGTTTGACACCAGACACGATATGGTTCTGTGTAGCCATTCTCAAGTTATCGTGCTATCGCGATAGACTTATAATGCGGTTAAGAGTATATGGTATGGCTACACTACAAACAACCCAGCAATGATTTTACGAAGGTTGCAGGGAGGCCCTACTCATGTAGGGGTCCCCCCTCACACATACCTCAGCACCCTGCCTTGTAGGATTAGCAAGGCCTGCTATAGGGGTGACCTATGAGAGTATATGTGTTGTAAGGGGGTGGGATATAGGGTACCTATATCCCTGTAAGGGGTGCTAGCACCACCTTACCCAGATTACAGTAGTGGTCTGGTGGTGTCAGTTTGTATGGCTGTCCCAGGGTGGCACAATAAGTGCTGCAGCCCTGGTAGGCCTACTGAGGGACCCATGCCCTGGATACCTGGGGTACCATCTACAAGGGACTGTCAGGGCATCCTCAGCATCCAATTAGTTTGTACCTAGGGTACTCACATCAGTTTTAAGGAGAAAGCAGATAGGCTGGGGCCCTGGCTAGCAGGATCCCAGCCAGACTAGTCAAAAAAACACTCAAATACCAGGCAAAAAGTTGGGGGCAACCATTAGTCAGATTCCACCTTCCTACAACAACTCTGCTGAGCCAGGCCAGACACCATTATCATGTGTGGGCATGCTTCCTCTTCGCGGTCTGCATCCTACACCTTTTGGAATATGCACTACCTGACACTCTAAGAAGAGGGGTAAGTTCAACTCCTTACCTGCGCAGATCACATAGCTGTGATTTGCAAACGCGGTCCTGAAGAAAGCCCTCCGACCAGACTGGTTCTATTTAAGCACCACAACTTCTTTTAAACTTGCCCCACCCAGGACAGAATAAATTCAACTCAGGGGAAGGAGGCAATTTTAAGTTCACTTCACTTTCACTACCACTATTCCTGATCACTACTGCGAGTAACCAGTAGGTCTCCCTTCTGGTGGAGGTAAGCACAGATAAGACCCGATGATGATGCTGCTCAAATAATAGACAAAAGCGGACAATCAAGATATACTGCTATCACAAGCAGTACGTGTATGAGGGTTTTTTACCTCAACTCCGCCCATGACCTACACTGATAGAGATAACATCATGTCGTCCAGGGCCATCCTACATTGAATGTGATGTGAGGTACCATGACATACAACACACCATTTAACCATCTGAAGGGTAAACTACTTGTGCATGACTGTTCAGTCACCTTTACTGGCAGGCCCATTGACTTGATGTAGATGGTCCATAAAGTTGAGTACCATAGTATAAACAATAGCCTAAGACTAAGGTCACAATGAAAGGGCTGGCCTGTGTGCCACTGAGAGCTTCCTCTATGGGGAGATTTATGGACATATGGACTACTTAATGGGATATCATAGTATGTCAGAATAAGTTTGTGTGTTATTTACTGCCATCACAGGACAGACCTTTTGACATATGTGCCACTGTACCAGGGATGACATTCGACGTACCATTGTCTGTGTTTTGTGATTGGTTTTAATGATACAAAGCGGATAAATCACATTTCAAAATCTATTCAGAAGTAACCAACTATCTACACTGTTCATGTGTCACATGTGCAATAGGCCTGTACAGTAGAAGCATGACTTGTAGAAAAGTGACAGGGAAGTTGGGCTTCAAGCAGACAGACATCAAAGGTAAACTTTTAGCATATTCCCTTCCTTGGGTTCCAGCATCATCACAGTGGGCTCCATATATTCCCCTAACGAGGGGCTGGAGGCCTTCCTTCACAAAGCGGTGACGGAGATCATGGGCACACAAAATAGGCATGTCCTGTTGGGGAGAGACTTGAATCTTGTACTAAATAACGATCTAGACAGACCCTCACAGAGCCACGGACTAACCGGAGCTCTCTCTCTCTGGCGCGCCTGACCTGGTTGACCGACAAGGGCTTGTCAGATCTATGTAGACTGGTGCACCCCCACTCCCATGACTTTACTTTCTACTCCAATGCCCATAAGACCTATGTCAGACTGGATTACCTCTTAGGGACCTCGGAGGTCACGGCTCTGGTCCAATCCACGGAGATCGAGCCTCGCTCCTTATCCGACTATTCAGCGATTGACGGTGACTCTCACGATCCCAACATCTAGCCCACCTTCAAGAGCTTGGCGACTTAGAGATACTCTACTTCAGTGCCCCGAAGTGGTGGCCCAAATCACCAAGAAAATTGAAGACTATCTGTTGATTAACGAAAAACTCTGGAGATCCCGGTCTCTAACTTATGGGACACCTTAAAAGCAGTATCAGGGGGCAGTTTATAGCGATAGCAGCCGCAGACAATAAACTCAGTTGGGAAAAGAGGGAGACCTTGTCTCGCCAAGCCCTGGAACTTGAACGCATACACACACACAAACAGGAGCCCCCAGGGTATGGAGGCAGCTAGAAGCTCCCTGCGCCCAGCTGGCTGGTCTCCATACCGATAGAGCAGAATACGCAGCTCTAAGGCTCCGACACCGCTTCAATGTGGGGGGTGACCGAGCAGGTAGACTTTAACCAACCGACTTCACACCCAATGACAAGAATTAAGGGTCCGAAGCATCAAGGATACCGAGGGCCGGGAATGGACCACTGATGAGCGTTTCTTAGATTCCTTTTGGGACTCCTATAAGACGTTCTACTTGGTACAAGCCCTCCCCTATGATGCAGCAGCAACATACCTAAAGGACGCTAGCACTAGCTCCTTGACACCCGCCTAAGCGTCCGATCTTGACCGACCAATTTGGATTGTGGAAGTCATTTTCACTATTGCTCACCTACAGGTTTCCAAGTCCCCGGGCCCGTACGCGTTTACCGCATCCTTTTACAAAGTCTTCTGCCAAAGACTAGCACCACTCCTCACTAGACTATTCAACAAAATTAAAGTTACAGTCTCTCTTCCCTCCTCCATGCTACAGAGGACGATAGTGGTAATCCCTAAACCGGGGAAGGATAAAACCCAGTGATCCTCCTACCGCCCTATTTCCCTCCTAAACATAGATCTTAAACTTTTCACGGGTATCCTAGCTGCACACTGAACCCAATACTCCCGGGGACTGCGAACTGTGGATCAGGTGGGATTTATACCCCACCGGCAGTGTAGCGATAACACCAGATGTGTCCTGCATTTAATTAATAAATCCCAGAGGTACGAACAAGAGAGGATGCTACTGTTCATAGATGCCGAGAAGGCATTCGATAGAGTCCATTGGCCTTACCTCACAGCCACTCTGGCTCACTGTGGCATGGGAGACCATTTTCAAAAATGGATCCTTAGCAGCTATACCCAACCCACGGTGGTGGTCCGGGTCAATGGATGCTTCTCTACCCCATTCGGCATTGGGATGGGGATGAGGCAGGGGTGCCCATTGTCCCCCCTGCTGTCACCCACTACATGGAACCCATGGCCCATAAGTCCCAAAATAACCCTCAGATAAAAAGAATCAAATGGGGGGATAAAGGCACCTAACAAGTCTGTATGCGGATGACGTCATAGTGTCCATGGAGGAGACGCTAGCCTCTCTACCCATGATGCTAGCCGAACTTGAAACATTTGGCTTGGCCTCAGTATTCAAAATAAATGTACATAAATCACAAGCTCTGTCTTGACCTTACCCTCCGCCCGCACATGCTGGACGGCTTACGCCAAACACTCCCTCTCCAATGGGCCCCGAAATCTATCCCCTACCCAGATCTTCTTCTCTCCCCTACCATAGCGGAGACAGTGGCCTTTAATTATCGGACACTGACCCAACAGGTTAAGTAGAAACTCCTTCACTGGCGCTCCCACTCTTTGTCATAGCTAGGGCGTTTCTCTGCAATCAAAATGACGATCCTTCCCAAGATCTTGTTTCTCTTACCGGCTCTCATCCCCTGCTACACCTCGGCACTATACGCCTCCTTCAACAAGAAATAAATACGTTTGGGCAGACAATCGCCCCTGCCTCTCTCTCGAGATCTTAGCTATAGGCCTCCTGCGGACGGAGGTTTAGGCCTTCCGGGCCTCCAACGCTACTGCCAAGCTAAACAGATCAGAGCGTTTATTGTCGCGTTAGGGATACGCGAGATGCTGGTTATTTAAGGACAGGGCCCAGGCTGGACAAGCACTGTGGAGCATCCCCTTTCTCCCTAAACAAACACGACTCAAAACGCTTTATCTCTGCTCAATAACCAGGGCATCCTTGGCAGTATGGGACGGGCTGGCAACACAGAGGGGCCTGACGTCTTTTCCCAGACTTCGACCCGGATTTCCGGGACCCGGCATTCTTAATTTGGAACTAGTCAGGTTGCAGATCAGTGGCCCACAAATTGGACACAGATGGTCCTCTTCCCTTTGAGACCCTATGTTCGGAATTTGCGCTCCTGGAATAGGAGGGATGGCACTACATGCAGGTCTGCCACCGGGTAATGCACCCCTCCGTTCGGACTGGTGCAGAGAGGCAACTTACTTCATTTGAACGATGGCTCCTAACCAAAACATTGGACAAACGCATGATCTCAGAACTGTACCGATTAATAGGAACTTCTAAGTCTAAAGGCCAGCTCTGCTGGGAGACCGAGATAGGTAGAGAACTAACAGCAAAAGAGTAACATTTACTATAGGGCATAAAACACGGCCCATAATATGGCCAGCATGGAAACCGCCACTAAAATTGTTACCTATTGGTACTATACCCCACACCGACTACATAGCTATAACCCATCCAGATCTCCAGAATGCTGGCGCCAATGTGGGCAAGCCGCCACATTACTACACATGCTATGAGACTGCCTGAAAATACAGCCATACAGGTACTTGCAGATAGAAATACGCACTTGTCCACGGAACTCCCCAGATTCCCGGCATACATTGTTCTTGGACACCCCAATCCTCTCACTTTCCCCCTTAGGTCAAGGCGAGGTAGACAAATTGGCTTGGCCCTAGGGGTGGCTTTACATAATATTTTATCACATTGGGGCTCGAGGCTGTTACCCACACAATTGGGGTGGTTCCACCGATTGTGGCATATCTTAGGGATGGAACGCATCACTTTCTCCTTGTGCAATTAAAGTGCTTCTTTCCCTGAAATGTGGAGACCATTCCTAACTCTACTGACATTGGAATTTAAGGAAGTCACCTGCCCCAAATATCTATGACTCCTCCGATTGTCTGAAGCCCGAGGTCCTCCGTAGCTCCTCCATAGAGATCACGATGTAAGACATTTCAAGGCATGAGTTGGGACAGGATCTCCCCCTCCCCTTCTTGCTCTCTTTCACTCCCCCCTCTAAAAGCAGTCACCAGGTCAGGGGACGGGGGGGGTGGGACTTTGGGAGGTTGAATGTTGATCTTACAGAATATTCGACCCAGTCACTAGGGTCCCACAGGATGACATAGCACTGCTTGTTGTTCTTTTTTTCTGTTGATGATAAATCAATAGATATAAACCATAATATGTGATTTTAGGAGGCTGGCTTAGTATCTGGTGCACACTTGTGTAAGTTGGCACCCTGCACTAATCCAGACAACCCTTATGGTGGTAGCCGTGGAGAGCAGCCTGCAGGCTTAGTCCAGAAGGAGTGTAAAGCAGCTTGTTTAACCAGAACATAATTTTATTGGTATAGATTAAGGGACAAAGAACCACACAGTGCATTTATAAAAATATGTATTTGTAATAAAACACTTACTAACACATATAAATCTTTCCTACCCGGAGATGTACACAATGCACACAATACATTGAAAATAAAACAGGTAAATAAATAGCACAAATACACAGTGGTTGCCAGAGGGAGACCAAACTATATACTAAAATAGTGGAATGCGAAAGACGACTCAAGTCAAGACTATACCCAGAAGATGTAGAAGTGCTGGTGACCCAAGGAACCACCCAAGGTAAGTACCCAGCAACCCCACGGAAGCCATGTGCAGTTGGAACAAGACCAAGCTCTCAATTCAAGTCAATGGGTAAGTTGTGGTTGCAATTTTAAAGAAGGAGGACCCTTTCCAGTGGACCATGAAGAAACCCAGTGGAAGACAGAAGGTTGGAGAGCCACCCCACCTGTGGATACCCTAGGAACCAGGATACCTACACCAGGGAAGCTGGGTGCATAGGTGCAAAGTGGCGTCTGGAACCGTTGTTGAACTCAATGCAGGACTTCAGGAAGATGCCGCTGGTGAAAAAGGTTTAAGTGTCCGGTGGAAACTAGAGGTGGATTCAAGAGGAGCAGTACCTGCAAGCAGAGGGTACAGAGTCTATGCCACTCAGGAGTGACCAGGGGGCACGGGAGACAAATGCCCAAAGATGTCGGGTGTTGCAGGAGAGTTGATGGTGACCTTGGAGCTGCAGCTGTGTGGACCAGGTGACTCTGTGGAAGACCAGGAGCCATTTGCGAGCTGTCCCATGTCGGATGTCAAGAGTTGAGGGGTCGGTGTCTGTCGGGAGCACTAACAAGCCTTGGCAACTGCAAACAATGTAGAAAGCAAAAAAGGCGCAGTGTTGGGACCAGCAAGGTCCAAGAGACTTACCACAAACAGGGGAGTCTGAGTAGGCCCAGTGCAATCTGGGGAGCCCACTGGAATTGAAGAAGACCCTCAAGAGGACCCAGAGGCTGGAGGCACTGGAGTCGCAAGAGGACCTCAAGCAGCTCATCAAAGATGCAGGCCCACGGTACAAGAGATGCAGTGAGGATGGAGATCTTGGTCACAGGAGGTGCTTGAAGATGGGGCTACTTGGAGCCCGAAGATCTCTGAGGAAGAGAGCCAACAAGCCTTTGCAACAACAAGTCAATGTGGTGCACAAGGGTTTGGTTCCTGCAGCTCTGATGAGGGATACTGGCCTCAAACTCAGTGAGAAGACACTGCAGGCCTCGAGGGAGTTGTAGAACCACCACCTGTGTTGCTAAGCCTTTCGGAGTTTGTGGGAGCCCAGGAGCAGCCAACCGGTTAGCTTGCTTGCGGTGCCTGCAAATGCAGAGAAGTGACTTGTTCATTTCAAGGGAGATTCCTTCAGGTGTCTTGGATGTCCACAGGCTTTGGAAGGTTCCTGTATGGAGCACAGGCACTGACGTTGCAGCAGACGAGCAGGATGACGAGACCAGGAGCAGCAGGATTCTTCCCAGTTGCAATCTTGGTGACCAGAGCAAAGTCCAGCGAAGTCCAGAGTGCCTAGATAGACGGTGTGGGAGTATGATTCCAACATCTTTGATACCAAACATGACAGGGTTTGTTCCAACCAGTTTAGAGATGGTCATCGCATAATGATGCATGGCCAATCTATATATTGTAATGGCTGATGCACTTACAACCAGAGAGAAAGGTTGTATGGGGTGTCTGGCTCATGCGGGGCACGCTCACACTTAGAACCAGGCACCCTGCCTTCAGGATTGAAAGACCTGCCTTAGAGGTGACTTATAGGTTTTAAGTGCGGTGATCTAGGGAAACCTATATCTGCTTTAAGTGGTGCTAGAACCAGCTTACACAGGCTGCCATGGTGGGCCTGTAGTCACAGTTTGAGTGATCTTCCATGGTTGGCATAATACATGGATCAGCCCATGGGGACCCCTGGTGTACCTATGCCCTGGGTACCTCGGTACCATATACTAGGGACTTATAAGGGTACACCAGTAGCCAATATGGGATGTACCTAAGTACTTACCATAACCAATATAGGGGAGAAAGCACAGAGACTGGGGTCCTGATTAGCATAACACCAGGCAAAACGTAGGGGTAACCATAAAAGCAGATCCTACTTTCCTACAGTGACCATAAGGTTGTGTGGCACTCTGTAGGAGTCTGTGAGGTATAGCTACCTCCCAGAGAACAATTTTGCTATGCCTGATGTGGGCTGAGTGATCTGTGGGACTGTACACACGGCTAACATCATCCTCAAATGCTCCTAACAGTATACAGACATGACTCATGGTGTAAAGACTGTACATCTCTTTGCACATCAGTGTACAGAGGAAGGACCTCTTCAACCAGGGCCTGCAGCTCCTCTGAAGAGAAGGGGCTCGTTCTCTCAGCTGCTTGGCCTGGTATGAGTGCTCCTAGAGGTGGCAAACAACAGCTAAAGTCGAGGAGGTGTTGATAGCAACAGTGTTAGGAGGCAAGTGAGTTATTTTTCAAAAAAGTACATGTGCGCCACGTACCCGGTCATCAACGTAGACGCACACAGCGATTGGGGTTCAAACATCACTGTCACCAACATTAGCCGATGGCTGTGTCCGCCGTGGTGGTAACCGCCCACCATGCCGTTGACTTCAGGCTGGCGGCAGTCATCCCAAATCTCCTTTTGCGAGGTCAGGCATCAAACATTTTAGTGGAAGGAAATGTAGTAATTGTGGCTGAAACTACAAATGAGGTTTTTAAAATTTTAAAAACTCCCTTCACATGTCATGTCCAGTACAAAATGCCATCTGTGTAGTGCATAGCTGTGCATATAAGCAAAATGTGCGTGGTGCACTGTACACCGCGGTTGGCGGTATTTGACATGAAATGTCATGAAAACCTTTATATAGTGCACATTTAACTTTTCTGAACTGATGATACGCACAGTGTACCACCCATTTCCAGACCTTCAGACCATGGAAGAAAGACATGTCATCCTGAAATATCATTTGAATCGCCAGTCAATACTGGATATTTTTCATCAGTTTGAGCCTGACCTTCTTCCTCACATCACTTATCCTACATCTATCATGCCAATTGTGAAACTCATGTCAGTATTGCATTTTCTGGACACAGGTTTCTCTCAATTCACTGTGGCTATTTCTGGTGGTATGTAACAACCAATGTTCAATCGTGTACTCCAAGAGATGCTTTCAGACATGATGAGACACATGAACAGCTACATACAGTTCCTCAGGCATGAGGAGTTAGACACTGTGAAGGGTGATTTTTATAGATTTGGTCACATGCCACATGTTGTTGGATCCATTGATGGCACCAATATTGCCTTAGTACCACCGCAAGCCAGAGAACAAGTATAACGTAACAGGAAGCAGTTCTATCAACGTGCAAGTTATCTGCTTACCGGATTTGTACATCTCAAACATCTGTGCCCAGTTCCCAAGATCCGCCCATAATTCCTCCATACTGTGGAACAGCACCACCATACCCCAGCTGATGTTACAACTACTACCCGATAGAGCCTGGCTTGTAGGTAAGTTTCATCTGTCTTAACTCAGGGGCTCATAACGATGCTGGCCGGACGAGCATCCGACCGACATCGCAGTGGGAGTGTATCCGCCTGATTAGTAGTCGGCCCTTCCACCCCTGTATTACAATGTGACCACCATCACGTCAGTCGTAAATATGTATTTTTTAATTGCATCTTGTGCTACAGCCCGAAACAGGGCCGCAGCATAAGCTGCACTTGAAAAAGGCACATTTTTGAATATCGATGCACCGTGTCCCAGGCACACGGTGAATGTATGTTTGGGGTGGCACCACATGAGCCCCCCAGGCCCTATAGGGGAGGCCCAGGGGAGACAGGGGCCCCAAAGTCCCTTTCCGTCTGCCAGTACATGGCAGTCGCACCGCCATATACAGGCCGAGGGAAACAGACATCATAATCCCTAGGGTGGTGCCTAGCAAGGCACCACCCTTATTGTAGGGATAATGGTAATACCGCTACTCCCGACGAACTTCTTGAGCCTGTTGGAAAAGCAGCAGTCGGCCCCTATCCCAATACCTCCAACCGTCAGATCATAATCCGTTGGTTGGACCGCTTCTGTGGATGTTGGTGGGCCTGCCACTGACGGCCTGTCAGTGGCGGGCCCACCAACATCGGAATAAAGCCCCAGGTGTGGGTAATGTCAGGTAATATGATCTGAAAGTGTGTAACTCATTGTTGCACTTCTGTCTGTCTTCCATCTAGGATATTCAGCTTATCCTAACCTGCCATGGTTGTTGGCACTGCTGAGGAATTCCACTATGGCAGTGGAAGTCCGCTTCAATGAGGCCCAGGGAAGAACATGTCAGCCAGTGGAGATAGCTTTTGGGCTCCTGAAAGCCAGATTCAGATGTATGTACAAGATTTAGGGAGCCTTCCTCTACTCACCCGGGAAGGTGTGTAAGATCACCATGGCCTGATGCATGCTCCACAACATTACCCTGCGATGGAACATTCCTTATATCACAGAGGATGAAGACCATAAAGAGCTACTGGGTGAGGAACCCGAAATGCCAAATGATGATGATTGTGGTGAAGAGGAAGGAGCTGACTTGCATCGAGATCTCATTTGCAAACGTCTTCTCATAAGTGTAAGGATATTGTGAGATGTCATGATTTTGAATATCGTAGCAACTCTATTTGGGATGATGTGAGGAGGATGTTCATGAAAGGAATATGGAACTGGTAAAATCTAGTGAAAGGTGTTTGTTTTGTTACTATTGCTTTCTTTAGCTTTGAATTTTGTTTGGACTGTGTTCTCAAGAAGTTGTCTATGTGAATTGTGCTATGGTTTTGTAGCTAACCACTATGTTTTGGTCTGTTTTAGATACCTTCACCATGGCATCTTAATTCCGACACGTAAGAGTTGTGACATTAGCAGGTATATGATGATGTTCAGACATATGAATTGGGCATGGATTGTGCCTGGGAATATATTTCACAGGCTTTGGGTGTACACAACCTGTACCAAGACAGCTTGCACAGCGATAGAATAGAAGTTAAGAGGTTTCCATTGGACTTGTTTCTTGTGGTGTGATGGTCTTAATGCAATATGTGTGCCATCATGTGCTCCAACACAATGTTGTGTTGGGCCCAAATCATGTTATTCTTCCTTCACATTGGCTAAACCGTCGTTGTGTATAAACTGTGTGTACTGTTGGTGTCTCCTCATTGTAGGCCACAGTGCTTGTGGCACATCACTGACATTTGTTAGCGACATTCCACCAGATGCAGCAACACTGAATTGGAATGAACCTGTGATCAGAAACTGCTGTACTGCCATTTGTCCGTTTATTGCTTCAAATGATGTGGGATTCCTTTTGTGAGGTAGACAACATGGCTCCAACTGATGACATAAACGTATTTGAATGTTGCCTATTCTATATGAAATTGTATGGTGTGTCCCCTACTTCAATGTTGTGAAGGTCTGCACCTGTAAAGCTGATCACTGACACAGATTATTTGAGTCATGCATAAAGTCAGCCTATGATTGGAACAATTGAATAAAGATGTTCTAAGACCAGACACTTGTTATGTTACATGAATTTTTTTAGTGCTATGTACACTCGAGGGTGTCTTGCCACTGATAGCTAACCATAGTACAGGAGCATGAAGTGAAGAATTGATTACAAGTTAAAAAAGCAGGTCGTGAGAAGCCTTCTGAAGACTAGCAGAGAGGATGAAGATCTAATGTGGGAGGGTAGAGTATTCCAAAGTCTGAAGGCTCCTGCGTGGAAGCTACAGCTGCCCCATCTAGCTTTCTTAAATCTGGATGCCGTGACTGTATAGGTACCCGGAGATCTAAGGTTCCTATTAGGAGTTTACCAGGAAATCGAGTTTCTCAAGAATTCTGGACCTATACCATGTAATGCCTTAAAAGTAAGGCAAAGAGTTTTAAATTTGATGCGATATCTGACTGCGGGCACAGTAGTTCTTTAATGTCTGAAGTGACAGAATGATGTTTTGGCAGGTTGAGCAGAACTCTGGTAGCTGAGTACTGCAGAACCTGCAATTTATTTAGATGTAGTTTCTGCAGGTTGATGTATAGGCCATTACAATAGTCAATTTTCGATAAAAACAAGTGAGGTGATAATAGTTTTTCTTGCGCTCACTGGACTATACAGAAGAATCTTTCTGATAATTTTTGATTATAGGAGGTAGCTATGATAGAATTAACTTGTTTTCTGAAATTAAGTTTGTCGTCCAGAATGACTCCCAGACTTTTAACCTTGGTAGATGGAGTAGGAAGTGGGCCCATCTCTGATGGTCCAAAAGCAAGTGTCATTTCTGAAAAACATCACTTTAGTTTGCCTCTCTATTCAGCCTGAGGCAATGCCTATCCATCCAGGTTCAGATTTTGTTCATACAGATGTGAAAGACCAAAGGATTGAATCATCGGGGTAAGCTCTGCCATATAAAGTTGGATTAAAGTGGGGCTGAGCGAGGACCCCTGCGTCACTCCACATGGAAGTGAAACGTTTTTTGAACTGAACTTCTTCAGCAACACAAAATTGTCCCTGTTAAGTAAAAAGGATCTAAATAGATCCAGGGCTGCTCCTTTAACACCTTTGGTCTCAAGATGACGACAAAGTGTCGAGTGATCCACAGTATCAAAGGCAGCGGATAGATCTAACAGGATCTAAGCTGCATTTCGTCCACCATCAAGAGTATTTTTAAGGTCATCTGTAGCTTTGATCAATGCTGTCTCAGTACTATGCTCTGATCTAAAGCCAAATTGAGCAAATGTGTGAGGGTTGTATGGCGTTACAACGCATTCCGTTTCAACGCATGCCTTTACCACGCATGCGTTACAATGCGAATGCCTTCTCCATGCATATCCCTTACCATGAAAATGCCTTTAACACGCACACTTTTACAACGATTTTCGTTGTTAAACTATGCATGCTTATGGCATTTTTATGTTAAAGGATATCTCCGATCACTATTTATTAACCCTAAAAATTAACCCTTATAATTTACCCCTGCGCAAAACCACCCCCTCATTCCCCCTTACCTCTCCACGTCCTCTCCACTCCAAGCACTTCCGAGGTGACGTTTCACGTCATTAAGAGGAAATAAAAGTGTCTTTCCGTTTCCTCTAACGACGCTGATTGCCTCCACATTTTCTTTCTTCAGATTCATAAATTGACGGAATCAGGTGCGTTTCTTTTGTTAGGGGGGGACCCAAGCACCCTCTTTTTAAAAAAAATCTTTAGCACACATGCCTTTACTACGTATCTCGTAGTAAAGGTATGCGTGGTAAAGGCTATTCGTTGTAACCATGCATGCGTTGTAATGCATAGGTGGTTATGGTTCGCGTGGAAACGGCCGCGTTGTTGTGGCCGTTTCCCATGTGAGAGTTGAGAGTTCATGATATTTTCAATAAGCTTGGCTGGAAAATGGAGTCTAGAGATAGGTCGATAATTAGATGGAGTGTCAGGGTCGAGGTTAGACTTTTTTAGGAGCTGAAGGATGGACGCCTTCTTTCATGCCGTGGCAAAGATGCTTGATTGGAACATGGAATTAAAGATGTTAACTAGGCATGGGCATCCGCAGAAATTTCTCCAGGGGGGGGGCAAAATGTTAACGTCATCACTATCCTCCGACATGATGTGTGCCAGGTAGGGCACAAGAAACACTGGGGCGCAGAAGGAGCCATGGGGGACAGGAAGCAGGCTGCATATGATCTCATACATCATAGGGTTGTTGTGCCATTACTTCCTGCTGAGCAGTCAGGTTCTGGGTAGATGCACTCCAACAGCTGCCTGGGGGTGCTAAAACGTTCTAAAAGTGCTGTTTGCGGAATTCTGATTATGTTTGCCAAAAGTAAAACACCTGACAATGACTAGAAAGCGCTCACTATGGAGGCATACACTTTCAAACAAGAGAGAGCTGGTATGTTATGTGCTGATTTTTTTTTTCTTTATTTCATAAGTATTGTTTAAGATGTATTCGCTTTGGAAAATATAAAAACTTGTAAATTATTCCTCTCGTTGCGCACTTACAGTGAGGTCTATTGATTGACGGCTTCTTTGTCAACCCAAAGCCATCACAATGAAGTCCTCTGAAATGTTACATAAGCCAAAAGACTAAAAGTGTAGGAGTCACATGTCATCCATACTGGTAGGCAGTATAGTTCAAGAGTGCTTGGTGTGGAGAAGCCCAAACTCAGAGTCGAAAAAGAAACTGCATAGTTGGGAGTTCTCTTTAATAATAAGCATCGATTTCTAGCCAAATTAATCCTTTTTGCAACATTAATCAATTTTCTAATAATGTATTATTTGCAGTGTGTATGCAGTTTTGGGATGAAAGTTAATAGCTCACTATTCTATATTAGGACTTTAAGTTATAAATTGCAAGTAACAAAAGGAGGTTTCTTTTGAAAGCAGTAACCTGCTGATCTGTACATACGCACTCTGTAATCACTTGGTACACGTTCTTTGCAGAAGGCATATTAACCTTCTGCACTAACTTCACATAAGTCAAAACCTCAACTATGCAAAATGCGGATCTCTCTCGGACGATAATTAATCACAGGAGTTATTGTTTCATTTATGTGAGCCTGGTAATTGCCGGGGGAAAGAAACGCTGCAGCAGGTGCTTCAAAAGCGTAATAAACGTGCAAGCACGGTGCCCCCAGGAAGGTGGCACCGGTCGCACCGCCCTAAAGCCGGCCCTGGCGCTCCATGCTTCTTTAAGTTATAAATTGCAAGTAACAAAAGGAGGATTCTTTTGAAAGCAGTAACCTGCTGATCTGTGCATACGCACTCTGTAATCACTTGGCAATGGTACACGTTCTTTGCAGAAGGCATATTAACCCTCTGCACTAACTTCACATAAGTCAAAACCTCAACTATGCAAAATGCTGATCTCTCTCGGACAATAATTAATCACAGGAGTTATTGTGACATTTATGTGAGCCTGGTAATTGCCGGGGGAAAGAAACGCTGCAGCAGGTGCTTCAAAAGCGTAATAAACGTTCAAGCACAGCGCCCCCAGGAAGGTGGCATGGCACCGCTCGCACCGCCCTAAAGCCGGCCCTCTCGCTCCATGCTTCTTTAAGTTATAAATTGCACGTAACAAAAGGAGGTTTCTTTTGAAAGCAGTAACCTGCTGATCTGTACATAGGCACTCTGTAATCACTTGGTACACGTTCTTTGCAGAAGGCTTATTCACCCTCTGCACTAACTTTACATAACTCAAAACGCGCTCCTTGGGTTTGAGACTTTCTTACCTTGCCTGGGTCTGCCGCGAGTGACACGGCCAACGTTGGGGACATCTGACTAACCTGTGGCTCCATAGTGCATCCGACGCCGTGAGGAGAACGCCTTGAGTGAACTACATTTCCCTGCATCCATAGCGCACGGCGC
Organism: Triturus cristatus; assembly: GCF_964204655.1. Lineage (NCBI taxonomy): Eukaryota > Metazoa > Chordata > Amphibia > Caudata > Salamandridae > Triturus > Triturus cristatus. The sequence goes on along the minus strand of NC_140586.1, from coordinate 868,672,804 downwards.
CTGCCGCGAACGCCATCAGGCTGCGCCCGGGGGCGTTACTTAAGCCCCTTGCTTGCCCCGCTGCGCGGGACGCGCTCCTTGGGTTTGAGACTTTTTTTCCTTGCCTGGGTCTGCCGCGAGTGACACGGCCTACATTGGGGACATCTGACTAACCTGTGGCTCCATAGTGCATCCGACGCCGTGAGGAGAACGCCTTGAGTGAACTACATTTCCCTGCATCCATAGCGCCCGGCGCCTGCCGCGAACGCCATCAGGCTGCGCCCGGGGGCGTTACTTAAGCCCCTTGCCCGTCTGTGGCCGACTGTGGCTGGGTTGGGCCTACCCTCTTGGCTCTTCGTATGCTAACCTGTTCCTATGGGTCTGATATGTCTGTATTGGTTAGATATTGAGTAGGTTAAACCCCTTTGAATTGTATCCTCCCAACGGGAGTTGTGTCAGCTCCTTAGGTATAGGAGCTGTGAGCTCAAAGCAACCTGTGCCATGAGTAAGAGAAAAGCCGAGGGGAGGCTGGCAGGGACTCTGGACGACTATCTCACTAGAGCGGAGTCGGTAATTAATCATAAAATACTTGCAGTGGAGAGGAGACTATCTCTTGAACCTACCCCAGTGCTGCTTCCTGTTCAGCATGTAGAAGACCAGGATACTTCCCCTAACATCGGGACTAATAATAGCTCGCCAGCGGCCCAAGCCTGTCTAACTTCCAGGGTAGGTGGCTCTGACCCCCCTCCATTTGTATGTAACCCTCCAAGTCCTGCAATGGTAATCACTAGGGCCAAACTACGAGTTATTGACCCCATAATTAGAGAACCGCCCACCAAAAAAATAAAAGGTAGAGCTCCCCGCAAGGTAAGTGCCCCTAAGGCTCTTACTGGTAATAGTGGTGCTCATTCCAAAGGGCCTTCTTCTGTACCTGACAATGCGTCTCCCTTGCAACCTATGACCCAACAGTGCCTTGAGCTTTTAAGTTCACTTCTTAAGGAACAGCTAGCCTAATTAATACAACCTGTTCTGGATAAGCTAGATTCAGTGGCTTCTAGGTTAAACTGCATCGAAGCATCCTTGATACGACATATTCCTTCTGCTGTAACTTCTTCAGGATTCAATTTAAACCCTGGGACCAGTACTACAGGTGATGGGACTTCTATTGGCCATCTAAATATGGGACCCCAAGCCACTAATATCGGCGATCCTGTAGCCAACAGTAATATCTCTAACCAGCTTATGGCCTCTCAACTCACTGTTGTTAGGCCCTCGTCTGATTATCAGCAAAGGGGGTCTACACAAGGTTCTGCCGATCAGGTACCGGTGGATCCTGATGCGTTAATTAACCTTCATCTCCCTCAGGAAGCCACTCCCTACTCTGTTATCCTAGCTAACGTCCCACCACTTGCACCAGGGACAAGGGAGCACTGGTCTAATCTCAAAAATAAAGCCCTCTACTATCTAGGGACCAAACTAGGGGTGAGTAAATGTTTGTTTAACAAATTCAAAATGGTTAGGCGTGTTAACTGGGTTGGCCACTCTCAAAAAACCCTAGTCGGGGATTGTGTTGTTTTGAGTTTTAGGTCCCCACTATTGGTTAAGCAAATCTTTGAAAGGGTGTCCCATTTTGCCCCCCCTACTAATGAGATCATGATCTTACCACTTGGCTACTTTTATAGACCGGTAAGGGATATGTTTATCAGACGGCCTTGCGTCCCGAATTTTGCCTCCCAGCAAGGTCTTCAAGATTCTGCACCAATTTCGCTTCACAATCGCTTTACAGCCCTTTCTTCCCTCGAGGAAAATGACTGACTAAAGTCTGTCATTTCTCCTCCTGGGTTAGGTCCAACAAAGGCTCTTGAACCCACCAGCCAGGTGCCCTCAGTCCACCCACTTTCTATGATTCAGGGAGTTGATTTGGTTCCATCTGGATCATCCATTGTTTGTTTCCCCCATCTGCACAATGTGGTGACCCTTATGGGGCAAAAAGGGATTGATTCTGGCATTACCAACTTATCTTCATGGAATATAGCAGGCTTAACATCTAGATTGGTTGTTCCAGAATGGCAGGTTTTCATCGATCAGGCAGATATCTGGTGTTTTCAGGAGACTTGGTCGCTGGAACCCCTCTTTCGTTTAGGGTATCAGAATTTCTTTAAACCTGCGATTAAAGGTCCTAGAGGCAGACCGGTGGGTGGTCTGACTACTTGGGTACGTCAATGCGAGGGCATCACAGTTGTGGAAGTTCCAATTGATAACCCCGACATTCTGGTCATCAGGATTACTTCCACTAGGGGTCTTAACCTCCTCCTCATAAACATCTACTTGAGAGGCCTCCCTGGTGGCAAGTGTTCCCCCGCAGTTATTTGTTTGGATCAATTACTTTGCTCAGTGTCAAGCGAGGGCCATAGAGTGGTGGCAGGAGATTTTAACACTTGCTTTGAACCCCTGGGAGTTGAGGACGGGAAATTGTCTGAGGCTGAGGATTCTCTGTGGGGTATCCCCCAGTTGGAAACGCTCCCTATCAAGAAATGGACCCAAGCAGCTTTATATGTGAAGGGTCTCTGTCTTGATAAGGGCTTACGGGCCACTAACGGTAGAACGACCTCTGATAGGTCTGGGGCTCTGACCTTTAATAATGGCAGGAGTGGCAGTAGAATAGATTATATCTTGGTCAATTGTGAGCTCTGGCCGTCTGTCATTGATATGAAGGTAACAGTTAGGTTGGAAAGTGATCACAACCCTCTGTCATTGCTACTATCTGATAGAAGTTTTAATGGCCCCCACACCATCGATGCCTGTATTGTGCAGGCTAGTGCCATCTTAACCAATGATCAGAGAAGAGTTCGTTGGCCCAAGATCGCCACCAATGACAATGCCCAGGTAGCAATTAGGAATATGCTTAATATAGCCCTGGATAAACTCAACTCCTGTGAATCTGAAGCTGGGGTTCAGCGCAATATTTCTGATATCCATAGAGACTTATTTGCAGGTCTCAAGTCCTTATTTGTTAAGTCCATTCCCGTTAATGGTAAAAATTTAACTAACGGGGTTGACTCTTGGTTTGAGAATCTCGCAAAGCTCTCTCACTTGCTATCAAATCCTGAATACCAGAAAGAATTAGGATCTGTAGATCTGAGTATAAAACAGCACAAAAATCAGCCAAGAAAAATTGGGACGAAAAACGTTGGAGGGAGTTATATGAGGCTTGTGAGGGTAGGAATATGTGCCAATTTTGGCACCTTTTAAAGTGGGGTAAGAACCCCCAGGCTATTATCCCGGCCAACCATGTAGAACCTACTCAATGGGTTGCCTTCTTCGAAAACCAGTTTAAGTCTAGTGAGACCCTTGGTAAAGCTACGTGGTGTGACGACGACATGGAAGAGCTTCGGTTCACCTCTAGTGAAGTGAAGGCAATTCGGAAAACCCTACCAAGTGGTAAAGCCCCGGGTCCTGACTGTATTCCTGCCGATCTCTTTAAGCAGGATCTGGACCTCTGGACCCCATACTTGACTATACTTGCTAATGCCTTGGCTGGTGGTGCAATGATTGCGGATACTTGGTTTGGGGCTGAGATATTGCCGATTTATAAAAAAGGTGATCGCTCTGCCCCCGCCAATTATCGCCCAATCAGCCTTATAGACGCTGCCCAAAGAATTGTTGCTCGCCTTCTCTTGGGACGTATTCAGACTTGGATTTCTGACTCTGATATTTTATCCCCACTACAGGCGGGCTTTCGCTCCCATGTGGGAACTATTGATCAGGCTTTTAGGTTCACTCTATTATATTGGAAAGAAGTATTACTTGGGGGTGGCAAACTTTTTGCCGCCTTTGTGGACCTTAAGTCTGCTTTTGACTTAGTCCCAAGATTCAAACTTTGGGAAGTACTTCGGGCACTGTCTATACCTAACGGTATTTTGAAGTTGCTGATTAGATTGCATGACTCTACATATGCCCAGGTACGATGGGGGAAACCTGGGGAGGTGACACCAAAATTTGCAGTCTCTAAGGGGGTAAGACAAGGCTGTGTTCTAGCCCCAACCCTTTTTTCCTTGTTTATTAACGGGGTACTTGGGTACTTTTCCAATTTTCCGACCGACGCTCCCACATTGGCAGGTATGAAGATTCCCCTGCTTATGTTCGCGGACGACACTCTCATCATTTCTAAGATGCGCCAGGGGCTCCAGTCAGCACTGGCGCGTTTCGAGTTGTTTTGCCGCGAACATGAGCTTGAGGTCAATGTGGGGAAGACCAAATTTATGGTCTTACGCGGGGCAAGATCGGTTAGGGCTAGGGTTGAAATGGGGGGAGTAGTATTGGAGCAAACTTCTACCTTTACCTATCTTGGGGTTACCTTCTCTGATAACCTCATTTGGAAACCCCAGATTGATCACTACTCCCTTAAACACACCCAACTCGGTGGAGCATTGCTCAGGGAACACAGGCTCTCGCTAACCAAACCCATGGCACCCTTGATAAAAATTTACGTGACCAAAATTCTTCCTGCTGTCATGTATGGTGCAGAAATCTGGGGATATAATAACTTGAATCCCCTGCGAGTAGCCCAAAACAAATTTCTTAGATCTGCAGTAGGGCTACCACAGTCTGCGCCACGCATTCCACTCTTATATGACCTGGGTTGTCACCCCGTAGAGGACATGGTGCGGTTTAGGCCATTGGCGTTCTGGCGACGACTGTGGTCCACACCTGCGTTGTCTCATTATGCCAATTCCTTGGCCGAGGTCAAAAACCTTGGGGACTCCCACAGAATAGGTTGGTTGTCCGAAATCAAATCCATACTGATTGGTATGGGTTTGGGTGAATTGTGGTTTAACCCTGAGACAGCGGTATTTCCCCAGAAAAAGCAATTTAGGGACTTATACTGGCAGTGGGTCAAAGATAAACATTTTTCCACTAGGATTGGAGGTCCCCTGACTATAACCTATCTGAACAGTAAGGATGATCCACACCTTGAGGCATACTGGGACTTAATTACAAAAGTGCAGGATAGGAAACTCTATCATCAATTTAGATTGGGCACTTTACCTTTACGCACCTTCACCAAAAATTGGTCTATTCCGGGTAACGATAGCTGTCCCCATTGTGAGGATATGATCGAATCAGTCGATCACTTTTTATATGTTTGCCCGGTCTATACACGCCCAAGAAAGCTGTAGCTGCGCCCTGTATGTCGCAAACTTGGTACTAGAACAGCTTCTAGTGCCAGTCGTTTATTGAAAACAGATACATCAAGCTTTGTCATTATCGGGGTGGCCAAATATATTAGCTGGGCATGGCTTTTACGTAATAGGTGTATTAGTCCATAACTATTTTGTTGTCAACATCGTGATTAGTTTGATTTATAAACCTAATACAAAATTTTATTTCCTCAAGTCATTGTAATGTCGCATATTTAATACTTTCTTTTATTGGTGTTTTTAATGTACAAATCTATTTATAGGTTTTATATATAAATGTTTGTAGTGTTGCATGCTTCATTCTGTTTGGTCGCGTGGTGCTTTAGTTGGTCATCGCGTGGGCAAAGCAGAACGAGTTTTTTATTCAGGGAGGGACAAGGAGCCTAGTTTTGATTTAGGTCCTGCTCAGAAGGCACCAATGGAATATTGAGAAACAGGAAGAGCAGTTCCTATGGTTAGCTAGTTAGGGAGGGGGAGGAAGTGTGGAAGCACAGGTTTTTCTTCGTAATGCCCTCACACACCCCAAGGGATGTCATGCTTCATCATTTGGGCATTTGCCCCTCGTCAGGCCGGCGCTGCAATGCCTGACGGGCTCCTGAAACCGGGGCTCTTTGTCGGGGATCTTTTGAAGAAGCCGTATGGGTGCGTGTGGGTGTGAGGGCAGGGTAGTGCACAAGGAGTGAGATGTTTTAAAAAAGGTATAGGGCCGTCCTACTTATTTAAGTATTTTATTAATGAGGTAGCTCGAGCCTTAGTAAAAAGAGGTGTGGAAGCCCTAATTAGGAGTGATGGTCCGTAAGGGCTAGTCATGTGAAGGTGTGGTCAACATGTTTCGTGCCCCAGCTGCCCCAAAAAGGGTCAATGGCACTTCGTCAGGACCAAAAATAGAACGTTTAAAGGTGAGTGCACTTCCGTTTTAGCACTAGTTGCTTTGAACGGTAGGGAGTGGTTAATAAGGAACTGGTACTGGGATGAGGATAGACCTGTGGTAGAAGGGAGAAACAACAAAAAAGGGGAGAAACAACAACCAGCGATTAAACCAGCCATCGGCATGTAGTGCATGTACTGGACATCGGTGCGCCTCAGTGAAGTAAAAGAGTACACAGGTATACTCTTAGTGTGGGTATTCGACCAGTGGGTGGTGGAGAGACGGAGTAGATCCGTCATGGACCTTCTAATGATAGGGTGTCAGAAGTGTGATCGTTCCGACGGTAACGTGCAACATGGACGGACTATAGTAGGTCTCGAGTGACTATGTCGCATACCAGTTTGTATATTAAAAATAGTCATAGTCTACTGTGTGATGCTATACAGTAATCCTGTGCTGTGCACGTGTGAGTTAATCAAACCGGTATCCAAAGGCAGGCAAGAATATTTAGAAAAAATAAAATCGATAAAACCGGTAACATAATGTCAACGTGGAACGAAAGAAATGCATTGATTACAACGATCGTTTGTGGGTCAGGGAAGGCTGAGGTAGTTTGTGAACTAGTTAGCAAACTTGTGTGAAAGCATGCCACAAAACGCACTGATTTTAGGACATCCTACACCGTACACGAAACCCAATTAGGAAAAAGACTCACCCCTCACGACCTAGTTCCGGACAGACGGGGATGAAAACAGAGCACAATAGTTGCTCCGATTTCTATGGGGAGGCCAACCACAGATAGGAAGAACAGATAGGAGAAAAAGGGGAGGTCAAAGTTACATTCACATGCTGACAAGACTGACGAACGTGCTTACCAAAGGGATCCAGTCATACGATCACGGTACTCACGTAGGTAGACTGGCAACTTGCTGGCGTCCTACCCTCGCTCTGGGCCCCGTGCAGGATACTTCCCGGGTGCATCTTAAATAGCGTTGTTGAAAGACGTACCTGGACGTAGTGGCCATATTGGAATGGGCTCTACTTGCGCTAATGTCATGTGACATCCGGCACGTATGGAAGTAAACGGCGGCCATGTCAGAACGGGATAACTACAGCTATGGGATTATGACTACGTCAATAGGGGGGGCGGGAAGGGACGAGGGGTGAGAGTGATTGCAACAATTCACCGTGTAAAATGACACATGTCGTTATTATACCTCTCTTGGAAAATATAAAAATATAAAAAATATATTGGTGATTATTTTTATAAAAATATTTTCCTCTTCTGTTAATGTGATCCCTGGGGGTATTGCAGATGTAGATCATAGAAACCCTAGGGCACAACCCAAGATGAACAGGGGGTTGGAAGCGTGGGGGGATTGGTTAATGCGGACAAAACTTCAGGGTGGCATAGGCGGGGCTTGATTTAGTGATTCAATTCAGCCCAAGGTATGTCATCGTTAAGGCCCCTCGTGTGTGACGCAAGCTTGAACACCCAGCATTGTTCCTTCCTAAAGAGGGCTTCTTTGGTGATAACTGGGAAAGCCTCTAAAATAGTCCAATTTAGCTCATTTGGTGTATGATTATGTGCCGCATAGTGAGAACACATCTTGGTGTTAGTTTTTTTGCAACGTACATTGCTTCTGTGTTCGGTTAGTCTTGTCTTTACTGGGCGTGTGGTCATCCCAATATATTGCAACGAACACGGGCATGTGATTAGATAAATACAATTGCGTGTGTTGCAATTTGTGTGTTTCTTCTGGGTCCAAATCCAGTTGGTAGTTAGTTGGACTGTTTTGCTTACTCCGGTAAGTGGGCAAACCACACATTGGCCACAGGGGTAATGCCCGCTTACCGGAGGTAAGTTCCACAAGGTATTAGAGACTGTCGGGGCCGATGGTTTGGGTCTAGTGTTAATTAGGAGATCCTTGATGTTGGCTGTGCGTTTGAATGCAAATCTCGGTTTGCTTAGAGACAGATCACCCGAGTCTAGTATTCGCCAGTGTTTATTGATGACCGTTTTTTAACAAGTTAGACTCTGAAGTGAAAGTGGTCACACATGTGATGAGGTCTGACTCTGGTTTTGTCTGTGATTCGAGAAGGGTTGACCTATTGGTATTGCATGCTCGTTTTTGTGCGTTGTTGATAATGCGGGCAGGATATTGTCTCAGAGTAAGATTCCTACCAAGTTCAGATGCTTGCTTTTTGTAGTCATCTATCTTGCTGCAGTTCCTACGGATGCGTAAGAACTGCCCATAGGGGAGATTGTCTTTTAGTGCCTTGGGGTGAAAACTATTGTATAGTAAAGGACAATGGCTGTCGGTGGGTTTTTTATAAGTTATCGTCTCCAAGGTACCCATGTTTTTAATGATCATCAGATCGAGGAACGGTAGTTCCTGTTGGGAACAAGTTGCAGTAAATTTCAGGAAAGGGTTCAGACCATTCACCCATGACAGAAAGTTCGGGATAATATCCATGCTGCCTTTCCAAAAGATTAAAATATCATCAATGTAACGTCTCCAAAGGAGAACGTTACTCAAGAACGGATTGGTGTCCGTGAGCACATGTTTGCCCTCAAAGTCTGACATGTAGAGACATGCCAGGCTCGGGGCGAAGGTGCTGCCCATCGAAGTTCCTTGGGTCTGATGGAACAGTTGATCCTCAAATAAAAATAAATTCTCAGTAAGAGCAATGTTGGCACATTCCATAATAAAGCTCACGGGGGTTGGTGAATCCCAGTTAGTATTGAGCAGGATCGTCTCCACCACCTCAAGAGTGTTAAGCTGAGGGATATTGGTGTAAAGGGCCTCCACATCCAGAGTAAGAAGTACGTCTGGATGTGGGCCCTCCAGGTTGGTGAGTTCAATTAGTTTTAGAACATCTCTGGTGTCTTGGAGAAATGTAGGGGTGGTTTTGACCAATGGGCGGAAAAAGTGATCACAAAATTTGGATAGAGGTTCCAAAAGGGACCCTATGCCGGACACAATGGGTCTCCCGGGAGGTGGGGAGACCCCTTTGTGTATCTTTGGCAAAGTGTAAAAATAGGGTAGTCTAGGGTTGGTATTCACTAGAAAGTCTGCTTCGTTTTTTGAAATCCATCCTTGGTGGAGTGCCGCCGTGACCATGGAGTTGATTTTGGTGGAGAGGCGTGGTGTAGGGTCTGTAGTGAGTGGTGTATAGTAATTAGTATTTTGTAGTTGGCGTAGACATTCCGTCCGGTAGTCTGTGCTGGCCATAATAACTATAGCACCACCTTTGTCTGCTTCCTTGATCGTAATAGAGGCGTCATTAGCTAAGGTTTTAATGGCTAATGTCTCAGCTTGAGTGACGTTGGAAAACTTCCGAGTTTGAAGTTTCTCAGAAATTTCTTTGAGTACTGCTTTCTCAAAGGTCAAGACTTCTGGAGGTACCATACTTGAGGTGGGGGTAAAGGTCGAAGGTTTACGTAGACCAGTATCCGTTGGAGGTAGGTTTGGTTGGTTGCCAAAATAGGCCTTGAGGCGGATTTTTCTTCGACCTTTACCCCCACCTCAAGTAAGCTAATGACGCCTCTATTACGATCAAGGAAGCAGACAAAGGTGGTGCTATAGTTATTATGGCCAGCACAGACTACCGGACGGAATGTCTACGCCAACTACAAAATACTAATTACTATACACCACTCACTACAGACCCTACACCACGCCCCTCCACCAAAATCAACTCCATGGTCACGGCGGCACTCCACCAAGGATGGATTTCAAAAAACGAAGCAGACTTTCTAGTGAATACCAACCCTAGACTACCCTATTTTTACACTTTGCCAAAGATACACAAAGGGGTCTCCCCACCTCCCGGGAGACCCATTGTGTCCGGCATAGGGTCCCTTTTGGAACCTCTATCCAAATTTTGTGATCACTTTTTCCGCCCATTGGTCAAAACCACCCCTACATTTCTCCAAGACACCAGAGATGTTCTAAAACTAATTGAACTCACTAACCTGGAGGGCCCACATCCAGACGTACTTCTTACTCTGGATGTGGAGGCTCTTTACACCAATATCCCTCAGCTTAACACTCTTGAGGTGGTGGAGACGATCCTGCTCAATACTAACTGGGATTCACCAACCCCCGTGAGCTTTATTATGGAATGTGACAACATTGCTCTTACTGAGAATTTATTTTTATTTGAGGATCAACTGTTCCATCAGACCCAAGGAACTTCGATGGGCAGCACCTTCGCCCCGAGCCTGGCATGTCTCTACATGTCAGACTTTGAGGGCAAACATGTGCTCACGGACACCAATCCGTTCTTGAGTAACGTTCTCCTTTGGAGACGTTACATTGATGATATTTTAATCTTTTGGAAAGGCAGCATGGATATTATCCCGAACTTTCTGTCATGGGTGAATGGTCTGAACCCTTTCCTGAAATTTACTGCAAATTGTTCCCAACAGGAACTACCGTTCCTCGATCTGACGATCATTAAAAACATGGGTACCTTGGAGACGATAACTTATAAAAAACCCACCGACAGCCATTGTCCTTTACTATACAATAGTTTTCACCCCAAGGCACTAAAAGACAATCTCCCCTATGGGCAGTTCTTACGCATCCGTAGGAACTGCAGCAAGATAGATGACTACAAAAAGCAAGCATCTGAACTTGGTAGGAATCTTACTCTGAGACAATATCCTGCCCGCATTATCAACAATGCACAAAAACGAGCACGCAATACCAATAGGTCAACCCTTCTCGAGTCACAGACAAAACCAGAGTCAGACCTCATCACATGTGTGACCACTTTCACTTCAGAGTCTAACTTGTTAAAAAACGGTCATCAATAAACACTGGCGAATACTAGACTCGGGTGATCTGTCTCTAAGCAAACCGAGATTTGCATTCAAACGCACAGCCAACATCAAGGATCTCCTAACTAACACTAGACCCAAACCATCGGCACCGACAGTCTCTAATACCTTGTGGAACTTACCTCCGGTAAGCGGGCATTACCCCTGTGGCCAATGTGTGGTTTGCCCACTTACCCGAGAAAGCAAAACAGTCCAACTAACTACCAACTGGATTTGGACCCAGAAGAAACACACAAATTGCAACACACGCAATTGTATTTATCTAATCACATGCCCGTGTTCGTTGCAATATATTGGGATGACCACACGCCCAGTAAAGACAAGACTAACCGAACACAGAAGCAATGTACGTTGCAAAAAAACTAACACCAAGATGTGTTCTCACTATGCGGCACATAATCATACACCAAATGAGCTAAATTGGACTATTTTAGAGGCTTTCCCAGTTATCACCAAAGAAGCCCTCTTTAGGAAGGAACAATGCTGGGTGTTCAAGCTTGCGTCACACACGAGGGGCCTTAACAATGACATACCTTGGGCTGAATTGAATCACTAAATCAAGCCCCGCCTATGCCACCCTGAAGTTTTGTCCGCATTAACCAATCCCCCCACGCTTCCAACCCCCTGTTCATCTTGGGTTGTGCCCTAGGGTTTCTATGATCTACATCTGCAATACCCCCAGGGATCACATTAACAGAAGAGGAAAATATTTTTATAAAAATAATCACCAATATATTTTTTATATTTTTATATTTTCCAAGAGAGGTATAATAACGACATGTGTCATTTTACACGGTGAATTGTTGCAATCACTCTCACCCCTCGTCCCTTCCCGCCCCCCCTATTGACGTAGTCATAATCCCATAGCTGTAGTTATCCCGTTCTGACATGGCCGCCGTTTACTTCCATACGCGCCGGATGTCACATGACATTAGCGCAAGTAGAGCCCATTCCAATATGGCCACTACGTCCAGGTACGTCTTTCAACAACGCTATTTAAGATGCACCCGGGAAGTATCCTGCACGGGGCCCAGAGCGAGGGTAGGACGCCAGCAAGTTGCCAGTCTACCTACGTGAGTACCGTGATCGTATGACTGGATCCCTTTGGTAAGCACGTTCGTCAGTCTTGTCAGCATGTGAATGTAACTTTGACCTCCCCTTTTTCTCCTATCTGTTCTTCCTATCTGTGGTTGGCCTCCCCATAGAAATCGGAGCAACTATTGTGCTCTGTTTTCATCCCCGTCTGTCCGGAACTAGGTCGTGAGGGGTGAGTCTTTTTCCTAATTGGGTTTCGTGTACGGTGTAGGATGTCCTAAAATCAGTGCGTTTTGTGGCATGCTTTCACACAAGTTTGCTAACTAGTTCACGAACTACCTCAGCCTTCCCTGACCCACAAACGATCGTTGTAATCAATGCATTTCTTTCGTTCCACGTTGACATTATGTTACCGGTTTTATCGATTTTATTTTTTCTAAATATTCTTGCCTGCCTTTGGATACCGGTTTGATTAACTCACACGTGCACAGCACAGGATTACTGTATAGCATCACACAGTAGACTATGACTATTTTTAATATACAAACTGGTATGCGACATAGTCACTCGAGACCTACTATAGTCCGTCCATGTTGCACGTTACCGTCGGAACGATCACACTTCTGACACCCTATCATTAGAAGGTCCATGACGGATCTACTCCGTCTCTCCACCACCCACTGGTCGAATACCCACACTAAGAGTATACCTGTGTACTCTTTTACTTCACTGAGGCGCACCGATGTCCAGTACATGCACTACATGCCGATGGCTGGTTTAATCGCTGGTTGTTGTTTCTCCCCTTTTTTGTTGTTTCTCCCTTCTACCACAGGTCTATCCTCATCCCAGTACCAGTTCCTTATTAACCACCCCCTACCGTTCAAAGCAACTAGTGCTAAAACGGTAGTGCACTCACCTTTGAACGTTCTATTTTTGGTCCTGACGAAGTGCCATTGACCCTTTTTGGGGCAGCTGGGGCACGAAACATGTTGACCACACCTTCACATGACTAGCCCTTACGGACCATCACTCCTAATTAGGGCTTCCACACCTCTTTTTACTAAGGCTAGAGCTACCTCATTAATAAAATACTTAAATAAGTAGGACGGCCCTATACCTTTTTTAAAACATCTCACTCCTTGTGCACTACCCTGCCCTCACACCCACACGCACCCATACGGCTTCTTCAAAAGATCCCCGACAAAGAGCCCCGGTTTCGGGAGCCCGTCAGGCATTGCAGCGCCGGCCTGACGAGGGGCAAATGCCCAAATGATGAAGCATGACATCCCTTGGGGTGTGTGAGGGCATTACGAAGAAAGACCTGTGCTTCCCCACTTCCTCCGCCTCCCTAACTAGCTACCCATAGGAACTGCTCTTCCTGTTTCTCAAAGTAGAACGAGAGCATGTTTACAATTAAAATGGAGCAAGCTCGTGTCAAGTTTGAAGTTGTTGTCACGAGCGTGTAGCTGTTAGAGAACTGATGTTAGTGTTTAAACTGGAGTGTACGTTAAAAGATTGTTACAGGGATTGAACTACGGACAGGATGCATATGTCCGGTTGAGAATTTGAATAAAGATACTTCTTCAACTTCTGCGTTAAGTGTAATCACTACACTTACATTTTGGCGACTTGGGACTCAACCGGAGCAGATCCACGCGGATTTTCGTTGTTTTCTTCGATTTCGTCAATTTCATATTCCAGCCCGGAGGAAGTGTTCGCATCCTGTTCCCGTCGGAGGTGCCGTCCGTGCGTCCCAACCTGATTGGTTCTAAAATTAAAAGACCCGCCTACTGTTTTGCCAAGGAAAATTTATTCCGGGTTGGTACGAGTTAACTGGCCAATCCTAAAGCAGTGATTCATTTCCTGTTTGTCGGCAACCAGTTGGATTGACAACGTATCATTCACAAGTGTGAGATTGAAACGGGTCTGCCGGCGGATGGATTTTCCGTTTCTCTGACGTGTTCTTTCTACACTTTCATGCTTGTGGTGAGGATATCACGTTTCAATCGTCACTTGGAGGAAGCGGTAAGAGACATTGCATGGTACGGAGGGTTTGAGCTGTAGCGCTAGCGGAATTCTTTTCAAAACATCGTAAGCACTTTGGATTGCGTTGGCAAACGCGCGCATTATTGAGAGCGCAGCTGACTGTACTGCTGTTTGGATTTTGGTTGCCTTACAAGCGGCGGATTTCAGAGTGTGCACGCGTTTCAGAGTTCTTCATCTCAAAGCGTTTTGATTGAACTTACAAAGAGTAGGATTTTACTGCCCTGAATGACTGAAGTTGGGAAAATCTAATCCGGAGCAGTCTAGTAGTATATTTAACAGCTTGTCATAACATTTTGCTTAAATATTAGCGTTATTATCAGCGGTCATCTGTTCAAGGGTCATTTCACTCACAATCACAACATTGACTAATCAGCTTACAAGAGCGCATTGTGCACCTTCATGTGGTAGCTTGCTAATGCTATGAACAGTTTCACAAGGTACTAATGAGCAATAGTTAACAGCTAGACTTTAAGTTAATAGGTAGCACATATTATTAGTAATTAAACGTAATTGTTGTTTGTGTAATATTTTATCAACAGGTTCAAAGGCTAAAAATGTTTAAGGCTGTGTAGTTATGGCTACTCCAGTCACCAATATAACAGTTAATCCTCCAAAAGAGTTCTTATGTGTTCCGGGTGATCCACCGGTTCCATGGTTACAATGGAAGGAATACTTCATCAATTACTTATTCACCATTGACCATGCTAACAAATTGTCTGCAGACAGGAAAAAGAGTTTATTGATGCACAGTCTAGGCCCTGAAGGTTTAAGGATATACAATAAGTTAAATAAGGAAACTGTTGCGGGGGATGATAATGTGTTTAACCAAGCTATCAGACAACTTGACAATTATTTCTCCCCAAAAGTTTGTATTGGTGTCACACGTTTCAAATTTTTTAAGAGGAAACAACTTAAGGATGAAACCTTTGATGATTTTGTAACCGCTCTCCAAAAGTTAGCCATTGATTGTAGATTTGGGGCTATTGAAGAGGAGTTAATTAGAGATCAGGTAGTGATGCATGCCTATGATTCCTCTATTCAAGATAGGCTGTGGGTAAATGGTGATAATGCGCTTAAGGATGTTATAGCCATTGCTAGGAAAGCTGAATTGTCAGGAAGATGTGCCAAAGCACTCAAAAAAGAGAGTACTGATAGTCCTCAGCAAGATACTGTAGCAAAAATTGGTTATAACCGTAGTAAAGAGAAGTCATCCAAAGCCTTGGTAAAAAACAAAATGTCTAGAAAGGACAAAAATTTCAAATGTTATCGTTGTGATAGCAAGAATCACCTGGCCAACGACAAAAGTTGTCCGGCTATCAAGCAAAGATGCTCAATTTGTAAAAAAGTAGGCCATTTCAGCAAAGTTTGTCATGCTAGAAATGTTAAAAGGGAACATGTTAAATGTATTGAAGAAAGTTATCCTTCTTCCAGTAATGATGATAGTGAGGATGATTCTCTGAGCCCCATGAGTAATGTAGTACTAAACATGGTCCATGTAACTGATTCTAGCAAACCTATGTGTCATATCTCGTTAGGTGGTGTAAATATATACATCGCAGCGGATTCAGGTTCTCCTTTTACCATTGTGAATGAATCAGTGTGGGCAGATAAATTCGTTATGAAGTTGGGCTCCAATTTAGATCAAGCTGATATTACACCTTTAAGTTACAACGGTGAACCAATTGAACTGTTAGGTTGTAGGGATTTGTTGTTTAGATTTAAGAACAGAAGTGCCCTGTGTAAACTCTATGTATCAAAAAAGGGTCCTTCTGTGTTGGGATGGAAGGACCAAAAGAAACTTGATATTATCTTAGATCCAAATGGTGTTGAACAGGTCCTGGTGGTGAATGAAGAAGAATCTCTTAAAAAAATGTTATATAAAAAGTTTCCTGATGTTTGTTCTGGTAAACTGGGGAAATTGGAAGGTTTTGAACACCTCATTCGTCTCAAACCTGATCCTTCTCCAAAGGTTCACAAGGTACACAATATACCTTTCTCGGTTAGAGAAGAAATGGAAAAGGAACTTGGCAGCTTGGTTGACAAAGGTGTAATTGAACCGGTTGAAGCCTCTCAGTGGGTTTCTCCATTGGTTGCAGCCAGGAAATCTAATGGTAAGCTCAGGTTATGCATTAATTTGAGACATTTAAATGATAATATCTTGATTGATCAATTTCCTTTACCAAAGATTAATGAAATGATTACAAAATGTAAAGGAATGAAAGTTTTTTCTACAGTTGATTTATGTCAAGCTTATCATCAGATTCCGTTGGCAGATTCATGCAAACACTTAACAGCCTTTATTTCTCACATAGGATGCTTTCAGTACACTAGGATGCCTTTTGGATTAGCCTCTGCGGCTGCTGTATTCCAACGGTTAATGTTCAAGATATTTGGCCATCTAAAATATGTGCTTATATTCCAAGATGACATTTTGATCATGGCTAAGGATAATCAAGAGCACAAAGAAAAGTTATTTCATGTAATGTCTTTACTACAAAAGTATGGTCTAACCATTGAACCATCCAAGTGTAAGTTTGCTGCTAACGTTGTAACTTATTTAGGACATGAAATTAGCGCCTCTGGGATTCTTCCCAAGACCAAACTAGTCTCTGCAATAACTGATGTGCCCAGCCCTAAGAACAAAGATGAGGTAAAATCGTTTTTGGGGTTGGTGGAGTTTTTTGCTAAATTTGTGGAAAAATTTTCAAATAGAACATTCCATATTAGAGAACTCCTAAAAACAAAGAAGGGTTTCACGTGGTGCAGTCAGTGTCAAGATGAATTCACTGATTTAAAAAAAGCGATAAGTTCAGCTCCTGCACTTCAAGGATTTGATCCTCAAGGAAAAAATATAATCACTACAGATGCTAGTGGTACAGGTATAGGTGCTGTTTTCTCACAAGTAGACCATAATGGGGTAGAATCAATTGTGGCATATGCTTCTAGGTCGTTGTCTCCAGCATAAACCAGGTACGCAGTGATTGAGCGAGAAGCACTTGCTTGTGCTTGGGCACTAGAACATTTCCGAACGTTTGTTTGGGGAAGTGAGGTTACGATCAAGTGCGATCACAAACCATTGGTCAAGGTTTTAAAAAATGTTGGCATGATTAATGTGTCTTCCTGGTTAGCTAGGATTTCTATGAGACTTTTAGACTTTGTATATAATATTGAATATCTTCCAGGAAGAAAGAATGCAGTCGTAGATTTCCTGTCACGTCTGCCTGTCCAAATGATTGAGAACCAAGATGATCTTATGGACAGTGTGCAAGTTGCGTTTTTGTGGGATCATGGTTCAGATTCTTTTGGGAAAGAGGAATGGGATCAGGCTCTGTCCTCTGATGAGTGTTTAAAGAAAGTTTTGGAATGTGTCACCAGTGGATGGCATCGTAAGTTAGATGCTTGTGACATTAAACCTTTTTGGGAAGTCAGAAATGAGTTGTCTTGTTTGGAGGGAATCCTAATGAGAGGTGATAGATTTGTTCCTCCTTTAGCATTGAGAGACAAGATTCTCAGGTTGTGTCACGAGGGACATTTGGGCATTTCAAAAACTAAGGGCATAGTGAAAAGCAGATTCTGGTGGCCTGCCTTAGACATCTCTGTTGAGAGGTTAGTAAGGGATTGCAATCTGTGTTCCACTTCTGACAAGACTCTTAAAACCCTCAGACCCCCTATGGGTGATTTTTTATGCCCTAATGCACCTTGGGAAAGTGTTGCAGTGGATATTATGGGTCCTATTGGCGTTTCTGAAAAATATATCATCTCTATGATGGATGTATTTTCAAAATGGCCGGTGCTCAAGATCATAAAGAAAATAGATACAGAGAATGTAATCAAATTCTTTGATGAAGTCTTCACTTCGGAAGGTACTCCGGCAAGCATTATCAGCGATAATGGAGTACAGTTTACTTCAGGAACCATGACTCAATATTTAGCTAAGTGTGGTATTGCACACAAAACCACTTCTTTATATAATCCAAGTGGTAATGGTTTGGTTGAAAGGTATAACAGAGTTTTAAAAGGTGCAATCCAATTAGCATCTCAAAATAGTGTTCCATGGGAAATTCAAGTCTTCAAAACGCTATGGGCATACAGAGTGTCCATTGCTGATTCGACAAAATTTTCCCCTTTTGAACTCATGAGGGGCAGGAAACCAAGAGCTAAGTGGTACCCTGGTTGGTTTAAATATTCTGGTGAAGTGTTTTGGTCCTCAGGGGAGGTTAAAAAAAAATTAGCGATCAAACATGATGAGTATAAAAAGTTCTATGACAATAAATATAGCACCAAGGATGTCAAAATCTCGGTGGGTCAATGGGTCAGAATCAGGAAACCTGGTTTTACAAAGAAAGGTGACAGCAAGTTTTTCTACCCCAGAGAGTACTTGCTTTAAAAAAAAATGCTGTGATTTTAGAGGATGGTAGGTGTCGGAATTTGAAGAGGGTTGCAATATGTAATGCACCGAAAGTTAACAGTTCATTGTCTGCTAAATCCAGCATGAAGTTTGGTTTTGATGAAGATGCGTGTCAACCTCTCACTGGTAAGGTAGTAAGTGGTCAGCTTGTTTCAACGGATAGTGGGGACATCAACATTAGAGCAAAAAGAGTCATCAAACGTCCTGCTTCTCTAAAAGACTATGTATGTGAATAATTTGTTTTGTTGTATATAAAGGAGGAGATGTGTAGTGTTGCATGCTTCGTTCTGTTTGGTCGCGTGGTGCTTTAGTTGGTCATCGCGTGGGCAAAGCAGAACGAGAGCATGTTTACAATTAAAATGGAGCAAGCTCGTGTCAAGCTTGAAGTTGTTGTCACGAGCGTGTAGCTGTTAGAAAACTGATGTTAGTGTTTAAACTGGAGTGTACGTTAAAAGATTGTTACAGGGATTGAACTACGGACAGGATGCATATGTCCGGTTGAGAATTTGAATGAAGATACTTCTTCAACTTCTGCGTTAAGTGTAATCACTACAATGTTTAATGCAATTCTCTCTGTTTTAACTACTATTGATGGATTTTTTTAGCATGTCTTTTAAGAAGAAAATTCGCAATAAAGACTGATTGACTTGACTTGACTTGATAAGTCAAAACCTCAACTATGCAAAATGCTGATCTCTCTTGGACGATAATCACAGGAGCTATTGTGACATTTATATGAGCCTGGTAATTGCCGGGGGAAAGAAAAGCTGCAGCAGGTGGCAGCTTCAAAAGCGTAATAAACGTTCAAGCACGGCGCCCCCAGGAAGGTGGCACCGGTCGCACCGCCCTAAAGCCGACCCTGCCACTCCATGCTTCTAACAGGTAAGAAAAACACGTGCATTTGCGTTTTAAATGTCCGATCCTGCAGCAACACACTTCCAAGGCCCATACATGACAGTAACCCGATTCAAGGCCCCATTCTCCTGATTTTTTTTACAGAATCTCCCACTTTGCTCTCCTGAAATGTTGGCATGTATGGGTAAGTACACCCTGCCTCAATAAACACGGCGTCCGAAATCCCCTGGCCTTGCCCTTGCCCACTAGCTGTAAATTTAATTAAAAAATAAACACTCACGTGCTCCTCGAGTGGTCCGAGTCGATGCCGGAATGCTAGTGTTCTTCTTAGCCGAAAGCGGAGACAGGGCGTTGGTTGTGCGGCAAAATGCCGTGCGAACGTGCGCGAGCTTGCGCGCCTATAAAATAATAAGCCAATCACCCTTCAGCTTCCACCCCAAAGCTGAAATGGTGATTGGCCCGATTTTTTTTGGTCCTGCCGCCCCTGCGCGGTCATTCAGTGCTTGTAGCCGTAGTAGCTCATGGGCGCTTCAATATAATACGATCCAGTTCGCGGACCCCCTGGGAATGTGTCAGGGACCCCTGGGGGTCCGTGGACCGGTGCTCTAGGGGGGGGCAAGTGCCCCTCCTTGCCCCCCCCCCCCCGCAGACGCCGATGTAACTAGGCATTTTGCTATGGGCTCATGAATTTGTTTCAGCACTGAGGGAGGGTATGGATCGCTCGGTGATCCTGTTTTACTAGTCAGGATGTGATGTTCTACTTGAGTTGTAGTAACAGGACTGAAACTGAACGTGTCAGAATGGGAGACATTGCTTACTCATTTTTAAAAGTTTTATATAGCGCGAACAAGACCCATGAGGGTATCAGAGCGCTTTACAGTTGAACGAAAAAGAGAGAAGACTGAATAACAAACAACCAGGTGGTCAGAGGTTCCATCAGAAGCGCTTTAACTTCCTTTTTGAAATTAACAGTAGAAGGGATCGTCCTGATTTCCGAAGGCAGGCAGTTCCAAATTCTGGGGGTGACACCTGAGAAGGCTTGATCATATGTTTTTGATTTACGGAATTTCTGCGGCTTCAGCAGAAGGGTGCTGCTGGCACTTTTGGAGGACCTGGAGCCACCAGATAGTAAAAGTTTCTGTGCGAGGTGTAGTGGGGTGTTGGAGTGTAAGGCTTTATGAGTCATGCAAGCAATCTTTAGTTGTATCCATACTGATGTTTGCTGCAAAGTGGTTTAATAATTCCCTGATGCACTAAATGCATTATAAATAAGCTCAACCTTTTTCCTGAAATAAAGGGCAACAATGTCACAAAACGTTAGCTACCGAGACTTTAGTTAATTTATTGATCACTTTAAAGAGTTCCCTGGGTGAGTTGTTGGACAGTTCAATTTGGGCTGTAAAATAGTTTGTTTTTTCTTTACCAGTAATTCTTTATATTTGGCCAGGGCACATTTATATAATTCTTTTTCCTGGGATTCATAGTTTACCCTCCATCTTCTCTCCTGTTGTCTAAATTTTTTCTTTCCTAGTCGGAGTACCTCTGAGTACCAGGGCTATGAGGGATTATTTCTCTTATAGTTAGTGGATTCCCAGGGGGAAAATTGTGAGAGGGCATGGTTAACCCTGGTCAGATAGTCCTGGGTAGCCATTTCGGGATCAGGTAAAGGTGAGGGTAGGTCATTAAATATTTGGGCTTGAAGATGGCTCAAATGTATGCTCTTCCATGCTCGGTAGAGTAAGGGGTAAGACCATCTTGCGAGGTGGTTGGAGTTACCTTGGTGTCCCTTTTTTTAACACAATTTTTTATTGAGATGTTAGTATGCAATCTCAGTATACATTTCAACAGTTTTTTGGGCTGTATTACACAATTATAACGGTCCAGTATTCATCAGTATTCGTGACTTCATATTTATACATTATTCAAACACATATACATGTCTTATTCATCCTTGATTGAGCTAAGGATGTACGTGTAGACCTATTTGCATGATATAATATACTTGGTCATATCTGTCAATTGTCTTTTAATTCCCCCATATAACCTACCCTGATAGTCCCACCCACGACATAAACCACCCAAATAACAATTTAACTATAAACTTTGCCGCTTCTTTACAATTGTCCCCGTCCGGGAAGAATGCCCTATGAGGCAAATGTACTCCTGAAAGAGAGAACTCCAAAGAGGGATATGGGGGAGAGAGGAAGAATAAATAGGGAGGGGGGAGGAAAAAGGAAAAGGGGGGAGTAACCCAGTATGTCTAGGCCGCAACCCACTTGAGAACCAGGCACTGTTTGTTTAGTCTGTCAGTGGATCCTGGGGCTCTACTGTGTCCTTGTCCTGTTCTGCTTTAACCTGCTCTAATAGTTGAGCCGACTCAAGAGAAATCAGCTTCTATCTCAATCCCCTATATTCTTCCAGCCGAAGCTCCTCCCCCTCGGCCACAGCCCATCTGATGACCTCCTCCCTCCATTTGCCCTCTCGTGGTGCCATGCGGGACTTCCAGCGCTGTGTAATTAATCGTTTGGCAAGCATTAATGCTAAGCCCGCAAAGCGGCGCAGTAGCGTCACCTTCTTCGGGAGAGGGAAAAGGCCTAGCAAACACGCCTCCATCGTAGTCCAAGGAGATCGTTCTGTCAGTTGGGATAGGCCTCGGGTGACCTCTGACCAAAACCTCCCCAATGTAGGAAACGCCCATAACATCTGGTTAAAATCTGCGGGTTGGTGTAAACATCTGGGGCATTCCGCAGATGCAGCTGGATACATCGTCTGAATTGCTAGCGGTGTGAGGTAGGCCCTGTGTAATATTAATAGTTGCATTGTCTTCAGCCTGAAGTTAGAGGACACCCTTCGAGGATGCTCTAGGGCAGTTGAGCCGACTCAAGAGAAATCAGCTTCCTTCTCAATCCCCTATATTCTTCCAGCCGAAGCTCCTCCCCCTCGGCCACAGCCCATCTGATGACCTCCTCCCTCCATTTGCCCTCTCGTGGCGCCATACGGGACTTCCAGCGCTGTGTAATTAATCGTTTGGCAAGCATTAATGCTAAGCCCGCAAAGCGGCGCAGTAGCGTCACCTTCTTCGGGAGAGGGAAAAGGCCCAGCAAACACGCCTCCATCGTAGTCCAAGGAGATCGTTCTGTCAGTTGGGATAGGCCTCGGGTGACCTCTGACCAAAACCTCCCCAATGTAGGAAACGCCCATAACATCTGGTTAAAATCTGCGGGTTGGTGTAAACATCTGGGGCATTCCGCAGATGCAGCTGGATACATCGTCTGAATTGCTAGCGGTGTGAGATAGGCCCTGTGTAATATTAATAGTTGCATTGTCTTCAGCCTGAAGTTAGGGGACACCCTTCGAGGATGCTCCAGGGCAGAGGTCCATTCCCTATCCTCTAAGTCCTGTGTCAGTGCCGCTTCCCATTTCTGCCGGAGAGATAATAGTGGTGTATTTAAGTGCTCCCTCAGTCCTTGGTACATCCATCTAACAAGCTGGCGTCCGTGCACCATTATGTGATAGACCGCAACAATTAAAATGTAGGGGGTTCTTTCTGGTCCACTAGCCAGTGCTCCCTAAAATACTGTGTGATCATCGCGTGTATGAGAAACAAAGTGTCTGGCACTGCATTAGTGCGCACAAACTCGTCGTAGGGCATCAAATTGCCGTCCAAAAGGAAGTCCCCCACGGAATTCGTCCCCACCTGCGACCAGCTCCGCATCCGGGCATTAGACAGGATTCCACGGCGGGTGGGTAAGCCACAAAGAGGAATATGAGGCGCGTGTGGATTCAGCACTTTTGCACATTTTAATGCTTGTTTCCAGTGCAGTGCTACATGCAAAAGAAAGGGAGGTTCTCGCATCCTGTCAGCTCCAGGGCACAGAGCTGCTTGTAGTGTTCCAATTCCAATTTCAAACAGATTGTGGCCAGCCAACCAGTATGCCAGCCACTGCAGCTGCCCAACAATACAGTATGTCTTGAAATCAGGAGCCGAATAGTAGATGTGTTGCCGTGCACTCTTTTCTACGAATTTTACCTTCTATTCTGAATCGTTTAAAATTGCTACTCCAGCTATGGCGCTAGGTCTGTCAGTGCTATGGAACTTACAGCGTCAAGAATGCCAGGTTTGGGAGACCAATCCCTAGCTGATGGGTGCACTTAACGTTGAAACTTTTTAGTTTCTCCTTCAATAGTAAATTTGGCTTTCCGGTTTCACAAAAAGCACTTTAAATCCATTCCATATATTTGAAAAATGAATTTAATTCATCTTTTTATATTTCATCCTCCATTACATAGACTGTTGACTTTGAACCGGGGATTCGTTTCACTTATAAGCTCCGGCTCGCATTCACCAAAGACCGCAAATCACTTTTCAACACAACGGAGACCTCTGAGGAAAGGGTCATACTCGACCCAACATGCATTGAGTTTGATGAGTGATTGCATTAAATAACACAGTCTATGTAATGGAGGATGAAATATAAAAAGAAGAATTAAATTCATGTTCAAATATATGGAATGGAATTAAAGTGTTTTTTGTGAAACCGAAAAGACATATATACTATTGAAAGAGAAACTAAAAAGTTTCAACGTAAAGTGCACCAATCATCTACGGATCGGTCTCCCAAACCTGGCATTTTTAACATTGAAATCAGGAGCCCCCATACTGCCAGCGGTGTTTGGAAGTTGCATCTTGGACAGGGCTATTCTATGTCTCCCCTTTCCCCATAATAAGGATTACACAGGGTGTCCAGTGTTTAAAAAATCCATGTCGGCATGTCAACAGGAAGATTTACAAAAAGATATAAGAGTCTGGGTAACATGACCATTTTGGACACCGCTAATCGGCCTGCTAATGATACCGGTAAGGTATTCCAAAACGCCACCTGGTACCGAAGGGAGTTAATAGCCCTTACCACATTCCCATCTACAGTGTCTGTAGTGGACCTATAAATGTGTATCCCTAAGTACTTGAAGTTCGTGGGTTCTATCTTGAACTGAAGTTGGCCAAATTGTAAGTGGGGTCCCTCGTAGGTGGTATAAAAGGAATACACCATCGACTTTGAGGCGTTAAGATGTAAACCAGAGATGTCTTTACCTTGGTATACCTGATCTAAAAAATAATGGCAAAGTGATCAGACAAGGGGAGAGGTAAAGCCTGTGGGCTAGCGACCAAGTCATGGTTGCTAAAGATGGTGTCTAGAGTGTGGCCAGCAATGTGGGTCGGAGTCTGTATCAACTGGATAAGGCGAAAGTTATTCATAGTCTCAAACAGGTCTCTAGAGTCTCTGTCTTTTGATTGGTTAAGGTGGAAATTTAGGTCTCCCAAAATAGCCAAATCTGAGTTTCAGACCAAGTCTTCGAGTAGTGTACTAATGGAATCAAGAAACCTATTTCTCTAGCCAGGTGGATGATCAATGAGTAAACCTCTAAAGGATTTATTTTTAGTTACTTCTCACCAGTAAGATAGAGCCTCACAGTCCTAATTTGATGGTGCAGTAAATTTGGCTTTAATCTGGTCCGTGTAAATAATTCCAAGCCCCCTCCTCTTTTTTAAAGTTCAATTGAGTGTAAAAATGCTGAAGGCCGGGGGGATTGCAGATATAAGATCAGGCATGAATGCACAGTTTGCCTAGGTCTCAGTAATAAACAGAATATTTGTATGTATGTGTTGGTGTGACATCGTTGAGATCCGGAGCTACACATTGTGTATATGCTACATATCCATGCTTCCACAAGTAGTTTTTTTTTTGTCATTGTCAAGTTCACATGTGAGTATATGTACATAGCTAGATGTGAGAGATACCACAGAAGGCAATGAGTTTGTGACTACTGCATTTATTGTAGTGACCAAGAAGAAAATAAACAATGTGCCAAACCAAACAGCGAGAACCAAAAGTGAAGAAGCCAGTCATGGTGAATGAAACCACAGTTGTAGATGCCAAAGAGGTCTGAAGTCCAAAGTCCAACATACTACTCACATCAGAAATTATATGTGTTGCAAACACTGGAAGAAATTAGGTGCAAGATGTCTTACTGGTGGTGGTGGGTGTCTTGCTATCCCAACCTCCTGAATCTTTGGGTAGACATCCCCTCCTTTTGGGGAGGGGGAGATCCGCTGCTGCTGAGACAGGGATGTCTGCAGACATGTATTCCTCTGACTGGGCCTCCCTTACTGTCGCTGCTGCAGATGCTCAGGGCATGGCTGTACTTGGAGCATAGGAATGTGTAGATGCACGTGGAAAAGCCCTGCAGAGGGTGGTGTTGATGTCCTGCAGCACCGCAACCAGGGAGGCTATGTTGGTATTGATGGCGGCCACCTCGGTGTGGATGCTGGACACCTCCTGGTATTTGTCCCTCTGCAGCTGCTTCATCTCCCAGATCTCCATAAGTACCTGGCCCACCACAAGGCCTAGTTGTGTAGATTACAGAGGAACACACAACTTGGTTGTCTATGAAACTCATAAAAGTACCCAGATACAGAAGAACAAACTGGGGAGGCAGAAGCTTCCTAGTGCAGACGGCAAAAATGTGGAACCAATTACCGCTGGAATTGAAAAACAGTCCATCTCTGAAAACCTTCAGAAAGGGAGTCAAAACATGGCTTTTTGCTAAACAGCCCTAACTACATACTTAGGAGTCAGTGGGAATCTCAGCGCCAAGACGCCTTTTGGCATTCGCGCGCTATACAAATTGAAAAATCAAATCAAATCATTTAGCATTATTCATCATGTGAGCAGAGCAGAGTCAATGGGTCACATGTCATTTCTAATCAGCTGAATTACCTTTATGAAATTAAATTAAATGAAACAATGATTTCTAAAGCGCACTACTACCCGCGGGTGTCTAGGCGCTGACTACCAAAACAGGGTGGGTCCTAGTAGAGAATAACACCAGCTCCAGTGAAACACAAAAAGGTGGAAGAGCAAAATAAACTAGTGGTTGAATAACCACTTTTTAAGAGCTTTCCGAAACGTGAATAGATTTTTTGAAGTTTTGAGTGTTAGTGGCATCGTGTTCCAGAGTTTGGCAGTGGCCACTGCAAAGCTCTTGCCTCCCCAGGTAGCTATTTTAGACTTGGGTACAACCAAGTTAGCCTGGGAGGCCGATCTTAGGGTTCTGACAGGGATTTAACGATGGAATAGTTACTTAATAGAAGCTGGACTTTCAGAATGGAGGGCTTTAAAGGCTATGCACAGGGACTTGAACATAACCCTCTTTTTTGACCGGGAGCCAGTGAAGTATGGGGAGAGACTTGGACACCGACTGATGTTTTAGAAATCCCAAACACAGCCTAGCGGCCGCATTTTGGTCCATTTGTAGATTATCCAGGGCCTTCTTATGGGCAGCCAGAAAGAGCCCATCACAGTAATCTATTTTAGCCATTTCATGGCTTATATATATTTGAGATACACCCTTGGTAAGGTGTCATCGATAGTTTCAGTTGAGGAGACCAGGACACCATCAATAAAAGTAGTCAGACATGTCTCTGAGAAGAGCTTTGCATGCACATTGTACAGTCCATGATAAGTAAACATCAATTGTAGCTTGGCAGACAAGTGAGCAGGGGCAAAAGGACTATCTTGGTTAGAGTTACAGCCACGGGGCCTCATGGAACGTGTAGACATTTCTATCTCAAATTACCAACACTTGACAAATGGTAACCGGCATGATAAGTGAGCAGCAGTTGTAACATGGCAGAAAAGTGTGCAAGTGCAAAAGGACTATTGCATCTTAGTTAGAGTTACAGTCCCAGGGCCTCATGGTAGGTGTAGATATTCACTTGACAAATGGTTAGTGTAACATAGCTAAAACATTTACACATATCAGGGGTCCTGTGATGATATGTTTCTCATTATACACTTAAAGACAGCACTCCAACATGTTGCATGTAATGGAGTTTGATACATGTGAACTTATATGTAGCATTACACATTAAAGCTAACAAACCAACATCCACAATACTTTGAGGATTGCATGCTAGAAAAGTAAATAGACAACACAATAGCAAAAGCAGAGTAGAGAGCCAACTGGACATTGAGGTATTGTGACAGTTATTGAAGTCTCACTTACCAGACTCCACTCCCCCAGGTATTCCTGTCATGGCCTCAGTATGCGGGATGGCCAAGACCTTCTCTTCCCAGGGAAACCTTTGTAATGGGGGTCTGGGAGGACCACCGCCAATTTTCTGGGCCTCCAGGTGTTGCTTGGAGGCCAGAGAATGCATCTTCCCCCTCGGGTCTTTCCACCTGCTCCTAATTTCCTTCTGTGTGCGCGGGGTGTTACCACCAGCATTCACTCTATCGACTATCCTGTTCCACAATTCGGTTTGTTTACTACAAGGAGTACGTAGGACTTGGGCTCCAATTATTTGTGGCTCTACTCTAATGATTCAATCCACAATGACTGTCAACTCAGCCACAGTGAAGCATGGATTTTTGGGGCAAATCATACCTGTAAAATAAAGTGAGTGACACATTTTTTAAAAAAACAAGGGATATTAGAGAATAGGCTAAAACAAATAAGGGTGTGGAGAGTGTTTAAGGAGAAAGAGAAAAAAGGGCTGCCTTATCTCAACAAAAAGTGTGCTCTCTGTCTTGTGCTGGAGTGGAGAAGCAAAACATCATGGTCTTGCTTGGGGTGTATACAGCGGGTGGAAAACCACTGGTGCAGCGGTCGTCTAAGGACAGCGGCAGTCGGGATGTCAGACAGCCAAACTCGTAATCAGAGCCTGTATCCCCCATACATCATTCAGAAACCCTTAAAAAAATTCAAATGGGACGTAACTGTTCTGATGAATCGCTGCACCCAACTGTGACTTCTTTCATCTGAAATATACCCAAAATAATACCAATAGACCAATAGACTGCAAAATACAGGCAGAGTGAAAAAAATGATTGCCTAATAAAAGTTTTAAAAAAAGACTATCTCCCCATAGGATTGAATGGAAAAAGGTGGCAAAATGTTTAACATTTTTTAATAAAAATGTTGAAAAATGTGTAAAATATTGTACATGTAAAACAGTGTTGCAAAAACTTTGGCAAAATTCTAAAGTATATATTAATTAATATTGCATTTATACATTTATTTCATATATACTAATAATAATTGCAACATGTATGTAACAGATGTAGAAAATGTACAGAAAATATTTACAATATTAAAAAAATATCAATTATGCAAAACGTAACACAATTTCATTTTGTATATGTTTTTTTACAATGATAAAAACATTATTTGCTTTATTTAATCAAACAGTAAATACAATTTTATTTCAGAAATATATTTCACAAATACTAACTAAAATTATTCAATAAATGCTGTCCGCATAAAAATAACATTTTAAAAATATTTGTGCGATTTACTTATTATAGTTAATTACATATAAGTAAAATTACAACAAAAATGAAACTTTATATTGGCATTACAATGCAAATTAGCTTGGAAAAAATGTATTTAACACAAGACAAATAAAACATACTATTGCCAGTTCTCTAGAAAGAAACTAAAGGATTAATTTACTATATTTTGACACACAGGAGCACAGCAAGACTACTGGTGTGCTGCTAGGCTCCAAAAAAAGGGGCAGGAATGCATTGTATCTCCAAGATATGGTGCATTCCTGTCCTTCTCCCCTGTGCCGATGCACAAACATCAGTTGCGCACCAAAGCAAAAATCCTTGCATCATGTTGCAAGGGTGCCTGTGTTGTGGGGATAATTGTTTTTACGCAGGAAGGGATACCTTCCTGTGCAAAGACAATCATTGATGGCATTTTCTGCAGCATGCATAGAAAGAGGTAAAAATGAGGCGAAGTAAAAGTATTTCTCCTTGTTGTACCACTCCTGAGCCTCCCCTGGAGGCGTAGGACTCTGACACATTCCCAGCTTTACAAACGCTTTAAATCTGGGAATGTGTCAGGTTCCATGGATGTTGCTGTTGCAGGGATTCTGCACATATACAGAACTATGCGCAGGAAACCAGGACCTCGGTGTATAGTGGTGTACCAACTACCCACCTTAGTGCCCAAATTCCCAATCCCACTAGCTATAGTGTCCCATTCGTTCTCCGTACTACCGCGAAGCTACCAATGATTAGACAACCCAGAACATGTCACTCCGACTCTCTCAGGAATCGCGGGAGCAAGAACACGCTTTCGCTCACTCACTCACACTTGTCCACAACATGAGTAATCAGAGACACGGTATAGTTTAAAGTGTTTATTTTAACTAACGCGCTCTAAGATACAGTACACGTACCAGTACTATTAGCATAATGCATAAACACAATATAGTCAGCATTGTTACAAGTCCATAGGATATAAGTGGGGTTATAATTTTATAAAGATAGTGGAAAAAAAACTACTGTGCCTTGCCACCCTCCCCGTGCTAGGAACTAGTTTATTATAAAAATAGAAAACCTCTGGGCTTTGTCAGCGGGACCCCATACCTCAAGGCCCAGATGCAAGGTTTTACTTCTCCGGG
This sequence comes from Triturus cristatus, assembly GCF_964204655.1. Lineage (NCBI taxonomy): Eukaryota > Metazoa > Chordata > Amphibia > Caudata > Salamandridae > Triturus > Triturus cristatus. The sequence goes on along the minus strand of NC_140586.1, from coordinate 868,643,086 downwards.
CAAGCACAGCTCTTCTCTCTGGAAAGGTATTTATCCAAGTGCCCTAACACGAATGTATGCAATATTAACAGCACTCGATTTTCAGCAGTGCAGCTGTGCTTCGTGTTATGTCTAGGTGTGGGGGACTGACCAGAACAGAATAACAAGGACATTGTTTTTCGATCTTGTACATCATGTGCAGACGAAAACTACAGAGAACAGCAAGAAACGCGAAAGGCAGACGGTTCTCATGTGAACAGGCACAAGCAGAGTTTTGCAAAAACAAAGACATGTAATAACGTGCACAAAAGTAGCATCATGGAAGCCAAGCTTGTGCTAACTTAGCAATGTCGACAATTAATCCACCAACCTTACTACACCCTCCCCTGGTAAGTCCAAGGATCTAGACATAGGATGAATACAGAGTTCAAGAAGCAAGAGCAGCGGTCAAAGGCGTCTATAGTTCGTTGAATTTAGAAAAAACTTTTTAAAATGAGGGCCAGAAAAAATGTTATGTGCTGAAACACATAATTAAAAAAAATCCGGCAGAGAAGTTTATGTGAGCCAACCATTTCAATCCATCAGAGTGTACGAACAGTAGACCGCAACACCCTCCAAAAGGACATCATTGTCGTCGGTAGAGAAAAGAGATGCCATCCAGTTCAGCAAGCTGTATGAACATACATGTTTCTCACAATTGGGTGCTTTCATGAGCATCGCAGGACAACCTGCGTGATATTCGATGTAGCTGTGTCGTAGGAGATTCTGCACAGCCGCACAGATATCCTATTGTGCCAACACTCCAATTGCAGCCGCGCGTGCCATCAGGCCATCCCCGAAACATTCTTGCTCATGGGCCACTAAGGGACCCATTAACAGATCGTAATCCGGGTCTGAACATGACGTATTGGAGAGGCAGATATCCAACGCCCATGAAAATGAACATCGTAAACATGAGAAGACGGGTTGCACGCAATTGAAGTACCCAAAGCGGAAAGACAATCCATAAGCCATGCTAATGGCAGTGTACCGTAGCATTCATGCATACGGTTACGGAGCATCTCAGCCGGCCTTGGACAGCTTGGGCTGTGCATTACCACAAGAGGAGCAGCCATTGCGTAGAATGCAAAACAAAAGTAGGATTCCAGCAGCTATGGCCAGTATTAAGGGTGATCCACCAAAGACACTGGAAAAAATAGAACGAATAAATGCTGGTATTACACCAAATATAGTCTGAAAGGAGGCAAAAGGCCAGAGCAGATAACTTTAAAAAAATGAGCCAGGCCGTGTGTACCAAACGCATTGAAAATGCCATGAATGAATTCACCGAAATGTAGTGGGAGGTTAGTATTCAGAAGGGCCTGAATCTCACAATTGGTGCTAGCCACCTGGAGGACGAAGGTCTCACGCCCGGAAGTAAGGGGGACCTCCTCTTGGAATAATAGAGCTCTAATTCTGCTCAACTTGTTGAAATCTGTTTTCAAAGTTGGTATGGAAGGACAAATCGAGTTATCGAGCTTCCCATGTGGGGGTGGAAAAAGTACATTTTTACCACAAGCCATGCGCTGTGAAACTGTTACAATGTACGGTATGCCAGCCAGCAAACCGCAGCATTTTTGGTTATTTAAAAGAAGATAGCTAACAATAGCAAGCAGGGTGAAAGTGGGTCTTATAGCTGGAACAAGAATACCTTTTAAAACACATGCACGGTTCGGGCGGAAACACTGCAAACCCCGTGTAATTGTATGTTTTTGCAAACAAGGGTATTGACCGACTGCAGAATCACAGGACTCCCCTGTAATGAATACCTCCTTGTCATCTCGCAGGCATCTAAATGTGAAAGGCAAGGACCACACTTCATGTAGAAAGGCGCTGCCTACGGGTTCAAAGTGGCCTATCGGATAATGCTTCATGCAGGAGCTAAATTCAAACAAAGAGAAGTGTTAACTCCGTGTATGAGCCGAACAATGAGTCAGTCTCAGCCACGGAGAAGGGTAAAGGTTCTATCTTTTCTATATGTAGAGGAGTGTATGTTGCATCTTTAATGGACATAAAATGCTGTTTGTCTGTCAAATTAAATTGTAAAAACAAAGCAGATGCGTTTAAATAATCCCATGGTACTTTCCCCATTTTTAGAGTCTGTAAAGTCCATGCAAACTGCATTACAGCACGCAATTGATTTTGACCATGATATAACACAGACACATCATCTTGTACAATATCAACAACAGATGAAACAATATTATCTAACGTGTAAATGCAGGAAGACAGAGTGTTGATACTATTATCAGCAGCAGCAATTACTTTTTCTAGATTTGCTTGGTCTATTTCCCGTAAACGGGAAGCTGCTTCAATTTGAGAAAGCTTCCATACTTCATTGTAAGCTGTGTAAATAAATCTTTTCATTCTAGGGCCAGGCGGTCCCTTGACAAAGTCGGCCAAATCAATGTTACTGGATAACAAGGATAAATGTTGTTTCACGGACCACCGTTGTTGAGTGCTGCGGCTGCAACCACTGTTGGCATAATTTACCCACGGTGTAGGTGGTAACCGAATATGTGTTAGAAAAACATCCTGTTTGTAACCAGGAGCTGTGTGATAGAAACGCAATTGGCAGGCATGAGAAGTAGTCTGCCAAACTAACCATCCAGATGGATCTAAAATAGAGACATTGTGGAGCCGATTCCGATCCGTGTCGCAAAGCACTCCGGCCGATTCGTTCCCGGAGTGTTTTCTGATTGAGCCGGACCCCTACAGTCCGACCGAGCGAGTACGATGCGTACGTATGCTGTCGGACTCGGTTCGGTCGAACTCCCATAGAAGTCAATGGGAGCCGGTCGTACGACGCGTACATGGGCTCCAATTAACTGAATGGGTACGTCTCGAGCAAGTGCGCACCCTACAGTGGTTACGTGTCGGTGCCATCCGCACAGTACATGCCTGTGTTGGGGAGACCCATAGGTCTTCCCCTGTGTCCGAGTCGTAGGGCTGCTGGTGTTAGGGGGTCTGACATGGACCGGTGAAGTCCGACTCCGGGAGCTTTTGCGAGCCGGACACTCCAGCTAGCACAGGCTGTCCGACGCGTGCATCTTACTGGCTCAGTTGTAAATCGCATCCATTGCACGCCACGGTTAGCTACCAACCGAGACGTACGGAGCGGTTCGGACCCGGAAACCACTGTCGGTGAATTTCATGTAGCTCGCATCGTACTTGCTCGCTCGTACAGCTGTATGAGTCAGCCGGAAACACGCGTATGGCTCGTTGTTTTTCCGGCCGGATCGCGTTCGGTGCCCTTCCGACCCTGATCGGAATCGGCCCCTAAATGTGTGATTTTGAAATAAAGCTTGCAGATCCTCAATAGAATAATTTGTACGCAAGCTCCAGTTCTGATAAGCAGCCAGAGTAGGAATGGCAGGGGCATTCATCCGTTTTGCAGTCGCCAAACCAAAACAATTAGTTTGGTAAATCGTATCATTTAAAAATAAATTCTGCGTTGGGATGAGGCACGCTCGATGTAAAGCTTCAGTGCTTCGAACCTGCCACGATTTAGAGCCCCAAACAGATTTTAAATCAATGGTGGCCCTCCAGTGTTGATAGCCACCGACTGATAATTTAGTAATAAATGAATGTGAATGAATGAATTTGAAAATAGTACTTTTGTGTGGGTCAACATTACCTTGGGAGTAGATGAAATGTTTCATTTAAAATAATAGGACTCTGGTTTGGACCTATCAAAATCTGTAAAAATATGTAAAACAGTTTAACAGTGTTTTTGAGATGCCTTCTAAAGGAGTTGGGCAATTTTCCCACTGTGTGTAATTAAAAATATTTCTAAATGTATTAGCTTTATGCAGGAAATGGTGTCCATAATGCTGGTAACAACACAAATCGGCATAATTAGCAGTATTTAAATATAAATCTTCAGCATTAAAGGCAGCATAATATTTCAAATCTGAAAACAAGGATTGTATTGCATGCACATCCCAATCATCTGAACGTATGTTCTGTTTCACCACATCACCCATGGAAACAGTACATTCGGTACATTGATTATTTCTGTCGGACCATGAATTTGAAAATCCACTGCATCTCAGATGATGCCATCCGCGACTGTAAAGGCAGAAATGTTAACAAGAGTCTGGTCTCGCTTCATGATGTGTGAAGATGAGTGCGGAGCCAAAATTTCATCAACCAAGTTCACAGCAGAGCGTTCTGGCAAGTAGTGACCATTGATGAGTAAGAAAAAAACTGTCACAAATCCAATGGACATGACCAGAAAAATCAGGATTAGCACCAACCAAATGTATGTCCAAGGAGGGACCAAATAAGTCTGTTTAAACCAGGAGACAAAAGTACTCAATTTTGTAGGGCCAAATGACGAGGTGGAGGTAGAGTCAAAAGAAAAGCGTGACTGGTTGAGTGTAGATGTTTGTAAACCAGGCAACGACACGCTTGTGGGATAAGCATATACAGTTTCCACATTGCAGGAGGAAGCTGGCAGGACCAGCAAGCGATCAGTAACAGAGTCCATCTCAATGGCAGTGTCGTTTTGCACTGTGACAGATGCGCCAACCCCAGGATTTCTAGAAAGTGCTGGACATGATACTGCAGGTGTCACACTATTCACCATCGGCCAGATGTTGTAGTTTTGACATTTTCCACTGAGATGTATCTGTTCTCCTTGCAACCAGGAAGCGGTGTTAAGATGACTGTACGAGTACCCTTCATACCAAGCACTGGAACCGGTGCACGATAAGAGGGGCCAAATTCTTTCTTGTTCTCCACCTTCTCTCGGACCAGATCTCCAACTTTGGGTAGCCAGCCGGCCACCGGAATCTGTTGTGCTGCATCAGTGGCAGAGGGTAAATGTTCAGTTGCAAGACTGTCACGGGTCGCTTGTAAGTCCTGTAACATAGTAGAATGATTATCTACGTCAAAGTTGGTGACCGCTGCCGCCATGTCTAGACCCTCAAGGTATGACACAAACATCTTAATGCCAAAGAGCATTTCAAATGGGGTCCGCTCACCCAGAGATCTTCTAGGGAGATTATGAAGTGCACGTTGCACGCCATACAAGTGGGTCAACTAGTTTCTGCCAGTACCTAAAACTCTAGCTGTCAAGCATTGCTTTAAGTCACAATTCATTCGCTCCACAATTGAGTTGCCCTCAGGCCTGTATGGAGACGATAACTGCACCAGCACCCCCATAGACCTCCTCGCATCCCTGTACGCCTTAGATGCGAACGCTAGACCTTGGTCAGAATGGAAGGTGCCACAGGCAAAAATTCCCACAAATACACGCAAATCCCTGATGACATTTTGAGCGTCAGCACTGCGTTGTGGCCAAACCCAAATGAAACGAGTGCACAAATCAACTGAAACTAAAATGTATTTAGAAGCAGTATCTAAAGAAAATGGACCACAGTGATCAAGATATACACAACCAAAAGGCTTATTAGAAATGCAGAGCTGTGTTTGTGGTGGATGTTTAACCGTAGATGGTTTCATTTGCTGACAGATGTCACAAGAAAGTATATAATTACGGGTCTGTTTATATAAACCACGCCACCAGTAATGTTGCTGCAAGATAGAACCCGTCGCAAACACGCCAGCATGGGCGGAAGCCAAGCCTTCGTGTGTGGCTGTTATCAAAGAATTTCTGCAATCCGCGTTGGGAATCAGCCAATCACCAACGTAATTTATTCTTACATGAGGAACATGCTCAGGACTTAAATGATAAGAGTACTTTGAAGAGAAACCCTGCAGGTAATCGCCACCCTTCTCAGTAGCAGTAATAGCTGCCAAAATCTCATTATCTATTTTATTCATGGATCTTGTAACAGCTGCAACAGAACAAGTGGCTACTGCTGATTTGCAGCTTCATCAGCCAAACTGTTACCGTCAGCGTTCGCTCCCACACGCTGGTGGCCAAGAGTATGTAAAGCATGTGTGATGGGTAGACGTTCTTTAAGATCTGCAACTCAAACCCAAAGCATTTTATGCTTAATTGTGCTGCCTTTGGAATCGCGATAGTCATTCTGAGACCAAAAGAACAAATTGTCATTGAAAGACTGAACACAGTAGTAAGAATCACTTACAATAACTGTAGTCACATTCGGATCAGCAAACTCGAGAGCAAGCAGCAAAGCGAGCAGCTCGGCCAATTAAGCGGTACAATCACCCAGCGCCTGCGTATGCACAACACTAGACTTGAACTCACCATTCCCCATAGTACCTGCCACAATAGCACAGGCCGCCGAATAAGCATGCTTAGACCCGGTGGTCGGTTGCGCCGAACATCAGTGTAAATGATACAAGTGTACTCCTCAAGGGGGAGCATAGACAGAGGAGGAGGATGAACAAATTCATACTGCAAGAACTCCTGAGTCTGAAGAGAGGAGTCAAAGATAAACGTGATATCCGGAGACGTCAAAGAAGTAGCCCATTGTATCCAATGGGGATGCAAAGCCTTAGAGATTGGTACACTTGCCTTTGTCACTGCTTCAAGTGCAGGATATGGTGTTACCACCAAAATGCATTTCCCCTGTGCCAGTGAGCGTTCCTTCAGGATCGCCATCTGTACAGCCGTTAAGACTTTTTCAACAGTGGAAAACCGTAACTCGGCAGAAGTGTACAAATGTGATTTGTATGCAATAGGTACTGTGTCACCTTCATTAAATGTTAAGTAAGTAAAGCCCACCGCGCCTGGCATGATTTGTATCACCAGGTTTGTGTGGTTATCACGTGTTAACAAGTATTTAGATTCAGAAAGATCAGACTGCAAAGATTGCAGGATAGCTGAATGTTCTGGAAGCCAGCAGGCTTTTGAAAATGTAGGTTGTATCAAAGCATAAAGAGGCTTGATACGCTGGGCATACTCGGGAATGTAAAAACGCCCAAAGTTTAAAAACCCCAGCAAAGACTGAAGCATTTTCAAGGTAGTTGGAGATCGCAAACATGCGCATTTCTACAGGAAGTGGGGTTCTAAGCCCCAACCCTCAGTATTGAGCTCGTAGCCCAAAAACAACACCGTATACTGTGTGATGTGTGATTTAGCATAGTGAAATCTGTAAACTGCAGTCCGCAAACAGAATAATGATGCAGTCGACTCGGCATAGATGCAGCCATAATTAGTTGTCCGTGAGATAAATATCATCAACGTACGAGTACGCATCTGGGTCTATGCTGTCTAACAAAGAGACAACACGGGCGGCGAAAACTCCGGGGCTGTTCATATAGCCCATTGGTAAACGCCGTAATTTGCTTGGTTTTCCGCCGGCTGTGAATGCTGACCATTGACTGCATTCAGGGGACAGCTTATGACTGTAAAAGCCATTGGAAATGTCAAGTGTCGTCTTATATTATTTACGAACAAGACTGTCTACAAGAGCAGAACTATGGGTAACCCATAGCTCGCAATCCACTTTTGAGCTACACTAGTTTCCATACCCAGTCCCTCAGAAAAAACCTCCCAGTTGGTCAATTTCTGAAGTTGTGACGTGACTGCACGGAAAAAAAGAAATTCAAAGAACATGCACATACGCTGACTTCCCATTTACAACAACGTGCTTACCCTACCAATGTTGTACAAAAAGCCTGTAAAAGAGCAAGGAATAATAATCGGGAAACTCTACTTGAAACAGACACAAAGAGTCCAATGGATCGCCTAGTATGTGTCAGTACTTACAGCCATATGACAGATATAGTGAAAAAATCAATCAACAGGAGTTGGCACATTCTGAACAGAGGTTCTAAACAATTACCAAAACCTCTATTTGCTTCAAAACGTAGTAGAAATATCAAAGATATGGTAGTATATACACGTCCACAGAGTACCCTTTCCTTGGATAGGCAAAACACACTATGGTCAACCCCACCAGCAAGGGACACAATCCCTGTGGCTCCTGTTCTGTTTGTGCTTTTACATTGAGACTACTATCTGTAGATCTGGGTCTCACCACTCCTTGGGTACTACACTCTTTGACTAATTGCAACACTGAAGGGGTGATCTATCTATTATACTGCTCATGCAAACTTTTGTGCTCTCCATGCCACTGGAATCAAGCTATCCTGGCTGATGAGGGGTGAAACCCTAAAACCAGTTCTAGGATGCTTGCTTCCAGTCCAGGGAGGACCTGGCCTGGCAGTTCCGGCTTGACTGTTCCCATTGGGCGCAGGGTTAAGACTGATTTGGATATGGCTGGGTTCAAATTGGAAAGGCATGGTGAGCAAAAAAACTGTGGCTTTAGGCCTAGATCTCTGTATTGGGGTGAATGTATGACATTGTTCTGCATTCTGTCCATGAATTGTTCTTTTTGCACCTATTGTATATAGGCATTACTACACGTAAGGTGAAGCTGAGGATAGGCAAGCATTGTAGTTCCATCAGATGTAAAAAAGACAACACCAAACTCACACAACACTTCCTCAGTGCAGGACACACCGAAAATGACATTCACTGGATGATTATTGATAAGCCTAAATATGTTGAAGAGATGGGTTCCCATGAATCAGTTCAGTTCCACAGGGAACAGTGGTGGATCTATAGACTTAGATGCGACACACAGGGATTAAATTATGACATTCCATGGACCAGTTTGGGCAGATGATCCCTTTATCAGCCCTCTGTCTGTATAGTTCCCCGTTATAATTTGACGTTAGGTGTGCACTACTAAGATATTTCCCACGTTTTCCCTTGTGTTTGTAGGATACGACCATTGTTTCCCACATAGTGTATACACTTTTACATCTTCTATCTGTCACCAGTGTTCTGTGAACCTTACCTGACAACTATTAGCCAAGCTGGTCGTGATTATATAACAACTTCTTTCACTGGACTAGGGCATACTTCCTGAAATGACCATGATGACTTTTAAAGTTATCACTACCGAGACTTACACACATCCCAAATTGTGGGACCTTACTTATCGGGTCTAGTGTAAGTCAGGGCTCGACACAGACATTGCTTTGGGTTAAAGACTACTGTGGGATTCTGGTTGTCACAGCGATGTCTAGCTTGTGTCACCTGTAAAGGTATATTCAATTTAAAATCCTTTAGACAACCTAAACCTTCTCTAAACACTTTTGGAAATTTACATTTAATGTCACACAGAATGCCTCCTTCAGCCTTTAGATGAACCGTTTGAATTTTCTGTTTAAGAATAATAGGAGTGGAACTCCCTGGATCCAACATAACTCCCAGATCAGCTTGATGAAACCAGCTTATAATGCTGTCACCCTTCTTGGAGACATACACCTTCCCTGTTACATATCTATCACCATATTCAATCAAACCCATGAAATACCCACACAGTGGTATAGGTTCACCCCCATAGGCCAAAGGACGTATATCTGGTTTGAGTAACTTCACCTTTCTCGCAAGCCTCGCCTGGTAAAATGTTTGTGAGACAATGGTGATTTTTGCCCCAGAATCAAACAACACTCTTGTTTTCTCTCCCTCAACTTGAATTACATCCAAAGGTGAAGATCTATGTTCTCCTGAGTTATTCTCTTGTACGTCAGCTTGAACTTGGACAACAATCTGGCCACAAACAAAATCTTCTTCTTGAAGCCCAACCCCCACAGTTCTGACATTACTGGAAGCATTTTTTGTTTTACACACAACAGCAAGATGCCCCTTTCGCTTGCACTTAGAACAAACTGCATTCAGCGCCGGACATTTTCTATCATTTGCGTAATGACCAAGTTTATCACACCTAAAGCATTTAGGAACAAATGTTTTCGTTTTACTCTTAGCCCCCTCAGCACTTATAGACAAGTCTTTAGTACCATTACCTATCTTTACAACCTCAACAGATTTTTTCCCATCATTTTTTAAGGTGTCAACACACTTTAACGAATGTTCAATTCTTTTCGCAACTTGCAACACCTCATCTAAGGAGGGTTCGTCTCTTAACCAGAGTTCATCTCGAACCTTCTCCAAGTTGCATCCCAACATAAACTGGTCCCTTATCCTTTCCTCCAAAAACTGTTCAAACCTACAGGAGGAAGCAAGCTTCCTTAGTTGAGTAACATATACTTCTACAGATTCTCCATCATTTTGCAGTCTTTTGGTAAACTGATAACGCTCTAGTATCGTACTCACTTTAGGGAGATAATGATTATCTAATTTTTTTATACACACTTCATATTCATTTAACCCCCTGCTTTCAACAGCCGAGAGATCAGCTAGATGATCAAAAACATCTTGCCCCTCCGAACCAAGACAGTGTAAGAGAAGAGCAGTTTTCCTTTCCGCACCAAGATTAAACCTTCAACATGCAAAGTTAGGGGTGTTCCTTTGGCGGTGCGAGATGAGATGAAGAGGGAATTGGAAAAATTGAAGGAAGGAGGTATAATCGAAGAGGTTTCAGTACAGAGTGGCTTGCTCCGGTGGTCGCAGCACGCAAAGCCAATGGCTCCATTCGTTTGTGTGTGGACTTAAGACAACTAAATAAGTGTGTGGTTGTTGATAAATATCCTCTACCCAATATCTCTGAATTACTAATGTTGTTAGGGGGTGCAAAAGTCTTTAGTACTATTGACTTGGCATCTGCATACCACCAGATTGAGTTGGATATGTCCTCAAGAGATCTGACTTCTTTTGTCACTCCTTTTGGTACATTTAGATTTGTCAGAATGCCGTTTGGTTTAGTGTCAGCGGCATCGGTATTTCAGCGTGCTATGGAAAAGGTTCTAGAAGGTTGTGATGGGGTGTGTGTCTATCAGGACGATATTTTGATATTTGCGAAAGATCTCAAGGAGCATAGGGAAATACTTTTTGATGTGTTGAGGTGACTAGAGAATGCCAACCTAACTATAAAACTTGAGAAATGTCATTTTGAGACCTCATCCATTCACTATTTAGGACACACGATCTCTGGTGAGGGCATCTCTCCTAAGCCTGATTTGGTTGATACAATTTCACGCATGCCTCCTCCTGCTTCAAGAGAGGAATTGATGAAATTTTTCGGGATGGCGGAGTACTACAATAAGTTTGTAGAAGGTTTTGCTGAACATTGCTCGAGCATGAGAGCCCTATTGAAGAGAGGTGTGGAATTTCATTGGTCTCGGGAATGTGATGAGGAATTTATTGAGATAAAAAGAAAACTTTGTGATGCACCTAATTTAAAAGGGTTTTGTTCATCAAGAACTTCAGTAGTAACTACAGATGCAAGCATGAAAGGGTTGGGTGCAGTGTTGCAACAGGAGGGTGAGAATGGCTTGGAAACTGTTACTTTTATTTCGAGAGGTCTAAAGGATACGGAATCGCGTTATTCTGTAATTGAGCGTGAAGCTCTTGCGGTATTTTGGGCGGTCAGGAAGTTGAAGAAGTTTTTGTGGGGTACGAAGTTTATCGTTAAGTCGGACCATAAGCCACTGTGTGAAATTTTTGAGAAGAAGGGAATTGACCAGGTTTCAGGAAGGATCAGTAAGTGGGTCATAGCACTTCAGGAGTATGATTTTCAGGTTAGGTATATTCCTGGTATAGAGAACACAGTGGCAGATGCTCTTTCTAGGTTGGTGGATGGTTATAATGAAGAGGAAGACGCTGATGATTGGACTGAGTGTGATTCGCATGTGTGTTTTGTTGATAATGGCATTATTGATGAGGCTTTATGGCGGGAGAAATTAGCTCAGGATCCTGTTTTAAATGAAGTGATGAGTTTGATTCAGAGAGGGTGGTGTAAAAAGAAGACTGGTTCGGTTGAAGCTGTGAAATTTTGGGGTGTAAAGGATGAATTGAGTGTGTTCAATGGGTTTTTGGTACGTGGAACACGTTTGGTACCTCCTTTAGAGTTAAGGGAAAGGTTGGTTGATTTTGTACATAAATTGCACTCTGGCATGTCTAGAACAAAGGAGCGACTTCGCAGTTCTTATTGGTGGCCTGGAATGGATTTGTGCATTGAGAGGGCTATTAGAGATTGTTCTGTGTGTGCTACTTGTGAAAAATCAAAAGTGGTTAGGGTTCAGCCCATGGTCATAAGGGAGCTTCCAAGTGGTCCGTGGAAGGACGTGGCTCTGGACATTGTGGGTCCCATTTATTTCAATGGTCAGCAGAATTATATCTTTGTTTTATTGGACTTATTCTCTAGGTGGCCTGAAATACAGTTCACTTCTGGGATAGAGACTATTCATGTGATTCGTTTTCTTGAAAATCTCTTGGGTAGAGAAGGTTATCCCGAGTCAATTCTAACAGATAATGGTGTGCAACTGGTTTCTAAAGAAATGGAGAAGTTTCTTAAGGATAGAGGTATTAGTCACAAGAAATGTTCTTTGTACCATCCAGAAACAAATGGGATGGCGGAAAGGTTTAATAGAGTGATTAAGGAGACGATCTCTTTAGCAAAAAGCTCAGGGAAGAACTGGAAGGAACAGGTTTTGAAGAAAATCGAAGAGTATAGAATGACTCCACACAGTTCTACTGGTCAGTCTCCTTTTGTTCTTTTTAGGGGAAGGGCTCCTTGCACTCAGGTTGAACCCTCTTGGGTTTGACGGTTGGGGGACTCTGTGTGTGGTCATTCTCCTGTTAAGAACAATGGAGAGTGGAGAGTAAGAGAGGAGAGCAAGTGTCGGTACAGGAAGGAGAATTTTGATGTGAGGAAATCTACCAAGCATACGAAGGTCAAGGTTGGGGATGTGGTTGTTGTAAGACTTCCAGGTTCTAAAGTAAGTTTCTCCAAACCTTTGCATGTTGTTAAGGTTTTCAGTAATGCTGTTAGAACTAATGATCATAAAATTTGGAATTTAGGTAGAATTTGTGTGTGTCCAGATTTGGTTGAGAAGTCGGAGAATACTGATTTGGATGAGAAGTTGAAGATTACTTTGGGAAATAAAACTGGGATGTCTGACTTCTCACACAAATCTTCTAGGGTTCAAAGGAAACCGGAATACTTAAAAGACTATGTTTCCTAATATTTGGGATTCTTGGTGGGAAATGTTTTGCAACTATTGTGAACAAATGTATTCATCTGTTTTTATTGTATGTTATCGGAGGGAGGTGTGTGGGATTCTGGTTGTCACAGCGATGTCTAGCTTGTGTCATCTGGTTCCTCTAGCCTCTCATTATGAGCTAGGAATGTTCTAGCTGTTACCTAGGATAAGGAATGTGTTGGTTTGAAGGTGTGGGCTGTTTCTAGTGACGGTTGGGAAAAGATAACTGTTGTCCTGATGAGCTGGATGTAGGACTGGATGGGTCCTGTTACTTGGAATAAAACCTGCATTTACTTCAAGGATTTCCTGTGTCAACCCTTCTTTATTTTGTCAAAAGGAGATTCTTACAACTACACTTCCCATGATTCAACGTGTGGAAGACGTTTGCAGCATCTTAAGTCATTTCCGCCTATATTCCCTTTTTTTAAAACTCGTAGTTGCGGTATGTTATCCTCTACCACTACCCCGCCAGAGTAAAGCGCACTCGGACTACTAAACGGGTGAGTGTCCGCTGTCAAGTTGCCATTGAACTCGGTATGGACGTTAATGATACTTTATCCGTTATCGGTATCGGCTCATAGGCTTTGCTTGGAGAGGGTGGAAAATAGTCTTCTACACCTACTACCTCGGACCCTTTAACCACTAAAGATTATGGGTTCAAGATCCTTTGGGGCATATGTATCAACATCTCCATTTGCGATTCTCAAATAGCGATTTTTTGAGAATCGCTATTTGAGAATTGCAAAACGGGATGTATCTAAAAATTCGCACAAATTTTGCGAATTCTTAAAATTCCTTAATTGCGATTAGCAAATTGCTAAATCGCAATTAAGGAATACCTTCCCATTCATTCCTATGGGCCAGGAGGCCCATAGCAATGAATGGGAAGTCTTGCTCAATTTGCGAATCGCTATTTGCTAGTCGCATATTGAGAATATTTTCAAAGGTGCAAGGGTGTCATGATGACACCCTGATGCACCCCTGAAATTAGCATGTGTGCACATATGACGCACATACATGCCCTAAGGGCATGTATGTGCGCCACATGGCACATTGAAAAATGCCAAAAAGTGCATTTTTCAAAGAAATCGCAAATTACCACCAACTTGAAGTTGGTGGTAATTTGCGATTTCTTAAGGAGAAATCGCACAACTTGGGTGCGTGTTACATGGCATTTAAGGAATCGCATTTTGCGACTTCTTAAATGCTTACGCAAACTTAAGAAATTGCTAAATTAGCGATTCCTTAAGAATGCGCTGCTGAAATGCCTCATACATCTCATTTAGCGATTTTGTATTCGCAAACGATGTTTTTTTGCGATTCGCAGCGTTTGCGAATACAAAATCGTTTGATACATATGCCCCTTTGTATTCTGGGCACTCCCTCATTCGGTTGGGCAAACTTAGATCCCCATTTGGCTAGGAATAACATATTTGTTTACCTTAGACAGCGATACAGCGGGCACTTGGGTACGAGAGTCTGTGCTATGCACTACACATGTTTAATGACATTTTCTGCTATTTGCAGTTCAGAGATTCGTGTGTAACTATAGCTGGGATTCCTTTTGTAATTATATGAGGATGCAGTTCTCACACAGGCTCCACACAGCCTTGAATTCTGACCATATCGACTGTGTAAATATAGGAGGGATGTGTGACACAGAGAATTTTGCATTTCTTCATGTTTGAAAAACGGGACACATTTTCCTTTTGTAAATACTCACTTATTTCCCCTTGCTTTTACACGATTAGATGGTATATGTAATATTGATCGCATTGCCCTTTGTCCCTTGCCATACCTAGTAAATGTCACTAGGTATTATGTTGGCCACACAACACTGCCATTTGTCTTTTCTTTCTTTTTGTTTCAGTTATAATAGCCGAGACTGCTGTGGGGTACCTTATGGCTGAAGAGAGGTAAAATGTATCCCTCCATCAAGTAACCCAGCTTTGGCCCTCACTTTTGTATCACACATTGTTTTAGGGGGTAAAACAAGATTGTACCTTGGGAACTTCTTGTGTGCTTTTGTTATCTAAGTTGACTATTATTTTTTCCCTCCAATGTAGATGGTGTTCTAATCACCCATCCTCTTTTACGGCTCTACACATTAACGGCCAGTATATCCATCTGATTTATTTCATGATTGAATGCTTAGTGACTTGATTTGTTTATTGGTCTCGAGGATGGGCCAATGAACTCTGGCTGGAGTCAAATGAAGGCAGAAACATGTTGACCTCTAACGGGGGTATATTTGCTTTGAACCCCTAATCCTCTTTTTCTTTGAATCTTATCCAGGGTACCATTGAATACAATTATTGGGTTCCATGAGTTGGGATTAACATTTTACTTATCTCTTTTGCACTCTGCCCCTCACTCACATATGTCATTGGCCTCCCCCATTGAAAACACCTCAACATGTCTCCACTTATTTTTTCATTGGAGAGTTGTAACCCACACCTGGGACCTTGCAGGCCTGGTGTGAGGAGGGAGACACATGATGAAGCATGTCACCTCCGAGTGAGTGAGGGTTCTCGTCTTTTAAATAGAATACTTTTCCTCAACCAACCCCCCCCAAGCTGTCGGAGATTGTATCTTTTGTGACTTTAACATTTACTATTCCCACTCCACTACAAACCAACTCGGGGAAGTTGTTGGACAGTAATGGGGTAACATTTTCTATATCCACTCCACTACAAACTGAGGGGCATATTAACAAGCTAAGCGATAAAATTATCGCCGCTTTAGCGTTAGAAAACTGCCGCTAAAACGGCGATAATGGGCTTGATAATATGCTCTATGGAGTTCCAATTGAAGCCCATGTTAAATGTGAAGGACGTCTAACATGGGCTTCAATTGGAATTCCATAGAGCATATTATCAAGTCCATTATCGCCGTTTTAGCTGCAGTTTTCTGCCGCTAAAGCGGCGATAATTTTATCGCCTGGCTTGTTAATATGCCCCTAACTCAGGGGAGGTGTTGGACAGTAAAGATGTAAAATGTACTATTCTAACTCTAATACAAAGTAACTCAGGGAAGGTGTTGGACACTAAAAGGTTTACATTTACTATTACTGCTCCAGTACAAAGTAACTCAGGGAAGTTGTTGGGCAGTAAAGGGGTAAGGTACTATTTTTTCTCCACAACAAACTAACTAAAGGAAGGTGTTGGATTCCCACTCCAGTACACACTAACTGAGGGGTAACATTTACTGTTGCCACTCCAATATAAATTATCTCAGGGAAGATGTTGAACAGTAAAGGGATAACATTTACTATTCGCTCTCCTCTCCAGTACAAACTAACTCAGGGAAGGTGTTAGACACTATGGAGCAACACCCGGCGATAATTATCGCTCAGCGCTCTTAGCGTGAGGATAATTATCGCCGGGTAACGTGGATTTTTATCGCTGAGATAGCGTGCTATTAGCAACGCTTATCCCCTCAGCGATAAAAATCCTCACGCTAACTGCCTAACGTTAGATTATCGCTGGAAACCCAGCGATAATCTCACGCAATGTGGCTTTAGCTTGCTGATAGGGCCTCACAAACTTAGCCATGATATCCACCTTCCATAGGATATCATGGCTAAGTCAGTCCTGAAGCAGGTGTAAGGAAAGTGGCGATAACAGGGGTTATCGCTACTTTTCCTGACGCTATGCTTCATAGAGTGGGGCTTGATGATAGGAGAAATGTCGCTTAAATGCATAAAACTTATTTTGTATTCCACATTATCCAATTAAATAATAATTTATATTCCACTGCACTTTCATAGTATGACACTTTTTTTTAAAGCTACAAAACTATTTTCCAAAATTGTAAAAATATTTTCTAACAGTATTCCAAGTTGTTTAAACAAAATTACTACATTTTATTAAAATACATTTTTAACAAAAAAAATAGATATACTGTAAAATATCTAAAAAATATTGATTTTCAAAACTTTAAATTCTTAAAATGTTGCTAAAACATGTAAAACATTATTTTGCACCAAAAATGTTTTTTAATAACTAAACATTAACATAAATAAAATTGAAATATATTTTATATTGTTTTTTTGAAAACATATTAATATTTAATTTATGTGTTTCGTTTTTTAAAGGAAACCATTTTTACAATACATTTTATTATTGATATTTGAATGTATTTTGTAAAAAAAATTGAATAAACACAACCATTTTCACACCAAAGCAATATTTTAATTATAATAAAAAACATAAAAAAATAATAATTAACAATCTTCCCACCCTTACCTCCTATAAACCCAACGCTCTCCTGCTAAAATACATAAATAAAAAACAATAAACTTTAAAAGAATTGATTTATAAAGTAAACAAATATATATTTTGTAAAAATCTCCACACCCTTATCTCCTATTAACCCAACATCCAACACCTACAAAAATTCAAAATTCAAAAAACAATACACATATTTTTAAATTGCAAATTAATCATAAATATATATATATTTTAAATCTCCCCTTCCTTATCCCCTATAAACCCAACATCCCACTCTTAAAAAAAGTTTTAATTCTAAAAACATTTAACCTTTTTTAAATTCAACCTAACATTTTTATAATTATAAACTTTTTTTAATTATGACAAATCTAAATAAATAATAAACATCTAACATAAAAAATAACATATTACACACTATTTACCACTGAAAAACAATATTATAACAAATGATATTTACTACATCAATAATGCATTTTTTTTATATTTTAGACAACACCTAAAACGACATTTTTGACAACGACATTTATGTTCACAATATTAAAGTTCTCACAATATACTTGTCACAATATTTATGTCAGACGATATTTTTAAATTGATATTTTGTCCAATTACCCTCTGGTACAACCTATGAATCTGCCATCCATGGTTCGGTCTAGTATTTTTTTGTTACACAATAATGTCAGACGAGTAAATGGGCTGCATACATGGTCCCGACGGAGGACTATTTTAGGACCGGATACCCCTCATAGGGGGAGAGACACTTAGAAGCATTGGACCCTTGACAAAGTACGCTGCTAGAAGGGGGATGTTTTCTAAATGTATTGTCATTAAGAGCCTGTTTTCTATACAATAGCAAGAAACTGCCTTAAAATGTGGGGGAGAAAGTATTTCTATCTTAAGATCATATTTATAATACCAGTGGAGGTGCTCGTTAATGGTCACATTCAGAGCGGGTGCCCTTACTGCCCTATAATAAGAGAGGAGCAGTAGCTTAACGCTATCTCTTACTTGGGAGGTATTTTATTTGTATACCTTCTTGGTGATCTTTTTCAAACAAACATATTAAGTTGGTTACTATGACTTGATGTACACCTACTTATAATACATTCCCCACTGCTCTGCGGGAGCTAAACCATTGTGTTCACTATAACAGTGTGTGACTATAAGGTGATGCTCCTGTCTCTAGCCGGGTTAAGAATGCCTATGTTTATGACTGTGTAAGACCGATTTTTCAGACATTTTACTATTAATGTCAACCTGACTATTACTCACCACAATTTCACAATTTGCTTTCACCATTTGTGTGCTGTGCATCACGTGTGGTAGACTTGCCAACAATACTGAGACCTACTCTGATAAAGCAGCGTTCTTCATAGTGCACTGAGCTTATGTTTTCTATTAACCCTCTATTATCATTTGTATTCATTTTTTATTCCAAAATAGAGAGTATCTCCAGGATTAGGCACTCCGTGAATATACATTTATATTACATGGGTAACTCAAAAATTGTGATGGCAGCAATGCATGACTACGGTTGTAATATTGACATACTGGGGATCGTTAGTCCTGAAGAAGGCATTTGACTCGTTAGGGTGTTAAACCAGTGGCCGAAACATGTTGACATTATGATGGTAGGGTGATAAGGGTTGTGGGACAATGAACATTACTTTGATTTGATCAGAGGGAGACCGTAAATAAGTCAAATAGATTGGGTATCTTTCTAGATAGATTTAACCTGTTCTGATTCCTACATACAGATGCAGTCTCAATGAAAATGCTCCACCACTCTACTCACCATGATGCGGTTGGTGTTGTAGCACACCCTGTGATGAAGCATGCCACAATTAGTGAGTTAAGAGCATTATACTGAGTCCCATCCAGGGCCATCCAGAAGGAAAGGGCGGTCTACTTTGCTGACAAGATCAGAAATAGAAGTAACCCTGCTAAATGCATATTCACAATACGTAAAGACCTTTTAGTGAAGATTGCTATCTATATACATACAATGCTAAGTTAGCACAACCGCGTTAGATGTTAGAAAGCCATCTTGCCGCTTTTGCTGCTCTTGCACACGACACTGTAGTCACATGGTATTAATTGAGAAATGCTTGCTCGACTTTGCTTCACATGAGAACGGTCTGTTGTTCACATCGCTAACAGTGAGCAGCGACCTTGGTCTGCACATTGTGTAAAGAAACAGCCTGGGTCGCTAGACGGTGCATGTTGTTGGGTTCAGGTTGATCGGCCCACTATTTAGCCATAACACGCACGCAGCTGCAAATACCTGAAAGTCGAGTGCTTTTAATATTGCAGGCTACATGCTTCAGACACATTCGGAAGAAGATCTTTCCCAGGAGCAGAGTCTAAGCTGATCCTGTGATGTGATTCCACTAAGCTGATCTTTACGGTATAGGGTTCCCCATTCAAGCCTAGAGAACTTTTATTAGTAATAATAATAATATTAGTTTACTAGCGAAAGGAAGGTGGCTGATATCCACTGTCATTTTATTATGATTACTCCTTTCATTTTCTATGGTATTGTAACTATGCTGATGGTTTTGATCTTAATCATTTGTCTGCTTATGTTAGCCAAAGTACTGCATCTTAGGACACGAGTTTTATAAAATAAACTCTTTAAACTTTACCGTGTCTCTGTTTATTCTGTTGTGGACTGATATGAGAATAATTACGAACAGGTATTTCTGATTCCCACCATTCCTGAGAATACCCTAAGTCACTTGTTCTGGGTTGTCTATACATTGGGACCGCCGAGATAAAACTCGGATAACGAATGGGACACTGATGCTGGTCGGATAAGGGGTTCTGGGTTCTGAGGTGAGTTTTTGGTACACCACAATTCACTGAGGTCCTGGTTTCCTGTGCATAGTTCTGTGCATAAGCAGAATCCCTGCAACATGGCGCACCAAACGTTTGGTCTATTGATTTGAAACGCCTTAGTAGTGCTTATATTAGTCCACAACACCCTCACTCTAGTTTCCGGTTAACGGGAGTGACGGTTTAACCTACCTGTGTTTCGACTAATAGGTTCTTTCAAGCTTGATCATTAAAAAGGTTATTTTTACTGAACCCCAGTGCTACTGTTGATATCGTTGATACTCTTTAGTGTGTCCTTATGGCGGTCGAAATAGCCGCGCATAGTCGTACACCTCTGTGCCGTCATTTGACGACGTATGGGGTGCCAGATGATGGGATGGCTGTTATTTTTGTGGTGAGCGCTGATGCGTCTTACCCATATGAGTTGTTTTACTCTTGGGTGACTTTTCTGGCGGTGGATGACGATGATACGTTTCATTCCTTTACTCCCACGCAGCTACCTGCGGTCTAAACACCATATAGGACACAAGAAATTCCTATCTCTGCCTGGCAGCATACCATTTGGGTTAATGGCGCCCTTCCCCATGCGGTTGCACTGGCTTGAATGGGCCCGTTGTCTATTGCAGGGGCCACATGGCCGGTGCTGGCCGGCTTTACGCCTCATCCCCGTTATCTCACGGTGGCGGTGGCTGAGTTGCGGGTGCTACACACAGCCCTGATTACAGTTCATAGGGCTTTAGTGCAGTACGTGTCACGCAACGTGCAGGTGGGGGCACCTGCTGTTGCGGGACAACCAACGGACCACCATGCGGTGGTTATTGGTCCTGTTATGGTTAATTCAGTAATGGGCAAGCGCCCCCAAAGTAAGGATGATTTTCCTTATTGGCTTGCTGAGAATTTTGACCAACTGAAGGCGGTTTTTCCGCATACCACTCCTGTGGAGAAATACAGGATTCTCACCATTAGTTTGCCGAAAGACTTGGTCCCAGATATGGCCGATTGCACAAACTGGGGAAAGGTCTTTGCCGCGACCTACTTGAAGTGCTTCGGCACTCCGTCTATGTCTGTACTACCCTCCGTCATTAAACGTGTTCAAGAGAATCACGGTGCGGAGGCTGCTGTTAAATTAGGAATGAGGCTTGTCGGAGTGTTCGATGTGGTGGCTTCCATGGAAATGGGCAACCTCAAAGGCGATGCCATCCAGTTCCAAGTAGCTAATAAGCTGGACCGCGTGGATGAACTCAACAGGCCCAAGGAGTTCGCTAAAATAATTGCGCAAGCCTATAGGACCGTGGGCCGTAGTGCCTTGGGTGTTAAACCAACCGTGGTAGTTCCTGATATAGTACAGCAAACTAAGGTGAGCTCGTCTACTAAAGACGAATGCCCAAATTTTCCTAAACAAAGTTGGCGAGCAAAGAAACAGGGGAAGCAGCAACAGAAACAGGGGTCTCGTCCTGCCTCGCCCGTGCAGTCGTCCAGCGAACGCACATATGATCTGCGCGATCGATCTCGTATTAAGTCACCTGATAGATTTCAGGTTTCTGAACAACGCTCTCCTCGTTCTTCACAGGAAACATTGGCTTCACAATCCGGTGGCGGAGACCGTGGGAAAGGAAGGGGTGCCCAAAGTCGTGAGCAACCCCGTCAGACTGATGGCAAAGGCAAGCAGGACGAGTCTGCACGTCAACGACCACCGTTTCAGAAGAAGAAAGTTGCTGCACTAACAGCGAGGTATGCCACAGATGGTGCGGACGCAGCTTCACAACCTGACATGGGCACTAACGCTGCTCGACAGCGCGGCGGAAGTTACAGTAGTGCGACAAGCACTGTGTCCATATCTGGTGGCGACAGCAACTGATACATTCATAACTGTAGAAACTGCTGACACTAGAATGGCTCCCCCTGACAGACTATATAATATAGTCTTTTTAATTGAAGGTGACATACAACGCACGATTAAAGGGATTTTTTTGGATAATCTGACCTCTTCATATGATATTCTATTGGCAGAGGCTGATTGGCCCCCGGCTTTCGTTTTAGATGCTCCTAGAGGGGAGGAGATGGTCCTCCCGTCCTTTGCGCACACAGTGCCAAAGGACCAAGCTAAAAAGTTCGCCGAGGAGTGGGCTCTGCATCTGCGTTGCATCGTAATCAGGTAGGCTGGGATAAATTGTTCCCAGCCATGAAATTCTGATGCGTTCCACCCCCCAGCCACAACCTCAATATCCCATGCGTCGCGAAGCAAGACCTCACGTCGTGGCTATCCTTGAACAATTGGAATATCAAGGTGTAATTGAAACATGTGTGTCACCAATGAATAATCCTTTATTCACTGTGACGAAGCCTGACGGGTCGTACCGCCTGGTTTGGGATTACCGGCATTTAAACTCTCATTGCCGGACATGCGCAGTACAGAATACCCACAGTTCGGCTCTCGTCGATAGTCTCGTGAGAAAACGGTTTAAAACCACACCTGCCATTTCCAACGGCTTTTACAGCCATAACCTGGCCTCTCTCAGTAGTGAGTGGACAGCATTTACCTCGGGTGGCAAACAAAAACATTTCAAAAGATTACCAATGGGCTATAAAAACAGCCCTGGTGTCTTTGCCGCTCGTGTAGTCTCTCAGTTAGAGAGCATAGACCCTGATGCGTACTCGTATGTGGATGATATTTATCTCACAGATGACGAGTTAGGGCCGCATCTGCGTCGCGTTGATCGCATCATTGTTTTGTTTGCAGACTTCGGTTACAAATTCAACTTTGCGAAGTCTCACATTGCGGAATATACAGTGTTGTGTTTGGGATACGAACTCAACAATGAAGGTCGAGGATTGGCTCCGCACTTCCTAGAGAAATGAGCATGCCTACGTGCTCCTACGACACTGAAGAAATTACAATCTCTGCTGGGCTTTCTGAATTTCGGTCGAACGTACATTCCTGATTATGCCCAGCGTATCAAGCAGCTTTATGCCTTGGTACAACCTACTTTTTCCAAATCATGTTGGCTGCCTGAGCATTCAGCTATATTGCAATCATTGCAAGCTGACCTTCTTGCTTTAAAATACTTACTGACGTGTGATAACCACACTAACCTGGTCATAAGAATTGTGCCGGGTGCAGTGGGTTTCACATACTTAACGTTCAATGAGGGCGACACCGTCCCCATTGCCTACAAATCACACTTATACACTTCGGCTGAACTGCGATTTTCCGCTGTCGAGAAAGTTCTGACGGTAGTGCAGATGGCGATTCTGAAAGAGCGAGCGCTATCGCAAGGTAAACGCATGTTGGTGGTATCACAATATCCTGCCCTTGGGGCGGTGACGAAAGCAAGTGTACCTAATTCTAAGGCTTTGCATCCAAAGTGGATACAATGGGCCACTTCCTTGACATCGCCCGAAGTCACATATATCTTTGACGCGGCTCTACAGACTCAGGAGTTCTTGCATTATGAATTCGTTCATCCAGCTCCTCTGTCTTTGCGCCCGCTCGAGGATTACCATTGTGTCATTTACACTGACGGTTCTGCGCAACCAGCTACTGGATCGAAGCATGCCGATTCAGCGGCCTGCGCAATTGTGGTCGGCACTTTCGTGAATGGTGAATTCCAATCCGATGTCGTGCATACGCAGTCATTGGGTGATTGTACCGCACACAAATGGCGGAGCTTCGTGCTCTGGTGCTTGCACTGGAGTTTGCTGATCCCCGAGTCACTACTCTTATAGTGAGTGACTCGTTTTATTGTGTTCAATCTTACAACGACAATCTACATTTTTGGTCTCGAAATGACTATCATGATTCCAAAGGTAGCACAATTAAGCATAAAACGCTTTGGGTTCGAGTGGCCGAACTTAAAGAACATCTGCCTCTCGTGAATGTTATTCACACTCTTGGTCACCAACGAGTTGGTGTCCATGCTGTTGGCAACAGCCTAGCTGACGAGGCAGCAAAAACAGCAGTGGCGACATACTTAGTAGCAGCAGTTACAAGATCACAAAGTAAGATCGATGATGACATCTTGGCAGCTATTGCTGCTACGGAGAAGGGAACAAAATATCCAAGAGGTTTCCCTTCTCGTTACCATTATCGCTTAAGTCCTGATAACGTCCCATTAGTGAGGATTAACGACGTTGGTGACAGATTGATTCATTTCATTTCATCTTTATTTCGGTCACTCGGACCATAAAAGAGTGCGACATATATACAAATAAAAAATTATGCACAATAAAATTAGCATACATAATTCAGTTGAAATTAGTCATAAAACCATTAGACTAGGGTCGTCAAGACAATTCATTCAACTGTGTTAGCTTGATACAGTGAATTCGGGTAAACCACATTGATGTTAAAAATTTTGCAACAGCAAATACAACTGGGGCAGATAAGTCTGTTCTCAATAGTCTGAAAGCGGGCAAATGCTGTCTAAAGCCCAGGTTTCTGAGGAGTGGGCAAAGCCAATAGTTCCTTGCTCTTTGGTAAGCTGGGCAAAAGAATATAATATGCAAATCAGTTTCTCGCGAGTGCGCACAACCGGGACATTGAGCTGTAGGGTGTGAGTATGTCCAGTGAACTGTATGCGCCCTAAGGGGGAGAGTACCATAGCGCCATTGCATGTATAACTTCCGTGTTAGCGAGGGGCCTATATCATCAAATGTGAGCTCTAGGTGGTAAGAGTCTTTGAAGCCCAGGAAGTATTCGGTTAGGGACCCCTCCCGTGCGCTCCTAATTGCAGCGCGTAAATTGTGCTCATAGTAGGCCTTGGAGAGAGATTTGCATGAAATCCTGGGACATGCAGTCCCTGGGTCGGACCACAATTGTGGTCTGCCTA
This sequence comes from Triturus cristatus, assembly GCF_964204655.1. NCBI lineage: Eukaryota > Metazoa > Chordata > Amphibia > Caudata > Salamandridae > Triturus > Triturus cristatus. Next base: position 868,618,278 of record NC_140586.1, on the reverse strand, counting down.
GTGACTCGCAAGTTTGCTTAATATATCTTAGCCATGGAATTTGTGCAGTTTTAGAAAAACGCAAAATTTCTAGCAGCTCAGCTCTATACTTGAGATGTTCTGGCGAGCTCCATATTTTACACCAAAGAGTTATGGGTTTGAGACCCAATTCCTATGAAATTGGCCTTAGGCCCAGATCTAATCTGAGTGGGAGAAGGGGGGTACCAGTCGGTAAAGCTGCCAACTGCCTTATGAAGTTGTTCTCTGTGACCTGCATCTTCTGGCCGGCAGTGTGCCCCCAAATTTCGGCTCCATAAGTCACTGCCCCTCTTGCCTGGATTTTGTAAATTTGGAGGCGGGGGCCAAATGGCTTATAAGTCAATCCTTTTGTCATCCTTGCAATGCCACCCACCAGCTGAGTCAATTTCAAGTTTGCCTTAGTTTTGTGCGAGTCCCACGTCATGGACTGGTTAATTGTTACCCCCAGATATTCGAACAAATAAACCCTCTCTAATCTGGAGTACCCTATGGAGGGATTCGCGCGCGTTGAGGAGGGCGGGTTGAAGATCATGTACTTAGTTTTGGCAGCGTTAATCTCCAATCCGCGGCTCGCACAAAAACTCGCAAATCCGTCCAACACCCGTTGTAAGCCCATGGGGGATTTGGAAAGCAGCAGGGTATCATCTGCAAACATAATAGCAGAGACCCTGCTGCCATCCAGCTTGGGGGCGTCGATGTTACTCAGCTCATTGAGATAGTTGATAACCCCGTTGACAAAGAGGCAGAAGAGGGTCGGTGCAAGCACACAGCCCTGCCTAACCCCCCTGTCAACGGGGAAAGCATCCGAAAGAGTGCCTCCTCTTCCACATCTCACCCTGGCAAAATTGTCCTGGTGTAGTCTTTTCAAGATTGATAGGATATCATCGGGAACCTCGAGGTCCACTAAGACAGCCCATAGTTTGTCCCTGGGCACTAAGTCGAAGGCGGCTCGCAGATCCACGAACACAGTGTATAGGCTGCCGCCCTCGATCAAAACAGTCTTCCAGTATAAAAGATTCAGATGAAATATTTGGTCAATAGTGGAGATACCTCTTCTGAACCCTGCTTGATATGGACTCATGATCGCACGTTCTTCAATCCACTCTTGGAGGCGATTTAGCATGAGTCTACCAAAAATCTTCTGTGGCACGTCGATGAGGCTGATAGGTCTGTAGTTGGCTGGGAGCAGAGGCAAGCCCTTTTTGAATATTGGGACAATCTCTGCGCCCAGCCAAGTACCAGGCATATCCATGCCTCCCAAGATGGCATTAAAGAGAATCATAAGATAGGGTGCCCAAACGTCCGGTTCATGCTTGAATAAGTCACCCGGCACACCGTCCAGGCCTGGTGCCTTCCCTGGTGCCAACCCGGCAATGGCCACTTGGACCTCCTTTAGTGTGAACGGCACCCCATTCCAAGTAGAACTGGGCAGCTGGATAGAGTTTACCCTGTCGCCCTCAGGTAGTTTGTAAAGGGACTGAAAATGGTCTTGCCATGCCTTAGCTGAGATGTTAGGCTCTATGGCAGAGGCCAGCTCGGTTTTTGCCTTACGACAGGCACTGTTGTACCAAAGAGGGCCAACAGTGCTTCCGATAGCGCTTTTTTGTCTGCTGGTTAATAGTTCGGAGACCAACTTGGCAAGATCTTCGTGTATCTGCCCCAGTTGTATGTGTGTGCCCTGAGTGATGCCTATCGCCTTGAGTGCCTGAACCTTTTCAAGTGTGGGAATTACCCGCGCATAGAGCTTGGGTATCTTCGCTGGATGGGAAGCAATTTTCTCCCACTTCACTCTGCGTCTATTGTTCTTGAGGACTAGACCGTCCTCCGCAACCTCCCTTTGTTTCCCCCTGACCTCAAGCCCAGGATGATCATATACTAATTCCAGAGCATTGTGATCACTGTCTTCCCTGCCTGTCACCCAGAAATCTCTAATGTGTGACCAGGAGGTCAATGGGACCAGGACGTAATCGAGTCTTGACTCCATACCCACTCTATTGAAGGTGCACCTTGGAGGGATGTCAGAATTTAGTCTTCCGTTGCAAGCCCGAAGACCATACTTCAAGGTTAAGGATGTGATTTGTAAGGCCAAAGGGGACCAAGTTCTTGGGGCCGGTGCCTGCGAGGGAGGTATAGACCACAACAGGTCCTCCTCTAGGGCCAGACCTTCCAGAGTACCTGAGAGGGGCTCAAAATGGCAGTTAAAATCGCCTCCTATTAAAAAAGGGATACCATCCGGGATTTCATTGAGGGCGAACGCGAGCTCCTCAATGGTGCGCGATTCCTGTGTGATGTTGACTGGCCTGGAATAGACATTTATCAGCAGAAGACTTTGCGAGTTTGGCTATTCCAGCAATACAACCAGGATGTCCTCCGTGTGCGATGGGAGGACAGCGGCCCTACATCCCAGGTCACTTGCCACCCAAATTGCAAGACCACCAGAGGGGCGCCCTCTTCCCCCCATGTTGCATGTATGGAAAATGTTGCAAAGCCCACATGGGTGACATCTTCCCTCGCCCAAGTCTCGTGGAACAGGCATATATCTTTGTCCTCAATAAAGGAGCTCCAGATCGGGTTGTTTAATTTGTTGGCAATGCCCGCCACATTCCAAGATAGAATCTTGAGCGAGGCGAGGTTGCTTATTTCAGTTTGTGTATTTAAGGGCGCAACCAAATCAGAGTGCGTCCCCTGTGCTAAGTTGGAATCAGGACTGGCTACTTGGGGGGCCGTCACCTGGGGCATACTATGCCGGGGACTGGAGATCCCTGCACATCCCTCTCCATTGACTTGGCTAGCTTAGGGGTGATCCTTCTCCATGGGGATTCCTAATCGTGTGTTGGGTATTTTAATCTTGTTTTGTGTCTGGTCCACTCCACCCCCGTCATACTCGGTCAGTCCACCATGTCTAGGGTACTAAACCTGTTATAAGTGGAAGGATAGTCCTGTCGGGAGAAGCCAAGAGTAGGGTAATCCCTTCTTTCCCTTGGGCCACCTCTGCCACCTCTCCCTCCTACAAGTTCCCACCCTTCCTCTTCGTACTCACTGGTAGTGGACGGATAGAAGAATGAAAGGGGGAGAGATTGGATAGAAGTCCCCATGGCGTTATAAGGCCAGCTACATATATGTTAGACTGTGCGAGGGTCCCTGAAGTTAATCAGAACACAGTCTCCCTGGATGGTTTTTCTGGTGTTCCCTAACCACGGGACTCTCCTCACCATAAGGACCTCACTGTAAATTCCTACGGGGAGAGGCCTGTTAGCTGAGAGCCAGTGAATTACCTTATTTTTTAGAGCCTCCATAGGTTCTCTGGTAGATGGTTTTAATTCCGGGATGCCAGCTAAAATAACTGTGAACGGAATGGCCTCTGGGGGCAAGTTTACTGGCCTATATTTTATACCTTTTCCCTGAGCCCGTATTTCAGGTGTCGCTATCGTCTCATGGGGGTTAGTAGTTACTATACAAGATGGTGCCTGTTGATTTGGAGTTTCTGAAGTGGGTAATCTGGGATGGTGTGTTTGTGTATGCTTTAGTGGAGGGCCACCTTCCTTATCTGGAGGTGCTGGTGTGGGCTTCGCGCTTTGGCTCACTATTTTTGAAGCATCCACTAATTGGTCAATTCCCTTTTGAAGGTTCACCAAGCATATTTCCAACTTTGCAAGGCGATCTTCAAGTGGATTGAGCATTTTCCTCATAAGAGAATTGATATCCGACAGAGTGAAGATCTCCTGATGGAGTGTGGCATTATGACTGAGAGATGTCTGTACCGGGGTTGGGGAACAAAGTGCCCTTTGTTTGAGGCTGGATCTGACCCCTTGCAGACTACACCCTGTTGGTTATCTTCCCCCGTCTGACTTTTCTTTAGAGGCTTGGGCTTTCGCCCCCCTGTGATCTGCGCCCTTCTTTTTCTTTTCGGGATTGCACCCTCCCGCTCCCCCTGTATTGGCTGCGCAAGCAAATGAGTCCTATCAGTGGAAGAGACCATAACGGGGATGCATGCTTGTGGAATAATTTGGGGTGGGGGAAACCTCGGTAGTGAAATGGGTAATATGCTGAGCTCAGCGGGGGCAGAGATATCACAATCTATGATGGATGTGATCGTGCTGTTGGAATCAGGTAGTGCAGGCATAGCAATTTCCCCCCTAGCATCTGTTAAAATGCAATACGGCGTTTGTACTGGGGAGATGGCCTGTGCGAGGGGACCCAAAGAAGATCTCCTGACCCAGTCGATTTCTTGTGAAATATGCCTTTCTAGGGTAGTTATTTCATCGATCAACAGCGAACCAGCCTTAGCAAAATACATGTCCAGAGCAACTGTTGCTGTCCCTGAGGCCAGGGCGGATTTGCTCCGTGTTTCTCTGGTAGTCATACTCCGGTGATCCAGTCCTCGGTGCAATATATAGCAAACACTTTTGACCAGAGGGAGTGGCCCAGGCCCGGACTCTCCCGTACTCGAACGGCCTCAAACGGCCCGCTCTTTGCCCTGTCTTCGCCCCGGTTTTTGTCCCGCACGCTTCCCGCTCACGCGAGACTACGCGTGCCTAAGTCAATCAGGGGGAGGGGTCAGGAAGAGGACTCAGGTGCAGTGGGTGAGCAGGGCGCAAGGCGTGCTGGTCCTCGCAGTCCCAACCAAGTTGTTCCCCCGAAGAAACACTCGAAGATCACAGTTGTCCGGTCAGCTCCTCCGGGGCGATGTCAGCAAAAGCACACAAGTGGATAGAAGTGTCCCAGCCTGCGAGCGGCTCCCGCGAAGCGGGGGCCGCGAGGCGTTAAGTGCCTTGTGAGGGAGGGGTCGGGAAGAGGACTCAGGTGCAGTGGGTGAGCAGGGCGCAAGGCGCGCTGGTCCTCGCAGTCCCAACCAAGTTGTTCCCCCTAAGAAACACTCGAAGATCACAGTTGTCCGGTCAGCTCCTCCAGGGCGATGTCAGCAAAAGCACACAAGTGGATAGAAGTGTCCCAGCCTGCGAGCGGCTCCCGCTAAGCGGGGGCCGCGAGGCGTTAAGTGCCTTGTGAGGGAGGGGTCGGGAAGAGGACTCAGGTGCAGTGGGTGAGCAGGGCGCAAGGCGCGCTGGTCCTCGCAGTCCCAACCAAGTTGTTCCCCCTAAGAAACACTCGAAGATCACAGTTGTCCGGTCAGCTCCTCCAGGGCGATGTCAGCAAAAGCACACAAGTGGATAGAAGTGTCCCAGCCTTCGAGCGGCACCCCAACGCGGACTGCAGACCATCTTTGATATCCGCGCATGCCGGCGTTGCAGCTACTGTATCTCTGTTACAACAACGTTACTGGTGGTGCGGTTTATGCAAACAAGCTCACGCTTATGTTCTTAATTGTGACATTTGCCAGCAGATAGAACCTTCAACTGAGGCGCGCCCACCACAAACTCAGTTGTACATATCTAATAAACCACTGGGTTGTGTTTATTTAGATCATTGCGGTCCATTTACCTCTGATACTGCGTACAAATACATCTTGGTTGCAGTAGATTCGTGCACACGTTTTCTGTGGGTGTGGCTACAAAGGAGTGCTGATGCCCGTACTGTCATCAAGGATTTGCGTGTCTTTGTTGGAAGTTTTGCATGTGGTACCTTTCATTCTGATCAGGGCCCTGCGTTCACCTCTAAGGCGTACAAAGAAGCAATGAGAAATTTGGGGGTCCAAGTCAAATTTTCGTCTCCATACCGACCTGTGGGTAATAGTGTGGTGGAGCAAATGAACCGTGACTTAAAGCAATCTTTGACAGCCAGGTTTTTAGGTATGACGTGCAACGTGCACTGAATAATCTCCCTAGAAGGTCTCTGGGTGGGCGGACCCCAGACATGATGCTCTTTGGCATACGAATGTTTGTCCCGGACCTTGATGGTCTAGACATGGCGGCGTCGGCCGCACCCTTTGACGTAGATGATCACTGTGCTGTATTGCAGAATCTTCAAGAAGCCAGAGACAGTCTAGCGAAGGAACCCGTACCCTCCACATCTGATGCTGCGCTTCAGATTCCGGTCGTCGGCTGGCTACCTCGAGTTGGTGATCTGGTCCGTGAGAAGGTGGAGAACAAGAAGGAGTTTGGCCCCTCTTATCGTGCACCAGTTCCGGTGCTTGGAGTACAGGGTACACGTACAGTCATTTTACCTCCACTTCCAGGTCGAAAGGATAACAGGTACATCTCTATTGACAATGTCAAGCTACAGCGAGTGGCCGATTCTTCTTAGTATGACACCAGCAGTTTCTTGCCCTTCGATGCTGAGAAATTCTGTTGTGGCCCCAGCTTCTACCTCCTTGCCTGATGTTGCCGTCGAGATGAATGCAGTTACTGGTCCTTTATTGCCACCAACAGCTGGTGGTCTACCTGAAGATATTGAGTATGCTTATCCTGTGGATGTCCCGTTGCCTGTTTTACAATCCACCACAGTTACCCAGTCACGCTACTCCTTTGACACTAATTCAATGACTTCCATTGCCCCGTCAAAAGTTTCAATTTTTGTTGCCTGGTTCAAAAGACATTTTTTAATTCCCCCTTGGACTTACATTTGGCTGGTGCTCATATGTTTTTTTTTTTGTTTATGTCCATTGGCTTTGTGGTAGTGTTTTTTAGACTTATCAATGGACACTACCTGAAAGAAAGATCTACAATTAGACTAATTGATGGAACTTTGGCCCCCCACTCCTCATCACATATCATGAAAAGGGACCAGACTTTTGTGAACATTACTGCCTGGCCTGTACGTGATGGGATCGCTTGGGATGCTGTAAAATTTCAAAATCATGGCCCCACTGAAGTAATCAATGTGCCAAATGTATTTCGTGTTTCTATGGGTGATGTAGTTAAGCAAAACATCCACTCGGATGACTGGGATGTTCAAGCAATAGAAGCACTGTTTTCTGCTTTGAAATATTATGCTGTATTTGATGCTGAGGATTTGTATTTAGATACTGCTAATTATGATGAGCAATTCTGCTATCAACATTATGGCACACATTTCCTGCATAAAGCGAATACGTTTCGAAATTTTGTAAATTATACACAATGGGAACACTGTCCAGCCCCTAGGTTGGGCAGCTCAGCCACGTTAGTGGACAAATTCACATATTTTTCTGATTTCAGTGTGTCGAATCCAGCCTCCTTTTATTTTAAGGTGGCGGCTGAGTCTGCTTCTAAAGTTAGACTGACACACACCAAATTGTTATATTCCAAGTCCTTTATGGACAAGTTGGCAATTGGAGGATATGATCTGTGGAAAGCTACTATCGATCTTAAATCAGTTTGGGGTTCTAAACCGTCCCAGGTACAGGGAACAGAAGCTTTGCATCGTGCCTGCCTCATCCCGAACCACATGTTATTTTTGAAGTCGTCAATTTTTCAGACCACCTGTTTTGGATTGGCTACTTCTAAAAAATTTAATTCTCCCTCTACTCCGGGTCTGGGTGCTTATCCTAATTGGGATAATCATACGGATCTGTCCCTTGCTACGTTGTAGTCATACATTTCCAACACATCCTTCAATATTTCTGAATTCAATCCGGAAGGGTGGTTAGTGTGTCAAACGAGCTCAGATTCCTGTCAACATCGGTTTCTGGATTTAGCACAGGGGTATACACAAGTTCGTGTAGACCCCCGTTTTGAATCTTCTCACACTGTAACTACCTACTCAGTAGGGAAGTTATGCCAATCTTGGCTGCAACATTCCACCTTAGCATCTGTTAAACTTCATTTATCACAATTGAACGACAAAATAGATTTGAATGATTTTGTTAAGGGTCCTGCAGTTGGCAGGTCCAAAAGATGGGTATATGCTATTTACAACGAAGTTTGGAAGCTATCACAGATTGAAGCTGCATCCAGATTACGAGCTATTGACCAAGCCAATATGGAAAAGGTATTGGCTGTAATAGATAATAGCATTAACACCCTGTCTTCCAGAATTTATACCTTAGATAATATTGTTTATCTGTGGTTGACATTGTGCAGGATGATTTGTCTGTTTTGTATCATGGTCAGAATCAATTGCGTGCCATTATGCAGTTTGCATGGACATTGCAAACGTTAAAGGCTGGGAAAGTCCCTTGGGATTACATGAATACTTCATCTTTGTTCCTCCCTTTTAATTTAACGGCGAAACAACAATTCATGCCCATGAAAGATGCAACATATTCATTGCTGCACATTGAAAAATTAGAACCTTTACCTTTCTCCGCTGTGTGGCTTATCCACGGGTTGATAACGTTACCATTCCCCCTGTTTAAGTTCAGTTTGTACATGAAACATTATGCCCTTGGCAGATATGAAAAACTTGGTACTGCCTTCCTGCACGAAGTTTGGTCACTCCCATTCACGTATAGATGTGAGGGACGGAAAAGAGGTATACTTAAAAGGTGAAGAGTGCACTTCCACTCCGGATCACTCTGTAGTATGTAGGCACATTCAATTGCATGGTGCATGTAATGTGCACGCTCCTAATTTAGCTTGCGTCCTGAAAGGGATCCCGGTGCCAGTTATAACACCGTCTTTTACGCTGCTTGCTAACGGTAGTTATTTGCTATTAAATAATGAAGCTTGCTGTGGGATGTTAGTGGGAATTCCCTACATAGTGACTGTATCACAGAGAGGAGTTTGCTGTAATAACGTCCTTTTCCCACCCCCGCATGGACAGCTCGATGTATCCATCTGGCCTTCCATTCCAACCTTGAAAGCAGAGTTCAATAAGATGAGCAGAATAAGGGCTCTATTGTCTCAAAAAGAAGTCGCATTGACTTCGTCCAGGGAAACATTTGTCCTTCACGTAGCAAATACGCACACAGAGGTGCAAGCGCTTTTGAATACTGATCTCCCACTTCATTTTGGGGCCCTGATTCAGACTATCTTTAATGCCTCGTCAACAAGTGGCCTGGCTTATTTTTTTAAAATTGTGGGCTCCGGCCTCGTGACATCATTTCAAACTATTTTTGGTGTGATCCCGACATTTTTTCATTCTATTTTTTCCAGCGTCTTCGGAGGTCTCCCTTTGCTTCTCGCCCTCGTAGCTGGGGTGCTTTTGTTGATCTGCATACTACGCTATGGATGCACAACTTGCGTCACACGACAGCATGTCCCGGCTGTTCCATCTTCGTAACAGGATGCTTGAATACTATGGCACTTTACCACTGGCGACTTTAAGCATAGCCTATGGATTGTCCTTCCGGTTTCCCTACTTTACTTGTGTGCAGCCTGTCTTTCATTGCCTAGATTGTCCATTCCAATGGGCTCTGGATTTGTGCCTGTCGAACTCGGTGTCTCCTGCCCCGGATTATGATCGGCTAATGAACCCCTTAGTGGCTCATGAGTTGGACTGTTCTGGCGTCAAGATTATGGCCTGTGGAGCAGCACATGGAGTCCTAGGGAATTGGGACATCGGAACGGCTGCAGCTGAATTCTTAGCGAGAAGTTATCTTGAAGAACACACCAGTTGTCCTCGAATGGTGCTGTAGGCTCCGGTTGTCGAGGAACATGTGTGTTCCTTCCCCTTGCTGAACTGGATGGCAGATAATTTTGCAGAACGTTCCAAAGATTTCCTCTTGGAAGCTGTTGCAACTTATTGTGCCTATACCTTGATGGATTGACTTTTTCCCCCTTCATTTCACTGTACATCCATCGATGATATTTTTTTCCCCTTTACATGTTTTTTTTTCAATTCGTTTTATTTTTTTTATTTTTTTCTCTTTGAACTTTTCACTTACCTTATATGGACTTACAATTTATGCCCTTGGTTCCGTTCTATCAAACTTGAACTCTGGTTAGTGGTCCGATCAAGGAGGGGTGTAGTGAAGATTGCTATCTATGTACGTACAATGCTAAGTAAGCACAACCGCGTTAGATGTTAGAAAGCCATCTTGCCTTTTTTGCTGCTTTTGCACACGACACTGTAGTCACATGTTATTAATTGAGAAATGCTTGCTCGACTTTGCTTCACATGAGAACGGTCTGCTGTTCACATCGCTAACAGTGAGCAGCGACCTTGGTCTGCACATTGTGTAAAGAAACAGTCTGGGTCGGTAGACGGTGCATGTTATTGGGTTCAGGTTGATCGGCACACTATTTAGCCATAACACGCACGCAGCTGCAAATACCTGAAAGTCGAGTGCTTTTAATATTGCAGGCTACATGCTTTAGACACATTCCGAAGAAGAGCTTTCCCAGGAGCAGAGTCTAAGCTGATCCTGTGATGTGATTCCACTAAGCTGATCTTTACGGTATGGGGTTCCCCATTCAAGCCTAGAGACCTTTTATTAGTAATAATAATAATATTAGTTTACTAGCGAAAGGAAGGTGGCTGATATCCACTGTCATTTTATTATGATTGCTCCTTTCATTTTCTATGGTATTGTAACTATGCTGATGGTTTTGATCTTAATCATTTGTCTGCTGATGTTAGCCAAAGTACTGCATCTTAGGACACGAGGTTTATAAAATAAACTCTTTAAACTTTACCGTGTCTCTGTTTATTCTGTTGTGGACTGATATGAGAATAATTACGAACAGGTATTTCTGATTCCCACCATTCCTGAGAATACCCTAAGTCGCTTGTTCTGGGTTGTCTATACATTGGGACCGCCGAGATAAAACTCGGATAACGAATGGGACACTGATGCTGGAAGGATTAAGGGGTTCTGGGTTCTGAGGTGATTTTTTGGTACACCACAATTCACTGAGGTCCTGGTTTCCTGTGCATAGTTCTGTGCATAAGCAGAATCCCTGCAACATCTTAAAGCTGCAGGGCAACACAAAGCTCCACCTCTCTCCTCCAACCAGCAATGTGAAGATCTTGCCGCCTTCTTTAATAAGAAGGTCGAGAACATCTATAAGACCTTCTCCCACACTGCGATTAGAACAGGCCCTGTAGATAGGCGTCACACTACCCCCACACTCTCGGTCTTTCCATCGATCGCTCTAGAGGAGATCCATACGATCTGTAGGAAAGTTAAATCAGGCTCTCCTGCTGATCCTCTTAAACCAGAGCAATTCCTTAAATCATTGCCTCTGCTTCTCTCACCTTTTTGTAAGCTGATTAGTATGTCCCTATCCACCGCGGTAGTCCCCAGGGCCTGGAAACGGCCATGGTGGTACCCTTATTAAAGAAACCTACATTGGATGCATTCGAACCTGAGAGTTTTCACCCTATCCCTCTCCTGCCATGGGTATCTAAGAACGCCGAGACCTATGTCAATTCCATTTTTACAAAATTCTTAGAAAATAACAATCTGCTTGACCTTTCTCAGAATGGCTTTTGCCCTGGTCATAGCACAGAGACTACTCAATAGAGAGGTTTCCTGCCTTGCTTATTCTATAGGGCCCTCAAAAAGGATCCCATTATTAGCACAACAAAACCGGCACAGACAGTTGCAAAAATAGTCCAGTAATCAACTGCTTTTATCAAAATTGTTTTTCATTTTTATTTTCATATAATCAAAATCAGTTAATCAGACAATTAACGAATAAATAAATACCAAGATTACATTCAATAGTAATACATTACATGTACAATGCCCCACACACCTCAATCAAAATAGTCGGTCATACTAACATACACTAAGATCAACACAAGCATTCACATTCTATAACAAACATCAACAAGTGCATTAGGGTGATAAAACTGCCACATGATGATCGAATGACAAGGTTTCATATATCATCGAGGGGGTAAGGGTAGTGACGATCATGCTGCCCGAAACTAATTAAACGCCAACACGCGTTTCGGTGTCTCGCACCAGCCAGGGCCACACCTTCATCAGGGCGAAGAAGGATAAGTGGTGTGGGACAAACAAACAAACCTAAAATCACGGAGAAATACATTATCAGTAAACATTATAACAAACTATTACAGCAGCAATAAATTGTTAAGGCTAGAATTTTCTAGAAGCAAAAGTCAAACCCGGAGGAACATAATAGTTCATGTTTTAAATTAATTTAGATTAACACAGCCACCAGAGCTGAAATGATCGGAATAGGGTGCACCGAAAGCTTAAAAAAGGGAGAAAATGTGACACATAAACAACCCAAAGAAACAAATCAAAACATTTTTGTTATTTAAGATAGACAATATCCGATTGCCATACAACCTAACAAGAGATAGAAAAGAACCCGTACAGTTTATTAAAAAAATGAAAGTCACAAGCCCAACAGGCAGTGGTAAAGGGAAAAGGCTCTCACAAAACTCTATGAAAGGCTACCTGGGCGGGAAAAACGGATACGGTTCCCACAGGTGAAGGCAGAATGGGAGATGACTAGCTCCACTCCGGCAGAGAATCTGGGGTAGGGATCAAGAGATGGCATTACAAGTATGAGAAGGAAAAGTTTACAGACGCCTTCAGGGAACATCGAGTAGACAGACAAAATGATGGTACTCAGTCAAAACACAATACCCACCAGAGGTCATCCAGATAAATCACAATCAGGTTTCCATTCCAGTGATAACCAGGGGAGAGCTCCCAGGAGAGCCACAAGTCGATATCTATCGAGAGGCGGTAGCAGAAGGCTTAGGATAGGCCGATATCTTCAAAAGGATTCAGATATTTCTATGTAACACAAAAAAAGGAGAAAGATAGAAGGTAGCGAAAAAATCAAGGCATCCTAAGAATAAGGAATGAAGACAAACTTTAGTGCTCAATATAGAACATATTTTCTTGGAGTATGCTGAATACTCATTCCAATACATGTAGAACCCCCCTCAAGTTATAGATATTAGGAGTTCCGAGGGGGGTTGACTAAGCAGCTCTTTGCAGCTAGCGAGCTCAATGAAAAAGAGCAGGGGGGGAGGGACCTACAGGCAGGAGCAGCCGGCAACCGACAACACTGCTTAATGAAATGACGGTTGGTTTAACATGGGGAAACGCCAGGGGATAAAAGCAAAATGGAAGTTGATAGGGATACGGGGCAGGGTTTCAAGGCGTTACCGGGCTGGCAGGATGATATGCAACATCCACCAGGCTCGGGAAAATAAATAACACATAAACGGCCTCGCGAAAGTCTAGGGAATCAAAGGGAAAATTAAGGTACCCAAGAAACTACCTACCAGGATAGAAAAAAGGGGGCTGCTCCCGCCACAATTTTTTTTTCCAGAATGTAGCGTAGCGGAGATCACTGGGCTAGAATACGTCAGAGAGGGGCAGGTCCATTTCAGGGATTCCAGGCGCCCGTGAGAACCAATCAGAAGTTAAGAAAAATAATGAACAGACTAAAATGAATTCAACTCGCCGCTTAAAGCAGCGGAATTGAATTCTACGCTACGCTACATTCTGGAAAACAATTTGGGCACGCATCAAAATAAGTCCCAACAACACCAAAGATCTTTTTAACCCATCTGCCAGAGAAAACAACATCACACCCTCACAGGAGCTGTGAGACAACCTTTCCCACTTCTTACATTAGAAGAGCTAAACTATATACAGAAACTTCAAATCTCAACCCACACCTACAGACTTCCTTGACAGATACACCACCACTGTAACCAACACAAACCACACACTGACCCCTAGGAACATCCTCTCCACCCAGAACACCCCCTCAACCATGAAATCTATCCACTCTGGTGCTCCCACAGAACCATGCCCGCACCACATCTTCAACCTGGGAAACCAAAGGATCGGCCAGGAAATTACCACCCTACTCAACAACTCTATCACCACCACAATATTTCCCGATGCCTGGAAAAATGCTGAAATCAGACCACTACTCAAAAAACCCTCCCCCGACCCCAGCAAACTACAAAACTACTGGTCAATTTACCTGCTCCCTTTCCCAGCAAAGGTACTGGAAAGGATCATTAATAAACAGCTCATGACACATCTGGCGCAGAAACAGCTTCTCAATGCCTCCCAATCTGGCTTCCACAGCAATCACAGCACTGAAACCACCCTGACCACAGCCACCGACAACATCAGAACCCACCTTGACCAAGGAGAAACATCAGCTTTGATCTTTCTTGACCTGTAGGCAGCCTTTGACACTATATCACACCACACACTGATTGAAAGACTCCACCACATCGGCATCCAATGGGACGTGCTCAGATGAATCACCTCCTTCCTCACCCGAAGAACCCAGAGGATTCACCTTCCACCTTTCACCGCTAAACACAAAGAGATCATCAGCAGTGTCCCCCAGGGCTCATCCCTCCCCCCTTCAAAGCATATATTACTCCAGTGGACAACATCGTCAGATTCCACAATATCAACATAATTTCCCAACTCACCCTCTCACTCACCAATGACCAACCACCACCAGAACCAAATTCCACAGATGCATGACAAACATCACCGACAACCTACAGACGGCTCGAGAAGAGATGGAGGAGCAACAAATCCCTGGAAGCCCATGTAGCCTTCAAATCGGCCGTCACCGCACACCACATCCTCCTCAAAACAACAAAGAAAATGACCCTTCAAGAAAGAATCAACACCAACGCGCACTACAGCAATGAACTCTTTACCTTAGTCAAGGAGTTTGCCAATCCCAAAATCAAGACCACAGACATCCCACCCTCCCAAGACCTCTGCAACAAGCTTGGCACCTTCTTTCACCACAAGATCAAGCAGATCAACGACCCCACCCCCCCACGAGACCCTGCTCATCTGGACCCCCTTCACCACAATGACACACTCAAGATCATGATGAGCATCCATTCTGGAGCCCCCTTGGATCCCTGCCCGCACCAAAGCTTCCACTGAGCTACCACATCGCTCCGAGCTCCGCCTCACCATCAACTGCTTCATCGAGACCGCCACCTTCCCTGAAGACTGGGAACACACCGAGATCAAACCCCAGCTGAAAAAACCCTCCCCGGATCCGACGGACCTCAACATCTTCAGACCCATCTCCCTGCTCACCTTCCCAGCTAAGGCCATCGAGAAAGCCACCAACGCCCAACTCTCCGAGTCCATGTTCTGGACCTTTCCCAATCTGGCTTCTGAAGCAACCAAAGCACCGAGACCGCCCTCTTCACCGCTAAAGACGATATCCGCTCCCTCCTCAACTGAGGTGAAACAACAGCCCTCATCCTCCTGGACCTCTCAGCCACCTGTGACACCATCTCCCACCGCACCCTATGCACAAGACTCCACGACACCGGCAGCTGCGATAAGCCCTGGAATGGATCCCCTCCTTCCTCACCTGTCGAATGCAGAGAGTCGGACTACCACCATTTGTGAGAAGTTGGCCTGGTATATGATGTTCGCTAGTTAAAGTGACCACCTTGTACCATGCCAAGCGACCCTTATGGTGTGGTTGTAAGTCAACCTTTTCGGACCAGCTGCCCTAGTGGTAGCGTAGGCTAAGCAGTCTTCCAGGCTAAACTCGTTTTGGCATGTAAAGCAAGCTGTTTTACCATATGTAACCCCCCTTTATACCAATGAAAGGACACCACACAGATATATATTCAAAATATAAATGTTATTTATTTCTCAAAGTATCCCCTAGACTCTTTATGAGCACGGGAGCACAAATCGTTAAAACAAGTGTTATTATGATACACAAAAGTTGCACGTTATATGGATAGGCCCTAGTGGCCGCTCAAACCATATACTAGATTAGGAAAGTTAAAAGGATCTTCTGAACGACTGATGAACTCAGACTTGAAACACAGACATTTAGAGAAGGTTCTCTAGACTCATGCACCGGAGTGCCAATGTTACCTCACCCCCAGGAAGCTGGGATACAGGGTTCAAAGTACATCGGGTTTCGCCTCTAGCTCGATGGGGCCTGTCGACAAAGATGCTGCAGGCGGTCGGTCCAGAAGAGATGAGGTGGATCCAAGGATGGATCGGAAGTGATGAAGACCTGAAAGCAGAGGGGACAATGTTCACAGTCACTAGCCAGTGACCAGCGCGGTACCAGGAAGGTATCGGCAATGGCGGGAGCAAACAGGTGATGTGGGGAAGCTTGTCTCCGCAGCCACGTGGTCCCTGAAGGTCGATGACGCCCAGGAGTCGAGTCACGAGCTGTCCCACGCAGGCTCTCGCTGTCGGCGGCGTTGGCGACTTGGAAGAAGCAAACAAGCCTTGGCAAAAGCTAGAGTAGTGGAAAGTGGCGAAAGCTTGTGGTTCTGACCAGCAAGGTCAGAGGGGCTGCTCTTTTTGGAGGGCAGCAGGGGCCGGTCTGGAGCAACCAGATCGGCGTTGTAGATTTTCAAAGTGGTGCGCCAAAAGGGCCACTAGCCAACGGGCCAGGAGCCGGCGGGCGCGTCGAGATGCAAAAGCAGAAGGGCCCCACGCAGATCGTGGAGATGCTGGAGGGCTCACCTTTGGTGCAGATGCTGCTCGGATGTTGGGCTTCTCAGGACCCAAAGCACAACTCGGAGGGAGCCTCTGATGTCGCGCTTGCAGCTCGTCGGGTGTCTTCCAAGATAGCTGGCTCCACGTGTCTCGATACCTCCACTCGCTCCTTCTTGGTAAGGGCTGTGGATCGGGTGGTGAGAGGTCTGGAGGTCCAGTTCTTGTCGGGCTCTGGGCTCGGTCTCCGGCGGGAGGCGGCGGCAAAGCAGACGTCGATTCGCTGGTTGGTGCTTGCGTTAGCAAGATGGTCACTCCCTGACCATAGGGGAGATTCTCCTTCAGCCTTCTGTGCAGCAGAATGTCGAAGTTCCCGTCTTCTTCTTAATGTTTAAGTTGATTTCAGGATGTCTGAAGTCTGAGGACACAGCTCCTACCTTTAAACGAATTCTAGGGGCCGGACACCTGTTAGGACCCTCCCTAAGGGTGGATCCAGGAAGGGGGGTAGTTACACCCCCAATCCTTTGTCCAGCCCGCCCCAGGCCCGGGACTGGTGTGCCCCCAGGACCGGTTTGGACTGGCATATGCACCGAGGCTCCTTGTGAGCCTCAGGCATGTCTGGTTCTATTCAAGCCCTACCTGACCAATACACAAAATCCTGTCTGGGGTGGTGCTCGCACCTCCCCTGGCAGGAAACCCTTTGTCCACGTCTCCCAAGCTGGAAGGACTCCCAGCAGCAGGAGGGCAGACTTGTGTCTGTGGTGGCAGCGTCCATTTTGTGGAGCTGAGGCTCGATCGCATGTTACCCGGGTTTCAGGATCGGTACATGTCGTGTCCCTCTAGAAGGGTGGAATGCTAACCCCGTCGCCGGAACCGGCTAGGGGTCCACATCCCAATTCGTATGACACCTTACTCGACATGTCTTGATAAAGCCAAACCATAGTTAGCATTTAACCGCGAGGGTATATGGTATGACGATATCTGGAAACGGTGAGAGGAAATGGTTCCGACCACCGCAGACAGGCTCAGCTCACGCCAGAGCGCCATCTCACATCCAACCAAGCACTCTGCCTCGAATTGTTAAGGCCTGCCATAGGAGTGACTTATAGGTTAAAATGCGTTCCATTTAAGTTTAGGCGTAGGTATACTATGCCTTAGTAAGAGGTGGTTACACCAACTTACCCCAGCTGAGTGATCAGCCAGTTGTGTCAAATTGTTAGGCCAGGCCAGGGGCGGCACAATACATGCTTCAGCCCCTGGTAGGCCTCGGGTACACCAATGCCCTGGGTACCTAGCGTACACCGATACAGGGGCTCACAGGGTGATCCAGTTCCAATGGTTACGCACCTAGAGTGTGTAGAGTCAATTTAGCAGAGAGATCAGCAGGCTGGGGGTCTGATTAGCAGATCCACAGCCTCACTACGTCAAAAACCAGCAAAGCAAAAGCAAACATTCGGGGTGACCATAGGATAGCAGACCCTACTCTCCTACATAAACCCCCCCAAAGGCAGGGACATTAAACTAGCCTTGACCAGTCTCGTCTTCATGTCCTAAGTGGAAGTACCTGGAGAGACCATCTGCATTCCCATGGTCCGTACTTGGCCGGTGCTCCACTGTAAAGTCCATCCCCTGTAGGGAAATGGACCACCTAAGCAGTTTGGGGTTTTCACCCTTCATCTGATTTAGCCACAAGAGGGGCTTATGGTCGGTCTGAATCTTGAAGTGCGTACCAAACAAGTATGGCTGCAGCTTCTTCAGGGCCCACACCACATCGAAGGCCTCCCTCTCGATAGCTGACCAATTCTTCTCCCTGGGGGTCAACCGTCTGCTAATAAAAGCAATGGGTTGGTCTTGACCATCTACATTAAGTTGTGACAGCACAGCTCCCACACCCAACTCAGAAGCATCTGTTTGGACAATGAACTCTTTGGAGTAGTCAGGACTTTTAAGGATAGGTGCAGAGCACATGGCCTGCTTCAGGTCATCAAATGCCTTTTGACAGCTTACTGTCCACTGAACCTTTTTGGGCATCTTCTTCGATGTCAGATCATTAAGAGGAGTCACGATGGACCCATAGTTCTTAACGAACTTCCTGTAGTACCCAGTCAAGCCCAAGAAAGCTCGAACTTGAGTCTGGGTGGTTGGAGGAGACCAGTCCTTGATGGATTATATCTTTCTCTCCAGAGGTTGAACTTGGCCTCCCCCTACGAGGTGACCCAAGTACACAACCTTACTCTGCCCTATCTGGCACTTGGTAGCCTTGATAGTGAGGCCTGCCTTTTGCAGGGCCTCAAGTGCTTTCTTCAGGTGGATCAGGTGATCCTCCCAGGTGGAGCTAAAGACAGCAATATCGTCGAGATATGCCGCGCAGAAGTCATCCAACCCAGTAAGGACTTGGTTCAGCAACCTTTGGAAAGTGGCAGGGGCATTCTTCAGACCGAAGGGCATCACCACAAATTGGTAGTGCCCGCCTGGGGTTGAAAATGCGGTTTTGGCCTTAGACTCCTCAGCTAATCTGATTTGCCAATAGCCAGCTGTCAGATCAAACGTACTCAAAAACTTAGCCGAGGCCAGTTTGTCGATGAGTTCGTCTGCCCTTGGAATGGGATGCGCGTCTGTCCTAGTGACAGCGTTGAGTTCTCGGTAGTCCACGCAAAACCTCATTTCTCTCTTGCCGTCCTTGGTGTGAGGTTTGGGGACTAGAACCACCGGGCTAGCCCAGGGGCTCTCTGAGGGCTCGATGACACCCAGTTCCAGCATTTTGTGTACCTCAGCCTTTATACAGTCCCTGACGTGGTCAGGTTGCCGGTAAAGTTTGTTCTTCACGGGCAGACTGTCACCAGTGTCCACCACGTGGGTGCACCAGTCAGTTTGACTCGGTATCAATGAAAACATATGTTGAAATTGTTGTAGAACTTGTCTACATTCCGTTTGCTGATGATCAGTGAGGTTGCCTCCCAGGGTCACGCCTTCGACTGAACCATCGTCAGGGTTCTGAGACAACAGGTCGGGGAGAGGGTCGCTCTCTTCCTCCTGTCCCTCGTCCGTAGCCATGAGCAAGCCAGTGTCCGCCCTGTCAACATATGCCTTTATCCTGTTTACATGGAGTATCCGATGTGGACTCCGGGGAGTGCCTAGGTCGACCAAGTAGGTGACCTCGCCCTTCTTCTCCAGGATTGTATGGGGTCCAGACCATTTGTCTTGGAGTGCTGCTGGGGCCACCGGCTCCAACACCCATACCTTCTGTCCTGGCTGAAACTCAACCAAGGCAGCCTTTTGGTCGTGCCAAGCCTTCTGTAAGGCCTGGCTCGCCTCAAGGTTTTTGGATGCCTTCTCCATGTACTTAGCCATCCGTGAGCGGAGACCTAGTACGTAATCCACGATGTCTTGTTTAGGCTTTTTGAGAGGTAACTCCCATCCTTCCTTCACTAAACACAGTGGGCCTCTTACAGGGTGCCCGAACAACAACTCAAAGGGGCTGTAGCCAACCCCTTTTTGCGGGACCTCTCTGTAAGCGAACAGAAGGCAGGGTAGCAGGATGTCCCATCTTCGCCGGAGCTTTTCAGGTAAACCCTTGATCATACCCTTTAGGGTCTTGTTAAATCGCTCAACAAGCCCATTGCATTATGGATGATAAGGGGTGGTGAACTTGTAGTTGACACCACACTCCTTCCACATGGCTGTCAAGTATCCTGACATGAAGTTTGCACCTCTGTCAGAAACCACCTCCTTAGGAAACCCCACTCGGGAAAAGACTCCCAGCAGGGCCCTGGCCACAACCGGAGCAGTCGTGGTCCTAAGGGGAATTGCCTCTGGATACCTGGTGGCATGATCCACTACCACCAGTATAAATCTGTGCCCAGATGCAGTGGGGGGATCCATGGGACCCACTATATCTATCCCCACTCGTTCAAAGGGAACCCCCACCACCGGCAGTGATATCAGGGGGGCCTTTGTTGTGCCGCCTGTTTTGCCACTGGCTTGGCAGGTTACACAGGAGCAACAAAACTCCTTGGTATCTTCGTTCATGTGAGGCCAGTGAAAGTGAGGGACGAGCCTGTCCCAGGTCTTGATCTGGCCTAAGTGTCCTGCTAGAGGAATATCGTGGGCCAAGGTAAGGAGGAAGCCCCTAAATTGCAGAGGTATAACCAACCTCCTGGTCGCGCCAGGCTTGGGGTCTCTAGCCTCTGAATAAAGGAGTCCGTCGTCCCAATACACTCTATGGGTACCTTGAGCATTCCCAGCAGCCTCAGCAGCAGCCAGCTGTCTGAGGGGTTCAAGAGAAGGACAGGATAATTGTGCCTGCCCCAAGTCTGACCGAGAAGGTCCCCCTGCCCCCAGAAACTCAAACTGGTCAGGTTCGAGCTCTTCAGGGACAGTTCCTTCAAGGGTCTCGTGATCACCTTCCTGGGAAGTCTGATCCTCACTTGCAGGCAGGGGGGAAGGCGCCGCCTTAACCCTCCTATTCTTCTTCTTGGTAGGTGCTTGGTCCATTGTTCCAGGATCCAAGACCTGTGGTTCAGTAAGGCACTTTTTGGCCTGTGACCTGGTCACAGCAAGGACATGTGGTGATATACCTAACATCTCTGCATGTGTCCTGTACTCCACTTCGGACCATAGAGAACTCTCTAGGTCATTGCCCAACAAACATTCTGCTGGGAGGTCTGCACTAACCACAACCCTTTTGAGGCCAGTTACCCCTCCCCATGAGAAGTTAACAACCACCACGATATGTGAAGTAGTGGCGTTGCTGGCATTGGTCACCAGGTAATTCTCACCCGGTATGTATTGTCCAGGATCCACAAATCCCGGTGTCACCATAGTGACACTGGCACATGTGTCCCGGTAGGCTTGGGCCACTTTTGTATTGATTAAAGGAGTCTGCCTGTACTTGCCCAAGTTAATGGGACTCACAGTCGGGGACAAATCCATGTCTCCATCACAGATCAAGACTGCCTGTGTCAGGGTTCTGGCTAGGTCAGAATCTCCGTCAGTTCCCATAGTGATTCCCACTACACCCTTTGTCTGGGGACCAACACTGCTAGCAGTACTACTGGGAGCAGGTGCCTTAGGGGCATCAGTGTTGGGGGCTCCACCCTTCTTACAATCACTCGTCCAGTGAGTCGTATTCTTGCAATGTTTGCACCAGGGTTTCTTTGGACCTTCTTTCTTCTTTTCTTTCGATTGTTGGGACCCACCCCCCGTTATTACTAGTTTGGGGCCCTGTCGAAGACTTCTGGTCTTTGGATTTCTGATAACCACCCTTCTGGTCTGTTTTCTTCTGATCACCCCCTTGGCCCTGGTTCTGGTTCTTTTGCTTAACCCTGGTTCTGACCCATTTGTCCGCCTTCTTTCCCAATTCTTGGGGAGAGGTCAGATCCGAGTCAACCAAGTGTTGATGCAGTTGCTGGTTCTGACAGTTATTTAAAATCTGTTCTCTCATCATCAAATTATACAATCCTGTAAAATCCGAAACCTTACTTCCCAGCAACCAACCCTCCAAAGCCTTAGTGGCACATTCAACATATTCAGACCAGTCCTGAGTCTGTGTCTTCTGGGTATCTCTGAACATTAACCTGTACTGTTCAGTGGTTAAGCCTAACCCATCAACTAGAACACTCTTCAGAACTTTGTAGTTTCTGACATCCTCTTCCCTAACGGTGAGGAGTCTATCTCGGCCTCTACCTTCGAAGGAGAGCCATAAGATTGCCGCCCACTGGTCCTCAGGAACCTGCTGTACTTAGCAGGCTCGCTCAAGAGCAGTCATCCATTTGTGGATGTCGTCCCCACTTTTGTAGGGGGGCACAACCTTGGACAGGTTCCTATTGTCAAAGACCCTATCTTTGTCCCTCGGGACAATGCTGCCAACAGTGGGTATAGACCCACCCTCTTTAGGTCGCCTAGCCTTGTTCAGTTTCTCTTCCATCAGGGCTACCTCGAGCTCCTGCTTCCTGATCCTCAGCTGAGCTTCCTGCATTCGGGCCTCGTGCTCCTTTCTCTGAGAGCTGGTCATCCGTCTTCTGGACTGACCCTGAGATCCGCGAGAAGCATGAGAGACGTCGGAGTCACCGGAGTGATTCCTCGGTCTCCCAGACCTCTGGTTAAGTCCACTAGGGAATTTTAATGGGGGGAACCCATTGTCGTCCCCTAACAGGCTTAAGTTAGCTGTACCCAGTATAACACTGGGCACGGGGCTAGTTCTCCCATCTGAGTCGCTACTACTGTCTGTCTCAGTACCTGTGTCATTCTCTTCTTCTGTAGCCTGATTCTCGTCTGAGGGATGGCTATCGGGAAGGGGCACTGCAGTAGCATCTTCAGAAGGAGGGCCTCCTGTTCCAGTCCCTGAGGGGCCTAACTGGGAAGCTTTCTTGAGAGCTCGCTGATCTTCGTCAGCCTGTAAGAGCTCTCTGAGTTCAGCAGAGGTAGGGTTCTTGGGCTGTTTAAGGCCTCTAGAAGTTGCCAACTGCCTAAGCTCATTTTGAGTAAGGGTAGCAAAGATGGATGGTGCCCTCTGGGGATCACTCTCGACAGAGACGGGTACCTTGGTCCCCTCTGCTCCAGCCATTGCTCTTAAGTGTGGGTGGAAGTGTTGCGACTACCTACACTTGGGTTTTCCTACTAAACCTAACTAGTAGTTGTAGTCAGGGTGTGCTACTCCCTTTGCTCTACAACAACTAAGTTCAGTAGAACTTAAGTCTATCTAACTTGTTTTATATGTACCTAAAGGTACCTGTATGATCTTTCAATTGGTAACAAAGAGATTACAGAGGTAAAACACAGCAAGCTCAAATCCAACCGCTGCTCACCAATGTGAGAAGTTGGCCTGGTATATGATGTTCGCTAGTTAAAGTGACCACCTTGTACCATGTCAAGCGACCCTTATGGTGTGGTTGTAAGTCAACCTTTTCGTACCAGCTGCCCTAGTGGTAGCGTAGGCTAAGCAGTCTTCCAGGCTAAACTCGTTTTGGCATGTAAAGCAAGCTGTTTTACCATATGTAACCCCCCTTTATACCAATGAAAGGACACCACACAGATATATACTCAAAATATATATGTTATTTATTTCTTAAAGTATCCCCTAGACTCTTTATGAGCACGGGAGCACAAATCGTTAAAACAAGTGTTATTATGATACACAAAAGTTGCACGTTATATGGATAGGCCCTTGTGGCCACTCAAACCATATACTAGATTAGGAAAGTTAAAAGGATCTTCTGAACGACTGATGAACTCAGACTTGAAACACAGACATTTAGAGAAGGTTCTCTAGACTCATGCACCGGAGTGCCAATGTTACCTCACCCACAGGAAGCGGGGGTACAGGGTTCAAAGTACGTCGGGTTTCGCCTCTAGCTCGATGGGGCCTGTCGACAAAGATGCTGCAGGCGGTCGGTCCAGAAGAGATGAGGTGGATCCAAGGATGGATCGGAAGTGATGAAGACCTGAAAGCAGAGGGGACAATGTTCACAGTCACTAGCCAGTGACCGGCGCGGTACCAGGAAGGTATCGGCAATGTCGGGAGCAAACAGGTGATGTGGGGAAGCTTGTCTCCGCAGCCACGTGGTCCCTGAAGGTCGATGATGCATAGGAGTCGAGTCACGAGCTGTCCCACGCAGGCTCTTGCTGTCGGCGGCGTTGGCGACTTGGAAGAAGCAAACAAGCCTTGGCAAAAGCTAGAGTCGTGGAAAGTGGCGAAAGCTTGTGGTTCTGACCAGCAAGGTCAGAGGGGCTGCTCTTTTTGGAGGGCAGCAGGGGCCGGTCTGGAGCAACCAGATCGGCGTTGTAGATTTTCAAAGTGGTGCGCCAAAAGGGCCACTAGCCAACGGGCCAGGAGCCGGCGGGCGCGTCGAGATGCAAAAGCAGAAGGGCCCCACGCAGATCGTGGAGATGCTGGAGGGCTCACCTTTGGTGCAGATGCTGCTCGGATGTTGGGCTTCTCAGGACCCAAAGCACAACTCGGAGGGAGCCTCTGATGTCGCGCTTGCAGCTCGTCGGGTGTCTTCCAAGATAGCTGGCTCCACGTGTCTTGAAACCTCCACTCGCTCCTTCTTGGTAAGGGCTGTGGATCGGGTGGTGAGAGGTCTGGAGGTCCAGTTCTTGTCGGGCTCTGGGTTCGGTGTCCGGCGGGAGGCGGCGGCAAAGCAGACGTTGATTCGCTGGTTGGTGCTTGCGTTAGCAAGATGGTCACTCCCTGACCATAGGGGAGATTCTCCTTCAGTCTTCTGTGCAGCAGAATGTCGAAGTTCCCGTCTTCTTCTTAATGTTTAAGTTGATTTCAGGATGTCTGAAGTCTGAGGACACAGCTCCTACCTTTAAACGAATTCTAGGGGCCGGACACCTGTTAGGACCCTCCCTAAGGGTGGATCCAGGAAGGGGGGTAGTTACACCCCCAATCCTTTGTCCAGCCCGCCTCAGGCCCGGGACTGGTGTGCCCCCAGGACCGGTTTGGACTGGCATATGCACCGAGGCTCCTTGTGAGCCTCAGGCATGTCTGGTTCTATTCAAGCCCTACCTGACCAATACACAAAATCCTGTCTGGGGTTGTGCTCGCACCTCCCCTGGCAGGAAACCCTTTGTCCACGTCTCCCAAGCTGGAAGGACTCCCAGCAGCAGGAGGGCAGACTTGTGTCTGTGGTGGCAGCGTCCATTTTGTGGAGCTGAGGCTCGATCGGATGTTACCCGGGTTTCAGGATCGGTACATGTCGTGCCCCTCTAGAAGGGTGGAATGCTAACCCCGTCGCCGGAACCGGCTAGGGGTCCACATCACAATTCGTATGACACCTTACTCGTCTTGATAAAGCCAAACCATAGTTAGCATTTAACCGCGAGGGTATATGGTATGACGATATCTGGAAACGGTGGGAGGAAATGGTTCCGACCACCGCAGACAGGCTCAGCTCACGCCAGAGCGCCATCTCACATCCAACCAAGCACTCTGCCTTCAGGATTGTTAAGGCCTGCCATAGGAGTGACTTATAGGTTAACATGTGTACAACTTACCCCAGCTGAGTGATCAGCCAGTTGTGTCAAATTGTTAGGCCAGGCCAGGGGCGGCACAATACATGCTTCAGCCCCTGGTAGGCCTCGGGTACACCAATGCCCTGGGTACCTAGCGTACACCGATACAGGGGCTCACAGGGTGATCCAGTTCCAATGGTTACGCACCTAGAGTGTGTAGAGTCAATTTGGCAGAGAGGACAGCAGGCTGGGGGTCTGATTAGCAGATCCACAGCCTCACTACGTCAAAAACCAGCGAAGCAAAAGCAAAAATTTGGGGTGACCATAGGATAGCAGACCCTACTCTCCTACACCATTCCTCCCCGAACCCACAGAGATCAGCTGCTGAGAGCTCCGGGGCTCCTCTCTGAGCCCCACCCTCTTCAAAGTCTACATGGCCCTGCTCGCAGCCATTGTCAGGAACCACGGACCCATCATCGTCTCCTACGCTGACGACACCCAGCTTATCCTATCCCTCTGCAACAAACCCACAGTCGCCAGGAGTAACTTCCACAATGGAATGAAGGCCATCTCCACCTGATGACAGACAGCTGCCTCAAGCTCAACTCAGACAAAACCGAAGTCCTCATCCTAGGCCCCACCCCTGTGCTTGGGACGACCCCTTGTGGCTCGCCACACTAAGGGCCACTCTACCTAAAATGGACCGCGTCATCTGTGAGTAAATAGAGGAAGTGGTTTTAGTAATGTTTCCATCGAAGAGATCAGTTTTAGTACGGTATATATGGATACACAAGTACTGAAATGTACCCGTACACCAGGCTACCGGTACCCCCATGTATACCCCAGGTCTGGAATGGACAGCAAGAATGGGAAGAGGGTGGACTTCGCTGCGTTAACCTTAAGTCCTGATATTGTGGTGAATTGTGACACTGATGAGTCCAGTGCATGTGGATAGCGCGAAGATCCCTTCCATATAGCAAGAGGTCGTCGGCATATAGGGAGATTGTATGTATGCCATCACCCAACGGGATGCCCATGTCCACTTGGGCGTGAGTAAATGCCGCCAAGGGTTCCACCACCAAGGAGAAGAGGAGTGGGGAGAGTGGATCTCCCTGGCGGGTCCCACGGCCCACCCGGATAAATTCTGATATGAAGGGCCCCGTTTTCACACGAATCGTTTGGCACTTATATAATAGCTGCACCAAACTGAGGAAATAGGGACCTATGCCAAACCTTGGCAGCACTGCAAAGAGGTAGCTCCACTCCAGTGAGTCATACGCTCTCGTAAGATCAAGCACAAGACATCCTGAGTAGGGGCAGCATATTAGGCTACCCTGAAGTAGCGGCGAAGATTGAGTGCGGTGTTTCGGGCAGGGACAAAGCCATTCTGGTCCGTGTGCACAAAGAAGGGTACATGGGGGGAAAGTCTGTTGGCAAGTGCTTTCGCCAGGATCTTATAGTCGGTGTTTAGGATCTGTAGGATCCTAGGGCCTTGGGATCCTTGCCTGGTTTCAACAGAGAGACAATGTTAGCTGTGCAAAGAGAGGGAGGCAGAGTTGCACTGTCTAGCGTGCTACATAAGGCGAATGTAAACTGGGTACCAGGGTCTCAGCATAAGTCTTGTAGAACTCTGAAGGGAATCCATCAGGGCCGGGTGTCTTCCCTGATGCCAGGGAAGCTAGTGCTTCCCTGATCTCATCTTCCATAAGGGGGAGTCCAACACTTGGAATTGGCCAATGGATAAGGAGGGTAGTGGACAGAGTCTGGGAATGATTCTATTTGGTGAGAGGGGCCATGCGTATTAGATGTATAACGTGTGGTGTAATGTTTAGTCATGGCCTCGTGTATGCCAAGCTGCATGTATTTCATCTGTCCACACTCATCTCTTATTGCGTGTATGGGGCGATGTGGGTGTTCCTGCCTAATGAGGAAAGCAAGTAATCTGCCTGCCCTGTCTGATGAAGTGTGGGTGCAGACGGAGTGGGCCAAGTAATTGTGACAGCGTAATTTTTCAAGCAGTACCAGGCGGTCTGTCCGCAGTGACTCAAGCTGAGCCCATGTTTCGGGATGTGTAATTGACAGTGTTTCCCAGTGGAAGAGTCTCCGTTCAAAGGAGGCGAGGGAGATATCTAGCTGTTTGCGGATGTTCCAGGTTAGACCTAGGCAGTGCCCCCTTGTACTGGCCTTAAAGGCCTCCCACTCTAACAGGGGAGAACTGGCGGAGCCAGTATGATACTCGAGGTATCCGGGCACCGCTGTTTCCAAGGAGTTACGAGTCATTTGACCAGTATTTTACCTGACAGACTGTTATGTATATGCCACTACAAGTAAAATAAAACAAGGAAAATCATAGCAATGTGGTATTGTTTCTCCTGTTTAATATAAACTTAAAGGCATAAATACAGGTTCAAACAAACAATAATAAAGCTTTCTAGTCTACTCTTAAAAGACCTTTAGAAAAATAAAGAGGGCAGAATGATAAATACAAGAGGAATACAAAAGACTTTGGGCCTCATTTACAAGAAGCCTGCGCCGCCGAAGCGTCCCTTTTTATCATGCTCCGGTGCCATAGGCCTCTCAATCATATCTACAAGGCCTTGGAAAGCCATCCTGCGGGCCTTTTCATGGCCTCATAGATATGCTGTAAGGCAACACAGCGCAAGTCGCTGCGTTGCCTTACACTGCCTCTGGGAAGCATGCCATGGGTGTTGTGTTCGGTATTCCCACTCAATGCCCATGGTTTTTGACACATTCCCAGATTTACAACTAGGGCTCCCGGTTTTAATGTATTTATTTTTTTGTCATTTTCGCCTGTATTTATCCATATTGATTTTTCTGTCAACTTTATCTGTATTTATCCATATTTATTATGGGTATTGTGAAAAAAATAAAGCTGAAATTTCCACATTTATTTAACCAATAAATAAGCAGTCATGCTTGAATGCCTGTCAGGTTTCAGTGATATGAACACCACCTGCAGAAGATAAATCAATGCACTTATATGAAAATATGGACGTTTCAGGATCAGCCTTGTGCGTATCTACTGCTGTTTAAGCATCTTTACTAAAATTCCTTTCATTTTTAACTCACTTACCTATCAATCCACACAGTTATTGGCCTGGCAGTCATGGCAAAGTGTATTTAGAATCATTCAAAAAGCACCTAATTTCCGTTTTTATCCACATTTAAAAATAAATACAGACAAGTAAATACATGTTTTTCTGTCTGTATTAATCTTTAAGAATCAGTAAAAACGTAAAACAGGGAGCCTTATTTACAACATAGCGTGAATCTCGGAATGTGTCAAACCCCTGCGCTTTCCCTTGGGTGGCATAACGGTTGTTTTTGTGCCGAAATGTGTGCCTTCCTACACAAAAACACCCTGATTTCAATTCGGGCACTGTTGCGCCATGGTGCAAGGGAGCCTGCATTGGTGCTAGGCATCCATTTGTGCACCAGCGCAGTGTAAGAGGACAGGAATGAGGTATATGTCATAGATACGCACATTGCTGCCCTTTTCTCTTGACGCAGACAGAGCAGCAAAGTGACGTGCAGCGCTTTCCTGCTTAAAATTGTTGTAAATGAGGACCTTCATGTAACCTGTTAATTGAGTTTCAGCTTTTGGCTCTCCAATATCTCAAAACATGTCAAAACAGGCGGGTATTTTTTATATATGTATATAAGGGCAACTCGCCCCGAAGGTACTGGGGAGCTTTACATGAGCGCCAGTTACATTACACAAGGTGACATTCATTTTGAGGTACAGAGAGCTGAACTGATTTCCCCAGAATTACAGAAAGTTGAGCTGATGCCGAGACTCGACCTCCACCAGGGGCAGCAACAGAAGTGATTCCGAGAGACTCCGCCTTCATTTTGTCTGAGTTGAAAAACCACTCGAGGTATAAAATGACAGCCGGGCATTGAAAAAGTGGAACAGGATATCCGCTTACCCACAATCCTCTGTATAATGCATGCATACCCATGATCCTTTTCTCATTACTGCTTTTACCGCCTGGGTCTTCATTCTTTTAAATAAATCCACCGATTCATTTATAACTTATTTTGTTTAGAGATATAACTATTTTTCTCGTAAATACTTTTTAACTGACGGTCATAAATGATAAGTAAGTCAGCCTATTAAAGCAATAGTTTATATTTCGTGTCTATCCGTTTTCTATGAGGACAATTATCAGTTTGATCCATGTCTATCGTTCGTTCACTTGCACTGCGTGTGGTAAGTGATGAATGACAATTGATAAATTTTTGCAGGATCTCTGCTTATTTCGGAGATCTGTTAGTTAAGTTGCAAAAACAGTGGTATTGCGGGGAAAAATTTTAAATGGTGCTTTAGTTAGCGAGAAAGATGTGGTTGGCTTAGGGGGGCGTTAGAGGGGTTCACTTTTGGGGTAGACATACCGATTGTAGTTGAGGCACTAGGCAGCAGTTATGGATACCCAGTTTACCCAGCAATAAATTAAAACCAAGGATTTTAGCTTGGTAGTAAAGGGATTTAAACACAAGCGCGGGTCACTCTACTCTCTTTCTCCTGGGAATGTTAGAGGGGCACCTGTAGGTGGATAGAGCTGAGGTGGTTAAAGGAGGTTTTGGTGAAATACTCTAGGATCAAAAATGAGAAATATATATATTTTTTATTAATAATTAATTAATAGGAATATCAGCATCAGAAAATGTAAATTTCATGGATTAAATACTTGTGCTTGCGAAACAAAAGGCGCATCGTGAGACGTCCGGTCCAGCTTGCCTGTACAATGTCAAAGTTTGAGGCCAACTGCGATTCAGGAGAGAGTATAAATAGATAAACATGCAAAAGAAAGACATATAGGGGCACATCAGCAACAACCGGCGATAATTATCGCTAAGCGCACTTAGCGCTAGGATAATTATCGCCGGCTAACGTGGATTTTTATCGCTGAGATAGCGTGCTCTAAGCAACGCTTATCTCAAAAGCAATAAAAATCCTAGCGCTAACTGCCAAACGTGAGATTATCGCTGGAAACACAGCGATAATCTCACGAAGTTTGGCGTTAGCTTGATGATAGGGCCTTACATACTTAGCCATGATATCCACCTTCCATAGGATATCATGGCTAAATCAGTCCTGAAGCAGGCGTAAGGAAAGTAGCGATAACAGGGGTTATCGCTACTGTTCTTGCCGCTATGCTTCATAGCGTGGGGCTTGATGATAGGAGAAATGTCGCTTAGCGACATTTCTCCAGTCATGTTAGGTCAGGAACGGCCACTTTGCATCTCATTAGCTGGGCGTTAAGAATCCAGACGCTAATGCAAGGTTTCACGCGATAGCGTGACCTTGCTAATTAGGCGATAAAATTATCGCTGCTTTTTGCCCAAAAACAGACGCAAAAGCGGCGATAATTTTATATCGCCTCGTTGCTGATATGGCCCATAGATAGGAAAGGTGTATCTTTTGCACATAGGGGCAGATTTACAAGTCCCTTGCACCACTTTTGCGTCACATTTCCCATGTTAAAAGTGACGCAAAAGTGGCGCAAGGGGCTTGTAAATCTGCCCCATTGAGTCTACATAATGGAGTCATTACATGAGGGAGGGGTTCTGACAATGTGAACCTTCCACAGGTCGGTTCACACTAACAATTGCATAATGATGAAATTCAAAGCACATTTTGTATCATGGGCCGGAGTCGCTCACAAAACGTGATTATAATAAAAATAAAGTAAAAAATAAGAAACACTAGTTCAGCTATAATGAGTATCTCTTGGTGCCTTCTTCCCCAGCATGCCCACACCAGTGCAACAAAGGTCCAGGGGAGGGAGGTGTACCATATACTTTAGAAGGTATGTGGGATGGCATAACAGGTTTGTGGTTTATGCAACAAAAGCGTTTTCACATACAGGCATTTGAAGGAGCCAAAGCTTGCTAAACGGGTGCTATAAGAGATGATTTCTAGTGGGGGTTTTATACTATAATACCAGTATTGAAATATGGAGGGATGGACTGTCGGGTTGACAAGGTTGTTATCAAAGAGGGCAAACACGATAGCCGATTACATGTTAAACAGGAGTTTTCTCCACAGATTCTTCACTGTTCACATGTTAAGAAAGTAAAAAGAAAAAGAAAAAACACAACCAATGAGTCTCTAGGGCATAGAGAAAGAAAGAGCATGCAGCCTGGATGCAATTAGCTACTACCCAGTGATAAGAGTGAATAGGTGAGCAGGGATCAATTGGTACTACAAGCAATTTAAGTGCATGCAGCAGAGCTAAAGAAAACTGTTAAAAAAAGAAATAAAAAATAATTTCAAGAATAGTAAAAGGAATTTAGGCAGCATGGACGAAGAGGCATAGGGATGCTCCAACGACATAGCTGGTAGGAGGGCTCAAGTGTTGGAGTAAAGCCAAAGACCGCAGCTGCTGCAAAGTCCTGTGGTCATGTGGAATGAAACATAAATATTAAGGGGCAGATTTATGACGACTGGCGCATCCCTGCATATCAGCAGGGATGCGCCAGTTATTATGCGCCACAGCTGCGCCACCATGGATGCGCCGCATTTATAATGCGGCGCACCATTGGGCAAAAACGGCACAGATGCGTGACGCATCTGTGCCGAAAAGTGTCGCATTGCTGGAGTTGCGTCGCAAGCGCGACGCAGCTCCAGCAATGATCTGGGGGGCCCTATCTCTACAATGCTGCGTCAATCCTTACGCCTGCTTCAAGCAGGCGCAGGGTTTTGCCGCAGCATGGGCCTAAAAGTGACTGAGTGAAATCTTGTAGATTTCACTCAGCCACTTTTAGGAGGCGTTCCTGCGCCGGAACGCCCCCACCTGCCCTGGAACGCCTACATGTGGCGCAGGGCTTTACAACGTGACGCATCTGGGAGATGCGTCACGTTTGTAAATACCCCGCACCATGGCGCGGGATTTGCGCCGCTGCTGCGTCACAAAAGTGACGCAACGGCGGCGTCAATGAGGCGCAAGTCAAACATAAATCTGCCCCAAAGTTGCTTTTCTTTATAGGTTATCAGCAGCAAAGAGTCTAGTCAGGTGGCAAGAAGGGTATTGTTCAGAAGCTGGGTAAAGCATTGCAGGAATTAGGAGCTCAGTAAAAGGGCATGGCGGAGAAGGATGTAGTGGTTGGAACAAAGCAACAGTGCCGGCGTTGTGTACAAACGTTCGCAAACATTACAGCTAGAGCTTCAATTTCAACAGACAATTTTAAGGAGTTGGTGGGCAGGGGGCAAATACTTTGGGGCATATTATCAAGAACGGCGTTAACATTATCGCCGCTTTAGCGGCAGAAAAACGCCGCCAAAGCGGCGATAATGGACTTGATAATATGCCCATGAGAATTCCAATAGAAGCCCATGTTCACACCAGAACATGGGCTTCTATGGGAATTCTCTGCGGCATATTATCAAGCCCACTATCACCGCTTTAGCAGCAGTTTTCTGCCGCTAAAGCGGCGATAATGTTAACGCCGTTTCTTGATAATATGCTCCTCAGTGGTGTGGGCCAAGGTTGAAAGTAAATATAGGTCCTGCTTCTCAACGGATCTGCGGGCAGTAGTATGCAATGTAAAGCTGAATGGTACCATACCAAAATGAAATAATTTGTTCTCCGGATGGGCCACATGTGAATTAAGACCAATAATTGGGCTCTCCGGGTTATTGAGTGGGTACCAACAGCCAAAAGTGACAAAAGCAACAGCACCCCCCCCTTTTGTTACGTATAGCTAATTCAGACCGCACAACATAGCCTTCTCATTTGAGCCATATAAAACAACCAAATTAGCCGGTGACCCTGGCTGAATCACTGTATAGAGCATAGAGATGGACAGCCCTTACTTGGCTCCTGGCTGGGTACATGTATAAAAGGCAGGAGTCGATCACTAAGATACCTCCTCACCCACAAATATGGGATGCCAGAAGCTC
Source organism: Triturus cristatus (assembly GCF_964204655.1). Taxonomy (NCBI): domain Eukaryota; kingdom Metazoa; phylum Chordata; class Amphibia; order Caudata; family Salamandridae; genus Triturus; species Triturus cristatus. The sequence goes on along the minus strand of NC_140586.1, from coordinate 868,585,147 downwards.
AGGGGGAACTTTGGGGCATATTATCAAGCCAGGCGATAAAATTATCGCCGCTTTAGCGGCAGAAAACTGCAGCTAAAACGGAGATAATGGGCTTGATAATATGCTCTATGGAATTTCAATTGAAGCCCATGTTAAATGTGAAGGACATCTAACATGGGCTTCAATTGGAATTCCATAGAGTATATTATCAAGCCTATTATCGCCGTTTTAGCGGCAGTTTTCTGCTGCCAAAGCGGCGATAACTTTATCGCCTGGCTTGATAATATGCCCCTAAGTGTGGACATCGGTGCAAAAAGTCATGGAAAAATGTAATGCTTAAGTAGTATATTAAAGTAATTCCTAAGATATTATTGTCTACCATTGCTGTGTTTGTGTTCTGTTCTACTTCACAGAGTGCAGAGCGGAATGGGTGATCGAACACTATTATCTTTCGAGGGCTACAGACAGAGCTGGTGGCAATAAAGGGCGAATTCAGCAATCCTCTTTCAGCCTTCAAGGGTGCACTGCTTTACAGATTTAAGGGGCATATCAACAAGGGCTTTATCTCTGTTTTTTTGGCTTTAAAAGCCAAAAAAGCCGAGATAAAACTAGCACCCTATCAACAACAGGGTGCTAACACGCAAATTCGCATGTTAGCACCCTTTTACTCTACGCTTCCCCTTGCATCTCTAATGAGATGCAAAGGGGGCGTTCCAGAGTAAAATAATAGGAGAAATGTCGCTAAGCGACATTTCTATTATCAAGAATATTGCTAACCCTGTTAGAGACAAAAAAAGCAGCGCTAACCGCGGTTAACGCTGCTTTTTTACATCTGCTAATTTTCCGACTTAGCCATGATATCCTATGGAAGGAGGATATCATGGCTAAATTTGCCTGTCCCTATCAACAAGGTAACGTGAGATTATCGCTGGGTTTCCAGCGATAATCTCACGTTAGCCTGTTAGCGTGTAGATTTTTATCGCTATTGAGATAAGCGTTGCTAATAGCACGCTATCTCAGCGATAAAAATCAACGCTAGCCGGCGATAATTATCCTAGCGCTAAGTGCGCTTAGAGATAATTATTGCCGGTTGTTGTTGATATGCCCCCAAATGTGCCGCACCCGGTCAACAAATGCTAATGTTGTGATCATTGACTTCAGTAGGAAACAACTATAGGAAGGGGCAACTATTTTCTCATTATAAGGAAATACCTCCTAACTTGGCCAGGAGCATGTATGACATAAAGTGGGATACTCTTAGATTATTCCTAGGAGGTACCTGGCAGGGGCTCCATCTCAAGGGGGGAGGTATACAGTTGTCAGATACAACCATAAACAACCTCATGCCAAATCTTCTACAGAACACATGGGTAATATTCAATGCGAAGTGTTGTAGGTGTATTAGAAGAATTGAGGCACAGCTATGGCAGGGGGGGGCCTTCCTGGCAGCGAAAGCTCCCAGAAAGGCTTGGCAGTATTTATATTTACAAAGTGATCCTACGTAAGATTAGCATTTGCCGAAGGGGAACAGGTCACAAATAGGTGACAGTCAGGACACAGGGGGTACTGGCAGGCTACCGCAATGGCCGTGGGGTTTTGACCGGAAGAAAATAGTCAAGGGCGGAGCCTGTGGCATGGAAAAAGTTGGGAGGTGTGATGGCACCGGAAGTGTAAGGTCACCTGGTCGGGTTGGTAGTGATCCAGCGCGGAGTGCAAAATCCCTCCCTACTGTCACGGACTAAAAGATCTCACACATGCACTCTATCCATACATTCGCTGGTGGGGCCCATAACACCAACATACACTCACCATCAGTCCGTGCGAGAGGCGATTATCCTTCCAAGCGCTGAATAATGAGGGAGGAAAATACCACTTTACCCTAATGAGCAACAAACCTACAAACCCTTCTTATACTCATTAGGCCCTAGATTCCACATTTGGTATTCCCCTCATAACCGGGACGGATCTGTTAGTTGTAGATTTAAGTGAATTTCTAATACTCTAATTAACCTTTTCATTAACACATTTCAATGAATAAACAACCCAACTCATTTCTGTAGATGTTCAAATCCAAATTTATATTAATATTGCAGATTAAATCATTCATTTGATCAAGTTGCCATTCATATTTACCTATTCTGGCTAAAGTCGTCCTCTATGTCAAATTTTGCAGTCTCGCAAATCTATGCCCATCAATTTGAGCAGATTCAGTTCATCAGGAGTTTGGGCATTAATTCAGTTCGTCAAAGATTCAGGCTAACAGCTGTTCTGCAGTGTCACCGTCCTCTCCGTCAGCATATCATCAGGAAATCGAAGGAGCGACTTCCCGACCTCTCTATTCTATGGGTTTTATAATAATTTTAATAGCAAAATGTAACAAAATTGAGTTTTAAACTGTTCTGATTGGCTGATCAGGGGTCAAGCTCTCCGTTCCCATAAGGTTTAGTCCATGTTGTCAGCATACTTGCTGGTTCCGGTTCTTTAATAAAGTCTTTTGTCTGTAGCGCTGGCACCTTTCCCAGTGGCCTTGATAAGTACAGCTTGCCTGGGGTCAGGACAGGGCCATTGTTGCTCATCTTTTAGCGCAGGCGCACTTCACCCAAGCCTGGTTCAGCATCGGCAGTCGGGTTAGGCACCAAAAGCAGCCATCATTCGATAGGCCAGAATAGTCAACTGAAGCAAAGAAACACAAAAACGTAATTAATACATAGAAATGACTAGTTAAATGTTATTCCCTCGCTAATACCCATATGTGTGTGTATTTATCTAGCCAAAGCAACACTCAATGCGGTTTATACTTACTAAATAAAGCACGAATCACAATTACATCACCAAAGCGACATATATCATGCAATGTTCTAATTATCCAGAAGTGAAAGGTCACCCGGTTGGGTTGGAAGCAGATGCTTACCCGGAACGAAACGTGTGGTTGCACCGGAAGTGAAAGGGCACCCAGTTGGGGCTGAAAGCAGAGGCTTGCCCAGAGTGGAACTAAAGGATGGCCGGCACTGAATGTAGGGCACAGTGCTTCTGGCTATGGTACAGAGGACACAGGCTTCCAAATAAATTGAAGTAAGGCATGTTAAAGGATTGCTTGTAAGTTTAAAACTGCCTAATAAACTGCAGCCTCAATTCTGCCATAACGTGAAATTGGTGTGGTCTGAGTTTGTGGGATCCGGGTGGGGCGACCAGGTGGGGGGGTGCCTTTGCTATGTTTTGGAATACTACTTTCCTGTAAACAGTAATTCTTAAAATTTCGGGCAGTGTATAAAATACTACTTGAATGCATGTTCCTTGTAGTAGGAATCGGTGGTGGAAGAGGCGGGACCACCCACACTACTTTGTGGTGCTGCTGCAAGTCTCTTTCTAGGGCTCGTGCTCTGTCTCTCGAACCGAGACATGGTGTATCTATCTGCTTTGTGGTTCTCAGCCAGCCCATAGGCTTGCCATTTGCCTGCTCCTACTTGGCTCCATTAGTCCTTCTCCTCATCTCTGCATGCATCCGTCATGCCTCTTGCAGGGGTTAGCCATTCCGACAGCAGTGACCAGCTACTGCTAAACGTACCCAACGTGCATTCTGAGGGGATGTATGTCGTTACAACGCACACTTTTACAACGCATGCACTTACAACGCATTTTTTACAACGCAAAATCCATTACAACGCATTCCATTACATAGCATGACACTACAACGCATTTTTAAAAACTACCTTTACAACGCATTCCATCACAATGCATACTACCTTTACAACGCATACCATTACAATGCATAATATTAAATTGCATTTAAGGTAAGTATTAGATAGTATAGGGGTAAAAATTACTTTTCTAACTCCAGGGGGTGCAACAGTAGGGAAAGTGTTGGATAGTATAGGGGTAAAAATTACTATTCTAACTCCAGGGGGTGCGACAGTAGGGAAAGTGTTGGATAGTATAGGGGTAAAAATTACTATTCTAACTCCAGGGGGTGCAACAGTAGGGAAAGTGTTGGATAGTATAGGGGTAAAAATTACTATTCTAACTCCAGGGGGTGCAACAGTAGGGTAAGTGTTGGATAGTATAGGGGTAAAAATTACTATTCTAACTCCAGGGGGTGCAACAGTAGGGTAAGTGTTGGATAGTATAGGGGTAAAAATTACTATTCTAACTCCAGGGGGTGCAACAGTAGGGAAAGTGTTGGATAGTATAGGGGTAAAAATGACTATTCTAACTCCAGGGGGTGCAACAGTAGGGTAAGTGTTGGATTGTATAGGGGTAAAAATTACTATTCTAACTCCAGGGGGTGCATCAGTAGGGTAAGTGTTGGATAGTATAGGGGTAAAAATTACTATTCTAACTCCAGGGGGTGCAACAGTAGGGTAAGTGTTGGATAGAGTAGTGTAATATTATGCGTTGTAATGGTATGCGTTGTAAAGGTAGTATGCGTTGTAATGGAATGCGTTGTAAAGGTAGTTTTTAAAAATGCGTTGTAGTGTCATGCTATGTAATGGAATACGTTGTAATGGATTTTGCGTTGTAAAAAATGCGTTGTAAGTGTAGTGCGTTGTAAAAGTTGCGTTGTAAAGGTTGTTCCCCATTCTGAGGCAGTGTTTCAGAACTTGTTTTTAAGGTCGAGCCTATACAGCGCTTACGCTGTTAGGCAATCGTTGTCTGTACTTAGTGGCGTCTGACCAGTGGCGGCTAGCAGGGAACAGGGGTGGTAGGGGGTGTAGGGGGAACAAAGAAAAAAAGAACATTTACCTTTTGCCGGCCGTTGTCTCTCCTAAGCTCAGGTCTCTTCCGATGCTGTCATCTCTCCTCAGTTTCCATTGCAAACAGGAAAAACCCAGGCTCCCTCCCCTAAACCAATCACAACAGCGTTGCGATTAGTCTGAGTGCCATGGTTCTGCGCTCGGACATGCATCGGGAGCCAACCCTGCCAAGTGCCACGCATCGTGTGTTAGCCTAACGCATTTTAAGGCATTTTTACACCACTCTGCAAACACACATCTCCTGGCACACTGCTGCTCGGAGGACGAAGTCCACTTGTGTCCTGAGGTCCTCTGGACACAAGAGGAGCACATCGCCCCACCAGCAGGGGGCCAAGAGGTGTGTTTTTAGAGTGGTGTAAAAAGGGGCATGGCCTCAGACCACCTCTCTGCAATCCAGCTCTGTGGTGCTTACTGGAGGTACCTGCTGGGCTAGTTTGCCCCCAGGGACACTCAGCATTCAAGGGGAATTAATTCCCCAACTTACAACGTGCCAGGGGGCGCGTTTGCAGAGTGGTGCAGGGAGGGGGCGTGGCCTCCCCTTCTTTCAGTATTTTTGGGGCCCTGGGGACCCCATCCCCCAGGGCCTGATGCCTTTTTTATATTAAAAAAAAAGACGAGAAGGGGGCCACGCGGCCCCCCTCCTGGGCCACTTCTGGGCCAGTGGATCCCTTCCCCCGGGGCCTGTGATACTGCGCGGCTATTAAAAACTCCTTTTCCTTATGACATCAACCCAGAAAACCCCTACACCTATTTATTCATATAAACCAACATCGGTGGGGCCCATGACACCGAATACACAAATCTACTCAGTTTTCTTGATTAATGATAAGTAGACGAGCTGCAGTAAGAACGGGTTACCTTATTAAAATGAACGAATGTACATTATACACATTATATACATTAATCTTATAAACTGTCGGTTCTAAACATCAAGGTACTCTGCTCTTCGGTCGATGGACCAACTAGTAGAATCAGTTGTTGGTGATTAAGTCCACCTCAATCACGATTAAAACCTTTAACATTTATTGATCATGTTTAATTTAAGAATCACAGACTCAATCTTAGAGTTAGCATATGATTTTACCTGGATTCATTGAATGAAAGTAAATAAGTAAAGTTTTATTGGGCAAATACATTTAACATTATCCCTAAGCATTTAAGTAAAATTAAAATAGAAACGGAAAATACTCATTACCATTGGCCATAGGGCGATGAAGAGAATGGTTCACCAGAAAGTCCCAAGATTCAAACTTTGGGAAGTACTTCGGGCACTGTCTATACCTAACGGTATTTTGAAGTTGATGATTAGATTGCATGACTCTACATATGCCCAGGTACGAAGGGGGAAACCTGGGGAGGTGACACCAAAATTTGCAGTCTCTAAGGGGGTAAGACAAGGCTGTGTTCTAGCCCCAACCCTTTTTTCCTTGTTTATTAACGGGGTACTTGGGTACTTTTCCAATTTTCTGACCGACGCTCCCACATTGGCAGGTATGAAGATTCCCCTGCTCATGTTCGCGGACGACACTCTCATCATTTCTAAGACGCGCTAGGGGCTCCAGTGAGCACTGGCGCGTTTCGAGTTGTTTTGCCGCGAACATGAGCTTGAGGTCAATGTGGAGAAGACCAAATTTATAGTCTTACGCGGGGCAAGATCGGTTAGGGCTAGGATTGAAATGGGGGGAGTAGTATTGGAGCAAACTTCTACCTTTACCTATCTTGGGGTTACCTTCTCTGATAACCTCAGTTGGAAACCCCAGATTGATCACTACTCCCTTAAACACACCCAACTCGGTGGAGCATTGCTCAGGGAACACAGGCTCTCGCTAACCAAACCCATGGCACCCTTGATAAAAATTTACGTGACCATAATTCTTCCTGCCGTCATGTATGGTGCAGAAATCTGGGGATATAGTAACTTGAATCCCCTGCGAGTAGCCCAAAACAAATTTCTTAGATCTGCAGTAGGGCTACCACAGTCTGCGCCACGCATTCCACTCTTATATGACCTGAGTTGTCACCCCGTAGAGGACATGGTGCGGTTTAGGCCATTGGCGTTCTGGCGACGACTGTGGTCCACACCTGAGTTGTCTCATTATGCCAATGCCTTGGCCGAGGTCAAAAACCTTGGGGACTCCCACAGAATAGGTTGGTTGTCCGAAATCAAATCCATACTGATTGGTATGGGTTTGGGTGAATGTGGTTTAACCCTGAGACAGCGGTATTTCCCCAGAAAAAGCAATTTAGGGACTTATACTGGCAGTGGGTCAAAGATAAACATTTTTCCACTAGGATTGGAGGTCCCCTGACTATAACCTATCTGAACAGTAAGGATGATCCACACCTTGAAGCATACTGGGACTTAATTACAAAAGTGCAGGATAGGAAACTCTATCATCAATTTAGATTGGGCACTTTACCTTTACGCACCTTCACCAAAAATTGGTCTATTCCGGGTAACGATAGCTGTCCCCATTGTGAGGATATGATCGAATCAGTCGATCACTTTTTATATGTTTGCCCGGTCTATACACGCCCAAGAAAGCTGTGGCTGCGCCCTGTATGTCGCAAACTTGGTACTAGAACAGCTTCTAGTGCCAGTCGTTTATTGAAAACAGATACATCAAGCTTTGTCATTATCGGGGTGGCCAAATATATTAGCTGGGCATGGCTTTTACGTAATAGGTGTATTAGTCCATAACTATTTTGTTGTCAACATCGTGATTAGTTTGATTTATAAACCTAATACAAAATTGTATTTCCTCAAGTCATTGTAATGTCGCATATTTAATACTTTCTTTTATTGGTGTTTTTAATGTACAAATCTATTTATAGGTTTTATATATAAATGTTTAATGCAATTCTCTCTGTTTTAACTACTATTGATGGATTTTTTAGCATGTCTTTTAAGAAGAAAATTCGCAATAAAGACTGATTGACTTGACTTGACTTGATAAGTCAAAACCTCAACTATGCAAAATGCTGATCTCTCTCGGACGATAATCACAGGAGTTATTGTGACATTTATGTGAGCCTGGTAATTGCCGGGGGAAAGAAAAGCTGCAGCAGGTGGCAGCTTCAAAAGCGTAATAAACGTTCAAGCACGGCGCCCCCAGGAAGGTGGCACCGGTCGCACCACCCTAAAGCCGGCCCTGCCACTCCATGCTTCTAACAGGTAAGAAAAACACGTGCATTTGCGTTTTAAATGTCCGATCCTGCAGCAACACACTTCCAAGGCCCATACATGACAGTAACCCGATTCAAGGCCCCATTCTCCTGATTTTTTTTACAGAATCTCCCACTTTGCTCTCCTGAAATGTTGGCATGTATGGGTAAGTACACCCGGCCTCAATAAACACGGCGTCCGAATTCCCCTGGCCTTGCCCTTGCCCACTAGCTGTAAATTTAATTAAAAAATAAACACTCACGTGCTCCTCGAGTGGTCCGAGTCGATGCCGGAATGCTAGTGTTCTTCTTAGCCGAAAGCGGAGACAGGGCGTTGGTTGGGCGGCAAAATGCTCCTGGGCTGGCAGCAAACGCGAGGGAAGACGCACTGCCGTGCGAACGTGCGCGAGCTTGCGCGCCTATAAAATATTAAGCCAATCACCCTTCAGCTTCCACCCCAAAGCTGAAATGGTGATTGGCCCGATTTTTTTTGGTCCTGCCGCGCCTGCGCTGTCATTCAGTGCTTGTAGCCGTAGTAGCTCATGGGCGCTTCAATATAATACGATCCAGTTCGCGGACCCCCTGGGAATGTGTCACAGACCCCTAGGGGTCCGCGGCCCGGCGCTCTAGGGGGGGGGCAAGTGCCCCTCCTTGCCCCCCCGCCCCCGCGGACGCCGATGTAACTAGGCATTTTGCTATGGGCTCATGAATTTGTTTCAGCACTGAGGGAGGGTATGGATCGCTCGGTGATCCTGTTTTACTAGTCAGGATGTGATGTTCTACTTGCGTTGTAGTAACAGGACTGAAACTGAACGTGTCAGAATGGGAGACATTGCTTACTCATTTTTAAAAGTTTTATATAGCGCGAACAAGACCCATGAGGGTGTCAGAGCGCTTTACAGTTGAACGAAAAAGAGAGGAGACTGAATAACAAACAACCAGGTGGTCAGAAGTTCCATCAGAAGCGCTTTAACTTCCTTTTTGAAATTAACAGTAGAAGGGATCGTCCTGATTTCCGAAGGCAGGCAGTTCCAAATTCTGGGGGTGACACCTGAGAAGGCTTGATCATATGTTTTTGATTTACGGAATTTCTGCGGCTTCAGCAGAAGGGTGCTGCTGGCACTTTTGGAGGACCTGGAGCCACCAGATAGTAAACGTTTCGGTGCGAGGTATAGTGGGGTGTTGGAGTGTAAGGCTTTATGAGTCATGCAAGCAATCTTTAGTTGTATCCATACTGATGTTTGCTGCAAAGTGGTTTAATAATTCCCTGATGCACTAAATGCATTATAAATAAGCTCAACCTTTTTCCTGAAATAAAGGGCAACAATGTCACAAAACGTTAGCTACCGAGACTTTAGTTAATTTATTGATCACTTTAAAGAGTTCCCTGGGTGAGTTGTTGGACAGTTCAATTTGGGCTGTAAAATAGTTTGTTTTTTCTTTACCAGTAATTCTTTATATTTGGCCAGGGCACATTTATATAATTCTTTTTCCTGGGATTCATAGTTTACCCTCCATCTTCTCTCCTGTTGTCTACATTTTTTCTTTCCTAGTCGGAGTACCTCTGAGTACCAGGGCTATGAGGGATTATTTCTCTTATAGTTAGTGGATTCCCAGGGGGAAAATTGTGAGAGGGCATGGTTAACCCTGGTCAGATAGTCCTGGGTAGCCATTTCGGGATCAGGTAAAGGTAAGGGTAGGTCATTAAATATTTGGGCTTGAAGGTGGCTCAAATGTATGCTCTTCCATGCTCGGTAGAGTAAGGGGTAAGACCATCTTGCGAGTTGGTGGTTGGAGTTACCTTGGTATCCCGTTTTTTAACACAATTTTTTATTGAGATGTTAGTATGCAATCTCAGTATACATTTCAACAGTTTTTTGGGCTGTATTACACAATTATAACGGTCCAGTATTCATCAGTATTCGTGACTTCATATTTATACATTATTCAAACACATATGCATGTCTTATTCATCCTTGATTGAGCTAAGGATGTACGTGTAGACCTATTTGCATGATATAATATACTTGGTCATATCTGTCAATTGTCTTTTAATTCCCCCATATAACCTACCCTGATAGTCCCACCCACGACATAAACCACCCAAATAACAATTTAACTATAAACTTTGCCGCTTCTTTACAATTGTCCCCGTCCGGGAAGAATGCCCTATGAGGCAAATGTACTCCTGAAAGAGAGAACTCCAAGGAGGGATATGGGGGAGAGAGGAAGAATAAATAGGGAGGGGGAGGAAAAAGGAAAAGGGGGGAGTAACCCAGTATGTCTAGGCCGCAACCCACTTGAGAACCAGGCACTGTTTGTTTAGTCTGTCAGTGGATCCTGGGGCTCTACTGTGTCCTTGTCCTGTTCTGCTTTAACCTGCTCTAATAGTTGAGCCGACTCAAGAGAAATCAGCTTCTATCTCAATCCCCTATATTCTTCCAGCCGAAGCTCCTCCCCCTCGGCCACAGCCCATCTGATGACCTCCTCCCTCCATTTGCCCTCTCGTGGTGCCATGCGGGACTTCCAGCGCTGTGTAATTAATCGTTTGGCAAGCATTAATGCTAAGCCCACAAAGCGGCGCAGTAGCGTCACCTTCTGCAGGAGAGGGAAAAGGCCCAGCAAACACGCCTCCATCGTAGTCCAAGGAGATCGTTCTGTCAGTTGGGATAGGCCTCGGGTGACCTCTGACCAAAACCTCCCCAATGTAGGAAACGCCCATAACATCTGGTTAAAATCTGAGGGGTTGGTGTAAACATCTGGGGCATTCCGCAGATGCAGCTGGATACATCGTCTGAATTGCTAGCGGTGTGAGGTAGGCCCTGTGTAATATTAATAGTTGCATTGTCTTCAGCCTGAAGTTAGAGGACACCCTTCGAGGATGCTCTAGGGCAGTTGAGCCGACTCAAGAGAAACCAGCTTCTTTCTCAATCCCCTATATTCTTCCAGCCGAAGCTCCTCCCCCTCGGCCACAGCCCATCTGATGACCTCCTCCCTCCATTTGCCCTCTCGTGGAGCCATGCGGGACTTCCAGCGCTGTGTAATTAATCGTTTGGCAAGCATTAATGCTAAGCCCGCAAAGCGGCGCAGTAGCGTCACCTTCTTCGGGAGAGGGAAAAGGCCCAGCAAACACGCCTCCATCGTAGTCCAAGGAGATCGTTCTGTCAGTTGGGATAGGCCTCGGGTGCCCTCTGACCAAAACCTTCCCAATGTAGGAAACGCCCATAACATCTGGTTAAAATCTGCGGGTTGGTGTAAACATCTGGGGCATTCCGCAGATGCAGCTGGATACATCGTCTGAATTGCTAGCGGTGTGAGATAGGCCCTGTGTAATATTAATAGTTGCATTGTCTTCAGCCTGAAGTTAGGGGACACCCTTCGAGGATGCTCCAGGGCAGAGGTCCATTCCCTATCCTCTAAGTCCTGTGTCAGTGCCGCTTCCCATTTCTGCCGGAGAGATAATAGTGGTGTATTTAAGTGCTCCCTCAGTCCTTGGTACATCCATCTAACAAGCTGGCAGCCGTGCACCATTATGTGTATAGACCGCAACAATTAAAATGTAGGGGGTTCTTTCTGGTCCACTAGCCAGTGCTTCCTAAAATACTGTGTGATCATCGCGTGAATAAGAAACAAAGTGTCTGGCACTGCATTAGTGCGCACAAACTCGTCGTAGGGCATCAAATTGCCGTCCAAAAGGAAGTCCCCCACAGAATTCGTCCCCACCTGCGACCAGCTCCGCATCCGGGCATTAGACAGGATTCCACGGCGGGTGGGTAAGCCACAAAGAGGAATATGAGGCGCGTGTGGATTCAGCACTTTTGCACATTTTAATGCTTGTTTCCAGTGCAGTGCTACATGCAAAAGAAAGGGAGGTTCTCGCATCCTGTCAGCTCCAGGGCACAGAGCTGCTTGTAGTGTTCCAATTCCAATTTCAAACAGATTGTGGCCAGCCAACCAGTATGCCAGCCACTGCAGCTGCCCAACAATACAGTATGTCTTGAAATCAGGAGCCGAATAGTAGATGTGTTGCCGTGCACTCTTTTCTACGAATTTTACCTTCTATTCTGAATCGTTTAAAATTGCTACTCCAGCTATGGCGCTAGGTCTGTCAGTGCTATGGAACTTACAGCGTCAAGAATGCCAGGTTTGGGAGACCAATCCCTGGCTGATGGGTGCACTTAACGTTGAAACTTTTTAGTTTCTCCTTCAATAGTAAATTTGGCTTTCCGGTTTCACAAAAAGCACTTTAAATCCATTCCATATATTTGAAAAATGAATTTAATTCATCTTTTTATATTTCATCCTCCATTACATAGACTGTTGACTTTGAACCGGGGATTCGTTTCACTTATAAGCTCCGGCTCGTATTCACCAAAGACCGCAAATCACTTTTCAACACAACGGAGACCTCTGAGGAAAGGGTCATACTCGACCCAACATGCATTGAGTTTGATGAGTGATTGCATTAAATAACACAGTCTATGTAATGGAGGATGAAATATAAAAAGATGAATTAAATTCATGTTCAAATATATGGAATGGAATTAAAGTGTTTTTTGTGAAACCGAAAAGACATATATACTATTGAAAGAGAAACTAAAAAGTTTCAACGTAAAGTGCACCAATCATCTACGGATCGGTCTCCCAAACCTGGCATTTTTAACATTGAAATCAGGAGCCCCCATACTGCCAGCGGTGTTTGGAAGTTGCATCTTGGACAGGGCTATTCTATGTCTCCCCTTTCCCCATAATAAGGATTACACAGGGTGTCCAGTGTTTAAAAAATCCATGTCGGCATGACAACAGGAAGATTTACAAAAAGATATAAGAGTCTGGGTAACATGACCATTTTGGACACCGCTAATCGGCCTGCTAATGATACCGGTAAGGTATTCCAAAACGCCACCTGGTACCGAAGGGAGTTAATAGCCCTTACCACATTCCCATCTATAGTGTCTGTAGTGGACCTATAAATGTGTATCCCTAAGTACTTGAAGTTCGTGGGTTCTATCTTGAACTGAAGTTGGCCAAATTGTAAGTGGGGTCCCTCGTAGGTGTCATAAAAGGAATACACCATCGACTTTGAGGCGTTAAGATGTAAACCAGAGATGTCTTTACCTTGGTATACCTGATCTAAAAAATAATGGCAAAGTGATCAGACGACGGGAGAGGTAAAGCCTGTGGGCTAGCGACCAAGTCATGGTTGCTAAAGATGGTGTCTAGAGTGTGGCCAGCAATGTGGGTCGGAGTCTGTATCAACTGGATAAGGCGAAAGTTATTCATAGTCTCAAACAGGTCTCTAGAGTCTCTGTCTTTTGATTGGTCAAGGTGGAAATTTAGGTCTCCCAAAATAGTCAAATCTGAGTTTCAGACCAAGTCTTCGAGTAGTGTACTAATGGAATCAAGAAACCTATTTCTCTAGCCAGGTGGATGATCAATGAGTAAACCTCTAAAGGATTTATTTTTAGTTACTTCTCACCAGTAAAATAGAGCCTCACAGTCCTAATTTGATGGTGCAGTAAATTTGGCTTTAATCTGGTCCGTGTAAATAATTCCAAGCCCCCTCCTCTTTTTTAAAGTTCAATTGAGTGTAAAAATGGTGAAGGCCGGGGGGATTGCAGATATAAGATCAGGCATGAATGCACAGTTTGCCTAGGTCTCAGTAATAAACAGAATATTTGTATGTATGTGTTGGTGTGACATCGTTGAGATCCGGAGCTACACATTGTGTATATGCTACATATCCATGCTTCCACAAGTAGTTTTTTTTTTGTCAATGTCAAGTTCACATGTGAGTATATGTACATAGCTAGATGTGAGAGATACCACAGAAGGCAATGAGTTTGTGACTACTGCATTTATTGCAGTGACCAAGAAGAAAATAAACAATGTGCCAAACCAAACAGCGAGAACCAAAAGTGAAGAAGCCAGTCATGGTGAATGAAACCCCAGTTGTAGATGCCAAAGAGGTCTGAAGTCCAAAGTCCAACATACTACTCACATCAGAAATTATATAGAAATAGTCCACAAAAATGTGTTGCAAACACTGGAAGGAATTAGGTGCAAGATTTCTTACTGGTGGTGGTGGGTGTCTTGCTATCCCGACCTCCTGAATCTTTGTGTAGACATCCCCTCCTTTTGGGGAGGGGGAGATCCGCTGCTGCTGAGACAGGGATGTCTGCAGACATGTATTCCTCTGACTGGGCCTCCCTTACTGTGGCTGCTGCAGATGCTCAGGGCATGGCTGTACTTGGAGCATAGGAATGTGTAGATGCACGTGGAAAAGCCCTGCAGAGGGTGGTGTTGATGTCCTGCAGCACCGCAACCAGGGAGGCTATGTTGGTATTGATGGCGGCCACCTCGGTGTGGATGCTGGGCACCTCCTGGTATTTGTCCCTCTGCAGCTGCTTCATCTCCCAGATCTCCATAAGTACCTGGCCCACCACAAGGCCTAGTTGTGTAGATTACAGAGGAACACACAACTTGGTTGTATATTTAGCATTATTCATCATGTGAGCAGAGCAGAGTCAATGGGTCACATGTCATTTCTAATCAGCTGAGTTACCTTTATGAAATTAAATGAATTGAAACAATGATTTCTAAAGCGCACTACTACCCGCGGGTGTCTAGGCGCTGACTACCAAAACAGGGTGGGTCCTAGTAGAGAATAACACCAGCTCTAGTGAAACACAAAAAGGTGGAAGAGCAAAATAAACTAGTGGTTGAATAACCACATTTTAAGAGCTTTCCGAAACGTGAAAAGATTTTTTGAAGTTTTGAGTGTTAGTGGCATCGTGTTCCAGAGTTTGGCAGTGGCCACTGCAAAGCTCTTGCCTCCCCAGGTAGCTATTTTAGACTTGGGTACAACCAAGTTAGCCTGGGAGGCCGATCTTAGGGTTCTGACAGGGATTTAACGATGGAATAGTTACTTAATAGAAGCTGGACTTTCAGAATGGAGGGCCTTAAAGGCTATGCACAGGGACTTGAACATAACCCTCTTTTTTGACCGGGAGCCAGTGAAGTATGGGGAGAGACTTGGACACCGACTGATGTTTTAGAATTCCCAAACACAGCCTAGCGGCCTCATTTTGGTCCATTTGTAGATTATCCAGGGCCTTCTTATGGGCAGACAGGAAGAGCCCATCACAGTAATCTATTTTAGCCATTTCATGGCTTATATATATTTGAGATACACCCTTGGTAAGGTGTCATCAATAGTTTCAGTTGAGGAGACCAGGGCACCATCAATAAAAGTAGTCAGACATGTCTCTGAGAAGAGCTTTGCATGCACATTGTACAGTCCATGATAAGTAAACATCAATTGTAGCATGGCAGACAAGTGAGCAGGGGCAAAAGGACTATCTTGGTTAGAGTTACAGCCACGGGGCCTCATGGAACGTGTAGACATTTCTATCTCAAATTACCAACACTTGACAAATGGTAACCGGCATGATAAGTGAGCAGCAGTTGTAACATGGCAGAAAAGTGTGCAAGTGCAAAAGGACTATTGCATCTTAGTTAGAGTTACAGTCCCAGGGCCTCATGGTAGGTGTAGATATTTCTATCTCAATTTACCAACACTTGACAAATGGTTAGTGTAACATAGCTAAAACATTTACACATATCAGGGGTCCTGTGATGATATGTTTCTCATTATACACTTAAAGACAGCACTCCAACATGTTGCATGTAATGGAGTTTGATACATGTGAACTTATATGTAGCATTACACATTAACTCTAACAAACCAACATCCACAATACTTTGAGGATTGCATGCTAGAAAAGTAAATAGACAACACAATAGCAAAAGCAGAGTAGAGAGCCAACTGGACATTGAGGTATTGTGACAGTTATTGAAGTCTCACTTACCAGACTCCACTCCCCCAGGTATTCCTGTCATGGCCTCAGTATGCGGGATGGCCAAGACCTTCTCTTCCCAGGGAAACCTTTGTAATAGGGGTCTGGGAGGACCACCGCCAATCTTCTGGGCCTCCAGGTGTTGCTTGGAGGCCAGAGAATGCATCTTCCCCCTCGGGTCTTTCCACCTGCTCCTAATTTCCTTCTGTGTGCGCGGGGTGTTACCACCAGCATTCACTCTATCGACTATCCTGTTCCACAATTCGGTTTGTTTACTACAAGGAGTACGTAGGACTTGGGCTCCAATTATTTGTGGCTCTACTCTAATGATTCAATCCACAATGACTGTCAACTCAGCCACAGTGAAGCATGGATTTTTGGGGCAAATCATAACTGTAAAATAAAGTGAGTGACACATTTTTTAAAAAACAAGGGATATTAGAGAATAGGCTAAAACAAATAAGGGTGTGGAGAGTGTTTAAGGAGAAAGAGAAAAAAGGGCTGCCTTATCTCAACAAAAAGTGTGCTCTCTGTCTTGTGCTGGAGTGGAGAAGCAAAACATCATGGTCTTGCTTGGGGTGTATACAGCGGGTGGAAAACCACTGGTGCAGCGGTCGTCTAAGGACAGCGGCAGTCGGGATGTCAGACAGCCAAACTCGTAATCAGAGCCTGTATCCCCCATACATCATTCAGAAACCCTTAAAAAAATTCAAATGGGACGTAACTGTTCTGATGAATCGCTGCACCCAACTGTGACTTCTTTCATCTGAAATATACCCAAAATAATACCAATAGACCAATAGACTGCAAAATACAGGCAGAGTGAAAAAAATGATTGCCTAATAAAAGTTTTAAAAAAAGACTATCTCCCCATAGGATTGAATGGAAAAAGGTGGCAAAATGTTTAACATTTTTTAATAAAAATGTTGAAAAATGTGTAAAATATTGTACATGTAAAACAGTGTTGCAAAAACTTTGGCAAAATTCTAAAGTATATATTAATTAATATTGCATTTATACATTTATTTCATATATACTAATAATAATTGCAACATGTATGTAACAGATGTAGAAAATGTACAGAAAATATTTACAATATTAAAAAAATATCAATTATGCAAAACGTAACACAATTTCATTTTGTATATGTTTTTTTACAATGATAAAAACATTATTTGCTTTATTTAATCAAACAGTAAATACAATTTTATTTCAGAAATATATTTCACAAATACTAACTAAAATTATTCAATAAATGCTGTCCGCATAAAAATAACATTTTAAAAATATTTGTGCGATTTACTTATTATAGTTAATTACATATAAGTAAAATTACAACAAAAATGAAACTTTATATTGGCATTACAATGCAAATTAGCTTGGAAAAAATGTATTTAACACAAGACAAATAAAACATACTATTGCCAGTTCTCTAGAAAGAAACTAAAGGATTAATTTACTATATTTTGACACACAGGAGCACAGCAAGACTACTGGTGTGCTGCTAGGCTCCAAAAAAAGGGGCAGGAATGCATTGTATCTCCAAGATATGGTGCATTCCTGTCCTTCTCCCCTGTGCCGATGCACAAACATCAGTTGCGCACCAAAGCAAAAATCCTTGCATCATGTTGCAAGGGTGCCTGTGTTGTGGGGATAATTGTTTTTACGCAGGAAGGGATACCTTCCTGTGCAAAGACAATCATTGATGGCATTTTCTGCAGCATGCATAGAAAGAGGTAAAAATGAGGCGAAGTAAAAGTATTTCTCCTTGTTGTACCACTCCTGAGCCTCCCCTGGAGGCGTAGGACTCTGACACATTCCCAGCTTTACAAACGCTTTAAATCTGGGAATGTGTCAGGTTCCATGGATGTTGCTGTTGCAGGGATTCTGCACATATACAGAACTATGCGCAGGAAACCAGGACCTCGGTGTATAGTGGTGTACCAACTACCCACCTTAGTGCCCAAATTCCCAATCCCACTAGCTATAGTGTCCCATTCGTTCTCCGTACTACCGCGAAGCTACCAATGATTAGACAACCCAGAACATGTCACTCCGACTCTCTCAGGAATCGCGGGAGCAAGAACACGCTTTCGCTCACTCACTCACACTTGTCCACAACATGAGTAATCAGAGACACGGTATAGTTTAAAGTGTTTATTTTAACTAACGCGCTCTAAGATACAGTACACGTACCAGTACTATTAGCATAATGCATAAACACAATATAGTCAGCATTGTTACAAGTCCATAGGATATAAGTGGGGTTATAATTTTATAAAGATAGTGGAAAAAAAACTACTGTGCCTTGCCACCCTCCCCGTGCTAGGAACTAGTTTATTATAAAAATAGAAAACCTCTGGGCTTTGTCAGCGGGACCCCATACCTCAAGGCCCAGATGCAAGGTTTTACTTCTCCGGGCAAGCACAGCTCTTCTCTCTGGAAAGGTATTTATCCAAGTGCCCTAACACGAATGTATGCAATATTAACAGCACTCGATTTTCAGCAGTGCAGCTGTGCTTCGTGTTATGTCTAGGTGTGGGGGACTGACCAGAACAGAATAACAAGGACATTGTTTTTCGATCTTGTACATCATGTGCAGACGAAAACTACAGAGAACAGCAAGAAACGCGAAAGGCAGACGGTTCTCATGTGAACAGGCACAAGCAGAGTTTTGCAAAAACAAAGACATGTAATAACGTGCACAAAAG
Organism: Triturus cristatus; assembly: GCF_964204655.1. Taxonomy (NCBI): domain Eukaryota; kingdom Metazoa; phylum Chordata; class Amphibia; order Caudata; family Salamandridae; genus Triturus; species Triturus cristatus. The sequence goes on along the minus strand of NC_140586.1, from coordinate 868,566,682 downwards.
TAGCATCATGGAAGCCAAGCTTGTGCTAACTTAGCAATGTCGACAATTAATCCACCAACCTTACTACACCCTCCCCTGGTAAGTCCAAGGATCTAGACATAGGATGAATACAGAGTTCAAGAAGCAAGAGCAGCGGTCAAAGGCGTCTATAGTTCGTTGAATTTAGAAAAAACTTTTTAAAATGAGGGCCAGAAAAAATGTTATGTGCTGAAACACATAATTAAAAAAAATCCGGCAGAGAAGTTTATGTGAGCCAACCATTTCAATCCATCAGAGTGTACGAACAGTAGACCGCAACACCCTCCAAAAGGACATCATTGTCGTCGGTAGAGAAAAGAGATGCCATCCAGTTCAGCAAGCTGTATGAACATACATGTTTCTCACAATTGGGTGCTTTCATGAGCATCGCAGGACAACCTGCGTGATATTCGATGTAGCTGTGTCGTAGGAGATTCTGCACAGCCGCACAGATATCCTATTGTGCCAACACTCCAATTGCAGCCGCGCGTGCCATCAGGCCATCCCCGAAACATTCTTGCTCATGGGCCACTAAGGGACCCATTAACAGATCGTAATCCGGGTCTGAACATGACGTATTGGAGAGGCAGATATCCAACGCCCATGAAAATGAACATCGTAAACATGAGAAGACGGGTTGCACGCAATTGAAGTACCCAAAGCGGAAAGACAATCCATAAGCCATGCTAATGGCAGTGTACCGTAGCATTCATGCATACGGTTACGGAGCATCTCAGCCGGCCTTGGACAGCTTGGGCTGTGCATTACCACAAGAGGAGCAGCCATTGCGTAGTATGCAAAACAAAAGTAGGATTCCAGCAGCTATGGCCAGTATTAAGGGTGATCCACCAAAGACACTGGAAAAAATAGAACGAATAAATGCTGGTATTACACCAAATATAGTCTGAAAGGAGGCAAAAGGCCAGAGCAGATAACTTTAAAAAAATGAGCCAGGCCGTGTGTACCAAACGCATTGAAAATGCCATGAATGAATTCACCGAAATGTAGTGGGAGGTTAGTATTCAGAAGGGCCTGAATCTCACAATTGGTGCTAGCCACCTGGAGGACGAAGGTCTCACGCCCGGAAGTAAGGGGGACCTCCTCTTGGAATAATAGAGCTCTAATTCTGCTCAACTTGTTGAAATCTGTTTTCAAAGTTGGTATGGAAGGACAAATCGAGTTATCGAGCTTCCCATGTGGGGGTGGAAAAAGTACATTTTTACCACAAGCCATGCGCTGTGAAACTGTTACAATGTACGGTATGCCAGCCAGCAAACCGCAGCATTTTTGGTTATTTAAAAGAAGATAGCTAACAATAGCAAGCAGGGTGAAAGTGGGTCTTATAGCTGGAACAAGAATACCTTTTAAAACACATGCACGGTTCGGGCGGAAACACTGCAAACCCCGTGTAATTGTATGTTTTTGCAAACAAGGGTATTGACCGACTGCAGAATCACAGGACTCCCCTGTAATGAATACCTCCTTGTCATCTCGCAGGCATCTAAATGTGAAAGGCAAGGACCACACTTCATGTAGAAAGGCGCTGCCTACGGGTTCAAAGTGGCCTATCGGATAATGCTTCATGCAGGAGCTAAATTCAAACAAAGAGAAGTGTTAACTCCGTGTATGAGCCGAACAATGAGTCAGTCTCAGCCACGGAGAAGGGTAAAGGTTCTATCTTTTCTATATGTAGAGGAGTGTATGTTGCATCTTTAATGGACATAAAATGCTGTTTGTCTGTCAAATTAAATTGTAAAAACAAAGCAGATGCGTTTAAATAATCCCATGGTACTTTCCCCATTTTTAGAGTCTGTAAAGTCCATGCAAACTGCATTACAGCACGCAATTGATTTTGACCATGATATAACACAGACACATCATCTTGTACAATATCAACAACAGATGAAACAATATTATCTAACGTGTAAATGCAGGAAGACAGAGTGTTGATACTATTATCAGCAGCAGCAATTACTTTTTCTAGATTTGCTTGGTCTATTTCCCGTAAACGGGAAGCTGCTTCAATTTGAGAAAGCTTCCATACTTCATTGTAAGCTGTGTAAATAAATCTTTTCATTCTAGGGCCAGGCGGTCCCTTGACAAAGTCGGCCAAATCAATGTTACTGGATAACAAGGATAAATGTTGTTTCACGGACCACCGTTGTTGAGTGCTGCGGCTGCAACCACTGTTGGCATAATTTACCCACGGTGTAGGTGGTAACCGAATATGTGTTAGAAAAACATCCTGTTTGTAACCAGGAGCTGTGTGATAGAAACGCAATTGGCAGGCATGAGAAGTAGTCTGCCAAACTAACCATCCAGATGGATCTAAAATAGAGACATTGTGGAGCCGATTCCGATCCGTGTCGCAAAGCACTCCGGCCGATTCGTTCCCGGAGTGTTTTCTGATTGAGCCGGACCCCTACAGTCCGACCGAGCGAGTACGATGCGTACGTATGCTGTCGGACTCGGTTCGGTCGAACTCCCATAGAAGTCAATGGGAGCCGGTCGTACGACGCGTACATGGGCTCCAATTAACTGAATGGGTACGTCTCGAGCAAGTGCGCACCCTACAGTGGTTACGTGTCGGTGCCATCCGCACAGTACATGCCTGTGTTGGGGAGACCCATAGGTCTTCCCCTGTGTCCGAGTCGTAGGGCTGCTGGTGTTAGGGGGTCTGACATGGACCGGTGAAGTCCGACTCCGGGAGCTTTTGCGAGCCGGACACTCCAGCTAGCACAGGCTGTCCGACGCGTGCATCTTACTGGCTCAGTTGTAAATCGCATCCATTGCACGCCACGGTTAGCTACCAACCGAGACGTACGGAGCGGTTCGGACCCGGAAACCACTGTCGGTGAATTTCATGTAGCTCGCATCGTACTTGCTCGCTCGTACAGCTGTATGAGTCAGCCGGAAACACGCGTATGGCTCGTTGTTTTTCCGGCCGGATCGCGTTCGGTGCCCTTCCGACCCTGATCGGAATCGGCCCCTAAATGTGTGATTTTGAAATAAAGCTTGCAGATCCTCAATAGAATAATTTGTACGCAAGCTCCAGTTCTGATAAGCAGCCAGAGTAGGAATGGCAGGGGCATTCATCCGTTTTGCAGTCGCCAAACCAAAACAATTAGTTTGGTAAATCGTATCATTTAAAAATAAATTCTGCGTTGGGATGAGGCACGCTCGATGTAAAGCTTCAGTGCTTCGAACCTGCCACGATTTAGAGCCCCAAACAGATTTTAAATCAATGGTGGCCCTCCAGTGTTGATAGCCACCGACTGATAATTTAGTAATAAATGAATGTGAATGAATGAATTTGAAAATAGTACTTTTGTGTGGGTCAACATTACCTTGGGAGTAGATGAAATGTTTCATTTAAAATAATAGGACTCTGGTTTGGACCTATCAAAATCTGTAAAAATATGTAAAACAGTTTAACAGTGTTTTTGAGATGCCTTCTAAAGGAGTTGGGCAATTTTCCCACTGTGTGTAATTAAAAATATTTCTAAATGTATTAGCTTTATGCAGGAAATGGTGTCCATAATGCTGGTAACAACACAAATCGGCATAATTAGCAGTATTTAAATATAAATCTTCAGCATTAAAGGCAGCATAATATTTCAAATCTGAAAACAAGGATTGTATTGCATGCACATCCCAATCATCTGAACGTATGTTCTGTTTCACCACATCACCCATGGAAACAGTACATTCGGTACATTGATTATTTCTGTCGGACCATGAATTTGAAAATCCACTGCATCTCAGATGATGCCATCCGCGACTGTAAAGGCAGAAATGTTAACAAGAGTCTGGTCTCGCTTCATGATGTGTGAAGATGAGTGCGGAGCCAAAATTTCATCAACCAAGTTCACAGCAGAGCGTTCTGGCAAGTAGTGACCATTGATGAGTAAGAAAAAAACTGTCACAAATCCAATGGACATGACCAGAAAAATCAGGATTAGCACCAACCAAATGTATGTCCAAGGAGGGACCAAATAAGTCTGTTTAAACCAGGAGACAAAAGTACTCAATTTTGTAGGGCCAAATGACGAGGTGGAGGTAGAGTCAAAAGAAAAGCGTGACTGGTTGAGTGTAGATGTTTGTAAACCAGGCAACGACACGCTTGTGGGATAAGCATATACAGTTTCCACATTGCAGGAGGAAGCTGGCAGGACCAGCAAGCGATCAGTAACAGAGTCCATCTCAATGGCAGTGTCGTTTTGCACTGTGACAGATGCGCCAACCCCAGGATTTCTAGAAAGTGCTGGACATGATACTGCAGGTGTCACACTATTCACCATCGGCCAGATGTTGTAGTTTTGACATTTTCCACTGAGATGTATCTGTTCTCCTTGCAACCAGGAAGCGGTGTTAAGATGACTGTACGAGTACCCTTCATACCAAGCACTGGAACCGGTGCACGATAAGAGGGGCCAAATTCTTTCTTGTTCTCCACCTTCTCTCGGACCAGATCTCCAACTTTGGGTAGCCAGCCGGCCACCGGAATCTGTTGTGCTGCATCAGTGGCAGAGGGTAAATGTTCAGTTGCAAGACTGTCACGGGTCGCTTGTAAGTCCTGTAACATAGTAGAATGATTATCTACGTCAAAGTTGGTGACCGCTGCCGCCATGTCTAGACCCTCAAGGTATGACACAAACATCTTAATGCCAAAGAGCATTTCAAATGGGGTCCGCTCACCCAGAGATCTTCTAGGGAGATTATGAAGTGCACGTTGCACGCCATACAAGTGGGTCAACTAGTTTCTGCCAGTACCTAAAACTCTAGCTGTCAAGCATTGCTTTAAGTCACAATTCATTCGCTCCACAATTGAGTTGCCCTCAGGCCTGTATGGAGACGATAACTGCACCAGCACCCCCATAGACCTCCTCGCATCCCTGTACGCCTTAGATGCGAACGCTAGACCTTGGTCAGAATGGAAGGTGCCACAGGCAAAAATTCCCACAAATACACGCAAATCCCTGATGACATTTTGAGCGTCAGCACTGCGTTGTGGCCAAACCCAAATGAAACGAGTGCACAAATCAACTGAAACTAAAATGTATTTAGAAGCAGTATCTAAAGAAAATGGACCACAGTGATCAAGATATACACAACCAAAAGGCTTATTAGAAATGCAGAGCTGTGTTTGTGGTGGATGTTTAACCGTAGATGGTTTCATTTGCTGACAGATGTCACAAGAAAGTATATAATTACGGGTCTGTTTATATAAACCACGCCACCAGTAATGTTGCTGCAAGATAGAACCCGTCGCAAACACGCCAGCATGGGCGGAAGCCAAGCCTTCGTGTGTGGCTGTTATCAAAGAATTTCTGCAGTCCGCGTTGGGAATCAGCCAATCACCAACGTAATTTATTCTTACATGAGGAACATGCTCAGGACTTAAATGATAAGAGTACTTTGAAGAGAAACCCTGCAGGTAATCGCCACCCTTCTCAGTAGCAGTAATAGCTGCCAAAATCTCATTATCTATTTTATTCATGGATCTTGTAACAGCTGCAACAGAACAAGTGGCTACTGCTGATTTGCAGCTTCATCAGCCAAACTGTTACCGTCAGCGTTTGCTCCCACACGCTGGTGGCCAAGAGTATGTAAATCATGTGTGAGGGGTAGACGTTCTTTAAGATCTGCAACTCAAACCCAAAGCATTTTATGCTTAATTGTGCTGCCTTTGGAATCGCGATAGTCATTCTGAGACCAAAAGAACAAATTGTCATTGAAAGACTGAACACAGTAGTAAGAATCACTTACAATAACTGTAGTCACATTCGGATCAGCAAACTCGAGAGCAAGCAGCAAAGCGAGCAGCTCGGCCAATTAAGCGGTACAATCACCCAGCGCCTGCGTATGCACAACACTAGACTTGAACTCACCATTCCCCATAGTACCTGCCACAATAGCACAGGCCGCCGAATAAGCATGCTTAGACCCGGTGGTCGGTTGCGCCGAACATCAGTGTAAATGATACAAGTGTACTCCTCAAGGGGGAGCATAGACAGAGGAGGAGGATGAACAAATTCATACTGCAAGAACTCCTGAGTCTGAAGAGAGGAGTCAAAGATAAACGTGATATCCGGAGACGTCAAAGAAGTAGCCCATTGTATCCAATGGGGATGCAAAGCCTTAGAGATTGGTACACTTGCCTTTGTCACTGCTTCAAGTGCAGGATATGGTGTTACCACCAAAATGCATTTCCCCTGTGCCAGTGAGCGTTCCTTCAGGATCGCCATCTGTACAGCCGTTAAGACTTTTTCAACAGTGGAAAACCGTAACTCGGCAGAAGTGTACAAATGTGATTTGTATGCAATAGGTACTGTGTCACCTTCATTAAATGTTAAGTAAGTAAAGCCCACCGCGCCTGGCATGATTTGTATCACCAGGTTTGTGTGGTTATCACGTGTTAACAAGTATTTAGATTCAGAAAGATCAGACTGCAAAGATTGCAGGATAGCTGAATGTTCTGGAAGCCAGCAGGCTTTTGAAAATGTAGGTTGTATCAAAGCATAAAGAGGCTTGATACGCTGGGCATACTCGGGAATGTAAAAACGCCCAAAGTTTAAAAACCCCAGCAAAGACTGAAGCATTTTCAAGGTAGTTGGAGATCGCAAACATGCGCATTTCTACAGGAAGTGGGGTTCTAAGCCCCAACCCTCAGTATTGAGCTCGTAGCCCAAAAACAACACCGTATACTGTGTGATGTGTGATTTAGCATAGTGAAATCTGTAAACTGCAGTCCGCAAACAGAATAATGATGCAGTCGACTCGGCATAGATGCAGCCATAATTAGTTGTCCGTGAGATAAATATCATCAACGTACGAGTACGCATCTGGGTCTATGCTGTCTAACAAAGAGACAACACGGGCGGCGAAAACTCCGGGGCTGTTCATATAGCCCATTGGTAAACGCCGTAATTTGCTTGGTTTTCCGCCGGCTGTGAATGCTGACCATTGACTGCATTCAGGGGACAGCTTATGACTGTAAAAGCCATTGGAAATGTCAAGTGTCGTCTTATATTATTTACGAACAAGACTGTCTACAAGAGCAGAACTATGGGTAACCCATAGCTCGCAATCCACTTTTGAGCTACACTAGTTTCCATACCCAGTCCCTCAGAAAAAACCTCCCAGTTGGTCAATTTCTGAAGTTGTGACGTGACTGCACGGAAAAAAAGAAATTCAAAGAACATGCACATACGCTGACTTCCCATTTACAACAACGTGCTTACCCTACCAATGTTGTACAAAAAGCCTGTAAAAGAGCAAGGAATAATAATCGGGAAACTCTACTTGAAACAGACACAAAGAGTCCAATGGATCGCCTAGTATGTGTCAGTACTTACAGCCATATGACAGATATAGTGAAAAAATCAATCAACAGGAGTTGGCACATTCTGAACAGAGGTTCTAAACAATTACCAAAACCTCTGTTTGCTTCAAAACGTAGTAGAAATATCAAAGATATGGTAGTATATACACGTCCACAGAGTACCCTTTCCTTGGATAGGCAAAACACACTATGGTCAACCCCACCAGCAAGGGACACAATCCCTGTGGCTCCTGTTCTGTTTGTGCTTTTACATTGAGACTACTATCTGTAGATCTGGGTCTCACCACTCCTTGGGTACTACACTCTTTGACTAATTGCAACACTGAAGGGGTGATCTATCTATTATACTGCTCATGCAAACTTTTGTGCTCTCCATGCCACTGGAATCAAGCTATCCTGGCTGATGAGGGGTGAAACCCTAAAACCAGTTCTAGGATGCTTGCTTCCAGTCCAGGGAGGACCTGGCCTGGCAGTTCCGGCTTGACTGTTCCCATTGGGCGCAGGGTTAAGACTGATTTGGATATGGCTGGGTTCAAATTGGAAAGGCATGGTGAGCAAAAAAACTGTGGCTTTAGGCCTAGATCTCTGTATTGGGGTGAATGTATGACATTGTTCTGCATTCTGTCCATGAATTGTTCTTTTTGCACCTATTGTATATAGGCATTACTACACGTAAGGTGAAGCTGAGGATAGGCAAGCATTGTAGTTCCATCAGATGTAAAAAAGACAACACCAAACTAACACAACACTTCCTCAGTGCAGGACACACCGAAAATGACATTCACTGGATGATTATTGATAAGCCTAAATATGTTGAAGAGATGGGTTCCCATGAATCAGTTCAGTTCCACAGGGAACAGTGGTGGATCTATAGACTTAGATGCGACACACAGGGATTAAATTATGACATTCCATGGACCAGTTTGGGCAGATGATCCCTTTATCAGCCCTCTGTCTGTATAGTTCCCCGTTATAATTTGACGTTAGGTGTGCACTACTAAGATATTTCCCACGTTTTCCCTTGTGTTTGTAGGATACGACCATTGTTTCCCACATAGTGTATACACTTTTACATCTTCTATCTGTCACCAGTGTTCTGTGAACCTTACCTGACAACTATTAGCCAAGCTGGTCGTGATTATATAACAACTTCTTTCACTGGACTAGGGCATACTTCCTGAAATGACCATGATGACTTTTAAAGTTATCACTACCGAGACTTACACACATCCCAAATTGTGGGACCTTACTTATCGGGTCTAGTGTAAGTCAGGGCTCGACACAGACATTGCTTTGGGTTAAAGACTACTGTGGGATTCTGGTTGTCACAGCGATGTCTAGCTTGTGTCACCTGTAAAGGTATATTCAATTTAAAATCCTTTAGACAACCTAAACCTTCTCTAAACACTTTTGGAAATTTACATTTAATGTCACACAGAATGCCTCCTTCAGCCTTTAGATGAACCGTTTGAATTTTCTGTTTAAGAATAATAGGAGTGGAACTCCCTGGATCCAACATAACTCCCAGATCAGCTTGATGAAACCAGCTTATAATGCTGTCACCCTTCTTGGAGACATACACCTTCCCTGTTACATATCTATCACCATATTCAATCAAACCCATGAAATACCCACACAGTGGTATAGGTTCACCCCCATAGGCCAAAGGACGTATATCTGGTTTGAGTAACTTCACCTTTCTCGCAAGCCTCGCCTGGTAAAATGTTTGTGAGACAATGGTGATTTTTGCCCCAGAATCAAACAACACTCTTGTTTTCTCTCCCTCAACTTGAATTACATCCAAAGGTGAAGATCTATGTTCTCCTGAGTTATTCTCTTGTACGTCAGCTTGAACTTGGACAACAATCTGGCCACAAACAAAATCTTCTTCTTGAAGCCCAACCCCCACAGTTCTGACATTACTGGAAGCATTTTTTGTTTTACACACAACAGCAAGATGCCCCTTTCGCTTGCACTTAGAACAAACTGCATTCAGCGCCGGACATTTTCTATCATTTGCGTAATGACCAAGTTTATCACACCTAAAGCATTTAGGAACAAATGTTTTCGTTTTACTCTTAGCCCCCTCAGCACTTATAGACAAGTCTTTAGTACCATTACCTATCTTTACAACCTCAACAGATTTTTTCCCATCATTTTTTAAGGTGTCAACACACTTTAACGAATGTTCAATTCTTTTCGCAACTTGCAACACCTCATCTAAGGAGGGTTCGTCTCTTAACCAGAGTTCATCTCGAACCTTCTCCAAGTTGCATCCCAACATAAACTGGTCCCTTATCCTTTCCTCCAAAAACTGTTCAAACCTACAGGAGGAAGCAAGCTTCCTTAGTTGAGTAACATATACTTCTACAGATTCTCCATCATTTTGCAGTCTTTTGGTAAACTGATAACGCTCTAGTATCGTACTCACTTTAGGGAGATAATGATTATCTAATTTTTTTATACACACTTCATATTCATTTAACCCCCTGCTTTCAACAGCCGAGAGATCAGCTAGATGATCAAAAACATCTTGCCCCTCCGAACCAAGACAGTGTAAGAGAAGAGCAGTTTTCCTTTCCGCACCAAGATTAAACCTTCAACATGCAAAGTTAGGGGTGTTCCTTTGGCGGTGCGAGATGAGATGAAGAGGGAATTGGAAAAATTGAAGGAAGGAGGTATAATCGAAGAGGTTTCAGTACAGAGTGGCTTGCTCCGGTGGTCGCAGCACGCAAAGCCAATGGCTCCATTCGTTTGTGTGTGGACTTAAGACAACTAAATAAGTGTGTGGTTGTTGATAAATATCCTCTACCCAATATCTCTGAATTACTAATGTTGTTAGGGGGTGCAAAAGTCTTTAGTACTATTGACTTGGCATCTGCATACCACCAGATTGAGTTGGATATGTCCTCAAGAGATCTGACTTCTTTTGTCACTCCTTTTGGTACATTTAGATTTGTCAGAATGCCGTTTGGTTTAGTGTCAGCGGCATCGGTATTTCAGCGTGCTATGGAAAAGGTTCTAGAAGGTTGTGATGGGGTGTGTGTCTATCAGGACGATATTTTGATATTTGCGAAAGATCTCAAGGAGCATAGGGAAATACTTTTTGATGTGTTGAGGTGACTAGAGAATGCCAACCTAACTATAAAACTTGAGAAATGTCATTTTGAGACCTCATCCATTCACTATTTAGGACACACGATCTCTGGTGAGGGCATCTCTCCTAAGCCTGATTTGGTTGATACAATTTCACGCATGCCTCCTCCTGCTTCAAGAGAGGAATTGATGAAATTTTTCGGGATGGCGGAGTACTACAATAAGTTTGTAGAAGGTTTTGCTGAACATTGCTCGAGCATGAGAGCCCTATTGAAGAGAGGTGTGGAATTTCATTGGTCTCGGGAATGTGATGAGGAATTTATTGAGATAAAAAGAAAACTTTGTGATGCACCTAATTTAAAAGGGTTTTGTTCATCAAGAACTTCAGTAGTAACTACAGATGCAAGCATGAAAGGGTTGGGTGCAGTGTTGCAACAGGAGGGTGAGAATGGCTTGGAAACTGTTACTTTTATTTCGAGAGGTCTAAAGGATACGGAATCGCGTTATTCTGTAATTGAGCGTGAAGCTCTTGCGGTATTTTGGGCGGTCAGGAAGTTGAAGAAGTTTTTGTGGGGTACGAAGTTTATCGTTAAGTCGGACCATAAGCCACTGTGTGAAATTTTTGAGAAGAAGGGAATTGACCAGGTTTCAGGAAGGATCAGTAAGTGGGTCATAGCACTTCAGGAGTATGATTTTCAGGTTAGGTATATTCCTGGTATAGAGAACACAGTGGCAGATGCTCTTTCTAGGTTGGTGGATGGTTATAATGAAGAGGAAGACGCTGATGATTGGACTGAGTGTGATTCGCATGTGTGTTTTGTTGATAATGGCATTATTGATGAGGCTTTATGGCGGGAGAAATTAGCTCAGGATCCTGTTTTAAATGAAGTGATGAGTTTGATTCAGAGAGGGTGGTGTAAAAAGAAGACTGGTTCGGTTGAAGCTGTGAAATTTTGGGGTGTAAAGGATGAATTGAGTGTGTTCAATGGGCTTTTGGTACGTGGAACACGTTTGGTACCTCCTTTAGAGTTAAGGGAAAGGTTGGTTGATTTTGCACATAAATTGCACTCTGGCATGTCTAGAACAAAGGAGCGACTTCGCAGTTCTTATTGGTGGCCTGGAATGGATTTGTGCATTGAGAGGGCTATTAGAGATTGTTCTGTGTGTGCTACTTGTGAAAAATCAAAAGTGGTTAGGGTTCAGCCCATGGTCATAAGGGAGCTTCCAAGTGGTCCGTGGAAGGACGTGGCTCTGGACATTGTGGGTCCCATTTATTTCAATGGTCAGCAGAATTATATCTTTGTTTTATTGGACTTATTCTCTAGGTGGCCTGAAATACAGTTCACTTCTGGGATAGAGACTATTCATGTGATTCGTTTTCTTGAAAATCTCTTGGGTAGAGAAGGTTATCCCGAGTCAATTCTAACAGATAATGGTGTGCAACTGGTTTCTAAAGAAATGGAGAAGTTTCTTAAGGATAGAGGTATTAGTCACAAGAAATGTTCTTTGTACCATCCAGAAACAAATGGGATGGCGGAAAGGTTTAATAGAGTGATTAAGGAGACGATCTCTTTAGCAAAAAGCTCAGGGAAGAACTGGAAGGAACAGGTTTTGAAGAAAATCGAAGAGTATAGAATGACTCCACACAGTTCTACTGGTCAGTCTCCTTTTGTTCTTTTTAGGGGAAGGGCTCCTTGCACTCAGGTTGAACCCTCTTGGGTTTGACGGTTGGGGGACTCTGTGTGTGGTCATTCTCCTGTTAAGAACAATGGAGAGTGGAGAGTAAGAGAGGAGAGCAAGTGTCGGTACAGGAAGGAGAATTTTGATGTGAGGAAATCTACCAAGCATACGAAGGTCAAGGTTGGGGATGTGGTTGTTGTAAGACTTCCAGGTTCTAAAGTAAGTTTCTCCAAACCTTTGCATGTTGTTAAGGTTTTCAGTAATGCTGTTAGAACTAATGATCATAAAATTTGGAATTTAGGTAGAATTTGTGTGTGTCCAGATTTGGTTGAGAAGTCGGAGAATACTGATTTGGATGAGAAGTTGAAGATTACTTTGGGAAATAAAACTGGGATGTCTGACTTCTCACACAAATCTTCTAGGGTTCAAAGGAAACCGGAATACTTAAAAGACTATGTTTCCTAATATTTGGGATTCTTGGTGGGAAATGTTTTGCAACTATTGTGAACAAATGTATTCATCTGTTTTTATTGTATGTTATCGGAGGGAGGTGTGTGGGATTCTGGTTGTCACAGCGATGTCTAGCTTGTGTCATCTGGTTCCTCTAGCCTCTCATTATGAGCTAGGAATGTTCTAGCTGTTACCTAGGATAAGGAATGTGTTGGTTTGAAGGTGTGGGCTGTTTCTAGTGACGGTTGGGAAAAGATAACTGTTGTCCTGATGAGCTGGATGTAGGACTGGATGGGTCCTGTTACTTGGAATAAAACCTGCATTTACTTCAAGGATTTCCTGTGTCAACCCTTCTTTATTTTGTCAAAAGGAGATTCTTACAACTACACTTCCCATGATTCAACGTGTGGAAGACGTTTGCAGCATCTTAAGTCATTTCCGCCTATATTCCCTTTTTTTAAAACTCGTAGTTGCGGTATGTTATCCTCTACCACTACCCCGCCAGAGTAAAGCGCACTCGGACTACTAAACGGGTGAGTGTCCGCTGTCAAGTTGCCATTGAACTCGGTATGGACGTTAATGATACTTTATCCGTTATCGGTATCGGCTCATAGGCTTTGCTTGGAGAGGGTGGAAAATAGTCTTCTACACCTACTACCTCGGACCCTTTAACCACTAAAGATTATGGGTTCAAGATCCTTTGGGGCATATGTATCAACATCTCCATTTGCGATTCTCAAATAGCGATTTTTTGAGAATCGCTATTTGAGAATTGCAAAACGGGATGTATCTAAAAATTCGCACAAATTTTGCGAATTCTTAAAATTCCTTAATTGCGATTAGCAAATTGCTAAATCGCAATTAAGGAATACCTTCCCATTCATTCCTATGGGCCAGGAGGCCCATAGCAATGAATGGGAAGTCTTGCTCAATTTGCGAATCGCTATTTGCTAGTCGCATATTGAGAATATTTTCAAAGGTGCAAGGGTGTCATGATGACACCCTGATGCACCCCTGAAATTAGCATGTGTGCACATATGACGCACATACATGCCCTAAGGGCATGTATGTGCGCCACATGGCACATTGAAAAATGCCAAAAAGTGCATTTTTCAAAGAAATCGCAAATTACCACCAACTTGAAGTTGGTGGTAATTTGCGATTTCTTAAGGAGAAATCGCACAACTTGGGTGCGTGTTACATGGCATTTAAGGAATCGCATTTTGCGACTTCTTAAATGCTTACGCAAACTTAAGAAATTGCTAAATTAGCGATTCCTTAAGAATGCGCTGCTGAAATGCCTCATACATCTCATTTAGCGATTTTGTTTTCGCAAACGATGTTTTTTTGCGATTCGCAGCGTTTGCGAATACAAAATCGTTTGATACATATGCCCCTTTGTATTCTGGGCACTCCCTCATTTGGTTGGGCAAACTTAGATCCCCATTTGGCTAGGAATAACATATTTGTTTACCTTAGACAGCGATACAGCGGGCACTTGGGTACGAGAGTCTGTGCTATGCACTACACATGTTTAATGACATTTTCTGCTATTTGCAGTTCAGAGATTCGTGTGTAACTATAGCTGGGATTCCTTTTGTAATTATATGAGGATGCAGTTCTCACACAGGCTCCACACAGCCTTGAATTCTGACCATATCGACTGTGTAAATATAGGAGGGATGTGTGACACAGAGAATTTTGCATTTCTTCATGTTTGAAAAACGGGACACATTTTCCTTTTGTAAATACTCACTTATTTCCCCTTGCTTTTACACGATTAGATGGTATATGTAATATTGATCGCATTGCCCTTTGTCCCTTGCCATACCTAGTAAATGTCACTAGGTATTATGTTGGCCACACAACACTGCCATTTGTCTTTTCTTTCTTTTTGTTTCAGTTATAATAGCCGAGACTGCTGTGGGGTACCTTATGGCTGAAGAGAGGTAAAATGTATCCCTCCATCAAGTAACCCAGCTTTGGCCCTCACTTTTGTATCACACATTGTTTTAGGGGGTAAAACAAGATTGTACCTTGGGAACTTCTTGTGTGCTTTTGTTATCTAAGTTGACTATTATTTTTTCCCTCCAATGTAGATGGTGTTCTAATCACCCATCCTCTTTTACGGCTCTACACATTAACGGCCAGTATATCCATCTGATTTATTTCATGATTGAATGCTTAGTGACTTGATTTGTTTATTGGTCTCGAGGATGGGCCAATGAACTCTGGCTGGAGTCAAATGAAGGCAGAAACATGTTGACCTCTAACGGGGGTATATTTGCTTTGAACCCCTAATCCTCTTTTTCTTTGAATCTTATCCAGGGTACCATTGAATACAATTATTGGGTTCCATGAGTTGGGATTAACATTTTACTTATCTCTTTTGCACTCTGCCCCTCACTCACATATGTCATTGGCCTCCCCCATTGAAAACACCTCAACATGTCTCCACTTATTTTTTCATTGGAGAGTTGTAACCCACACCTGGGACCTTGCAGGCCTGGTGTGAGGAGGGAGACACATGATGAAGCATGTCACCTCCGAGTGAGTGAGGGTTCTCGTCTTTTAAATAGAATACTTTTCCTCAACCAACCCCCCCCAAGCTGTCGGAGATTGTATCTTTTGTGACTTTAACATTTACTATTCCCACTCCACTACAAACCAACTCGGGGAAGTTGTTGGACAGTAATGGGGTAACATTTTCTATATCCACTCCACTACAAACTGAGGGGCATATTAACAAGCTAAGCGATAAAATTATCGCCGCTTTAGCGTTAGAAAACTGCCGCTAAAACGGCGATAATGGGCTTGATAATATGCTCTATGGAGTTCCAATTGAAGCCCATGTTAAATGTGAAGGACGTCTAACATGGGCTTCAATTGGAATTCCATAGAGCATATTATCAAGTCCATTATCGCCGTTTTAGCTGCAGTTTTCTGCCGCTAAAGCGGCGATAATTTTATCGCCTGGCTTGTTAATATGCCCCTAACTCAGGGGAGGTGTTGGACAGTAAAGATGTAAAATGTACTATTCTAACTCTAATACAAAGTAACTCAGGGAAGGTGTTGGACACTAAAAGGTTTACATTTACTATTACTGCTCCAGTACAAAGTAACTCAGGGAAGTTGTTGGGCAGTAAAGGGGTAAGGTACTATTTTTTCTCCACAACAAACTAACTAAAGGAAGGTGTTGGATTCCCACTCCAGTACACACTAACTGAGGGGTAACATTTACTGTTGCCACTCCAATATAAATTATCTCAGGGAAGATGTTGAACAGTAAAGGGATAACATTTACTATTCGCTCTCCTCTCCAGTACAAACTAACTCAGGGAAGGTGTTAGACACTATGGAGCAACACCCGGCGATAATTATCGCTCAGCGCTCTTAGCGTGAGGATAATTATCGCCGGGTAACGTGGATTTTTATCGCTGAGATAGCGTGCTATTAGCAACGCTTATCCCCTCAGCGATAAAAATCCTCACGCTAACTGCCTAACGTTAGATTATCGCTGGAAACCCAGCGATAATCTCACGCAATGTGGCTTTAGCTTGCTGATAGGGCCTCACAAACTTAGCCATGATATCCACCTTCCATAGGATATCATGGCTAAGTCAGTCCTGAAGCAGGTGTAAGGAAAGTGGCGATAACAGGGGTTATCGCTACTTTTCCTGACGCTATGCTTCATAGAGTGGGGCTTGATGATAGGAGAAATGTCGCTTAAATGCATAAAACTTATTTTGTATTCCACATTATCCAATTAAATAATAATTTATATTCCACTGCACTTTCATAGTATGACACTTTTTTTTAAAGCTACAAAACTATTTTCCAAAATTGTAAAAATATTTTCTAACAGTATTCCAAGTTGTTTAAACAAAATTACTGCATTTTATTAAAATACATTTTTAACAAAAAAAATAGATATACTGTAAAATATCTAAAAAATATTGATTTTCAAAACTTTAAATTCTTAAAATGTTGCTAAAACATGTAAAACATTATTTTGCACCAAAAATGTTTTTTAATAACTAAACATTAACATAAATAAAATTGAAATATATTTTATATTGTTTTTTTGAAAACATATTAATATTTAATTTATGTGTTTCGTTTTTTAAAGGAAACCATTTTTACAATACATTTTATTATTGATATTTGAATGTATTTTGTAAAAAAAATTGAATAAACACAACCATTTTCACACCAAAGCAATATTTTAATTATAATAAAAAACATAAAAAAATAATAATTAACAATCTTCCCACCCTTACCTCCTATAAACCCAACGCTCTCCTGCTAAAATACATAAATAAAAAACAATAAACTTTAAAAGAATTGATTTATAAAGTAAACAAATATATATTTTGTAAAAATCTCCACACCCTTATCTCCTATTAACCCAACATCCAACACCTACAAAAATTCAAAATTCAAAAAACAATACACATATTTTTAAATTGCAAATTAATCATAAATATATATATATTTTAAATCTCCCCTTCCTTATCCCCTATAAACCCAACATCCCACTCTTAAAAAAAGTTTTAATTCTAAAAACATTTAACCTTTTTTAAATTCAACCTAACATTTTTATAATTATAAACTTTTTTTAATTATGACAAATCTAAATAAATAATAAACATCTAACATAAAAAATAACATATTACACACTATTTACCACTGAAAAACAATATTATAACAAATGATATTTACTACATCAATAATGCATTTTTTTTATATTTTAGACAACACCTAAAACGACATTTTTGACAACGACATTTATGTTCACAATATTAAAGTTCTCACAATATACTTGTCACAATATTTATGTCAGACGATATTTTTAAATTGATATTTTGTCCAATTACCCTCTGGTACAACCTATGAATCTGCCATCCATGGTTCGGTCTAGTATTTTTTTGTTACACAATAATGTCAGACGAGTAAATGGGCTGCATACATGGTCCCGACGGAGGACTATTTTAGGACCGGATACCCCTCATAGGGGGAGAGACACTTAGAAGCATTGGACCCTTGACAAAGTACGCTGCTAGTAGGGGGATGTTTTCTAAATGTATTGTCATTAAGAGCCTGTTTTCTATACAATAGCAAGAAACTGCCTTAAAATGTGGGGGAGAAAGTATTTCTATCTTAAGATCATATTTATAATACCAGTGGAGGTGCTCGTTAATGGTCACATTCAGAGCGGGTGCCCTTACTGCCCTATAATAAGAGAGGAGCAGTAGCTTAACGCTATCTCTTACTTGGGAGGTATTTTATTTGTATACCTTCTTGGTGATCTTTTTCAAACAAACATATTAAGTTGGTTACTATGACTTGATGTACACCTACTTATAATACATTCCCCACTGCTCTGCGGGAGCTAAACCATTGTGTTCACTATAACAGTGTGTGACTATAAGGTGATGCTCCTGTCTCTAGCCGGGTTAAGAATGCCTATGTTTATGACTGTGTAAGACCGATTTTTCAGACATTTTACTATTAATGTCAACCTGACTATTACTCACCACAATTTCACAATTTGCTTTCACCATTTGTGTGCTGTGCATCACGTGTGGTAGACTTGCCAACAATACTGAGACCTACTCTGATAAAGCAGCGTTCTTCATAGTGCACTGAGCTTATGTTTTCTATTAACCTTCTATTATCATTTGTATTCATTTTTTATTCCAAAATAGAGAGTATCTCCAGGATTAGGCACTCCGTGAATATACATTTATATTACATGGGTAACTCAAAAATTGTGATGGCAGCAATGCATGACTACGGTTGTAATATTGACATACTGGGGATCGTTAGTCCTGAAGAAGGCATTTGACTCGTTAGGGTGTTAAACCAGTGGCCGAAACATGTTGACATTATGATGGTAGGGTGATAAGGGTTGTGGGACAATGAACATTACTTTGATTTGATCAGAGGGAGACCGTAAATAAGTCAAATAGATTGGGTATCTTTCTAGATAGATTTAACCTGTTCTGATTCCTACATACAGATGCAGTCTCAATGAAAATGCTCCACCACTCTACTCACCATGATGCGGTTGGTGTTGTAGCACACCCTGTGATGAAGCATGCCACAATTAGTGAGTTAAGAGCATTATACTGAGTCCCATCCAGGGCCATCCAGAAGGAAAGGGCGGCCTACTTTGCTGACAAGATCAGAAATAGAAGTAACCCTGCTAAATGCATATTCACAATACGTAAAGACCTTTTAGTGAAGATTGCTATCTATATACATACAATGCTAAGTTAGCACAACCGCGTTAGATGTTAGAAAGCCATCTTGCCGCTTTTGCTGCTCTTGCACACGACACTGTAGTCACATGGTATTAATTGAGAAATGCTTGCTCGACTTTGCTTCACATGAGAACGGTCTGTTGTTCACATCGCTAACAGTGAGCAGCGACCTTGGTCTGCACATTGTGTAAAGAAACAGCCTGGGTCGCTAGACGGTGCATGTTGTTGGGTTCAGGTTGATCGGCCCACTATTTAGCCATAACACGCACGCAGCTGCAAATACCTGAAAGTCGAGTGCTTTTAATATTGCAGGCTACATGCTTCAGACACATTCGGAAGAAGATCTTTCCCAGGAGCAGAGTCTAAGCTGATCCTGTGATGTGATTCCACTAAGCTGATCTTTACGGTATAGGGTTCCCCATTCAAGCCTAGAGAACTTTTATTAGTAATAATAATAATATTAGTTTACTAGCGAAAGGAAGGTGGCTGATATCCACTGTCATTTTATTATGATTACTCCTTTCATTTTCTATGGTATTGTAACTATGCTGATGGTTTTGATCTTAATCATTTGTCTGCTTATGTTAGCCAAAGTACTGCATCTTAGGACACGAGTTTTATAAAATAAACTCTTTAAACTTTACCGTGTCTCTGTTTATTCTGTTGTGGACTGATATGAGAATAATTACGAACAGGTATTTCTGATTCCCACCATTCCTGAGAATACCCTAAGTCACTTGTTCTGGGTTGTCTATACATTGGGACCGCCGAGATAAAACTCGGATAACGAATGGGACACTGATGCTGGTCGGATAAGGGGTTCTGGGTTCTGAGGTGAGTTTTTGGTACACCACAATTCACTGAGGTCCTGGTTTCCTGTGCATAGTTCTGTGCATAAGCAGAATCCCTGCAACATGGCGCACCAAACGTTTGGTCTATTGATTTGAAACGCCTTAGTAGTGCTTATATTAGTCCACAACACCCTCACTCTAGTTTCCGGTTAACGGGAGTGACGGTTTAACCTACCTGTGTTTCGACTAATAGGTTCTTTCAAGCTTGATCATTAAAAAGGTTATTTTTACTGAACCCCAGTGCTACTGTTGATATCGTTGATACTCTTTAGTGTGTCCTTATGGCGGTCGAAATAGCCGCGCATAGTCGTACACCTCTGTGCCGTCATTTGACGACGTATGGGGTGCCAGATGATGGGATGGCTGTTATTTTTGTGGTGAGCGCTGATGCGTCTTACCCATATGAGTTGTTTTACTCTTGGGTGACTTTTCTGGCGGTGGATGACGATGATACGTTTCATTCCTTTACTCCCACGCAGCTACCTGCGGTCTAAACACCATATAGGACACAAGAAATTCCTATCTCTGCCTGGCAGCATACCATTTGGGTTAATGGCGCCCTTCCCCATGCGGTTGCACTGGCTTGAATGGGCCCGTTGTCTATTGCAGGGGCCACATGGCCGGTGCTGGCCGGCTTTACGCCTCATCCCCGTTATCTCACGGTGGCGGTGGCTGAGTTGCGGGTGCTACACACAGCCCTGATTACAGTTCATAGGGCTTTAGTGCAGTACGTGTCACGCAACGTGCAGGTGGGGGCACCTGCTGTTGCGGGACAACCAACGGACCACCATGCGGTGGTTATTGGTCCTGTTATGGTTAATTCAGTAATGGGCAAGCGCCCCCAAAGTAAGGATGATTTTCCTTATTGGCTTGCTGAGAATTTTGACCAACTGAAGGCGGTTTTTCCGCATACCACTCCTGTGGAGAAATACAGGATTCTCACCATTAGTTTGCCGAAAGACTTGGTCCCAGATATGGCCGATTGCACAAACTGGGGAAAGGTCTTTGCCGCGACCTACTTGAAGTGCTTCGGCACTCCGTCTATGTCTGTACTACCCTCCGTCATTAAACGTGTTCAAGAGAATCACGGTGCGGAGGCTGCTGTTAAATTAGGAATGAGGCTTGTCGGAGTGTTCGATGTGGTGGCTTCCATGGAAATGGGCAACCTCAAAGGCGATGCCATCCAGTTCCAAGTAGCTAATAAGCTGGACCGCGTGGATGAACTCAACAGGCCCAAGGAGTTCGCTAAAATAATTGCGCAAGCCTATAGGACCGTGGGCCGTAGTGCCTTGGGTGTTAAACCAACCGTGGTAGTTCCTGATATAGTACAGCAAACTAAGGTGAGCTCGTCTACTAAAGACGAATGCCCAAATTTTCCTAAACAAAGTTGGCGAGCAAAGAAACAGGGGAAGCAGCAACAGAAACAGGGGTCTCGTCCTGCCTCGCCCGTGCAGTCTTCCAGCGAACGCACATATGATCTGCGCGATCGATCTCGTATTAAGTCACCTGATAGATTTCAGGTTTCTGAACAACGCTCTCCTCGTTCTTCACAGGAAACATTGGCTTCACAATCCGGTGGCGGAGACCGTGGGAAAGGAAGGGGTGCCCAAAGTCGTGAGCAACCCCGTCAGACTGATGGCAAAGGCAAGCAGGACGAGTCTGCACGTCAACGACCACCGTTTCAGAAGAAGAAAGTTGCTGCACTAACAGCGAGGTATGCCACAGATGGTGCGGACGCAGCTTCACAACCTGACATGGGCACTAACGCTGCTCGACAGCGCGGCGGAAGTTACAGTAGTGCGACAAGCACTGTGTCCATATCTGGTGGCGACAGCAACTGATACATTCATAACTGTAGAAACTGCTGACACTAGAATGGCTCCCCCTGACAGACTATATAATATAGTCTTTTTAATTGAAGGTGACATACAACGCACGATTAAAGGGATTTTTTTGGATAATCTGACCTCTTCATATGATATTCTATTGGCAGAGGCTGATTGGCCCCCGGCTTTCGTTTTAGATGCTCCTAGAGGGGAGGAGATGGTCCTCCCGTCCTTTGCGCACACAGTGCCAAAGGACCAAGCTAAAAAGTTCGCCGAGGAGTGGGCTCTGCATCTGCGTTGCATCGTAATCAGGTAGGCTGGGATAAATTGTTCCCAGCCATGAAATTCTGATGCGTTCCACCCCCCAGCCACAACCTCAATATCCCATGCGTCGCGAAGCAAGACCTCACGTCGTGGCTATCCTTGAACAATTGGAATATCAAGGTGTAATTGAAACATGTGTGTCACCAATGAATAATCCTTTATTCACTGTGACGAAGCCTGACGGGTCGTACCGCCTGGTTTGGGATTACCGGCATTTAAACTCTCATTGCCGGACATGCGCAGTACAGAATACCCACAGTTCGGCTCTCGTCGATAGTCTTGTGAGAAAACGGTTTAAAACCACACCTGCCATTTCCAACGGCTTTTACAGCCATAACCTGGCCTCTCTCAGTAGTGAGTGGACAGCATTTACCTCGGGTGGCAAACAAAAACATTTCAAAAGATTACCAATGGGCTATAAAAACAGCCCTGGTGTCTTTGCCGCTCGTGTAGTCTCTCAGTTAGAGAGCATAGACCCTGATGCGTACTCGTATGTGGATGATATTTATCTCACAGATGACGAGTTAGGGCCGCATCTGCGTCGCGTTGATCGCATCATTGTTTTGTTTGCAGACTTCGGTTACAAATTCAACTTTGCGAAGTCTCACATTGCGGAATATACAGTGTTGTGTTTGGGATACGAACTCAACAATGAAGGTCGAGGATTGGCTCCGCACTTCCTAGAGAAATGAGCATGCCTACGTGCTCCTACGACACTGAAGAAATTACAATCTCTGCTGGGCTTTCTGAATTTCGGTCGAACGTACATTCCTGATTATGCCCAGCGTATCAAGCAGCTTTATGCCTTGGTACAACCTACTTTTTCCAAATCATGTTGGCTGCCTGAGCATTCAGCTATATTGCAATCATTGCAAGCTGACCTTCTTGCTTTAAAATACTTACTGACGTGTGATAACCACACTAACCTGGTCATAAGAATTGTGCCGGGTGCAGTGGGTTTCACATACTTAACGTTCAATGAGGGCGACACCGTCCCCATTGCCTACAAATCACACTTATACACTTCGGCTGAACTGCGATTTTCCGCTGTCGAGAAAGTTCTGACGGTAGTGCAGATGGCGATTCTGAAAGAGCGAGCGCTATCGCAAGGTAAACGCATGTTGGTGGTATCACAATATCCTGCCCTTGGGGCGGTGACGAAAGCAAGTGTACCTAATTCTAAGGCTTTGCATCCAAAGTGGATACAATGGGCCACTTCCTTGACATCGCCCGAAGTCACATATATCTTTGACGCGGCTCTACAGACTCAGGAGTTCTTGCATTATGAATTCGTTCATCCAGCTCCTCTGTCTTTGCGCCCGCTCGAGGATTACCATTGTGTCATTTACACTGACGGTTCTGCGCAACCAGCTACTGGATCGAAGCATGCCGATTCAGCGGCCTGCGCAATTGTGGTCGGCACTTTCGTGAATGGTGAATTCCAATCCGATGTCGTGCATACGCAGTCATTGGGTGATTGTACCGCACACAAATGGCGGAGCTTCGTGCTCTGGTGCTTGCACTGGAGTTTGCTGATCCCCGAGTCACTACTCTTATAGTGAGTGACTCGTTTTATTGTGTTCAATCTTACAACGACAATCTACATTTTTGGTCTCGAAATGACTATCATGATTCCAAAGGTAGCACAATTAAGCATAAAACGCTTTGGGTTCGAGTGGCCGAACTTAAAGAACATCTGCCTCTCGTGAATGTTATTCACACTCTTGGTCACCAACGAGTTGGTGTCCATGCTGTCGGCAACAGCCTAGCTGACGAGGCAGCAAAAACAGCAGTGGCGACATACTTAGTAGCAGCAGTTACAAGATCACAAAGTAAGATCGATGATGACATCTTGGCAGCTATTGCTGCTACGGAGAAGGGAACAAAATATCCAAGAGGTTTCCCTTCTCGTTACCATTATCGCTTAAGTCCTGATAACGTCCCATTAGTGAGGATTAACGACGTTGGTGACAGATTGATTCATTTCATTTCATCTTTATTTCGGTCACTCGGACCATAAAAGAGTGCGACATATATACAAATAAAAAATTATGCACAATAAAATTAGCATACATAATTCAGTTGAAATTAGTCATAAAACCATTAGACTAGGGTCGTCAAGACAATTCATTCAACTGTGTTAGCTTGATACAGTGAATTCGGGTAAACCACATTGATGTTAAAAATTTTGCAACAGCAAATACAACTGGGGCAGATAAGTCTGTTCTCAATAGTCTGAAAGCGGGCAAATGCTGTCTAAAGCCCAGGTTTCTGAGGAGTGGGCAAAGCCAATAGTTCCTTGCTCTTTGGTAAGCTGGGCAAAAGAATATAATATGCAAATCAGTTTCTCGCGAGTGCGCACAACCGGGACATTGAGCTGTAGGGTGTGAGTATGTCCAGTGAACTGTATGCGCCCTAAGGGGGAGAGTACCATAGCGCCATTGCATGTATAACTTCCGTGTTAGCGAGGGGCCTATATCATCAAATGTGAGCTCTAGGTGGTAAGAGTCTTTGAAGCCCAGGAAGTATTCGGTTAGGGACCCCTCCCGTGCGCTCCTAATTGCAGCGCGTAAATTGTGCTCATAGTAGGCCTTGGAGAGAGATTTGCATGAAATCCTGGGACATGCAGTCCCTGGGTCGGACCACAATTGTGGTCTGCCTAGTGACTCGCAAGTTTGCTTAATATATCTTAGCCATGGAATTTGTGCAGTTTTAGAAAAACGCAAAATTTCTAGCAGCTCAGCTCTATACTTGAAATGTTCTGGCGAGCTCCATATTTTACACCAAAGAGTTATGGGTTTGAGACCCAATTCCTATGAAATTGGCCTTAGGCCCAGATCTAATCTGAGTGGGAGAAGGGGGGTACCAGTCGGTAAAGCTGCCAACTGCCTTATGAAGTTGTTCTCTGTGACCTGCATCTTCTGGCCGGCAGTGTGCCCCCAAATTTCGGCTCCATAAGTCACTGCCCCTCTTGCCTGGATTTTGTAAATTTGGAGGCGGGGGCCAAATGGCTTATAAGTCAATCCTTTTGTCATCCTCGCAATGCCACCCACCAGCTGAGTCAATTTCAAGTTTGCCTTAGTTTTGTGCGAGTCCCACGTCATGGACTGGTTAATTGTTACCCCCAGATATTCGAACAAATAAACCCTCTCTAATCTGGAGTACCCTATGGAGGGATTCGCGCGCGTTGAGGAGGGCGGGTTGAAGATCATGTACTTAGTTTTGGCAGCGTTAATCTCCAATCCGCGGCTCGCACAAAAACTCGCAAATCCGTCCAACACCCGTTGTAAGCCCATGGGGGATTTGGAAAGCAGCAGGGTATCATCTGCAAACATAATAGCAGAGACCCTGCTGCCATCCAGCTTGGGGGCGTCGATGTTACTCAGCTCATTGAGATAGTTGATAACCCCGTTGACAAAGAGGCAGAAGAGGGTCGGTGCAAGCACACAGCCCTGCCTAACCCCCCTGTCAACGGGGAAAGCATCCGAAAGAGTGCCTCCTCTTCCACATCTCACCCTGGCAAAATTGTCCTGGTGTAGTCTTTTCAAGATTGATAGGATATCATCGGGAACCTCGAGGTCCACTAAGACAGCCCATAGTTTGTCCCTGGGCACTAAGTCGAAGGCGGCTCGCAGATCCACGAACACAGTGTATAGGCTGCCGCCCTCGATCAAAACAGTCTTCCAGTATAAAAGATTCAGATGAAATATTTGGTCAATAGTGGAGATACCTCTTCTGAACCCTGCTTGATATGGACTCATGATCGCACGTTCTTCAATCCACTCTTGGAGGCGATTTAGCATGAGTCTACCAAAAATCTTCTGTGGCACGTCGATGAGGCTGATAGGTCTGTAGTTGGCTGGGAGCAGAGGCAAGCCCTTTTTGAATATTGGGACAATCTCTGCGCCCAGCCAAGTACCAGGCATATCCATGCCTCCCAAGATGGCATTAAAGAGAATCATAAGATAGGGTGCCCAAACGTCCGGTTCATGCTTGAATAAGTCACCCGGCACACCGTCCAGGCCTGGTGCCTTCCCTGGTGCCAACCCGGCAATGGCCACTTGGACCTCCTTTAGTGTGAACGGCACCCCATTCCAAGTAGAACTGGGCAGCTGGATAGAGTTTACCCTGTCGCCCTCAGGTAGTTTGTAAAGGGACTGAAAATGGTCTTGCCATGCCTTAGCTGAGATGTTAGGCTCTATGGCAGAGGCCAGCTCGGTTTTTGCCTTACGACAGGCACTGTTGTACCAAAGAGGGCCAACAGTGCTTCCGATAGCGCTTTTTTGTCTGCTGGTTAATAGTTCGGAGACCAACTTGGCAAGATCTTCGTGTATCTGCCCCAGTTGTATGTGTGTGCCCTGAGTGATGCCTATCGCCTTGAGTGCCTGAACCTTTTCAAGTGTGGGAATTACCCGCGCATAGAGCTTGGGTATCTTCGCTGGATGGGAAGCAATTTTCTCCCACTTCACTCTGCGTCTATTGTTCTTGAGGACTAGACCGTCCTCCGCAACCTCCCTTTGTTTCCCCCTGACCTCAAGCCCAGGATGATCATATACTAATTCCAGAGCATTGTGATCACTGTCTTCCCTGCCTGTCACCCAGAAATCTCTAATGTGTGACCAGGAGGTCAATGGGACCAGGACGTAATCGAGTCTTGACTCCATACCCACTCTATTGAAGGTGCACCTTGGAGGGATGTCAGAATTTAGTCTTCCGTTGCAAGCCCGAAGACCATACTTCAAGGTTAAGGATGTGATTTGTAAGGCCAAAGGGGACCAAGTTCTTGGGGCCGGTGCCTGCGAGGGAGGTATAGACCACAACAGGTCCTCCTCTAGGGCCAGACCTTCCAGAGTACCTGAGAGGGGCTCAAAATGGCAGTTAAAATCGCCTCCTATTAAAAAAGGGATACCATCCGGGATTTCATTGAGGGCGAACGCGAGCTCCTCAATGGTGCGCGATTCCTGTGTGATGTTGACTGGCCTGGAATAGACATTTATCAGCAGAAGACTTTGCGAGTTTGGCTATTCCAGCAATACAACCAGGATGTCCTCCGTGTGCGATGGGAGGACAGCGGCCCTACATCCCAGGTCACTTGCCACCCAAATTGCAAGACCACCAGAGGGGCGCCCTCTTCCCCCCATGTTGCATGTATGGAAAATGTTGCAAAGCCCACATGGGTGACATCTTCCCTCGCCCAAGTCTCGTGGAACAGGCATATATCTTTGTCCTCAATAAAGGAGCTCCAGATCGGGTTGTTTAATTTGTTGGCAATGCCCGCCACATTCCAAGATAGAATCTTGAGCGAGGGGAGGTTGCTTATTTCAGTTTGTGTATTTAAGGGCGCAACCAAATCAGAGTGCGTCCCCTGTGCTAAGTTGGAATCAGGACTGGCTACTTGGGGGGCCGTCACCTGGGGCATACTATGCCGGGGACTGGAGATCCCTGCACATCCCTCTCCATTGACTTGGCTAGCTTAGGGGTGATCCTTCTCCATGGGGATTCCTAATCGTGTGTTGGGTATTTTAATCTTGTTTTGTGTCTGGTCCACTCCACCCCCGTCATACTCGGTCAGTCCACCATGTCTAGGGTACTAAACCTGTTATAAGTGGAAGGATAGTCCTGTCGGGAGAAGCCAAGAGTAGGGTAATCCCTTCTTTCCCTTGGGCCACCTCTGCCACCTCTCCCTCCTACAAGTTCCCACCCTTCCTCTTCGTACTCACTGGTAGTGGACGGATAGAAGAATGAAAGGGGGAGAGATTGGATAGAAGTCCCCATGGCGTTATAAGGCCAGCTACATATATGTTAGACTGTGCGAGGGTCCCTGAAGTTAATCAGTACACAGTCTCCCTGGATGGTTTTTCTGGTGTTCCCTAACCACGGGACTCTCCTCACCATAAGGACCTCACTGTAAATTCCTACGGGGAGAGGCCTGTTAGCTGAGAGCCAGTGAATTACCTTATTTTTTAGAGCCTCCATAGGTTCTCTGGTAGATGGTTTTAATTCCGGGATGCCAGCTAAAATAACTGTGAACGGAATGGCCTCTGGGGGCAAGTTTACTGGCCTATATTTTATACCTTTTCCCTGAGCCCGTATTTCAGGTGTCGCTATCGTCTCATGGGGGTTAGTAGTTACTATACAAGATGGTGCCTGTTGATTTGGAGTTTCTGAAGTGGGTAATCTGGGATGGTGTGTTTGTGTATGCTTTAGTGGAGGGCCACCTTCCTTATCTGGAGGTGCTGGTGTGGGCTTCGCGCTTTGGCTCACTATTTTTGAAGCATCCACTAATTGGTCAATTCCCTTTTGAAGGTTCACCAAGCATATTTCCAACTTTGCAAGGCGATCTTCAAGTGGATTGAGCATTTTCCTCATAAGAGAATTGATATCCGACAGAGTGAAGATCTCCTGATGGAGTGTGGCATTATGACTGAGAGATGTCTGTACCGGGGTTGGGGAACAAAGTGCCCTTTGTTTGAGGCTGGATCTGACCCCTTGCAGACTACACCCTGTTGGTTATCTTCCCCCGTCTGACTTTTCTTTAGAGGCTTGGGCTTTCGCCCCCCTGTGATCTGCGCCCTTCTTTTTCTTTTCGGGATTGCACCCTCCCGCTCCCCCTGTATTGGCTGCGCAAGCAAATGAGTCCTATCAGTGGAAGAGACCATAACGGGGATGCATGCTTGTGGAATAATTTGGGGTGGGGGAAACCTCGGTAGTGAAATGGGTAATATGCTGAGCTCAGCGGGGGCAGAGATATCACAATCTATGATGGATGTGATCGTGCTGTTGGAATCAGGTAGTGCAGGCATAGCAATTTCCCCCCTAGCATCTGTTAAAATGCAATACGGCGTTTGTACTGGGGAGATGGCCTGTGCGAGGGGACCCAAAGAAGATCTCCTGACCCAGTCGATTTCTTGTGAAATATGCCTTTCTAGGGTAGTTATTTCATCGATCAACAGCGAACCAGCCTTAGCAAAATACATGTCCAGAGCAACTGTTGCTGTCCCTGAGGCCAGGGCGGATTTGCTCCGTGTTTCTCTGGTAGTCATACTCCGGTGATCCAGTCCTCGGTGCAATATATAGCAAACACTTTTGACCAGAGGGAGTGGCCCAGGCCCGGACTCTCCCGTACTCGAACGGCCTCAAACGGCCCGCTCTTTGCCCTGTCTTCGCCCCGGTTTTTGTCCCGCACGCTTCCCGCTCACGCGAGACTACGCGTGCCTAAGTCAATCAGGGGGAGGGGTCAGGAAGAGGACTCAGGTGCAGTGGGTGAGCAGGGCGCAAGGCGTGCTGGTCCTCGCAGTCCCAACCAAGTTGTTCCCCCGAAGAAACACTCGAAGATCACAGTTGTCCGGTCAGCTCCTCCGGGGCGATGTCAGCAAAAGCACACAAGTGGATAGAAGTGTCCCAGCCTGCGAGCGGCTCCCGCGAAGCGGGGGCCGCGAGGCGTTAAGTGCCTTGTGAGGGAGGGGTCGGGAAGAGGACTCAGGTGCAGTGGGTGAGCAGGGCGCAAGGCGCGCTGGTCCTCGCAGTCCCAACCAAGTTGTTCCCCCTAAGAAACACTCGAAGATCACAGTTGTCCGGTCAGCTCCTCCAGGGCGATGTCAGCAAAAGCACACAAGTGGATAGAAGTGTCCCAGCCTGCGAGCGGCTCCCGCTAAGCGGGGGCCGCGAGGCGTTAAGTGCCTTGTGAGGGAGGGGTCGGGAAGAGGACTCAGGTGCAGTGGGTGAGCAGGGCGCAAGGCGCGCTGGTCCTCGCAGTCCCAACCAAGTTGTTCCCCCTAAGAAACACTCGAAGATCACAGTTGTCCGGTCAGCTCCTCCAGGGCGATGTCAGCAAAAGCACACAAGTGGATAGAAGTGTCCCAGCCTTCGAGCGGCACCCCAACGCGGACTGCAGACCATCTTTGATATCCGCGCATGCCGGCGTTGCAGCTACTGTATCTCTGTTACAACAACGTTACTGGTGGTGCGGTTTATGCAAACAAGCTCACGCTTATGTTCTTAATTGTGACATTTGCCAGCAGATAGAACCTTCAACTGAGGCGCGCCCACCACAAACTCAGTTGTACATATCTAATAAACCACTGGGTTGTGTTTATTTAGATCATTGCGGTCCATTTACCTCTGATACTGCGTACAAATACATCTTGGTTGCAGTAGATTCGTGCACACGTTTTCTGTGGGTGTGGCTACAAAGGAGTGCTGATGCCCGTACTGTCATCAAGGATTTGCGTGTCTTTGTTGGAAGTTTTGCATGTGGTACCTTTCATTCTGATCAGGGCCCTGCGTTCACCTCTAAGGCGTACAAAGAAGCAATGAGAAATTTGGGGGTCCAAGTCAAATTTTCGTCTCCATACCGACCTGTGGGTAATAGTGTGGTGGAGCAAATGAACCGTGACTTAAAGCAATCTTTGACAGCCAGGTTTTTAGGTATGACGTGCAACGTGCACTGAATAATCTCCCTAGAAGGTCTCTGGGTGGGCGGACCCCAGACATGATGCTCTTTGGCATACGAATGTTTGTCCCGGACCTTGATGGTCTAGACATGGCGGCGTCGGCCGCACCCTTTGACGTAGATGATCACTGTGCTGTATTGCAGAATCTTCAAGAAGCCAGAGACAGTCTAGCGAAGGAACCCGTACCCTCCACATCTGATGCTGCGCTTCAGATTCCGGTCGTCGGCTGGCTACCTCGAGTTGGTGATCTGGTCCGTGAGAAGGTGGAGAACAAGAAGGAGTTTGGCCCCTCTTATCGTTCACCAGTTCCGGTGCTTGGAGTACAGGGTACACGTACAGTCATTTTACCTCCACTTCCAGGTCGAAAGGATAACAGGTACATCTCTATTGACAATGTCAAGCTACAGCGAGTGGCCGATTCTTCTTAGTATGACACCAGCAGTTTCTTGCCCTTCGATGCTGAGAAATTCTGTTGTGGCCCCAGCTTCTACCTCCTTGCCTGATGTTGCCGTCGAGATGAATGCAGTTACTGGTCCTTTATTGCCACCAACAGCTGGTGGTCTACCTGAAGATATTGAGTATGCTTATCCTGTGGATGTCCCGTTGCCTGTTTTACAATCCACCACAGTTACCCAGTCACGCTACTCCTTTGACACTAATTCAATGACTTCCATTGCCCCGTCAAAAGTTTCAATTTTTGTTGCCTGGTTCAAAAGACATTTTTTAATTCCCCCTTGGACTTACATTTGGCTGGTGCTCATATGTTTTTTTTTTTGTTTATGTCCATTGGCTTTGTGGTAGTGTTTTTTAGACTTATCAATGGACACTACCTGAAAGAAAGATCTACAATTAGACTAATTGATGGAACTTTGGCCCCCCACTCCTCATCACATATCATGAAAAGGGACCAGACTTTTGTGAACATTACTGCCTGGCCTGTACGTGATGGGATCGCTTGGGATGCTGTAAAATTTCAAAATCATGGCCCCACTGAAGTAATCAATGTGCCAAATGTATTTCGTGTTTCTATGGGTGATGTAGTTAAGCAAAACATCCACTCGGATGACTGGGATGTTCAAGCAATAGAAGCACTGTTTTCTGCTTTGAAATATTATGCTGTATTTGATGCTGAGGATTTGTATTTAGATACTGCTAATTATGATGAGCAATTCTGCTATCAACATTATGGCACACATTTCCTGCATAAAGCGAATACGTTTCGAAATTTTGTAAATTATACACAATGGGAACACTGTCCAGCCCCTAGGTTGGGCAGCTCAGCCACGTTAGTGGACAAATTCACATATTTTTCTGATTTCAGTGTGTCGAATCCAGCCTCCTTTTATTTTAAGGTGGCGGCTGAGTCTGCTTCTAAAGTTAGACTGACACACACCAAATTGTTATATTCCAAGTCCTTTATGGACAAGTTGGCAATTGGAGGATATGATCTGTGGAAAGCTACTATCGATCTTAAATCAGTTTGGGGTTCTAAACCGTCCCAGGTACAGGGAACAGAAGCTTTGCATCGTGCCTGCCTCATCCCGAACCACATGTTATTTTTGAAGTCGTCAATTTTTCAGACCACCTGTTTTGGATTGGCTACTTCTAAAAAATTTAATTCTCCCTCTACTCCGGGTCTGGGTGCTTATCCTAATTGGGATAATCATACGGATCTGTCCCTTGCTACGTTGTAGTCATACATTTCCAACACATCCTTCAATATTTCTGAATTCAATCCGGAAGGGTGGTTAGTGTGTCAAACGAGCTCAGATTCCTGTCAACATCGGTTTCTGGATTTAGCACAGGGGTATACACAAGTTCGTGTAGACCCCCGTTTTGAATCTTCTCACACTGTAACTACCTACTCAGTAGGGAAGTTATGCCAATCTTGGCTGCAACATTCCACCTTAGCATCTGTTAAACTTCATTTATCACAATTGAACGACAAAATAGATTTGAATGATTTTGTTAAGGGTCCTGCAGTTGGCAGGTCCAAAAGATGGGTATATGCTATTTACAACGAAGTTTGGAAGCTATCACAGATTGAAGCTGCATCCAGATTACGAGCTATTGACCAAGCCAATATGGAAAAGGTATTGGCTGTAATAGATAATAGCATTAACACCCTGTCTTCCAGAATTTATACCTTAGATAATATTGTTTATCTGTGGTTGACATTGTGCAGGATGATTTGTCTGTTTTGTATCATGGTCAGAATCAATTGCGTGCCATTATGCAGTTTGCATGGACATTGCAAACGTTAAAGGCTGGGAAAGTCCCTTGGGATTACATGAATACTTCATCTTTGTTCCTCCCTTTTAATTTAACGGCGAAACAACAATTCATGCCCATGAAAGATGCAACATATTCATTGCTGCACATTGAAAAATTAGAACCTTTACCTTTCTCCGCTGTGTGGCTTATCCACGGGTTGATAACGTTACCATTCCCCCTGTTTAAGTTCAGTTTGTACATGAAACATTATGCCCTTGGCAGATATGAAAAACTTGGTACTGCCTTCCTGCACGAAGTTTGGTCACTCCCATTCACGTATAGATGTGAGGGACGGAAAAGAGGTATACTTAAAAGGTGAAGAGTGCACTTCCACTCCGGATCACTCTGTAGTATGTAGGCACATTCAATTGCATGGTGCATGTAATGTGCACGCTCCTAATTTAGCTTGCGTCCTGAAAGGGATCCCGGTGCCAGTTATAACACCGTCTTTTACGCTGCTTGCTAACGGTAGTTATTTGCTATTAAATAATGAAGCTTGCTGTGGGATGTTAGTGGGAATTCCCTACATAGTGACTGTATCACAGAGAGGAGTTTGCTGTAATAACGTCCTTTTCCCACCCCCGCATGGACAGCTCGATGTATCCATCTGGCCTTCCATTCCAACCTTGAAAGCAGAGTTCAATAAGATGAGCAGAATAAGGGCTCTATTGTCTCAAAAAGAAGTCGCATTGACTTCGTCCAGGGAAACATTTGTCCTTCACGTAGCAAATACGCACACAGAGGTGCAAGCGCTTTTGAATACTGATCTCCCACTTCATTTTGGGGCCCTGATTCAGACTATCTTTAATGCCTCGTCAACAAGTGGCCTGGCTTATTTTTTTAAAATTGTGGGCTCCGGCCTCGTGACATCCTTTCAAACTATTTTTGGTGTGATCCCGACATTTTTTCATTCTATTTTTTCCAGCGTCTTCGGAGGTCTCCCTTTGCTTCTCGCCCTCGTAGCTGGGGTGCTTTTGTTGATCTGCATACTACGCTATGGATGCACAACTTGCGTCACACGACAGCATGTCCCGGCTGTTCCATCTTCGTAACAGGATGCTTGAATACTATGGCACTTTACCACTGGCGACTTTAAGCATAGCCTATGGATTGTCCTTCCGGTTTCCCTACTTTACTTGTGTGCAGCCTGTCTTTCATTGCCTAGATTGTCCATTCCAATGGGCTCTGGATTTGTGCCTGTCGAACTCGGTGTCTCCTGCCCCGGATTATGATCGGCTAATGAACCCCTTAGTGGCTCATGAGTTGGACTGTTCTGGCGTCAAGATTATGGCCTGTGGAGCAGCACATGGAGTCCTAGGGAATTGGGACATCGGAACGGCTGCAGCTGAATTCTTAGCGAGAAGTTATCTTGAAGAACACACCAGTTGTCCTCGAATGGTGCTGTAGGCTCCGGTTGTCGAGGAACATGTGTGTTCCTTCCCCTTGCTGAACTGGATGGCAGATAATTTTGCAGAACGTTCCAAAGATTTCCTCTTGGAAGCTGTTGCAACTTATTGTGCCTATACCTTGATGGATTGACTTTTTCCCCCTTCATTTCACTGTACATCCATCGATGATATTTTTTTCCCCTTTACATGATTTTTTTTCAATTCGTTTTATTTTTTTTATTTTTTTCTCTTTGAACTTTTCACTTACCTTATATGGACTTACAATTTATGCCCTTGGTTCCGTTCTATCAAACTTGAACTCTGGTTAGTGGTCCGATCAAGGAGGGGTGTAGTGAAGATTGCTATCTATGTACGTACAATGCTAAGTAAGCACAACCGCGTTAGATGTTAGAAAGCCATCTTGCCTTTTTTGCTGCTTTTGCACACGACACTGTAGTCACATGTTATTAATTGAGAAATGCTTGCTCGACTTTGCTTCACATGAGAACGGTCTGCTGTTCACATCGCTAACAGTGAGCAGCGACCTTGGTCTGCACATTGTGTAAAGAAACAGTCTGGGTCGGTAGACGGTGCATGTTATTGGGTTCAGGTTGATCGGCACACTATTTAGCCATAACACGCACGCAGCTGCAAATACCTGAAAGTCGAGTGCTTTTAATATTGCAGGCTACATGCTTTAGACACATTCCGAAGAAGAGCTTTCCCAGGAGCAGAGTCTAAGCTGATCCTGTGATGTGATTCCACTAAGCTGATCTTTACGGTATGGGGTTCCCCATTCAAGCCTAGAGACCTTTTATTAGTAATAATAATAATATTAGTTTACTAGCGAAAGGAAGGTGGCTGATATCCACTGTCATTTTATTATGATTGCTCCTTTCATTTTCTATGGTATTGTAACTATGCTGATGGTTTTGATCTTAATCATTTGTCTGCTGATGTTAGCCAAAGTACTGCATCTTAGGACACGAGGTTTATAAAATAAACTCTTTAAACTTTACCGTGTCTCTGTTTATTCTGTTGTGGACTGATATGAGAATAATTACGAACAGGTATTTCTGATTCCCACCATTCCTGAGAATACCCTAAGTCGCTTGTTCTGGGTTGTCTATACATTGGGACCGCCGAGATAAAACTCGGATAACGAATGGGACACTGATGCTGGAAGGATTAAGGGGTTATGGGTTCTGAGGTGATTTTTTGGTACACCACAATTCACTGAGGTCCTGGTTTCCTGTGCATAGTTCTGTGCATAAGCAGAATCCCTGCAACATCTTAAAGCTGCAGGGCAACACAAAGCTCCACCTCTCTCCTCCAACCAGCAATGTGAAGATCTTGCCGCCTTCTTTAATAAGAAGGTCGAGAACATCTATAAGACCTTCTCCCACACTGCGATTAGAACAGGCCCTGTAGATAGGCGTCACACTACCCCCACACTCTCGGTCTTTCCATCGATCGCTCTAGAGGAGATCCATACGATCTGTAGGAAAGTTAAATCAGGCTCTCCTGCTGACCCTCTTAAACCAGAGCAATTCCTTAAATCATTGCCTCTGCTTCTCTCACCTTTTTGTAAGCTGATTAGTATGTCCCTATCCACCGCGGTAGTCCCCAGGGCCTGGAAACGGCCATGGTGGTACCCTTATTAAAGAAACCTACATTGGATGCATTCGAACCTGAGAGTTTTCACCCTATCCCTCTCCTGCCATGGGTATCTAAGAACGCCGAGACCTATGTCAATTCCATTTTTACAAAATTCTTAGAAAATAACAATCTGCTTGACCTTTCTCAGAATGGCTTTTGCCCTGGTCATAGCACAGAGACTACTCAATAGAGAGGTTTCCTGCCTTGCTTATTCTATAGGGCCCTCAAAAAGGATCCCATTATTAGCACAACAAAACCGGCACAGACAGTTGCAAAAATAGTCCAGTAATCAACTGCTTTTATCAAAATTGTTTTTCATTTTTATTTTCATATAATCAAAATCAGTTAATCAGACAATTAACGAATAAATAAATACCAAGATTACATTCAATAGTAATACATTACATGTACAATGCCCCACACACCTCAATCAAAATAGTCGGTCATACTAACATACACTAAGATCAACACAAGCATTCACATTCTATAACAAACATCAACAAGTGCATTAGGGTGATAAAACTGCCACATGATGATCGAATGACAAGGTTTCATATATCATCGAGGGGGTAAGGGTAGTGACGATCATGCTGCCCGAAACTAATTAAACGCCAACACGCGTTTCGGTGTCTCGCACCAGCCAGGGCCACACCTTCATCAGGGCGAAGAAGGATAAGTGGTGTGGGACAAACAAACAAACCTAAAATCACGGAGAAATACATTATCAGTAAACATTATAACAAACTATTACAGCAGCAATAAATTGTTAAGGCTAGAATTTTCTAGAAGCAAAAGTCAAACCCGGAGGAACATAATAGTTCATGTTTTAAATTAATTTAGATTAACACAGCCACCAGAGCTGAAATAATCGGAATAGGGTGCACCGAAAGCTTAAAAAAGGGAGAAAATGTGACACATAAACAACCCAAAGAAACAAATCAAAACATTTTTGTTATTTAAGATAGACAATATCCGATTGCCATACAACCTAACAAGAGATAGAAAAGAACCCGTACAGTTTATTAAAAAAATGAAAGTCACAAGCCCAACAGGCAGTGGTAAAGGGAAAAGGCTCTCACAAAACTCTATGAAAGGCTACCTGGGCGGGAAAAACGGATACGGTTCCCACAGGTGAAGGCAGAATGGGAGATGACTAGCTCCACTCCGGCAGAGAATCTGGGGTAGGGATCAAGAGATGGCATTACAAGTATGAGAAGGAAAAGTTTACAGACGCCTTCAGGGAACATCGAGTAGACAGACAAAATGATGGTACTCAGTCAAAACACAATACCCACCAGAGGTCATCCAGATAAATCACAATCAGGTTTCCATTCCAGTGATAACCAGGGGAGAGCTCCCAGGAGAGCCACAAGTCGATATCTATCGAGAGGCGGTAGCAGAAGGCTTAGGATAGGCCGATATCTTCAAAAGGATTCAGATATTTCTATGTAACACAAAAAAAGGAGAAAGATAGAAGGTAGCGAAAAAATCAAGGCATCCTAAGAATAAGGAATGAAGACAAACTTTAGTGCTCAATATAGAACATATTTTCTTGGAGTATGCTGAATACTCATTCCAATACATGTAGAACCCCCCTCAAGTTATAGATATTAGGAGTTCCGAGGGGGGTTGACTAAGCAGCTCTTTGCAGCTAGCGAGCTCAATGAAAAAGAGCAGGGGGGGAGGGACCTACAGGCAGGAGCAGCCGGCAACCGACAACACTGCTTAATGAAATGACGGTTGGTTTAACATGGGGAAACGCCAGGGGATAAAAGCAAAATGGAAGTTGATAGGGATACGGGGCAGGGTTTCAAGGCGTTACCGGGCTGGCAGGATGATATGCAACATCCACCAGGCTCGGGAAAATAAATAACACATAAACGGCCTCGCGAAAGTCTAGGGAATCAAAGGGAAAATTAAGGTACCCAAGAAACTACCTACCAGGATAGAAAAAAGGGGGCTGCTCCCGCCACAATTTTTTTTTCCAGAATGTAGCGTAGCGGAGATCACTGGGCTAGAATACGTCAGAGAGGGGCAGGTCCATTTCAGGGATTCCAGGCGCCCGTGAGAACCAATCAGAAGTTAAGAAAAATAATGAACAGACTAAAATGAATTCAACTCGCCGCTTAAAGCAGCGGAATTGAATTCTACGCTACGCTACATTCTGGAAAACAATTTGGGCACGCATCAAAATAAGTCCCAACAACACCAAAGATCTTTTTAACCCATCTGCCAGAGAAAACAACATCACACCCTCACAGGAGCTGTGAGACAACCTTTCCCACTTCTTACATTAGAAGAGCTAAACTATATACAGAAACTTCAAATCTCAACCCACACCTACAGACTTCCTTGACAGATACACCACCACTGTAACCAACACAAACCACACACTGACCCCTAGGAACATCCTCTCCACCCAGAACACCCCCTCAACCATGAAATCTATCCACTCTGGTGCTCCCACAGAACCATGCCCGCACCACATCTTCAACCTGGGAAACCAAAGGATCGGCCAGGAAATTACCACCCTACTCAACAACTCTATCACCACCACAATATTTCCCGATGCCTGGAAAAATGCTGAAATCAGACCACTACTCAAAAAACCCTCCCCCGACCCCAGCAAACTACAAAACTACTGGTCAATTTACCTGCTCCCTTTCCCAGCAAAGGTACTGGAAAGGATCATTAATAAACAGCTCATGACACATCTGGCGCAGAAACAGCTTCTCAATGCCTCCCAATCTGGCTTCCACAGCAATCACAGCACTGAAACCACCCTGACCACAGCCACCGACAACATCAGAACCCACCTTGACCAAGGAGAAACATCAGCTTTGATCTTTCTTGACCTGTAGGCAGCCTTTGACACTATATCACACCACACACTGATTGAAAGACTCCACCACATCGGCATCCAATGGGACGTGCTCAGATGAATCACCTCCTTCCTCACCCGAAGAACCCAGAGGATTCACCTTCCACCTTTCACCGCTAAACACAAAGAGATCATCAGCAGTGTCCCCCAGGGCTCATCCCTCCCCCCTTCAAAGCATATATTACTCCAGTGGACAACATCGTCAGATTCCACAATATCAACATAATTTCCCAACTCACCCTCTCACTCACCAATGACCAACCACCACCAGAACCAAATTCCACAGATGCATGACAAACATCACCGACAACCTACAGACGGCTCGAGAAGAGATGGAGGAGCAACAAATCCCTGGAAGCCCATGTAGCCTTCAAATCGGCCGTCACCGCACACCACATCCTCCTCAAAACAACAAAGAAAATGACCCTGAAAGAAAGAATCAACACCAACGCGCACTACAGCAATGAACTCTTTACCTTAGTCAAGGAGTTTGCCAATCCCAAAATCAAGACTACAGACATCCCACCCTCCCAAGACCTCTGCAACAAGCTTGGCACCTTCTTTCACCACAAGATCAAGCAGATCAACGACCCCACCCCCCCACGAGACCCTGCTCATCTGGACCCCCTTCACCACAATGACACACTCAAGATCATGATGAGCATCCATTCTGGAGCCCCCTTGGATCCCTGCCCGCACCAAAGCTTCCACTGAGCTACCACATCGCTCCGAGCTCCGCCTCACCATCAACTGCTTCATCGAGACCGCCACCTTCCCTGAAGACTGGGAACACACCGAGATCAAACCCCAGCTGAAAAAACCCTCCCCGGATCCGACGGACCTCAACATCTTCAGACCCATCTCCCTGCTCACCTTCCCAGCTAAGGCCATCGAGAAAGCCACCAACGCCCAACTCTCCGAGTCCATGTTCTGGACCTTTCCCAATCTGGCTTCTGAAGCAACCAAAGCACCGAGACCGCCCTCTTCACCGCTAAAGACGATATCCGCTCCCTCCTCAACTGAGGTGAAACAACAGCCCTCATCCTCCTGGACCTCTCAGCCACCTGTGACACCATCTCCCACCGCACCCTATGCACAAGACTCCACGACACCGGCAGCTGCGATAAGCCCTGGAATGGATCCCCTCCTTCCTCACCTGTCGAATGCAGAGAGTCGGACTACCACCATTTGTGAGAAGTTGGCCTGGTATATGATGTTCGCTAGTTAAAGTGACCACCTTGTACCATGCCAAGCGACCCTTATGGTGTGGTTGTAAGTCAACCTTTTCGGACCAGCTGCCCTAGTGGTAGCGTAGGCTAAGCAGTCTTCCAGGCTAAACTCGTTTTGGCATGTAAAGCAAGCTGTTTTACCATATGTAACCCCCCTTTATACCAATGAAAGGACACCACACAGATATATATTCAAAATATAAATGTTATTTATTTCTCAAAGTATCCCCTAGACTCTTTATGAGCACGGGAGCACAAATCGTTAAAACAAGTGTTATTATGATACACAAAAGTTGCACGTTATATGGATAGGCCCTAGTGGCCGCTCAAACCATATACTAGATTAGGAAAGTTAAAAGGATCTTCTGAACGACTGATGAACTCAGACTTGAA
The DNA here is from genome assembly GCF_964204655.1 of Triturus cristatus. Lineage (NCBI taxonomy): Eukaryota > Metazoa > Chordata > Amphibia > Caudata > Salamandridae > Triturus > Triturus cristatus. The sequence goes on along the minus strand of NC_140586.1, from coordinate 868,526,549 downwards.
ACACAGACATTTAGAGAAGGTTCTCTAGACTCATGCACCGGAGTGCCAATGTTACCTCACCCCCAGGAAGCTGGGATACAGGGTTCAAAGTACATCGGGTTTCGCCTCTAGCTCGATGGGGCCTGTCGACAAAGATGCTGCAGGCGGTCGGTCCAGAAGAGATGAGGTGGATCCAAGGATGGATCGGAAGTGATGAAGACCTGAAAGCAGAGGGGACAATGTTCACAGTCACTAGCCAGTGACCAGCGCGGTACCAGGAAGGTATCGGCAATGGCGGGAGCAAACAGGTGATGTGGGGAAGCTTGTCTCCGCAGCCACGTGGTCCCTGAAGGTCGATGACGCCCAGGAGTCGAGTCACGAGCTGTCCCACGCAGGCTCTCGCTGTCGGCGGCGTTGGCGACTTGGAAGAAGCAAACAAGCCTTGGCAAAAGCTAGAGTAGTGGAAAGTGGCGAAAGCTTGTGGTTCTGACCAGCAAGGTCAGAGGGGCTGCTCTTTTTGGAGGGCAGCAGGGGCCGGTCTGGAGCAACCAGATCGGCGTTGTAGATTTTCAAAGTGGTGCGCCAAAAGGGCCACTAGCCAACGGGCCAGGAGCCGGCGGGCGCGTCGAGATGCAAAAGCAGAAGGGCCCCACGCAGATCGTGGAGATGCTGGAGGGCTCACCTTTGGTGCAGATGCTGCTCGGATGTTGGGCTTCTCAGGACCCAAAGCACAACTCGGAGGGAGCCTCTGATGTCGCGCTTGCAGCTCGTCGGGTGTCTTCCAAGATAGCTGGCTCCACGTGTCTCGATACCTCCACTCGCTCCTTCTTGGTAAGGGCTGTGGATCGGGTGGTGAGAGGTCTGGAGGTCCAGTTCTTGTCGGGCTCTGGGCTCGGTCTCCGGCGGGAGGCGGCGGCAAAGCAGACGTCGATTCGCTGGTTGGTGCTTGCGTTAGCAAGATGGTCACTCCCTGACCATAGGGGAGATTCTCCTTCAGCCTTCTGTGCAGCAGAATGTCGAAGTTCCCGTCTTCTTCTTAATGTTTAAGTTGATTTCAGGATGTCTGAAGTCTGAGGACACAGCTCCTACCTTTAAACGAATTCTAGGGGCCGGACACCTGTTAGGACCCTCCCTAAGGGTGGATCCAGGAAGGGGGGTAGTTACACCCCCAATCCTTTGTCCAGCCCGCCCCAGGCCCGGGACTGGTGTGCCCCCAGGACCGGTTTGGACTGGCATATGCACCGAGGCTCCTTGTGAGCCTCAGGCATGTCTGGTTCTATTCAAGCCCTACCTGACCAATACACAAAATCCTGTCTGGGGTGGTGCTCGCACCTCCCCTGGCAGGAAACCCTTTGTCCACGTCTCCCAAGCTGGAAGGACTCCCAGCAGCAGGAGGGCAGACTTGTGTCTGTGGTGGCAGCGTCCATTTTGTGGAGCTGAGGCTCGATCGCATGTTACCCGGGTTTCAGGATCGGTACATGTCGTGTCCCTCTAGAAGGGTGGAATGCTAACCCCGTCGCCGGAACCGGCTAGGGGTCCACATCCCAATTCGTATGACACCTTACTCGACATGTCTTGATAAAGCCAAACCATAGTTAGCATTTAACCGCGAGGGTATATGGTATGACGATATCTGGAAACGGTGAGAGGAAATGGTTCCGACCACCGCAGACAGGCTCAGCTCACGCCAGAGCGCCATCTCACATCCAACCAAGCACTCTGCCTCGAATTGTTAAGGCCTGCCATAGGAGTGACTTATAGGTTAAAATGTGTTCCATTTAAGTTTAGGCGTAGGTATACTATGCCTTAGTAAGAGGTGGTTACACCAACTTACCCCAGCTGAGTGATCAGCCAGTTGTGTCAAATTGTTAGGCCAGGCCAGGGGCGGCACAATACATGCTTCAGCCCCTGGTAGGCCTCGGGTACACCAATGCCCTGGGTACCTAGCGTACACCGATACAGGGGCTCACAGGGTGATCCAGTTCCAATGGTTACGCACCTAGAGTGTGTAGAGTCAATTTAGCAGAGAGATCAGCAGGCTGGGGGTCTGATTAGCAGATCCACAGCCTCACTACGTCAAAAACCAGCAAAGCAAAAGCAAACATTCGGGGTGACCATAGGATAGCAGACCCTACTCTCCTACATAACCCCCCCCCAAAGGCAGGGACATTAAACTAGCCTTGACCAGTCTCGTCTTCATGTCCTAAGTGGAAGTACCTGGAGAGACCATCTGCATTCCCATGGTCCGTACTTGGCCGGTGCTCCACTGTAAAGTCCATCCCCTGTAGGGAAATGGACCACCTAAGCAGTTTGGGGTTTTCACCCTTCATCTGATTTAGCCACAAGAGGGGCTTATGGTCGGTCTGAATCTTGAAGTGCGTACCAAACAAGTATGGCTGCAGCTTCTTCAGGGCCCACACCACATCGAAGGCCTCCCTCTCGATAGCTGACCAATTCTTCTCCCTGGGGGTCAACCGTCTGCTAATAAAAGCAATGGGTTGGTCTTGACCATCTACATTAAGTTGTGACAGCACAGCTCCCACACCCAACTCAGAAGCATCTGTTTGGACAATGAACTCTTTGGAGTAGTCAGGACTTTTAAGGATAGGTGCAGAGCACATGGCCTGCTTCAGGTCATCAAATGCCTTTTGACAGCTTACTGTCCACTGAACCTTTTTGGGCATCTTCTTCGATGTCAGATCATTAAGAGGAGTCACGATGGACCCATAGTTCTTAACGAACTTCCTGTAGTACCCAGTCAAGCCCAAGAAAGCTCGAACTTGAGTCTGGGTGGTTGGAGGAGACCAGTCCTTGATGGATTATATCTTTCTCTCCAGAGGTTGAACTTGGCCTCCCCCTACGAGGTGACCCAAGTACACAACCTTACTCTGCCCTATCTGGCACTTGGTAGCCTTGATAGTGAGGCCTGCCTTTTGCAGGGCCTCAAGTGCTTTCTTCAGGTGGATCAGGTGATCCTCCCAGGTGGAGCTAAAGACAGCAATATCGTCGAGATATGCCGCGCAGAAGTCATCCAACCCAGTAAGGACTTGGTTCAGCAACCTTTGGAAAGTGGCAGGGGCATTCTTCAGACCGAAGGGCATCACCACAAATTGGTAGTGCCCGCCTGGGGTTGAAAATGCGGTTTTGGCCTTAGACTCCTCAGCTAATCTGATTTGCCAATAGCCAGCTGTCAGATCAAACGTACTCAAAAACTTAGCCGAGGCCAGTTTGTCGATGAGTTCGTCTGCCCTTGGAATGGGATGCGCGTCTGTCCTAGTGACAGCGTTGAGTTCTCGGTAGTCCACGCAAAACCTCATTTCTCTCTTGCCGTCCTTGGTGTGAGGTTTGGGGACTAGAACCACCGGGCTAGCCCAGGGGCTCTCTGAGGGCTCGATGACACCCAGTTCCAGCATTTTGTGTACCTCAGCCTTTATACAGTCCCTGACGTGGTCAGGTTGCCGGTAAAGTTTGTTCTTCACGGGCAGACTGTCACCAGTGTCCACCACGTGGGTGCACCAGTCAGTTTGACTCGGTATCAATGAAAACATATGTTGAAATTGTTGTAGAACTTGTCTACATTCCGTTTGCTGATGATCAGTGAGGTTGCCTCCCAGGGTCACGCCTTCGACTGAACCATCGTCAGGGTTCTGAGACAACAGGTCGGGGAGAGGGTCGCTCTCTTCCTCCTGTCCCTCGTCCGTAGCCATGAGCAAGCCAGTGTCCGCCCTGTCAACATATGCCTTTATCCTGTTTACATGGAGTATCCGATGTGGACTCCGGGGAGTGCCTAGGTCGACCAAGTAGGTGACCTCGCCCTTCTTCTCCAGGATTGTATGGGATCCAGACCATTTGTCTTGGAGTGCTGCTGGGGCCACCGGCTCCAACACCCATACCTTCTGTCCTGGCTGAAACTCAACCAAGGCAGCCTTTTGGTCGTGCCAAGCCTTCTGTAAGGCCTGGCTCGCCTCAAGGTTTTTGGATGCCTTCTCCATGTACTTAGCCATCCGTGAGCGGAGACCTAGTACGTAATCCACGATGTCTTGTTTAGGCTTTTTGAGAGGTAACTCCCATCCTTCCTTCACTAAACACAGTGGGCCTCTTACAGGGTGCCCGAACAACAACTCAAAGGGGCTGTAGCCAACCCCTTTTTGCGGGACCTCTCTGTAAGCGAACAGAAGGCAGGGTAGCAGGATGTCCCATCTTCGCCGGAGCTTTTCAGGTAAACCCTTGATCATACCCTTTAGGGTCTTGTTAAATCGCTCAACAAGCCCATTGCATTATGGATGATAAGGGGTGGTGAACTTGTAGTTGACACCACACTCCTTCCACATGGCTGTCAAGTATCCTGACATGAAGTTTGCACCTCTGTCAGAAACCACCTCCTTAGGAAACCCCACTCGGGAAAAGACTCCCAGCAGGGCCCTGGCCACAACCGGAGCAGTCGTGGTCCTAAGGGGAATTGCCTCTGGATACCTGGTGGCATGATCCACTACCACCAGTATAAATCTGTGCCCAGATGCAGTGGGGGGATCCATGGGACCCACTATATCTATCCCCACTCGTTCAAAGGGAACCCCCACCACCGGCAGTGATATCAGGGGGGCCTTTGTTGTGCCGCCTGTTTTGCCACTGGCTTGGCAGGTTACACAGGAGCAACAAAACTCCTTGGTATCTTCGTTCATGTGAGGCCAGTGAAAGTGAGGGACGAGCCTGTCCCAGGTCTTGATCTGGCCTAAGTGTCCTGCTAGAGGAATATCGTGGGCCAAGGTAAGGAGGAAGCCCCTAAATTGCAGAGGTATAACCAACCTCCTGGTCGCGCCAGGCTTGGGGTCTCTAGCCTCTGAATAAAGGAGTCCGTCGTCCCAATACACTCTATGGGTACCTTGAGCATTCCCAGCAGCCTCAGCAGCAGCCAGCTGTCTGAGGGGTTCAAGAGAAGGACAGGATAATTGTGCCTGCCCCAAGTCTGACCGAGAAGGTCCCCCTGCCCCCAGAAACTCAAACTGGTCAGGTTCGAGCTCTTCAGGGACAGTTCCTTCAAGGGTCTCGTGATCACCTTCCTGGGAAGTCTGATCCTCACTTGCAGGCAGGGGGGAAGGCGCCGCCTTAACCCTCCTATTCTTCTTCTTGGTAGGTGCTTGGTCCATTGTTCCAGGATCCAAGACCTGTGGTTCAGTAAGGCACTTTTTGGCCTGTGACCTGGTCACAGCAAGGACATGTGGTGATATACCTAACATCTCTGCATGTGTCCTGTACTCCACTTCGGACCATAGAGAACTCTCTAGGTCATTGCCCAACAAACATTCTGCTGGGAGGTCTGCACTAACCACAACCCTTTTGAGGCCAGTTACCCCTCCCCATGAGAAGTTAACAACCACCACGATATGTGAAGTAGTGGCGTTGCTGGCATTGGTCACCAGGTAATTCTCACCCGGTATGTATTGTCCAGGATCCACAAATCCCGGTGTCACCATAGTGACACTGGCACATGTGTCCCGGTAGGCTTGGGCCACTTTTGTATTGATTAAAGGAGTCTGCCTGTACTTGCCCAAGTTAATGGGACTCACAGTCGGGGACAAATCCATGTCTCCATCACAGATCAAGACTGCCTGTGTCAGGGTTCTGGCTAGGTCAGAATCTCCGTCAGTTCCCATAGTGATTCCCACTACACCCTTTGTCTGGGGACCAACACTGCTAGCAGTACTACTGGGAGCAGGTGCCTTAGGGGCATCAGTGTTGGGGGCTCCACCCTTCTTACAATCACTCGTCCAGTGAGTCGTATTCTTGCAATGTTTGCACCAGGGTTTCTTTGGACCTTCTTTCTTCTTTTCTTTCGATTGTTGGGACCCACCCACCGTTATTACTAGTTTGGGGCCCTGTCGAAGACTTCTGGTCTTTGGATTTCTGATAACCACCCTTCTGGTCTGTTTTCTTCTGATCACCCCCTTGGCCCTGGTTCTGGTTCTTTTGCTTAACCCTGGTTCTGACCCATTTGTCCGCCTTCTTTCCCAATTCTTGGGGAGAGGTCAGATCCGAGTCAACCAAGTGTTGATGCAGTTGCTGGTTCTGACAGTTATTTAAAATCTGTTCTCTCATCATCAAATTATACAATCCTGTAAAATCCGAAACCTTACTTCCCAGCAACCAACCCTCCAAAGCCTTAGTGGCACATTCAACATATTCAGACCAGTCCTGAGTCTGTGTCTTCTGGGTATCTCTGAACATTAACCTGTACTGTTCAGTGGTTAAGCCTAACCCATCAACTAGAACACTCTTCAGAACTTTGTAGTTTCTGACATCCTCTTCCCTAACGGTGAGGAGTCTATCTCGGCCTCTACCTTCGAAGGAGAGCCATAAGATTGCCGCCCACTGGTCCTCAGGAACCTGCTGTACTTAGCAGGCTCGCTCAAGAGCAGTCATCCATTTGTGGATGTCGTCCCCACTTTTGTAGGGGGGCACAACCTTGGACAGGTTCCTATTGTCAAAGACCCTATCTTTGTCCCTCGGGACAATGCTGCCAACAGTGGGTATAGACCCACCCTCTTTAGGTCGCCTAGCCTTGTTCAGTTTCTCTTCCATCAGGGCTACCTCGAGCTCCTGCTTCCTGATCCTCAGCTGAGCTTCCTGCATTCGGGCCTCGTGCTCCTTTCTCTGAGAGCTGGTCATCCGTCTTCTGGACTGACCCTGAGATCCGCGAGAAGCATGAGAGACTTCGGAGTCACCGGAGTGATTCCTCGGTCTCCCAGACCTCTGGTTAAGTCCACTAGGGAATTTTAATGGGGGGAACCCATTGTCGTCCCCTAACAGGCTTAAGTTAGCTGTACCCAGTATAACACTGGGCACGGGGCTAGTTCTCCCATCTGAGTCGCTACTACTGTCTGTCTCAGTACCTGTGTCATTCTCTTCTTCTGTAGCCTGATTCTCGTCTGAGGGATGGCTATCGGGAAGGGGCACTGCAGTAGCATCTTCAGAAGGAGGGCCTCCTGTTCCAGTCCCTGAGGGGCCTAACTGGGAAGCTTTCTTGAGAGCTCGCTGATCTTCGTCAGCCTGTAAGAGCTCTCTGAGTTCAGCAGAGGTAGGGTTCTTGGGCTGTTTAAGGCCTCTAGAAGTTGCCAACTGCCTAAGCTCATTTTGAGTAAGGGTAGCAAAGATGGATGGTGCCCTCTGGGGATCACTCTCGACAGAGACGGGTACCTTGGTCCCCTCTGCTCCAGCCATTGCTCTTAAGTGTGGGTGGAAGTGTTGCGACTACCTACACTTGGGTTTTCCTACTAAACCTAACTAGTAGTTGTAGTCAGGGTGTGCTACTCCCTTTGCTCTACAACAACTAAGTTCAGTAGAACTTAAGTCTATCTAACTTGTTTTATATGTACCTAAAGGTACCTGTAGGATCTTTCAATTGGTAACAAAGAGATTACAGAGGTAAAACACAGCAAGCTCAAATCCAACCGCTGCTCACCAATGTGAGAAGTTGGCCTGGTATATGATGTTCGCTAGTTAAAGTGACCACCTTGTACCATGTCAAGCGACCCTTATGGTGTGGTTGTAAGTCAACCTTTTCGTACCAGCTGCCCTAGTGGTAGCGTAGGCTAAGCAGTCTTCCAGGCTAAACTCGTTTTGGCATGTAAAGCAAGCTGTTTTACCATATGTAACCCCCCTTTATACCAATGAAAGGACACCACACAGATATATACTCAAAATATATATGTTATTTATTTCTTAAAGTATCCCCTAGACTCTTTATGAGCACGGGAGCACAAATCGTTAAAACAAGTGTTATTATGATACACAAAAGTTGCACGTTATATGGATAGGCCCTTGTGGCCACTCAAACCATATACTAGATTAGGAAAGTTAAAAGGATCTTCTGAACGACTGATGAACTCAGACTTGAAACACAGACATTTAGAGAAGGTTCTCTAGACTCATGCACCGGAGTGCCAATGTTACCTCACCCACAGGAAGCGGGGGTACAGGGTTCAAAGTACGTCGGGTTTCGCCTCTAGCTCGATGGGGCCTGTCGACAAAGATGCTGCAGGCGGTCGGTCCAGAAGAGATGAGGTGGATCCAAGGATGGATCGGAAGTGATGAAGACCTGAAAGCAGAGGGGACAATGTTCACAGTCACTAGCCAGTGACCGGCGCGGTACCAGGAAGGTATCGGCAATGTCGGGAGCAAACAGGTGATGTGGGGAAGCTTGTCTCCGCAGCCACGTGGTCCCTGAAGGTCGATGATGCATAGGAGTCGAGTCACGAGCTGTCCCACGCAGGCTCTTGCTGTCGGCGGCGTTGGCGACTTGGAAGAAGCAAACAAGCCTTGGCAAAAGCTAGAGTCGTGGAAAGTGGCGAAAGCTTGTGGTTCTGACCAGCAAGGTCAGAGGGGCTGCTCTTTTTGGAGGGCAGCAGGGGCCGGTCTGGAGCAACCAGATCGGCGTTGTAGATTTTCAAAGTGGTGCGCCAAAAGGGCCACTAGCCAACGGGCCAGGAGCCGGCGGGCGCGTCGAGATGCAAAAGCAGAAGGGCCCCACGCAGATCGTGGAGATGCTGGAGGGCTCACCTTTGGTGCAGATGCTGCTCGGATGTTGGGCTTCTCAGGACCCAAAGCACAACTCGGAGGGAGCCTCTGATGTCGCGCTTGCAGCTCGTCGGGTGTCTTCCAAGATAGCTGGCTCCACGTGTCTTGAAACCTCCACTCGCTCCTTCTTGGTAAGGGCTGTGGATCGGGTGGTGAGAGGTCTGGAGGTCCAGTTCTTGTCGGGCTCTGGGTTCGGTGTCCGGCGGGAGGCGGCGGCAAAGCAGACGTTGATTCGCTGGTTGGTGCTTGCGTTAGCAAGATGGTCACTCCCTGACCATAGGGGAGATTCTCCTTCAGTCTTCTGTGCAGCAGAATGTCGAAGTTCCCGTCTTCTTCTTAATGTTTAAGTTGATTTCAGGATGTCTGAAGTCTGAGGACACAGCTCCTACCTTTAAACGAATTCTAGGGGCCGGACACCTGTTAGGACCCTCCCTAAGGGTGGATCCAGGAAGGGGGGTAGTTACACCCCCAATCCTTTGTCCAGCCCGCCTCAGGCCCGGGACTGGTGTGCCCCCAGGACCGGTTTGGACTGGCATATGCACCGAGGCTCCTTGTGAGCCTCAGGCATGTCTGGTTCTATTCAAGCCCTACCTGACCAATACACAAAATCCTGTCTGGGGTTGTGCTCGCACCTCCCCTGGCAGGAAACCCTTTGTCCACGTCTCCCAAGCTGGAAGGACTCCCAGCAGCAGGAGGGCAGACTTGTGTCTGTGGTGGCAGCGTCCATTTTGTGGAGCTGAGGCTCGATCGGATGTTACCCGGGTTTCAGGATCGGTACATGTCGTGCCCCTCTAGAAGGGTGGAATGCTAACCCCGTCGCCGGAACCGGCTAGGGGTCCACATCACAATTCGTATGACACCTTACTCGTCTTGATAAAGCCAAACCATAGTTAGCATTTAACCGCGAGGGTATATGGTATGACGATATCTGGAAACGGTGGGAGGAAATGGTTCCGACCACCGCAGACAGGCTCAGCTCACGCCAGAGCGCCATCTCACATCCAACCAAGCACTCTGCCTTCAGGATTGTTAAGGCCTGCCATAGGAGTGACTTATAGGTTAACATGTGTACAACTTACCCCAGCTGAGTGATCAGCCAGTTGTGTCAAATTGTTAGGCCAGGCCAGGGGCGGCACAATACATGCTTCAGCCCCTGGTAGGCCTCGGGTACACCAATGCCCTGGGTACCTAGCGTACACCGATACAGGGGCTCACAGGGTGATCCAGTTCCAATGGTTACGCACCTAGAGTGTGTAGAGTCAATTTGGCAGAGAGGACAGCAGGCTGGGGGTCTGATTAGCAGATCCACAGCCTCACTACGTCAAAAACCAGCGAAGCAAAAGCAAAAATTTGGGGTGACCATAGGATAGCAGACCCTACTCTCCTACACCATTCCTCCCCGAACCCACAGAGATCAGCTGCTGAGAGCTCCGGGGCTCCTCTCTGAGCCCCACCCTCTTCAAAGTCTACATGGCCCTGCTCGCAGCCATTGTCAGGAACCACGGACCCATCATCGTCTCCTACGCTGACGACACCCAGCTTATCCTATCCCTCTGCAACAAACCCAGTCGCCAGGAGTAACTTCCACAATGGAATGAAGGCCATCTCCACCTGATGACAGACAGCTGCCTCAAGCTCAACTCAGACAAAACCGAAGTCCTCATCCTAGGCCCCACCCCTGTGCTTGGGACGACCCCTTGTGGCTCGCCACACTAAGGGCCACTCTACCTAAAATGGACCGCGTCATCTGTGAGTAAATAGAGGAAGTGGTTTTAGTAATGTTTCCATCGAAGAGATCAGTTTTAGTACGGTATATATGGATACACAAGTACTGAAATGTACCCGTACACCAGGCTACCGGTACCCCCATGTATACCCCAGGTATGGAATGGACAGCAAGAATGGGAAGAGGGTGGACTTCGCTGCGTTAACCTTAAGTCCTGATATTGTGGTGAATTGTGACACTGATGAGTCCAGTGCATGTGGATAGCGCGAAGATCCCTTCCATATAGCAAGAGGTCGTCGGCATATAGGGAGATTGTATGTATGCCATCACCCAACGGGATGCCCATGTCCACTTGGGCGTGAGTAAATGCCGCCAAGGGTTCCACCACCAAGGAGAAGAGGAGTGGGGAGAGTGGATCTCCCTGGCGGGTCCCACGGCCCACCCGGATAAATTCTGATATGAAGGGCCCCGTTTTCACACGAATCGTTTGGCACTTATATAATAGCTGCACCAAACTGAGGAAATAGGGACCTATGCCAAACCTTGGCAGCACTGCAAAGAGGTAGCTCCACTCCAGTGAGTCATACGCTCTCGTAAGATCAAGCACAAGACATCCTGAGTAGGGGCAGCATATTAGGCTACCCTGAAGTAGCGGCGAAGATTGAGTGCGGTGTTTCGGGCAGGGACAAAGCCATTCTGGTCCGTGTGCACAAAGAAGGGTACATGGGGGGAAAGTCTGTTGGCAAGTGCTTTCGCCAGGATCTTATAGTCGGTGTTTAGGATCTGTAGGATCCTAGGGCCTTGGGATCCTTGCCTGGTTTCAACAGAGAGACAATGTTAGCTGTGCAAAGAGAGGGAGGCAGAGTTGCACTGTCTAGCGTGCTACATAAGGCGAATGTAAACTGGGTACCAGGGTCTCAGCATAAGTCTTGTAGAACTCTGAAGGGAATCCATCAGGGCCGGGTGTCTTCCCTGATGCCAGGGAAGCTAGTGCTTCCCTGATCTCATCTTCCATAAGGGGGAGTCCAACACTTGGAATTGGCCAATGGATAAGGAGGGTAGTGGACAGAGTCTGGGAATGATTCTATTTGGTGAGAGGGGCCATGCGTATTAGATGTATAACGTGTGGTGTAATGTTTAGTCATGGCCTCGTGTATGCCAAGCTGCATGTATTTCATCTGTCCACACTCATCTCTTATTGCGTGTATGGGGCGATGTGGGTGTTCCTGCCTAATGAGGAAAGCAAGTAATCTGCCTGCCCTGTCTGATGAAGTGTGGGTGCAGACGGAGTGGGCCAAGTAATTGTGACAGCGTAATTTTTCAAGCAGTACCAGGCGGTCTGTCCGCAGTGACTCAAGCTGAGCCCATGTTTCGGGATGTGTAATTGACAGTGTTTCCCAGTGGAAGAGTCTCCGTTCAAAGGAGGCGAGGGAGATATCTAGCTGTTTGCGGATGTTCCAGGTTAGACCTAGGCAGTGCCCCCTTGTACTGGCCTTAAAGGCCTCCCACTCTAACAGGGGAGAACTGGCGGAGCCAGTATGATACTCGAGGTATCCGGGCACCGCTGTTTCCAAGGAGTTACGAGTCATTTGACCAGTATTTTACCTGACAGACTGTTATGTATATGCCACTACAAGTAAAATAAAACAAGGAAAATCATAGCAATGTGGTATTGTTTCTCCTGTTTAATATAAACTTAAAGGCATAAATACAGGTTCAAACAAACAATAATAAAGCTTTCTAGTCTACTCTTAAAAGACCTTTAGAAAAATAAAGAGGGCAGAATGATAAATACAAGAGGAATACAAAAGACTTTGGGCCTCATTTACAAGAAGCCTGCGCCGCCGAAGCGTCCCTTTTTATCATGCTCCGGTGCCATAGGCCTCTCAATCATATCTACAAGGCCTTGGAAAGCCATCCTGCGGGCCTTTTCATGGCCTCATAGATATGCTGTAAGGCAACACAGCGCAAGTCGCTGCGTTGCCTTACACTGCCTCTGGGAAGCATGCCATGGGTGTTGTGTTCGGTATTCCCACTCAATGCCCATGGTTTTTGACACATTCCCAGATTTACAACTAGGGCTCCCGGTTTTAATGTATTTATTTTTTTGTCATTTTCGCCTGTATTTATCCATATTGATTTTTCTGTCAACTTTATCTGTATTTATCCATATTTATTATGGGTATTGTGAAAAAAATAAAGCTGAAATTTCCACATTTATTTAACCAATAAATAAGCAGTCATGCTTGAATGCCTGTCAGGTTTCAGTGATATGAACACCACCTGCAGAAGATAAATCAATGCACTTATATGAAAATATGGACGTTTCAGGATCAGCCTTGTGCGTATCTACTGCTGTTTAAGCATCTTTACTAAAATTCCTTTCATTTTTAACTCACTTACCTATCAATCCACACAGTTATTGGCCTGGCAGTCATGGCAAAGTGTATTTAGAATCATTCAAAAAGCACCTAATTTCCGTTTTTATCCACATTTAAAAATAAATACAGACAAGTAAATACATGTTTTTCTGTCTGTATTAATCTTTAAGAATCAGTAAAAACGTAAAACAGGGAGCCTTATTTACAACATAGCGTGAATCTCGGAATGTGTCAAACCCCTGCGCTTTCCCTTGGGTGGCATAACGGTTGTTTTTGTGCCGAAATGTGTGCCTTCCTACACAAAAACACCCTGATTTCAATTCGGGCACTGTTGCGCCATGGTGCAAGGGAGCCTGCATTGGTGCTAGGCATCCATTTGTGCACCAGCGCAGTGTAAGAGGACAGGAATGAGGTATATGTCATAGATACGCACATTGCTGCCCTTTTCTCTTGACGCAGACAGAGCAGCAAAGTGACGTGCAGCGCTTTCCTGCTTAAAATTGTTGTAAATGAGGACCTTCATGTAACCTGTTAATTGAGTTTCAGCTTTTGGCTCTCCAATATCTCAAAACATGTCAAAACAGGCGGGTATTTTTTATATATGTATATAAGGGCAACTCGCCCCGAAGGTACTGGGGAGCTTTACATGAGCGCCAGTTACATTACACAAGGTGACATTCATTTTGAGGTACAGAGAGCTGAACTGATTTCCCCAGAATTACAGAAAGTTGAGCTGATGCCGAGACTCGACCTCCACCAGGGGCAGCAACAGAAGTGATTCCGAGAGACTCCGCCTTCATTTTGTCTGAGTTGAAAAACCACTCGAGGTATAAAATGACAGCCGGGCATTGAAAAAGTGGAACAGGATATCCGCTTACCCACAATCCTCTGTATAATGCATGCATACCCATGATCCTTTTCTCATTACTGCTTTTACCGCTTGGGTCTTCATTCTTTTAAATAAATCCACCGATTCATTTATAACTTATTTTGTTTAGAGATATAACTATTTTTCTCGTAAATACTTTTTAACTGACGGTCATAAATGATAAGTAAGTCACCCTATTAAAGCAATAGTTTATATTTCGTGTCTATCCGTTTTCTATGAGGACAATTTTCTGTTTGATCCATGTCTATCGTTCGTTCACTTGCACTGCGTGTGGTAAGTGATGAATGACAATTGATAAATTTTTGCAGGATCTCTGCTTATTTCGGAGATCTGTTAGTTAAGTTGCAAAAACAGCGGTATTGCGGGGAAAAATTTTAAATGGTGCTTTAGTTAGCGAGAAAGATGTGGTTGGCTTAGGGGGGCGTTAGAGGGGTTCACTTTTGGGGTAGACATACCGATTGTAGTTGAGGCACTAGGCAGCAGTTATGGATACCCAGTTTACCCAGCAATAAATTAAAACCAAGGATTTTAGCTTGGTAGTAAAGGGATTTAAACACAAGCGCGGGTCACTCTACTCTCTTTCTCCTGGGAATGTTAGAGGGGCACCTGTAGGTGGATAGAGCTGAGGTGGTTAAAGGAGGTTTTGGTGAAATACTCTAGGATCAAAAATGAGAAATATATATATTTTTTATTAATAATTAATTAATAGGAATATCAGCATCAGAAAATGTAAATTTCATGGATTAAATACTTGTGCTTGCGAAACAAAAGGCGCATCGTGAGACGTCCGGTCCAGCTTGCCTGTACAATGTCAAAGTTTGAGGCCAACTGCGATTCAGGAGAGAGTATAAATAGATAAACATGCAAAAGAAAGACATATAGGGGCACATCAGCAACAACCGGCGATAATTATCGCTAAGCGCACTTAGCGCTAGGATAATTATCGCCGGCTAACGTGGATTTTTATCGCTGAGATAGCGTGCTCTAAGCAACGCTTATCTCAAAAGCAATAAAAATCCTAGCGCTAACTGCCAAACGTGAGATTATCGCTGGAAACACAGCGATAATCTCACGAAGTTTGGCGTTAGCTTGATGATAGGGCCTTACATACTTAGCCATGATATCCACCTTCCATAGGATATCATGGCTAAATCAGTCCTGAAGCAGGCGTAAGGAAAGTAGCGATAACAGGGGTTATCGCTACTGTTCTTGCCGCTATGCTTCATAGCGAGGGGCTTGATGATAGGAGAAATGTCGCTTAGCGACATTTCTCCAGTAATGTTAGGTCAGGAACGGCCACTTTGCATCTCATTAGCTGGGCGTTAAGAATCCAGACGCTAATGCAAGGTTTCACGCGATAGCGTGACCTTGCTAATTAGGCGATAAAATTATCGCTGCTTTTTGCCCAAAAACAGACGCAAAAGCGGCGATAATTTTATATCGCCTCGTTGCTGATATGGCCCATAGATCGGAAAGGTGTATCTTTTGCACATAGGGGCAGATTTACAAGTCCCTTGCACCACTTTTGCGTCACATTTCCCATGTTAAAAGTGACGCAAAAGTGGCGCAAGGGGCTTGTAAATCTGCCCCATTGAGTCTACATAATGGAGTCATTACATGAGGGAGGGGTTCTGACAATGTGAACCTTCCACAGGTCGGTTCACACTAACAATTGCATAATGATGAAATTCAAAGCACATTTTGTATCATGGGCCGGAGTCGCTCACAAAACGTGATTATAATAAAAATAAAGTAAAAAATAAGAAACACTAGTTCAGCTATAATGAGTATCTCTTGGTGCCTTCTTCCCCAGCATGCCCACACCAGTGCAACAAAGGTCCAGGGGAGGGAGGTGTACCATATACTTTAGAAGGTATGTGGGATGGCATAACAGGTTTGTGGTTTATGCAACAAAAGCGTTTTCACATACAGGCATTTGAAGGAGCCAAAGCTTGCTAAACGGGTGCTATAAGAGATGATTTCTAGTGGGGGTTTTATACTATAATACCAGTATTGAAATATGGAGGGATGGACTGTCGGGTTGACAAGGTTGTTATCAAAGAGGGCAAACACGATAGCCGATTACATGTTAAACAGGAGTTTTCTCCACAGATTCTTCACTGTTCACATGTTAAGAAAGTAAAAAGAAAAAAAAAAACACAACCAATGAGTCTCTAGGGCATAGAGAAAGAAAGAGCATGCAGCCTGGATGCAATTAGCTACTACCCAGTGATAAGAGTGAATAGGTGAGCAGGGATCAATTGGTACTACAAGCAATTTAAGTGCATGCAGCAGAGCTAAAGAAAACTGTTAAAAAAAGAAATAAAAAATAATTTCAAGAATAGTAAAAGGAATTTAGGCAGCATGGACGAAGAGGCATAGGGATGCTCCAACGACATAGCTGGTAGGAGGGCTCAAGTGTTGGAGTAAAGCCAAAGACCGCAGCTGCTGCAAAGTCCTGTGGTCATGTGGAATGAAACATAAATATTAAGGGGCAGATTTATGACGACTGGCGCATCCCTGCATATCAGCAGGGATGCGCCAGTTATTATGCGCCACAGCTGCGCCACCATGGATGCGCCGCATTTATAATGCGGCGCACTATTGGGCAAAAACGGCACAGATGCGTGACGCATCTGTGCCGAAAAGTGTCGCATTGCTGGAGTTGCGTCGCAAGCGCGACGCAGCTCCAGCAATGATCTGGGGGGCCCTATCTCTACAATGCTGCGTCAATCCTTACGCCTGCTTCAAGCAGGCGCAGGGTTTTGCCGCAGCATGGGCCTAAAAGTGACTGAGTGAAATCTTGTAGATTTCACTCAGCCACTTTTAGGAGGCGTTCCTGCGCCGGAACGCCCCCACCTGCCCTGGAACGCCTACATGTGGCGCAGGGCTTTACAACGTGACGCATCTGGGAGATGCGTCACGTTTGTAAATACCCCGCACCATGGCGCGGGATTTCCGCCGCTGCTGCGTCACAAAAGTGACGCAACGGCGGCGTCAATGAGGCGCAAGTCAAACATAAATCTGCCCCAAAGTTGCTTTTCTTTATAGGTTATCAGCAGCAAAGAGTCTAGTCAGGTGGCAAGAAGGGTATTGTTCAGAAGCTGGGTAAAGCATTGCAGGAATTAGGAGCTCAGTAAAAGGGCATGGCGGAGAAGGATGTAGTGGTTGGAACAAAGCAACAGTGCCGGCGTTGTGTACAAACGTTCGCAAACATTACAGCTAGAGCTTCAATTTCAACAGACAATTTTAAGGAGTTGGTGGGCAGGGGGCAAATACTTTGGGGCATATTATCAAGAACGGCGTTAACATTATCGCCGCTTTAGCGGCAGAAAAACGCCGCCAAAGCGGCGATAATGGACTTGATAATATGCCCATGAGAATTCCAATAGAAGCCCATGTTCACACCAGAACATGGGCTTCTATGGGAATTCTCTGCGGCATATTATCAAGCCCACTATCACCGCTTTAGCAGCAGTTTTCTGCCGCTAAAGCGGCGATAATGTTAACGCCGTTTCTTGATAATATGCTCCTCAGTGGTGTGGGCCAAGGTTGAAAGTAAATATAGGTCCTGCTTCTCAACGGATCTGCGGGCAGTAGTATGCAATGTAAAGCTGAATGGTACCATACCAAAATGAAATAATTTGTTCTCCGGATGGGCCACATGTGAATTAAGACCAATAATTGGGCTCTCCGGGTTATTGAGTGGGTACCAACAGCCAAAAGTGACAAAAGCAACAGCACCCCCCCCTTTTGTTACGTATAGCTAATTCAGACCGCACAACATAGCCTTCTCATTTGAGCCATATAAAACAACCAAATTAGCCGGTGACCCTGGCTGAATCACTGTATAGAGCATAGAGATGGACAGCCCTTACTTGGCTCCTGGCTGGGTACATGTATAAAAGGCAGGAGTCGATCACTAAGATACCTCCTCACCCACAAATATGGGATGCCAGAAGCTCAGGGGGAACTTTGGGGCATATTATCAAGCCAGGCGATAAAATTATCGCCGCTTTAGCGGCAGAAAACTGCAGCTAAAACGGAGATAATGGGCTTGATAATATGCTCTATGGAATTTCAATTGAAGCCCATGTTAAATGTGAAGGACATCTAACATGGGCTTCAATTGGAATTCCATAGAGTATATTATCAAGCCTATTATCGCCGTTTTAGCGGCAGTTTTCTGCTGCCAAAGCGGCGATAATTTTATCGCCTGGCTTGATAATATGCCCCTAAGTGTGGACATCGGTGCAAAAAGTCATGGAAAAATGTAATGCTTAAGTAGTATATTAAAGTAATTCCTAAGATATTATTGTCTACCATTGCTGTGTTTGTGTTCTGTTCTACTTCACAGAGTGCAGAGCGGAATGGGTGATCGAACACTATTATCTTTCGAGGGCTACAGACAGAGCTGGTGGCAATAAAGGGCGAATTCAGCAATCCTCTTTCAGCCTTCAAGGGTGCACTGCTTTACAGATTTAAGGGGCATATCAACAAGGGCTTTATCTCTGCTTTTTTGGCTTTAAAAGCCAAAAAAGCCGAGATAAAACTAGCACCCTATCAACAACAGGGTGCTAACACGCAAATTCGCATGTTAGCACCCTTTTACTCTACGCTTCCCCTTGCATCTCTAATGAGATGCAAAGGGGGCGTTCCAGAGTAAAATAATAGGAGAAATGTCGCTAAGCGACATTTCTATTATCATGAATATTGCTAACCCTGTTAGAGACAAAAAAAGCAGCGCTAACCGCGGTTAACGCTGCTTTTTTACATCTGCTAATTTTCCGACTTAGCCATGATATCCTATGGAAGGAGGATATCATGGCTAAATTTGCCTGTCCCTATCAACAAGGTAACGTGAGATTATCGCTGGGTTTCCAGCGATAATCTCACGTTAGCCTGTTAGCGTGTAGATTTTTATCGCTATTGAGATAAGCGTTGCTAATAGCACGCTATCTCAGCGATAAAAATCAACGCTAGCCGGCGATAATTATCCTAGCGCTAAGTGCGCTTAGAGATAATTATTGCCGGTTGTTGTTGATATGCCCCCAAATGTGCCGCACCCGGTCAACAAATGCTAATGTTGTGATCATTGACTTCAGTAGGAAACAACTATAGGAAGGGGCAACTATTTTCTCATTGTAAGGAAATTCCTCCTAACTTGGCCAGGAGCATGTATGATATAAAGTGGGATACTCTTAGATTATTCCTAGGAGGTACCTGGCAGGGGCTCCATCTCAAGGGGGGAGCTATACAGTTGTCAGATACAACCATAAACAACCTCATGCCAAATCTTCTACAGAACACATGGGTAATATTCAATGCGAAGTGTTGTAGGTGTATTAGAAGAATTGAGGCACAGCTATGGCAGGGGGGGGCCTTCCTGGCAGCGAAAGCTCCCAGAAAGGCTTGGCAGTATTTATATTTACAAAGTGATCCTACGTAAAATTAGCATTTGCCGAAGGGGAACAGGTCACAAATAGGTGACAGTCAGGACACAGGGGGTACTGGCAGGCTACCGCAATGGCCGTGGGGTTTTGACCGGAAGAAAATAGTCAAGGGCGGAGCCTGTGGCATGGAAAAAGTTGGGAGGTGTGATGGCACCGGAAGTGTAAGGTCACCTGGTCGGGTTGGTAGTGATCCAGCGCGGAGTGCAAAATCCCTCCCTACTGTCACGGACTAAAAGATCTCACACATGCACTCTATCCATACATTCGCTGGTGGGGCCCATAACACCAACATACACTCACCATCAGTCCGTGCGAGAGGCGATTATCCTTCCAAGCGCTGAATAATGAGGGAGGAAAATACCACTTTACCCTAATGAGCAACAAACCTACAAACCCTTCTTATACTCATTAGGCCCTAGATTCCACATTTGGTATTCCCCTCATAACCGGGACGGATCTGTTAGTTGTAGATTTAAGTGAATTTCTAATACTCTAATTAACCTTTTCATTAACACATTTCAATGAATAAACAACCCAACTCATTTCTGTAGATGTTCAAATCCAAATTTATATTAATATTGCAGATTAAATCATTCATTTGATCAAGTTGCCATTCATATTTACGTATTCTGGCTAAAGTCGTCCTCTATGTCAAATTTTGCAGTCTCGCAAATCTATGCCCATCAATTTGAGCAGATTCAGTTCATCAGGAGTTTGGGCATTAATTCAGTCCGTCAAAGATTCAGCTAACAGCTGTTCTGCAGTGTCACCGTCCTCTCCGTCAGCATATCATCAGGAAATCGAAGGAGCGACTTCCCGACCTCTCTATTCTATGGGTTTTATAATAATTTCAATAGCAAAATGTGACAAAATTGAGTTTTAAACTGTTCTGATTGGCTGATCAGGGGTCAAGCTCTCCGTTCCCATAAGGTTTAGTCCATGTTGTCAGCATACTTGCTGGTTCCGGTTCTTTAATAAAGTCTTTTGTCTGTAGCGCTGGCACCTTTCCCAGTGGCCTTGATAAGTACAGCTTGCCTGGGGTCAGGACAGGGCCATTGTTGCTCATCTTTTAGCGCAGGCGCACTTCACCCAAGCCTGGTTCAGCATCGGCAGTCGGGTTAGGCACCAAAAGCAGCCATCATTCGATAGGCCAGAATAGTCAACTGAAGCAAAGAAACACAAAAACGTAATTAATACATAGAAATGACTAGTTAAATGTTATTCCCTCGCTAATACCCATATGTGTGTGTATTTATCTAGCCAAAGCAACACTCAATGCGGTTTATACTTACTAAATAAAGCACGAATCACAATTACATCACCAAAGCGACATATATCATGCAATGTTCTAATTATCCAGAAGTGAAAGGTCACCCGGTTGGGTTGGAAGCAGATGCTTACCCGGAACGAAACGTGTGGTTGCACCGGAAGTGAAAGGGCACCCAGTTGGGGCTGAAAGCAGAGGCTTGCCCAGAGTGGAACTAAAGGATGGCCGGCACTGAATGTAGGGCACAGTGCTTCTGGCTATGGTACAGAGGACACAGGCTTCCAAATAAATTGAAGTAAGGCATGTTAAAGGATTGCTTGTAAGTTTAAAACTGCCTAATAAACTGCAGCCTCAATTCTGCCATAACGTGAAATTGGTGTGGTCTGAGTTTGTGGGATCCGGGTGGGGCGACCAGGTGGGGGGGTGCCTTTGCTATGTTTTGGAATACTACTTTCCTGTAAACAGTAATTCTTAAAATTTCGGGCAGTGTATAGAATACTACTTGAATGCATGTTCCTTGTAGTAGGAATCGGTGGTGGAAGAGGCGGGACCACCCACACTACTTTGTGGTGCTGCTGCAAGTCTCTTTCTAGGGCTCGTGCTCTGTCTCTCGAACCGAGACATGGTGTATCTATCTGCTTTGTGGTTCTCAGCCAGCCCATAGGCTTGCCATTTGCCTGCTCCTACTTGGCTCCATTAGTCCTTCTCCTCATCTCTGCATGCATCCGTCATGCCTCTTGCAGGGGTTAGCCATTCCGACAGCAGTGACCAGCTACTGCTAAACGTACCCAACGTGCATTCTGAGGGGATGTATGTCGTTACAACGCACACTTTTACAACGCATGCACTTACAACGCATTTTTTACAACGCAAAATCCATTACAACGCATTCCATTACATAGCATGACACTACAACGCATTTTTAAAAACTACCTTTACAACGCATTCCATCACAATGCATACTACCTTTACAACGCATACCATTACAATGCATAATATTAAATTGCATTTAAGGTAAGTATTAGATAGTATAGGGGTAAAAATTACTTTTCTAACTCCAGGGGGTGCAACAGTAGGGAAAGTGTTGGATAGTATAGGGGTAAAAATTACTATTCTAACTCCAGGGGGTGCGACAGTAGGGAAAGTGTTGGATAGTATAGGGGTAAAAATTACTATTCTAACTCCAGGGGGTGCAACAGTAGGGAAAGTGTTGGATAGTATAGGGGTAAAAATTACTATTCTAACTCCAGGGGGTGCAACAGTAGGGTAAGTGTTGGATAGTATAGGGGTAAAAATTACTATTCTAACTCCAGGGGGTGCAACAGTAGGGTAAGTGTTGGATAGTATAGGGGTAAAAATTACTATTCTAACTCCAGGGGGTGCAACAGTAGGGAAAGTGTTGGATAGTATAGGGGTAAAAATGACTATTCTAACTCCAGGGGGTGCAACAGTAGGGTAAGTGTTGGATTGTATAGGGGTAAAAATTACTATTCTAACTCCAGGGGGTGCATCAGTAGGGTAAGTGTTGGATAGTATAGGGGTAAAAATTACTATTCTAACTCCAGGGGGTGCAACAGTAGGGTAAGTGTTGGATAGAGTAGTGTAATATTATGCGTTGTAATGGTATGCGTTGTAAAGGTAGTATGCGTTGTAATGGAATGCGTTGTAAAGGTAGTTTTTAAAAATGCGTTGTAGTGTCATGCTATGTAATGGAATACGTTGTAATGGATTTTGCGTTGTAAAAAATGCGTTGTAAGTGTAGTGCGTTGTAAAAGTTGCGTTGTAAAGGTTGTTCCCCATTCTGAGGCAGTGTTTCAGAACTTGTTTTTAAGGTCGAGCCTATACAGCGCTTACGCTGTTAGGCAATCGTTGTCTGTACTTAGTGGCGTCTGACCAGTGGCGGCTAGCAGGGAACAGGGGTGGTAGGGGGTGTAGGGGGAACAAAGAAAAAAAGAACATTTACCTTTTGCCGGCCGTTGTCTCTCCTAAGCTCAGGTCTCTTCCGATGCTGTCATCTCTCCTCAGTTTCCGTTGCAAACAGGAAAAACCCAGGCTCCCTCCCCTAAACCAATCACAACAGCGTTGCGATTAGTCTGAGTGCCATGGTTCTGCGCTCGGACATGCATCGGGAGCCAACCCTGCCAAGTGCCACGCATCGTGTGTTAGCCTAACGCATTTTAAGGCATTTTTACACCACTCTGCAAACACACATCTCCTGGCACACTGCTGCTCGGAGGACGAAGTCCACTTGTGTCCTGAGGTCCTCTGGACACAAGAGGAGCACATCGCCCCACCAGCAGGGGGCCAAGAGGTGTGTTTTTAGAGTGGTGTAAAAAGGGGCATGGCCTCAGACCACCTCTCTGCAATCCAGCTCTGTGGTGCTTACTGGAGGTACCTGCTGGGCTAGTTTGCCCCCAGGGACACTCAGCATTCAAGGGGAATTAATTCCCCAACTTACAACGTGCCAGGGGGCGCGTTTGCAGAGTGGTGCAGGGAGGGGGCGTGGCCTCCCCTTCTTTCAGTATTTTTGGGGCCCTGGGGACCCCATCCCCCAGGGCCTGATGCCTTTTTTATATTAAAAAAAAAGACGAGAAGGGGGCCACGCGGCCCCCCTCCTGGGCCACTTCTGGGCCAGTGGATCCCTTCCCCCGGGGCCTGTGATACTGCGCGGCTATTAAAAACTCCTTTTCCTTATGACATCAACCCAGAAAACCCCTACACCTATTTATTCATATAATCCAACATCGGTGGGGCCCATGACACCGAATACACAAATCTACTCAGTTTTCTTGATTAATGATAAGTAGACGAGCTGCAGTAAGAACGGGTTACCTTATTAAAATGAATGAATGTACATTATACACATTATATACATTAATCTTATAAACTGTCGGTTCTAAACATCAAGGTACTCTGCTCTTCGGTCGATGGACCAACTAGTAGAATCAGTTGTTGGTGATTAAGTCCACCTCAATCACGATTAAAACCTTTAACATTTATTGATCATGTTTAATTTAAGAATCACAGACTCAATCTTAGAGTTAGCATATGATTTTACCTGGATTCATTGAATGAAAGTAAATAAGTAAAGTTTTATTGGGCAAATACATTTAACATTATCCCTAAGCATTTAAGTAAAATTAAAATAGAAACGGAAAATACTCATTACCATTGGCCATAGGGCGATGAAGAGAATGGTTCACCAGAAAGTCCCAAGATTCAAACTTTGGGAAGTACTTCGGGCACTGTCTATACCTAACGGTATTTTGAAGTTGATGATTAGATTGCATGACTCTACATATGCCCAGGTACGATGGGGGAAACCTGGGGAGGTGACACCAAAATTTGCAGTCTCTAAGGGGGTAAGACAAGGCTGTGTTCTAGCCCCAACCCTTTTTTCCTTGTTTATTAACGGGGTACTTGGGTACTTTTCCAATTTTCTGACCGACGCTCCCACATTGGCAGGTATGAAGATTCCCCTGCTCATGTTCGCGGACGACACTCTCATCATTTCTAAGACGCGCTAGGGGCTCCAGTCAGCACTGGCGCGTTTCGAGTTGTTTTGCCGCGAACATGAGCTTGAGGTCAATGTGGAGAAGACCAAATTTATGGTCTTACGCGGGGCAAGATCGGTTAGGGCTAGGATTGAAATGGGGGGAGTAGTATTGGAGCAAACTTCTACCTTTACCTATCTTGGGGTTACCTTCTCTGATAACCTCAGTTGGAAACCCCAGATTGATCACTACTCCCTTAAACACACCCAACTCGGTGGAGCATTGCTCAGGGAACACAGGCTCTCGCTAACCAAACCCATGGCACCCTTGATAAAAATTTACGTGACCATAATTCTTCCTGCCGTCATGTATGGTGCAGAAATCTGGGGATATAGTAACTTGAATCCCCTGCGAGTAGCCCAAAACAAATTTCTTAGATCTGCAGTAGGGCTACCACAGTCTGCGCCACGCATTCCACTCTTATATGACCTGGGTTGTCACCCCGTAGAGGACATGGTGCGGTTTAGGCCATTGGCGTTCTGGCGACGACTGTGGTCCACACCTGAGTTGTCTCATTATGCCAATGCCTTGGCCGAGGTCAAAAACCTTGGGGACTCCCACAGAATAGGTTGGTTGTCCGAAATCAAATCCATACTGATTGGTATGGGTTTGGGTGAATGTGGTTTAACCCTGAGACAGCGGTATTTCCCCAGAAAAAGCAATTTAGGGACTTATACTGGCAGTGGGTCAAAGATAAACATTTTTCCACTAGGATTGGAGGTCCCCTGACTATAACCTATCTGAACAGTAAGGATGATCCACACCTTGAAGCATACTGGGACTTAATTACAAAAGTGCAGGATAGGAAACTCTATCATCAATTTAGATTGGGCACTTTACCTTTACGCACCTTCACCAAAAATTGGTCTATTCCGGGTAACGATAGCTGTCCCCATTGTGAGGATATGATCGAATCAGTCGATCACTTTTTATATGTTTGCCCGGTCTATACACGCCCAAGAAAGCTGTGGCTGCGCCCTGTATGTCGCAAACTTGGTACTAGAACAGCTTCTAGTGCCAGTCGTTTATTGAAAACAGATACATCAAGCTTTGTCATTATCGGGGTGGCCAAATATATTAGCTGGGCATGGCTTTTACGTAATAGGTGTATTAGTCCATAACTATTTTGTTGTCAACATCGTGATTAGTTTGATTTATAAACCTAATACAAAATTGTATTTCCTCAAGTCATTGTAATGTCGCATATTTAATACTTTCTTTTATTGGTGTTTTTAATGTACAAATCTATTTATAGGTTTTATATATAAATGTTTAATGCAATTCTCTCTGTTTTAACTACTATTGATGGATTTTTTAGCATGTCTTTTAAGAAGAAAATTCGCAATAAAGACTGATTGACTTGACTTGACTTGATAAGTCAAAACCTCAACTATGCAAAATGCTGATCTCTCTCGGACGATAATCACAGGAGTTATTGTGACATTTATGTGAGCCTGGTAATTGCCGGGGGAAAGAAAAGCTGCAGCAGGTGGCAGCTTCAAAAGCGTAATAAACGTTCAAGCACGGCGCCCCCAGGAAGGTGGCACCGGTCGCACCACCCTAAAGCCGGCCCTGCCACTCCATGCTTCTAACAGGTAAGAAAAACACGTGCATTTGCGTTTTAAATGTCCGATCCTGCAGCAACACACTTCCAAGGCCCATACATGACAGTAACCCGATTCAAGGCCCCATTCTCCTGATTTTTTTTACAGAATCTCCCACTTTGCTCTCCTGAAATGTTGGCATGTATGGGTAAGTACACCCGGCCTCAATAAACACGGCGTCCGAATTCCCCTGGCCTTGCCCTTGCCCACTAGCTGTAAATTTAATTAAAAAATAAACACTCACGTGCTCCTCGAGTGGTCCGAGTCGATGCCGGAATGCTAGTGTTCTTCTTAGCCGAAAGCGGAGACAGGGCGTTGGTTGGGCGGCAAAATGCTCCTGGGCTGGCAGCAAACGCGAGGGAAGACGCACTGCCGTGCGAACGTGCGCGAGCTTGCGCGCCTATAAAATATTAAGCCAATCACCCTTCAGCTTCCACCCCAAAGCTGAGATGGTGATTGGCCCGATTTTTTTTGGTCCTGCCGCGCCTGCGCTGTCATTCAGTGCTTGTAGCCGTAGTAGCTCATGGGCGCTTCAATATAATACGATCCAGTTCGCGGACCCCCTAGGAATGTGTCACGGACCCCTGGGGGTCCGCGGCCCGGCGCTCTAGGGGGGGCAAGTGCCCCTCCTTGCCCACCCCCCCCCCCCGCGGACGCTGATGTAACTAGGCATTTTGCTATGGGCTCATGAATTTGTTTCAGCACTGAGGGAGGGTATGGATCGCTCGGTGATCCTGTTTTACTAGTCAGGATGTGATGTTCTACTTGAGTTGTAGTAACAGGACTGAAACTGAACGTGTCAGAATGGGAGACATTGCTTACTCATTTTTAAAAGTTTTATATAGCGCGAACAAGACCCATGAGGGTGTCAGAGCGCTTTACAGTTGAACGAAATAGAGAGGAGACTGAATAACAAACAACCAGGTGGTCAGCGGTTCCATCAGAAGCGCTTTAACTTCCTTTTTGAAATTAACAGTAGAAGGGATCGTCCTGATTTCCGAAGGCAGGCAGTTCCAAATTCTGGGGGTGACACCTGAGAAGGCTTGATCATATGTTTTTGATTTACGGAATTTCTGCGGCTTCAGCAGAAGGGTGCTGCTGGCACTTTTGGAGGACCTGGAGCCACCAGATAGTAAAAGTTTCTGTGCGAGGTGTAGTGGGGTGTTGGAGTGTAAGGCTTTATGAGTCATGCAAGCAATCTTTAGTTGTATCCATACTGATGTTTGCTGCAAAGTGGTTTAATAATTCCCTGATGCACTAAATGCATTATAAATAAGCTCAACCTTTTTCCTGAAATAAAGGGCAACAATGTCACAAAACGTTAGCTACCGAGACTTTAGTTAATTTATTGATCACTTGAAAGAGTTCCCTGGGTGAGTTGTTGGACAGTTCAATTTGGGCTGTAAAATAGTTTGTTTTTTCTTTATCAGTAATTCTTTATATTTGGCCAGGGCACATTTATATAATTCTTTTTCCTGGGATTCATAGTTTACCCTCCATCTTCTCTCCTGTTGTCTACATTTTTTCTTTCCTAGTCGGAGTACCTCTGAGTACCAGGGCTATGAGGGATTATTTCTCTTATAGTTAGTGGATTCCCAGGGGGAAAATTGTGAGAAGGCATGGTTAACCCTGGTCAGATAGTCCTGGGTAGCCATTTCGGGATCAGGTAAAGGTGAGGGTAGGTCATTAAATATTTGGGCTTGAAGATGGCTCAAATGTATGCTCTTCCATGCTCGGTAGAGTAAGGGGTAAGACCATCTTGCGTGTTGGTGGTTGGAGTTACCTTGGTATCCCGTTTTTTAACACAATTTTTTATTGAGATGTTAGTATGCAATCTCAGTATACATTTCAACAGTTTTTTGGGCTGTATTACACAATTATAACGGTCCAGTATTCATCAGTATTCGTGACTTCATATTTATACAATATTCAAACACATATGCATGTCTTATTCATCATTGATTGAGCTAAGGATGTACGTGTAGACCTATTTGCATGATATAATATACTTGGTCATATCTGTCAATTGTCTTTTAATTCCCCCATATAACCTACCCTGATAGTCCCACCCACGACATAAACCACCCAAATAACAATTTAACTATAAACTTTGCCGCTTCTTTACAATTGTCCCCGTCCGGAAAGAATGCCCTATACTTGGTCATATCTGTCAATTGTCTTTTAATTCCCCCATATAACCTACCCTGATAGTCCCACCCACGACATAAACCACCCAAATAACAATTTAACTATAAACTTTGCCGCTTCTTTACAATTGTCCCCGTCCGGGAAGAATGGTCATATCTGTCAATTGTCTTTTAATTCCCCCATATAACCTACCCTGATAGTCCCACCCACGACATAAACCACCCAAATAACAATTTAACTATAAACTTTGCCGCTTCTTTACAATTGTCCCCGTCTGGGAAGAATGCCCTATGAGGCAAATGTACTCCTGAAAGAGAGAACTCCAAGGAGGGATATGGGGGACAGAGGAAGAATAAATAGGGAGGGGGGAGGAAAAAGGAAAAGGGGGGAGTAACCCAGTATGTCTAGGCCGCAACCCACTTGAGAACCAGGCACTGTTTGTTTAGTCTGTCAGTGGATCCTGGGGCTCTACTGTGTCCTTGTCCTGTTCTGCTTTAACCTGCTCTAATAGTTGAGCCGACTCAAGAGAAATCAGCTTCTTTCTCAATCCCCTATATTCTTCCAGCCGAAGCTCCTCCCCCTCGGCCACAGCCCATCTGATGACCTCCTCCCTCCATTTGCCCTCTCGTGGTGCCATGCGGGACTTCCAGCGCTGTGTGATTAATCGTTTGGCAAGCATTAATGCTAAGCCCACAAAGCGGCGCAGTAGCGTCACCTTCTGCGGGAGAGGGAAAAGGCCTAGCAAACACGCCTCCATCGTAGTCCAAGGAGATCGTTCTGTCAGTTGGGATAGGCCTCGGGTGACCTCTGACCAAAACCTCCCCAATGTAGGAAACGCCCATAACATCTGGTTAAAATCTGCGGGTTGGTGTAAACATCTGGGGCATTCCGCAGATGCAGCTGGATACATCGTCTGAATTGCTAGCGGTGTGAGGTAGGCCCTGTGTAATATTAATAGTTGCATTGTCTTCAGCCTGAAGTTAGAGGACACCCTTCGAGGATGCTCCAGGGCAGAGGTCCATTACCTATCCTCTAAGTCCTGTGTCAGTGCCGCTTCCCATTTCTGCCGGAGAGATAATAGTGGTGTATTTAAGTGCTCCCTCAGTCCTTGGTACATCCATCTAACAAGCTGGCGTCCGTGCACCATTATGTGATAGACCGCAACAATTAAAATGTAGGGGGTTCTTTCTGGTCCACTAGCCAGTGCTTCCTAAAATACTGTGTGATCATCGCGTGTATGAGAAACAAAGTGTCTGGCACTGCATTAGTGCGCACAAACTCGTCGTAGGGCATCAAATTGCCGTCCAAAAGGAAGTCCCCCACAGAATTCGTCCCCACCTGCGACCAGCTCCACATCCGGGCATTAGACAGGATTCCACGGCGGGTGGGTAAGCCACAAAGAGGAATATGAGGCGCGTGTGGATTCAGCACTTTTGCACATTTTAATGCTTGTTTCCAGTGCAGTGCTACATGCAAAAGAACGGGAGGTTCTCGCATCCTGTCAGCTCCAGGGCACAGAGCTGCTTGTAGTGTTCCAATTCCAATTTCAAACAGATTGTGGCCAGCCAACCAGTATGCCAGCCACTGCAGCTGCCCAACAATACAGTATGTCTTGAAATCAGGAGCCGAATAGTAGATGTGTTGCCGTGCACTCTTTTCTACGAATTTTACCTTCTATTCTGAATCGTTTAAAATTGCTACTCCAGCTATGGCGCTAGGTCTGTCAGTGCTATGGAACTTACAGCGTCAAGAATGCCAGGTTTGGGAGACCAATCCCTGGCTGATGGGTGCACTTAACGTTGAAACTTTTTAGTTTCTCCTTCAATAGTAAATTTGGCTTTCCGGTTTCACAAAAAGCACTTTAAATCCATTCCATATATTTGAAAAATGAATTTAATTCATCTTTTTATATTTCATCCTCCATTACATAGACTGTTGACTTTGAACCGGGGATTTGTTTCACTTATAAGCTCCGGCTCGCATTCACCAAAGACCGCAAATCACTTTTCAACACAACGGAGACCTCTGAGGAAAGGGTCATACTCGACCCAACATGCATTGAGTTTGATGAGTGATTGCATTAAATAACACAGTCTATGTAATGGAGGATGAAATATAAAAAGAAGAATTAAATTCATGTTCAAATATATGGAATGGAATTAAAGTGTTTTTTGTGAAACCGAAAAGACATATATACTATTGAAAGAGAAACTAAAAAGTTTCAACGTAAAGTGCACCAATCATCTACGGATCGGTCTCCCAAACCTGGCATTTTTAACATTGAAATCAGGAGCCCCCATACTGCCAGCGGTGTTTGGAAGTTGCATCTTGGACAGGGCTATTCTATGTCTCCCCTTTCCCCATAATAAGGATTACACAGGGTGTCCAGTGTTTAAAAAATCCATGTCGGCATGTCAACAGGAAGATTTACAAAAAGATATAAGAGTCTGGGTAACATGACCATTTTGGACACCGCTAATCGGCCTGCTAATGATACCGGTAAGGTATTCCAAAACGCCACCTGGTACCGAAGGGAGTTAATAGCCCTTACCACATTCCCATCTACAGTGTCTGTAGTGGACCTATAAATGTGTATCCCTAAGTACTTGAAGTTCGTGGGTTCTATCTTGAACTGAAGTTGGCCAAATTGTAAGTGGGGTCCCTCGTAGGTGGTATAAAAGGAATACACCATCGACTTTGAGGCGTTAAGATGTAAACCAGAGATGTCTTTACCTTGGTATACCTGATCTAAAAAATAATGGCAAAGTGATCAGACAAGGGGAGAGGTAAAGCCTGTGGGCTAGCGACCAAGTCATGGTTGCTAAAGATGGTGTCTAGAGTGTGGCCAGCAATGTGGGTCGGAGTCTGTATCAACTGGATAAGGCGAAAGTTATTCATAGTCTCAAACAGGTCTCTAGAGTCTCTGTCTTTTGATTGGTTAAGGTGGAAATTTAGGTCTCCCAAAATAGCCAAATCTGAGTTTCAGACCAAGTCTTCGAGTAGTGTACTAATGGAATCAAGAAACCTATTTCTCTAGCCAGGTGGATGATCAATGAGTAAACCTCTAAAGGATTTATTTTTAGTTACTTCTCACCAGTAAGATAGAGCCTCACAGTCCTAATTTGATGGTGCAGTAAATTTGGCTTTAATCTGGTCCGTGTAAATAATTCCAAGCCCCCTCCTCTTTTTTAAAGTTCAATTGAGTGTAAAAATGCTGAAGGCCGGGGGGATTGCAGATATAAGATCAGGCACGAATGCACAGTTTGCCTAGGTCTCAGTAATAAACAGAATATTTGTATGTATGTGTTGGTGTGACATCGTTGAGATCCGGAGCTACACATTGTGTATATGCTACATATCCATGCTTCCACAAGTAGTTTTTTTTTTGTCATTGTCAAGTTCACATGTGAGTATATGTACATAGCTAGATGTGAGAGATACCACAGAAGGCAATGAGTTTGTGACTACTGCATTTATTGTAGTGACCAAGAAGAAAATAAACAATGTGCCAAACCAAACAGCGAGAACCAAAAGTGAAGAAGCCAGTCATGGTGAATGAAACCACAGTTGTAGATGCCAAAGAGGTCTGAAGTCCAAAGTCCAACATACTACTCACATCAGAAATTATATGTGTTGCAAACACTGGAAGAAATTAGGTGCAAGATGTCTTACTGGTGGTGGTGGGTGTCTTGCTATCCCAACCTCCTGAATCTTTGGGTAGACATCCCCTCCTTTTGGGGAGGGGGAGATCCGCTGCTGCTGAGACAGGGATGTCTGCAGACATGTATTCCTCTGACTGGGCCTCCCTTACTGTCGCTGCTGCAGATGCTCAGGGCATGGCTGTACTTGGAGCATAGGAATGTGTAGATGCACGTGGAAAAGCCCTGCAGAGGGTGGTGTTGATGTCCTGCAGCACCGCAACCAGGGAGGCTATGTTGGTATTGATGGCGGCCACCTCGGTGTGGATGCTGGACACCTCCTGGTATTTGTCCCTCTGCAGCTGCTTCATCTCCCAGATCTCCATAAGTACCTGGCCCACCACAAGGCCTAGTTGTGTAGATTACAGAGGAACACACAACTTGGTTGTCTATGAAACTCATAAAAGTACCCAGATACAGAAGAACAAACTGGGGAGGCAGAAGCTTCCTAGTGCAGACGGCAAAAATGTGGAACCAATTACCGCTGGAATTGAAAAACAGTCCATCTCTGAAAACCTTCAGAAAGGGAGTCAAAACATGGCTTTTTGCTAAACAGCCCTAACTACATACTTAGGAGTCAGTGGGAATCTCAGCGCCAAGACGCCTTTTGGCATTCGCGCGCTATACAAATTGAAAAATCAAATCAAATCATTTAGCATTATTCATCATGTGAGCAGAGCAGAGTCAATGGGTCACATGTCATTTCTAATCAGCTGAATTACCTTTATGAAATTAAATTAAATGAAACAATGATTTCTAAAGCGCACTACTACCCGCGGGTGTCTAGGCGCTGACTACCAAAACAGGGTGGGTCCTAGTAGAGAATAACACCAGCTCCAGTGAAACACAAAAAGGTGGAAGAGCAAAATAAACTAGTGGTTGAATAACCACTTTTTAAGAGCTTTCCGAAACGTGAATAGATTTTTTGAAGTTTTGAGTGTTAGTGGCATCGTGTTCCAGAGTTTGGCAGTGGCCACTGCAAAGCTCTTGCCTCCCCAGGTAGCTATTTTAGACTTGGGTACAACCAAGTTAGCCTGGGAGGCCGATCTTAGGGTTCTGACAGGGATTTAACGATGGAATAGTTACTTAATAGAAGCTGGACTTTCAGAATGGAGGGCTTTAAAGGCTATGCACAGGGACTTGAACATAACCCTCTTTTTTGACCGGGAGCCAGTGAAGTATGGGGAGAGACTTGGACACCGACTGATGTTTTAGAAATCCCAAACACAGCCTAGCGGCCGCATTTTGGTCCATTTGTAGATTATCCAGGGCCTTCTTATGGGCAGCCAGAAAGAGCCCATCACAGTAATCTATTTTAGCCATTTCATGGCTTATATATATTTGAGATACACCCTTGGTAAGGTGTCATCGATAGTTTCAGTTGAGGAGACCAGGACACCATCAATAAAAGTAGTCAGACATGTCTCTGAGAAGAGCTTTGCATGCACATTGTACAGTCCATGATAAGTAAACATCAATTGTAGCTTGGCAGACAAGTGAGCAGGGGCAAAAGGACTATCTTGGTTAGAGTTACAGCCACGGGGCCTCATGGAACGTGTAGACATTTCTATCTCAAATTACCAACACTTGACAAATGGTAACCGGCATGATAAGTGAGCAGCAGTTGTAACATGGCAGAAAAGTGTGCAAGTGCAAAAGGACTATTGCATCTTAGTTAGAGTTACAGTCCCAGGGCCTCATGGTAGGTGTAGATATTTCTATCTCAATTTACCAACACTTGACAAATGGTTAGTGTAACATAGCTAAAACATTTACACATATCAGGGGTCCTGTGATGATATGTTTCTCATTATACACTTAAAGACAGCACTCCAACATGTTGCATGTAATGGAGTTTGATACATGTGAACTTATATGTAGCATTACACATTAAAGCTAACAAACCAACATCCACAATACTTTGAGGATTGCATGCTAGAAAAGTAAATAGACAACACAATAGCAAAAGCAGAGTAGAGAGCCAACTGGACATTGAGGTATTGTGACAGTTATTGAAGTCTCACTTACCAGACTCCACTCCCCCAGGTATTCCTGTCATGGCCTCAGTATGCGGGATGGCCAAGACCTTCTCTTCCCAGGGAAACCTTTGTAATGGGGGTCTGGGAGGACCACCGCCAATTTTCTGGGCCTCCAGGTGTTGCTTGGAGGCCAGAGAATGCATCTTCCCCCTCGGGTCTTTCCACCTGCTCCTAATTTCCTTCTGTGTGCGCGGGGTGTTACCACCAGCATTCACTCTATCGACTATCCTGTTCCACAATTCGGTTTGTTTACTACAAGGAGTACGTAGGACTTGGGCTCCAATTATTTGTGGCTCTACTCTAATGATTCAATCCACAATGACTGTCAACTCAGCCACAGTGAAGCATGGATTTTTGGGGCAAATCATACCTGTAAAATAAAGTGAGTGACACATTTTTTAAAAAAACAAGGGATATTAGAGAATAGGCTAAAACAAATAAGGGTGTGGAGAGTGTTTAAGGAGAAAGAGAAAAAAAGGGCTGCCTTATCTCAACAAAAAGTGTGCTCTCTGTCTTGTGCTGGAGTGGAGAAGCAAAACATCATGGTCTTGCTTGGGGTGTATACAGCGGGTGGAAAACCACTGGTGCAGCGGTCGTCTAAGGACAGCGGCAGTCGGGATGTCAGACAGCCAAACTCGTAATCAGAGCCTGTATCCCCCATACATCATTCAGAAACCCTTAAAAAAATTCAAATGGGACGTAACTGTTCTGATGAATCGCTGCACCCAACTGTGACTTCTTTCATCTGAAATATACCCAAAATAATACCAATAGACCAATAGACTGCAAAATACAGGCAGAGTGAAAAAAATGATTGCCTAATAAAAGTTTTAAAAAAAGACTATCTCCCCATAGGATTGAATGGAAAAAGGTGGCAAAATGTTTAACATTTTTTAATAAAAATGTTGAAAAATGTGTAAAATATTGTACATGTAAAACAGTGTTGCAAAAACTTTGGCAAAATTCTAAAGTATATATTAATTAATATTGCATTTATACATTTATTTCATATATACTAATAATAATTGCAACATGTATGTAACAGATGTAGAAAATGTACAGAAAATATTTACAATATTAAAAAAATATCAATTATGCAAAACGTAACACAATTTCATTTTGTATATGTTTTTTTACAATGATAAAAACATTATTTGCTTTATTTAATCAAACAGTAAATACAATTTTATTTCAGAAATATATTTCACAAATACTAACTAAAATTATTCAATAAATGCTGTCTGCATAAAAATAACATTTTAAAAATATTTGTGCGATTTACTTATTATAGTTAATTACATATAAGTAAAATTACAACAAAAATGAAACTTTATATTGGCATTACAATGCAAATTAGCTTGGAAAAAATGTATTTAACACAAGACAAATAAAACATACTATTGCCAGTTCTCTAGAAAGAAACTAAAGGATTAATTTACTATATTTTGACACACAGGAGCACAGAAAGACTACTGGTGTGCTGCTAGGCTCCAAAAAAAGGGGCAGGAATGCATTGTATCTCCAAGATATGGTGCATTCCTGTCCTTCTCCCCTGTGCCGATGCACAAACATCAGTTGCGCACCAAAGCAAAAATCCTTGCATCATGTTGCAAGGGTGCCTGTGTTGTGGGGATAATTGTTTTTACGCAGGAAGGGATACCTTCCTGTGCAAAGACAATCATTGATGGCATTTTCTGCAGCATGCATAGAAAGAGGTAAAAATGAGGCGAAGTAAAAGTATTTCTCCTTGTTGTACCACTCCTGAGCCTCCCCTGGAGGCGTAGGACTCTGACACATTCCCAGCTTTACAAACGCTTTAAATCTGGGAATGTGTCAGGTTCCATGGATGTTGCTGTTGCAGGGATTCTGCACATATACAGAACTATGCGCAGGAAACCAGGACCTCGGTGTATAGTGGTGTACCAACTACCCACCTTAGTGCCCAAATTCCCAATCCCACTAGCTATAGTGTCCCATTCGTTCTCCGTACTACCGCGAAGCTACCAATGATTAGACAACCCAGAACATGTCACTCCGACTCTCTCAGGAATCGCGGGAGCAAGAACACGCTTTCGCTCACTCACTCACACTTGTCCACAACATGAGTAATCAGAGACACGGTATAGTTTAAAGTGTTTATTTTAACTAACGCGCTCTAAGATACAGTACACGTACCAGTACTATTAGCATAATGCATAAACACAATATAGTCAGCATTGTTACAAGTCCATAGGATATAAGTGGGGTTATAATTTTATAAAGATAGTGGAAAAAAAACTACTGTGCCTTGCCACCCTCCCCGTGCTAGGAACTAGTTTATTATAAAAATAGAAAACCTCTGGGCTTTGTCAGCGGGACCCCATACCTCAAGGCCCAGATGCAAGGTTTTACTTCTCCGGGCAAGCACAGCTCTTCTCTCTGGAAAGGTATTTATCCAAGTGCCCTAACACGAATGTATGCAATATTAACAGCACTCGATTTTCAGCAGTGCAGCTGTGCTTCGTGTTATGTCTAGGTGTGGGGGACTGACCAGAACAGAATAACAAGGACATTGTTTTTCGATCTTGTACATCATGTGCAGACGAAAACTACAGAGAACAGCAAGAAACGCGAAAGGCAGACGGTTCTCATGTGAACAGGCACAAGCAGAGTTTTGCAAAAACAAAGACATGTAATAACGTGCACAAAAGTAGCATCATGGAAGCCAAGCTTGTGCTAACTTAGCAATGTCGACAATTAATCCACCAACCTTACTACACCCTCCCCTGGTAAGTCCAAGGATCTAGACATAGGATGAATACAGAGTTCAAGAAGCAAGAGCAGCGGTCAAAGGCGTCTATAGTTCGTTGAATTTAGAAAAAACTTTTTAAAATGAGGGCCAGAAAAAATGTTATGTGCTGAAACACATAATTAAAAAAAATCCGGCAGAGAAGTTTATGTGAGCCAACCATTTCAATCCATCAGAGTGTACGAACAGTAGACCGCAACACCCTCCAAAAGGACATCATTGTCGTCGGTAGAGAAAAGAGATGCCATCCAGTTCAGCAAGCTGTATGAACATACATGTTTCTCACAATTGGGTGCTTTCATGAGCATCGCAGGACAACCTGCGTGATATTCGATGTAGCTGTGTCGTAGGAGATTCTGCACAGCCGCACAGATATCCTATTGTGCCAACACTCCAATTGCAGCCGCGCGTGCCATCAGGCCATCCCCGAAACATTCTTGCTCATGGGCCACTAAGGGACCCATTAACAGATCGTAATCCGGGTCTGAACATGACGTATTGGAGAGGCAGATATCCAACGCCCATGAAAATGAACATCGTAAACATGAGAAGACGGGTTGCACGCAATTGAAGTACCCAAAGCGGAAAGACAATCCATAAGCCATGCTAATGGCAGTGTACCGTAGCATTCATGCATACGGTTACGGAGCATCTCAGCCGGCCTTGGACAGCTTGGGCTGTGCATTACCACAAGAGGAGCAGCCATTGCGTAGTATGCAAAACAAAAGTAGGATTCCAGCAGCTATGGCCAGTATTAAGGGTGATCCACCAAAGACACTGGAAAAAATAGAACGAATAAATGCTGGTATTACACCAAATATAGTCTGAAAGGAGGCAAAAGGCCAGAGCAGATAACTTTAAAAAAATGAGCCAGGCCGTGTGTACCAAACGCATTGAAAATGCCATGAATGAATTCACCGAAATGTAGTGGGAGGTTAGTATTCAGAAGGGCCTGAATCTCACAATTGGTGCTAGCCACCTGGAGGACGAAGGTCTCACGCCCGGAAGTAAGGGGGACCTCCTCTTGGAATAATAGAGCTCTAATTCTGCTCAACTTGTTGAAATCTGTTTTCAAAGTTGGTATGGAAGGACAAATCGAGTTATCGAGCTTCCCATGTGGGGGTGGAAAAAGTACATTTTTACCACAAGCCATGCGCTGTGAAACTGTTACAATGTACGGTATGCCAGCCAGCAAACCGCAGCATTTTTGGTTATTTAAAAGAAGATAGCTAACAATAGCAAGCAGGGTGAAAGTGGGTCTTATAGCTGGAACAAGAATACCTTTTAAAACACATGCACGGTTCGGGCGGAAACACTGCAAACCCCGTGTAATTGTATGTTTTTGCAAACAAGGGTATTGACCGACTGCAGAATCACAGGACTCCCCTGTAATGAATACCTCCTTGTCATCTCGCAGGCATCTAAATGTGAAAGGCAAGGACCACACTTCATGTAGAAAGGCGCTGCCTACGGGTTCAAAGTGGCCTATCGGATAATGCTTCATGCAGGAGCTAAATTCAAACAAAGAGAAGTGTTAACTCCGTGTATGAGCCGAACAATGAGTCAGTCTCAGCCACGGAGAAGGGTAAAGGTTCTATCTTTTCTATATGTAGAGGAGTGTATGTTGCATCTTTAATGGACATAAAATGCTGTTTGTCTGTCAAATTAAATTGTAAAAACAAAGCAGATGCGTTTAAATAATCCCATGGTACTTTCCCCATTTTTAGAGTCTGTAAAGTCCATGCAAACTGCATTACAGCACGCAATTGATTTTGACCATGATATAACACAGACACATCATCTTGTACAATATCAACAACAGATGAAACAATATTATCTAACGTGTAAATGCAGGAAGACAGAGTGTTGATACTATTATCAGCAGCAGCAATTACTTTTTCTAGATTTGCTTGGTCTATTTCCCGTAAACGGGAAGCTGCTTCAATTTGAGAAAGCTTCCATACTTCATTGTAAGCTGTGTAAATAAATCTTTTCATTCTAGGGCCAGGCGGTCCCTTGACAAAGTCGGCCAAATCAATGTTACTGGATAACAAGGATAAATGTTGTTTCACGGACCACCGTTGTTGAGTGCTGCGGCTGCAACCACTGTTGGCATAATTTACCCACGGTGTAGGTGGTAACCGAATATGTGTTAGAAAAACATCCTGTTTGTAACCAGGAGCTGTGTGATAGAAACGCAATTGGCAGGCATGAGAAGTAGTCTGCCAAACTAACCATCCAGATGGATCTAAAATAGAGACATTGTGGAGCCGATTCCGATCCGTGTCGCAAAGCACTCCGGCCGATTCGTTCCCGGAGTGTTTTCTGATTGAGCCGGACCCCTACAGTCCGACCGAGCGAGTACGATGCGTACGTATGCTGTCGGACTCGGTTCGGTCGAACTCCCATAGAAGTCAATGGGAGCCGGTCGTACGACGCGTACATGGGCTCCAATTAACTGAATGGGTACGTCTCGAGCAAGTGCGCACCCTACAGTGGTTACGTGTCGGTGCCATCCGCACAGTACATGCCTGTGTTGGGGAGACCCATAGGTCTTCCCCTGTGTCCGAGTCGTAGGGCTGCTGGTGTTAGGGGGTCTGACATGGACCGGTGAAGTCCGACTCCGGGAGCTTTTGCGAGCCGGACACTCCAGCTAGCACAGGCTGTCCGACGCGTGCATCTTACTGGCTCAGTTGTAAATCGCATCCATTGCACGCCACGGTTAGCTACCAACCGAGACGTACGGAGCGGTTCGGACCCGGAAACCACTGTCGGTGAATTTCATGTAGCTCGCATCGTACTTGCTCGCTCGTACAGCTGTATGAGTCAGCCGGAAACACGCGTATGGCTCGTTGTTTTTCCGGCCGGATCGCGTTCGGTGCCCTTCCGACCCTGATCGGAATCGGCCCCTAAATGTGTGATTTTGAAATAAAGCTTGCAGATCCTCAATAGAATAATTTGTACGCAAGCTCCAGTTCTGATAAGCAGCCAGAGTAGGAATGGCAGGGGCATTCATCCGTTTTGCAGTCGCCAAACCAAAACAATTAGTTTGGTAAATCGTATCATTTAAAAATAAATTCTGCGTTGGGATGAGGCACGCTCGATGTAAAGCTTCAGTGCTTCGAACCTGCCACGATTTAGAGCCCCAAACAGATTTTAAATCAATGGTGGCCCTCCAGTGTTGATAGCCACCGACTGATAATTTAGTAATAAATGAATGTGAATGAATGAATTTGAAAATAGTACTTTTGTGTGGGTCAACATTACCTTGGGAGTAGATGAAATGTTTCATTTAAAATAATAGGACTCTGGTTTGGACCTATCAAAATCTGTAAAAATATGTAAAACAGTTTAACAGTGTTTTTGAGATGCCTTCTAAAGGAGTTGGGCAATTTTCCCACTGTGTGTAATTAAAAATATTTCTAAATGTATTAGCTTTATGCAGGAAATGGTGTCCATAATGCTGGTAACAACACAAATCGGCATAATTAGCAGTATTTAAATATAAATCTTCAGCATTAAAGGCAGCATAATATTTCAAATCTGAAAACAAGGATTGTATTGCATGCACATCCCAATCATCTGAACGTATGTTCTGTTTCACCACATCACCCATGGAAACAGTACATTCGGTACATTGATTATTTCTGTCGGACCATGAATTTGAAAATCCACTGCATCTCAGATGATGCCATCCGCGACTGTAAAGGCAGAAATGTTAACAAGAGTCTGGTCTCGCTTCATGATGTGTGAAGATGAGTGCGGAGCCAAAATTTCATCAACCAAGTTCACAGCAGAGCGTTCTGGCAAGTAGTGACCATTGATGAGTAAGAAAAAAACTGTCACAAATCCAATGGACATGACCAGAAAAATCAGGATTAGCACCAACCAAATGTATGTCCAAGGAGGGACCAAATAAGTCTGTTTAAACCAGGAGACAAAAGTACTCAATTTTGTAGGGCCAAATGACGAGGTGGAGGTAGAGTCAAAAGAAAAGCGTGACTGGTTGAGTGTAGATGTTTGTAAACCAGGCAACGACACGCTTGTGGGATAAGCATATACAGTTTCCACATTGCAGGAGGAAGCTGGCAGGACCAGCAAGCGATCAGTAACAGAGTCCATCTCAATGGCAGTGTCGTTTTGCACTGTGACAGATGCGCCAACCCCAGGATTTCTAGAAAGTGCTGGACATGATACTGCAGGTGTCACACTATTCACCATCGGCCAGATGTTGTAGTTTTGACATTTTCCACTGAGATGTATCTGTTCTCCTTGCAACCAGGAAGCGGTGTTAAGATGACTGTACGAGTACCCTTCATACCAAGCACTGGAACCGGTGCACGATAAGAGGGGCCAAATTCTTTCTTGTTCTCCACCTTCTCTCGGACCAGATCTCCAACTTTGGGTAGCCAGCCGGCCACCGGAATCTGTTGTGCTGCATCAGTGGCAGAGGGTAAATGTTCAGTTGCAAGACTGTCACGGGTCGCTTGTAAGTCCTGTAACATAGTAGAATGATTATCTACGTCAAAGTTGGTGACCGCTGCCGCCATGTCTAGACCCTCAAGGTATGACACAAACATCTTAATGCCAAAGAGCATTTCAAATGGGGTCCGCTCACCCAGAGATCTTCTAGGGAGATTATGAAGTGCACGTTGCACGCCATACAAGTGGGTCAACTAGTTTCTGCCAGTACCTAAAACTCTAGCTGTCAAGCATTGCTTTAAGTCACAATTCATTCGCTCCACAATTGAGTTGCCCTCAGGCCTGTATGGAGACGATAACTGCACCAGCACCCCCATAGACCTCCTCGCATCCCTGTACGCCTTAGATGCGAACGCTAGACCTTGGTCAGAATGGAAGGTGCCACAGGCAAAAATTCCCACAAATACACGCAAATCCCTGATGACATTTTGAGCGTCAGCACTGCGTTGTGGCCAAACCCAAATGAAACGAGTGCACAAATCAACTGAAACTAAAATGTATTTAGAAGCAGTATCTAAAGAAAATGGACCACAGTGATCAAGATATACACAACCAAAAGGCTTATTAGAAATGCAGAGCTGTGTTTGTGGTGGATGTTTAACCGTAGATGGTTTCATTTGCTGACAGATGTCACAAGAAAGTATATAATTACGGGTCTGTTTATATAAACCACGCCACCAGTAATGTTGCTGCAAGATAGAACCCGTCGCAAACACGCCAGCATGGGCGGAAGCCAAGCCTTCGTGTGTGGCTGTTATCAAAGAATTTCTGCAGTCCGCGTTGGGAATCAGCCAATCACCAACGTAATTTATTCTTACATGAGGAACATGCTCAGGACTTAAATGATAAGAGTACTTTGAAGAGAAACCCTGCAGGTAATCGCCACCCTTCTCAGTAGCAGTAATAGCTGCCAAAATCTCATTATCTATTTTATTCATGGATCTTGTAACAGCTGCAACAGAACAAGTGGCTACTGCTGATTTGCAGCTTCATCAGCCAAACTGTTACCGTCAGCGTTTGCTCCCACACGCTGGTGGCCAAGAGTATGTAAAGCATGTGTGAGGGGTAGACGTTCTTTAAGATCTGCAACTCAAACCCAAAGCATTTTATGCTTAATTGTGCTGCCTTTGGAATCGCGATAGTCATTCTGAGACCAAAAGAACAAATTGTCATTGAAAGACTGAACACAGTAGTAAGAATCACTTACAATAACTGTAGTCACATTCGGATCAGCAAACTCGAGAGCAAGCAGCAAAGCGAGCAGCTCGGCCAATTAAGCGGTACAATCACCCAGCGCCTGCGTATGCACAACACTAGACTTGAACTCACCATTCCCCATAGTACCTGCCACAATAGCACAGGCCGCCGAATAAGCATGCTTAGACCCGGTGGTCGGTTGCGCCGAACATCAGTGTAAATGATACAAGTGTACTCCTCAAGGGGGAGCATAGACAGAGGAGGAGGATGAACAAATTCATACTGCAAG
The DNA here is from genome assembly GCF_964204655.1 of Triturus cristatus. NCBI lineage: Eukaryota > Metazoa > Chordata > Amphibia > Caudata > Salamandridae > Triturus > Triturus cristatus. Next base: position 868,484,481 of record NC_140586.1, on the reverse strand, counting down.
AACTCCTGAGTCTGAAGAGAGGAGTCAAAGATAAACGTGATATCCGGAGACGTCAAAGAAGTAGCCCATTGTATCCAATGGGGATGCAAAGCCTTAGAGATTGGTACACTTGCCTTTGTCACTGCTTCAAGTGCAGGATATGGTGTTACCACCAAAATGCATTTCCCCTGTGCCAGTGAGCGTTCCTTCAGGATCGCCATCTGTACAGCCGTTAAGACTTTTTCAACAGTGGAAAACCGTAACTCGGCAGAAGTGTACAAATGTGATTTGTATGCAATAGGTACTGTGTCACCTTCATTAAATGTTAAGTAAGTAAAGCCCACCGCGCCTGGCATGATTTGTATCACCAGGTTTGTGTGGTTATCACGTGTTAACAAGTATTTAGATTCAGAAAGATCAGACTGCAAAGATTGCAGGATAGCTGAATGTTCTGGAAGCCAGCAGGCTTTTGAAAATGTAGGTTGTATCAAAGCATAAAGAGGCTTGATACGCTGGGCATACTCGGGAATGTAAAAACGCCCAAAGTTTAAAAACCCCAGCAAAGACTGAAGCATTTTCAAGGTAGTTGGAGATCGCAAACATGCGCATTTCTACAGGAAGTGGGGTTCTAAGCCCCAACCCTCAGTATTGAGCTCGTAGCCCAAAAACAACACCGTATACTGTGTGATGTGTGATTTAGCATAGTGAAATCTGTAAACTGCAGTCCGCAAACAGAATAATGATGCAGTCGACTCGGCATAGATGCAGCCATAATTAGTTGTCCGTGAGATAAATATCATCAACGTACGAGTACGCATCTGGGTCTATGCTGTCTAACAAAGAGACAACACGGGCGGCGAAAACTCCGGGGCTGTTCATATAGCCCATTGGTAAACGCCGTAATTTGCTTGGTTTTCCGCCGGCTGTGAATGCTGACCATTGACTGCATTCAGGGGACAGCTTATGACTGTAAAAGCCATTGGAAATGTCAAGTGTCGTCTTATATTATTTACGAACAAGACTGTCTACAAGAGCAGAACTATGGGTAACCCATAGCTCGCAATCCACTTTTGAGCTACACTAGTTTCCATACCCAGTCCCTCAGAAAAAACCTCCCAGTTGGTCAATTTCTGAAGTTGTGACGTGACTGCACGGAAAAAAAGAAATTCAAAGAACATGCACATACGCTGACTTCCCATTTACAACAACGTGCTTACCCTACCAATGTTGTACAAAAAGCCTGTAAAAGAGCAAGGAATAATAATCGGGAAACTCTACTTGAAACAGACACAAAGAGTCCAATGGATCGCCTAGTATGTGTCAGTACTTACAGCCATATGACAGATATAGTGAAAAAATCAATCAACAGGAGTTGGCACATTCTGAACAGAGGTTCTAAACAATTACCAAAACCTCTGTTTGCTTCAAAACGTAGTAGAAATATCAAAGATATGGTAGTATATACACGTCCACAGAGTACCCTTTCCTTGGATAGGCAAAACACACTATGGTCAACCCCACCAGCAAGGGACACAATCCCTGTGGCTCCTGTTCTGTTTGTGCTTTTACATTGAGACTACTATCTGTAGATCTGGGTCTCACCACTCCTTGGGTACTACACTCTTTGACTAATTGCAACACTGAAGGGGTGATCTATCTATTATACTGCTCATGCAAACTTTTGTGCTCTCCATGCCACTGGAATCAAGCTATCCTGGCTGATGAGGGGTGAAACCCTAAAACCAGTTCTAGGATGCTTGCTTCCAGTCCAGGGAGGACCTGGCCTGGCAGTTCCGGCTTGACTGTTCCCATTGGGCGCAGGGTTAAGACTGATTTGGATATGGCTGGGTTCAAATTGGAAAGGCATGGTGAGCAAAAAAACTGTGGCTTTAGGCCTAGATCTCTGTATTGGGGTGAATGTATGACATTGTTCTGCATTCTGTCCATGAATTGTTCTTTTTGCACCTATTGTATATAGGCATTACTACACGTAAGGTGAAGCTGAGGATAGGCAAGCATTGTAGTTCCATCAGATGTAAAAAAGACAACACCAAACTAACACAACACTTCCTCAGTGCAGGACACACCGAAAATGACATTCACTGGATGATTATTGATAAGCCTAAATATGTTGAAGAGATGGGTTCCCATGAATCAGTTCAGTTCCACAGGGAACAGTGGTGGATCTATAGACTTAGATGCGACACACAGGGATTAAATTATGACATTCCATGGACCAGTTTGGGCAGATGATCCCTTTATCAGCCCTCTGTCTGTATAGTTCCCCGTTATAATTTGACGTTAGGTGTGCACTACTAAGATATTTCCCACGTTTTCCCTTGTGTTTGTAGGATACGACCATTGTTTCCCACATAGTGTATACACTTTTACATCTTCTATCTGTCACCAGTGTTCTGTGAACCTTACCTGACAACTATTAGCCAAGCTGGTCGTGATTATATAACAACTTCTTTCACTGGACTAGGGCATACTTCCTGAAATGACCATGATGACTTTTAAAGTTATCACTACCGAGACTTACACACATCCCAAATTGTGGGACCTTACTTATCGGGTCTAGTGTAAGTCAGGGCTCGACACAGACATTGCTTTGGGTTAAAGACTACTGTGGGATTCTGGTTGTCACAGCGATGTCTAGCTTGTGTCACCTGTAAAGGTATATTCAATTTAAAATCCTTTAGACAACCTAAACCTTCTCTAAACACTTTTGGAAATTTACATTTAATGTCACACAGAATGCCTCCTTCAGCCTTTAGATGAACCGTTTGAATTTTCTGTTTAAGAATAATAGGAGTGGAACTCCCTGGATCCAACATAACTCCCAGATCAGCTTGATGAAACCAGCTTATAATGCTGTCACCCTTCTTGGAGACATACACCTTCCCTGTTACATATCTATCACCATATTCAATCAAACCCATGAAATACCCACACAGTGGTATAGGTTCACCCCCATAGGCCAAAGGACGTATATCTGGTTTGAGTAACTTCACCTTTCTCGCAAGCCTCGCCTGGTAAAATGTTTGTGAGACAATGGTGATTTTTGCCCCAGAATCAAACAACACTCTTGTTTTCTCTCCCTCAACTTGAATTACATCCAAAGGTGAAGATCTATGTTCTCCTGAGTTATTCTCTTGTACGTCAGCTTGAACTTGGACAACAATCTGGCCACAAACAAAATCTTCTTCTTGAAGCCCAACCCCCACAGTTCTGACATTACTGGAAGCATTTTTTGTTTTACACACAACAGCAAGATGCCCCTTTCGCTTGCACTTAGAACAAACTGCATTCAGCGCCGGACATTTTCTATCATTTGCGTAATGACCAAGTTTATCACACCTAAAGCATTTAGGAACAAATGTTTTCGTTTTACTCTTAGCCCCCTCAGCACTTATAGACAAGTCTTTAGTACCATTACCTATCTTTACAACCTCAACAGATTTTTTCCCATCATTTTTTAAGGTGTCAACACACTTTAACGAATGTTCAATTCTTTTCGCAACTTGCAACACCTCATCTAAGGAGGGTTCGTCTCTTAACCAGAGTTCATCTCGAACCTTCTCCAAGTTGCATCCCAACATAAACTGGTCCCTTATCCTTTCCTCCAAAAACTGTTCAAACCTACAGGAGGAAGCAAGCTTCCTTAGTTGAGTAACATATACTTCTACAGATTCTCCATCATTTTGCAGTCTTTTGGTAAACTGATAACGCTCTAGTATCGTACTCACTTTAGGGAGATAATGATTATCTAATTTTTTTATACACACTTCATATTCATTTAACCCCCTGCTTTCAACAGCCGAGAGATCAGCTAGATGATCAAAAACATCTTGCCCCTCCGAACCAAGACAGTGTAAGAGAAGAGCAGTTTTCCTTTCCGCACCAAGATTAAACCTTCAACATGCAAAGTTAGGGGTGTTCCTTTGGCGGTGCGAGATGAGATGAAGAGGGAATTGGAAAAATTGAAGGAAGGAGGTATAATCGAAGAGGTTTCAGTACAGAGTGGCTTGCTCCGGTGGTCGCAGCACGCAAAGCCAATGGCTCCATTCGTTTGTGTGTGGACTTAAGACAACTAAATAAGTGTGTGGTTGTTGATAAATATCCTCTACCCAATATCTCTGAATTACTAATGTTGTTAGGGGGTGCAAAAGTCTTTAGTACTATTGACTTGGCATCTGCATACCACCAGATTGAGTTGGATATGTCCTCAAGAGATCTGACTTCTTTTGTCACTCCTTTTGGTACATTTAGATTTGTCAGAATGCCGTTTGGTTTAGTGTCAGCGGCATCGGTATTTCAGCGTGCTATGGAAAAGGTTCTAGAAGGTTGTGATGGGGTGTGTGTCTATCAGGACGATATTTTGATATTTTCGAAAGATCTCAAGGAGCATAGGGAAATACTTTTTGATGTGTTGAGGTGACTAGAGAATGCCAACCTAACTATAAAACTTGAGAAATGTCATTTTGAGACCTCATCCATTCACTATTTAGGACACACGATCTCTGGTGAGGGCATCTCTCCTAAGCCTGATTTGGTTGATACAATTTCACGCATGCCTCCTCCTGCTTCAAGAGAGGAATTGATGAAATTTTTCGGGATGGCGGAGTACTACAATAAGTTTGTAGAAGGTTTTGCTGAACATTGCTCGAGCATGAGAGCCCTATTGAAGAGAGGTGTGGAATTTCATTGGTCTCGGGAATGTGATGAGGAATTTATTGAGATAAAAAGAAAACTTTGTGATGCACCTAATTTAAAAGGGTTTTGTTCATCAAGAACTTCAGTAGTAACTACAGATGCAAGCATGAAAGGGTTGGGTGCAGTGTTGCAACAGGAGGGTGAGAATGGCTTGGAAACTGTTACTTTTATTTCGAGAGGTCTAAAGGATACGGAATCGCGTTATTCTGTAATTGAGCGTGAAGCTCTTGCGGTATTTTGGGCGGTCAGGAAGTTGAAGAAGTTTTTGTGGGGTACGAAGTTTATCGTTAAGTCGGACCATAAGCCACTGTGTGAAATTTTTGAGAAGAAGGGAATTGACCAGGTTTCAGGAAGGATCAGTAAGTGGGTCATAGCACTTCAGGAGTATGATTTTCAGGTTAGGTATATTCCTGGTATAGAGAACACAGTGGCAGATGCTCTTTCTAGGTTGGTGGATGGTTATAATGAAGAGGAAGACGCTGATGATTGGACTGAGTGTGATTCGCATGTGTGTTTTGTTGATAATGGCATTATTGATGAGGCTTTATGGCGGGAGAAATTAGCTCAGGATCCTGTTTTAAATGAAGTGATGAGTTTGATTCAGAGAGGGTGGTGTAAAAAGAAGACTGGTTCGGTTGAAGCTGTGAAATTTTGGGGTGTAAAGGATGAATTGAGTGTGTTCAATGGGTTTTTGGTACGTGGAACACGTTTGGTACCTCCTTTAGAGTTAAGGGAAAGGTTGGTTGATTTTGCACATAAATTGCACTCTGGCATGTCTAGAACAAAGGAGCGACTTCGCAGTTCTTATTGGTGGCCTGGAATGGATTTGTGCATTGAGAGGGCTATTAGAGATTGTTCTGTGTGTGCTACTTGTGAAAAATCAAAAGTGGTTAGGGTTCAGCCCATGGTCATAAGGGAGCTTCCAAGTGGTCCGTGGAAGGACGTGGCTCTGGACATTGTGGGTCCCATTTATTTCAATGGTCAGCAGAATTATATCTTTGTTTTATTGGACTTATTCTCTAGGTGGCCTGAAATACAGTTCACTTCTGGGATAGAGACTATTCATGTGATTCGTTTTCTTGAAAATCTCTTGGGTAGAGAAGGTTATCCCGAGTCAATTCTAACAGATAATGGTGTGCAACTGGTTTCTAAAGAAATGGAGAAGTTTCTTAAGGATAGAGGTATTAGTCACAAGAAATGTTCTTTGTACCATCCAGAAACAAATGGGATGGCGGAAAGGTTTAATAGAGTGATTAAGGAGACGATCTCTTTAGCAAAAAGCTCAGGGAAGAACTGGAAGGAACAGGTTTTGAAGAAAATCGAAGAGTATAGAATGACTCCACACAGTTCTACTGGTCAGTCTCCTTTTGTTCTTTTTAGGGGAAGGGCTCCTTGCACTCAGGTTGAACCCTCTTGGGTTTGACGGTTGGGGGACTCTGTGTGTGGTCATTCTCCTGTTAAGAACAATGGAGAGTGGAGAGTAAGAGAGGAGAGCAAGTGTCGGTACAGGAAGGAGAATTTTGATGTGAGGAAATCTACCAAGCATACGAAGGTCAAGGTTGGGGATGTGGTTGTTGTAAGACTTCCAGGTTCTAAAGTAAGTTTCTCCAAACCTTTGCATGTTGTTAAGGTTTTCAGTAATGCTGTTAGAACTAATGATCATAAAATTTGGAATTTAGGTAGAATTTGTGTGTGTCCAGATTTGGTTGAGAAGTCGGAGAATACTGATTTGGATGAGAAGTTGAAGATTACTTTGGGAAATAAAACTGGGATGTCTGACTTCTCACACAAATCTTCTAGGGTTCAAAGGAAACCGGAATACTTAAAAGACTATGTTTCCTAATATTTGGGATTCTTGGTGGGAAATGTTTTGCAACTATTGTGAACAAATGTATTCATCTGTTTTTATTGTATGTTATCGGAGGGAGGTGTGTGGGATTCTGGTTGTCACAGCGATGTCTAGCTTGTGTCATCTGGTTCCTCTAGCCTCTCATTATGAGCTAGGAATGTTCTAGCTGTTACCTAGGATAAGGAATGTGTTGGTTTGAAGGTGTGGGCTGTTTCTAGTGACGGTTGGGAAAAGATAACTGTTGTCCTGATGAGCTGGATGTAGGACTGGATGGGTCCTGTTACTTGGAATAAAACCTGCATTTACTTCAAGGATTTCCTGTGTCAACCCTTCTTTATTTTGTCAAAAGGAGATTCTTACAACTACACTTCCCATGATTCAACGTGTGGAAGACGTTTGCAGCATCTTAAGTCATTTCCGCCTATATTCCCTTTTTTTAAAACTCGTAGTTGCGGTATGTTATCCTCTACCACTACCCCGCCAGAGTAAAGCGCACTCGGACTACTAAACGGGTGAGTGTCCGCTGTCAAGTTGCCATTGAACTCGGTATGGACGTTAATGATACTTTATCCGTTATCGGTATCGGCTCATAGGCTTTGCTTGGAGAGGGTGGAAAATAGTCTTCTACACCTACTACCTCGGACCCTTTAACCACTAAAGATTATGGGTTCAAGATCCTTTGGGGCATATGTATCAACATCTCCATTTGCGATTCTCAAATAGCGATTTTTTGAGAATCGCTATTTGAGAATTGCAAAACGGGATGTATCTAAAAATTCGCACAAATTTTGCGAATTCTTAAAATTCCTTAATTGCGATTAGCAAATTGCTAAATCGCAATTAAGGAATACCTTCCCATTCATTCCTATGGGCCAGGAGGCCCATAGCAATGAATGGGAAGTCTTGCTCAATTTGCGAATCGCTATTTGCTAGTCGCATATTGAGAATATTTTCAAAGGTGCAAGGGTGTCATGATGACACCCTGATGCACCCCTGAAATTAGCATGTGTGCACATATGACGCACATACATGCCCTAAGGGCATGTATGTGCGCCACATGGCACATTGAAAAATGCCAAAAAGTGCATTTTTCAAAGAAATCGCAAATTACCACCAACTTGAAGTTGGTGGTAATTTGCGATTTCTTAAGGAGAAATCGCACAACTTGGGTGCGTGTTACATGGCATTTAAGGAATCGCATTTTGCGACTTCTTAAATGCTTACGCAAACTTAAGAAATTGCTAAATTAGCGATTCCTTAAGAATGCGCTGCTGAAATGCCTCATACATCTCATTTAGCGATTTTGTATTCGCAAACGATGTTTTTTTGCGATTCGCAGCGTTTGCGAATACAAAATCGTTTGATACATATGCCCCTTTGTATTCTGGGCACTCCCTCATTCGGTTGGGCAAACTTAGATCCCCATTTGGCTAGGAATAACATATTTGTTTACCTTAGACAGCGATACAGCGGGCACTTGGGTACGAGAGTCTGTGCTATGCACTACACATGTTTAATGACATTTTCTGCTATTTGCAGTTCAGAGATTCGTGTGTAACTATAGCTGGGATTCCTTTTGTAATTATATGAGGATGCAGTTCTCACACAGGCTCCACACAGCCTTGAATTCTGACCATATCGACTGTGTAAATATAGGAGGGATGTGTGACACAGAGAATTTTGCATTTCTTCATGTTTGAAAAACGGGACACATTTTCCTTTTGTAAATACTCACTTATTTCCCCTTGCTTTTACACGATTAGATGGTATATGTAATATTGATCGCATTGCCCTTTGTCCCTTGCCATACCTAGTAAATGTCACTAGGTATTATGTTGGCCACACAACACTGCCATTTCTCTTTTCTTTCTTTTTGTTTCAGTTATAATAGCCGAGACTGCTGTGGGGTACCTTATGGCTGAAGAGAGGTAAAATGTATCCCTCCATCAAGTAACCCAGCTTTGGCCCTCACTTTTGTATCACACATTGTTTTAGGGGGTAAAACAAGATTGTACCTTGGGAACTTCTTGTGTGCTTTTGTTATCTAAGTTGACTATTATTTTTTCCCTCCAATGTAGATGGTGTTCTAATCACCCATCCTCTTTTACGGCTCTACACATTAACGGCCAGTATATCCATCTGATTTATTTCATGATTGAATGCTTAGTGACTTGATTTGTTTATTGGTCTCGAGGATGGGCCAATGAACTCTGGCTGGAGTCAAATGAAGGCAGAAACATGTTGACCTCTAACGGGGGTATATTTGCTTTGAACCCCTAATCCTCTTTTTCTTTGAATCTTATCCAGGGTACCATTGAATACAATTATTGGGTTCCATGAGTTGGGATTAACATTTTACTTATCTCTTTTGCACTCTGCCCCTCACTCACATATGTCATTGGCCTCCCCCATTGAAAACACCTCAACATGTCTCCACTTATTTTTTCATTGGAGAGTTGTAACCCACACCTGGGACCTTGCAGGCCTGGTGTGAGGAGGGAGACACATGATGAAGCATGTCACCTCCGAGTGAGTGAGGGTTCTCGTCTTTTAAATAGAATACTTTTCCTCAACCAACCCCCCCCAAGCTGTCGGAGATTGTATCTTTTGTGACTTTAACATTTACTATTCCCACTCCACTACAAACCAACTCGGGGAAGTTGTTGGACAGTAATGGGGTAACATTTTCTATATCCACTCCACTACAAACTGAGGGGCATATTAACAAGCTAAGCGATAAAATTATCGCCGCTTTAGCGTTAGAAAACTGCCGCTAAAACGGCGATAATGGGCTTGATAATATGCTCTATGGAGTTCCAATTGAAGCCCATGTTAAATGTGAAGGACGTCTAACATGGGCTTCAATTGGAATTCCATAGAGCATATTATCAAGTCCATTATCGCCGTTTTAGCTGCAGTTTTCTGCCGCTAAAGCGGCGATAATTTTATCGCCTGGCTTGTTAATATGCCCCTAACTCAGGGGAGGTGTTGGACAGTAAAGATGTAAAATGTACTATTCTAACTCTAATACAAAGTAACTCAGGGAAGGTGTTGGACACTAAAAGGTTTACATTTACTATTACTGCTCCAGTACAAAGTAACTCAGGGAAGTTGTTGGGCAGTAAAGGGGTAAGGTACTATTTTTTCTCCACAACAAACTAACTAAAGGAAGGTGTTGGATTCCCACTCCAGTACACACTAACTGAGGGGTAACATTTACTGTTGCCACTCCAATATAAATTATCTCAGGGAAGATGTTGAACAGTAAAGGGATAACATTTACTATTCGCTCTCCTCTCCAGTACGAACTAACTCAGGGAAGGTGTTAGACACTATGGAGCAACACCCGGCGATAATTATCGCTCAGCGCTCTTAGCGTGAGGATAATTATCGCCGGGTAACGTGGATTTTTATCGCTGAGATAGCGTGCTATTAGCAACGCTTATCCCCTCAGCGATAAAAATCCTCACGCTAACTGCCTAACGTTAGATTATCGCTGGAAACCCAGCGATAATCTCACGCAATGTGGCTTTAGCTTGCTGATAGGGCCTCACAAACTTAGCCATGATATCCACCTTCCATAGGATATCATGGCTAAGTCAGTCCTGAAGCAGGTGTAAGGAAAGTGGCGATAACAGGGGTTATCGCTACTTTTCCTGACGCTATGCTTCATAGAGTGGGGCTTGATGATAGGAGAAATGTCGCTTAAATGCATAAAACTTATTTTGTATTCCACATTATCCAATTAAATAATAATTTATATTCCACTGCACTTTCATAGTATGACACTTTTTTTTAAAGCTACAAAACTATTTTCCAAAATTGTAAAAATATTTTCTAACAGTATTCCAAGTTGTTTAAACAAAATTACTACATTTTATTAAAATACATTTTTAACAAAAAAAATAGATATACTGTAAAATATCTAAAAAATATTGATTTTCAAAACTTTAAATTCTTAAAATGTTGCTAAAACATGTAAAACATTATTTTGCACCAAAAATGTTTTTTAATAACTAAACATTAACATAAATAAAATTGAAATATATTTTATATTGTTTTTTTGAAAACATATTAATATTTAATTTATGTGTTTCGTTTTTTAAAGGAAACCATTTTTACAATACATTTTATTATTGATATTTGAATGTATTTTGTAAAAAAAATTGAATAAACACAACCATTTTCACACCAAAGCAATATTTTAATTATAATAAAAAACATAAAAAAATAATAATTAACAATCTTCCCACCCTTACCTCCTATAAACCCAACGCTCTCCTGCTAAAATACATAAATAAAAAACAATAAACTTTAAAAGAATTGATTTATAAAGTAAACAAATATATATTTTGTAAAAATCTCCACACCCTTATCTCCTATTAACCCAACATCCAACACCTACAAAAATTCAAAATTCAAAAAACAATACACATATTTTTAAATTGCAAATTAATCATAAATATATATATATTTTAAATCTCCCCTTCCTTATCCCCTATAAACCCAACATCCCACTCTTAAAAAAAGTTTTAATTCTAAAAACATTTAACCTTTTTTAAATTCAACCTAACATTTTTATAATTATAAACTTTTTTTAATTATGACAAATCTAAATAAATAATAAACATCTAACATAAAAAATAACATATTACACACTATTTACCACTGAAAAACAATATTATAACAAATGATATTTACTACATCAATAATGCATTTTTTTTATATTTTAGACAACACCTAAAACGACATTTTTGACAACGACATTTATGTTCACAATATTAAAGTTCTCACAATATACTTGTCACAATATTTATGTCAGACGATATTTTTAAATTGATATTTTGTCCAATTACCCTCTGGTACAACCTATGAATCTGCCATCCATGGTTCGGTCTAGTATTTTTTTGTTACACAATAATGTCAGACGAGTAAATGGGCTGCATACATGGTCCCGACGGAGGACTATTTTAGGACCGGATACCCCTCATAGGGGGAGAGACACTTAGAAGCATTGGACCCTTGACAAAGTACGCTGCTAGTAGGGGGATGTTTTCTAAATGTATTGTCATTAAGAGCCTGTTTTCTATACAATAGCAAGAAACTGCCTTAAAATGTGGGGGAGAAAGTATTTCTATCTTAAGATCATATTTATAATACCAGTGGAGGTGCTCGTTAATGGTCACATTCAGAGCGGGTGCCCTTACTGCCCTATAATAAGAGAGGAGCAGTAGCTTAACGCTATCTCTTACTTGGGAGGTATTTTATTTGTATACCTTCTTGGTGATCTTTTTCAAACAAACATATTAAGTTGGTTACTATGACTTGATGTACACCTACTTATAATACATTCCCCACTGCTCTGCGGGAGCTAAACCATTGTGTTCACTATAACAGTGTGTGACTATAAGGTGATGCTCCTGTCTCTAGCCGGGTTAAGAATGCCTATGTTTATGACTGTGTAAGACCGATTTTTCAGACATTTTACTATTAATGTCAACCTGACTATTACTCACCACAATTTCACAATTTGCTTTCACCATTTGTGTGCTGTGCATCACGTGTGGTAGACTTGCCAACAATACTGAGACCTACTCTGATAAAGCAGCGTTCTTCATAGTGCACTGAGCTTATGTTTTCTATTAACCTTCTATTATCATTTGTATTCATTTTTTATTCCAAAATAGAGAGTATCTCCAGGATTAGGCACTCCGTGAATATACATTTATATTACATGGGTAACTCAAAAATTGTGATGGCAGCAATGCATGACTACGGTTGTAATATTGACATACTGGGGATCGTTAGTCCTGAAGAAGGCATTTGACTCGTTAGGGTGTTAAACCAGTGGCCGAAACATGTTGACATTATGATGGTAGGGTGATAAGGGTTGTGGGACAATGAACATTACTTTGATTTGATCAGAGGGAGACCGTAAATAAGTCAAATAGATTGGGTATCTTTCTAGATAGATTTAACCTGTTCTGATTCCTACATACAGATGCAGTCTCAATGAAAATGCTCCACCACTCTACTCACCATGATGCGGTTGGTGTTGTAGCACACCCTGTGATGAAGCATGCCACAATTAGTGAGTTAAGAGCATTATACTGAGTCCCATCCAGGGCCATCCAGAAGGAAAGGGCGGCCTACTTTGCTGACAAGATCAGAAATAGAAGTAACCCTGCTAAATGCATATTCACAATACGTAAAGACCTTTTAGTGAAGATTGCTATCTATATACATACAATGCTAAGTTAGCACAACCGCGTTAGATGTTAGAAAGCCATCTTGCCGCTTTTGCTGCTCTTGCACACGACACTGTAGTCACATGGTATTAATTGAGAAATGCTTGCTCGACTTTGCTTCACATGAGAACGGTCTGTTGTTCACATCGCTAACAGTGAGCAGCGACCTTGGTCTGCACATTGTGTAAAGAAACAGCCTGGGTCGCTAGACGGTGCATGTTGTTGGGTTCAGGTTGATCGGCCCACTATTTAGCCATAACACGCACGCAGCTGCAAATACCTGAAAGTCGAGTGCTTTTAATATTGCAGGCTACATGCTTCAGACACATTCGGAAGAAGATCTTTCCCAGGAGCAGAGTCTAAGCTGATCCTGTGATGTGATTCCACTAAGCTGATCTTTACGGTATAGGGTTCCCCATTCAAGCCTAGAGAACTTTTATTAGTAATAATAATAATATTAGTTTACTAGCGAAAGGAAGGTGGCTGATATCCACTGTCATTTTATTATGATTACTCCTTTCATTTTCTATGGTATTGTAACTATGCTGATGGTTTTGATCTTAATCATTTGTCTGCTTATGTTAGCCAAAGTACTGCATCTTAGGACACGAGTTTTATAAAATAAACTCTTTAAACTTTACCGTGTCTCTGTTTATTCTGTTGTGGACTGATATGAGAATAATTACGAACAGGTATTTCTGATTCCCACCATTCCTGAGAATACCCTAAGTCACTTGTTCTGGGTTGTCTATACATTGGGACCGCCGAGATAAAACTCGGATAACGAATGGGACACTGATGCTGGTCGGATAAGGGGTTCTGGGTTCTGAGGTGAGTTTTTGGTACACCACAATTCACTGAGGTCCTGGTTTCCTGTGCATAGTTCTGTGCATAAGCAGAATCCCTGCAACATGGCGCACCAAACGTTTGGTCTATTGATTTGAAACGCCTTAGTAGTGCTTATATTAGTCCACAACACCCTCACTCTAGTTTCCGGTTAACGGGAGTGACGGTTTAACCTACCTGTGTTTCGACTAATAGGTTCTTTCAAGCTTGATCATTAAAAAGGTTATTTTTACTGAACCCCAGTGCTACTGTTGATATCGTTGATACTCTTTAGTGTGTCCTTATGGCGGTCGAAATAGCCGCGCATAGTCGTACACCTCTGTGCCGTCATTTGACGACGTATGGGGTGCCAGATGATGGGATGGCTGTTATTTTTGTGGTGAGCGCTGATGCGTCTTACCCATATGAGTTGTTTTACTCTTGGGTGACTTTTCTGGCGGTGGATGACGATGATACGTTTCATTCCTTTACTCCCACGCAGCTACCTGCGGTCTAAACACCATATAGGACACAAGAAATTCCTATCTCTGCCTGGCAGCATACCATTTGGGTTAATGGCGCCCTTCCCCATGCGGTTGCACTGGCTTGAATGGGCCCGTTGTCTATTGCAGGGGCCACATGGCCGGTGCTGGCCGGCTTTACGCCTCATCCCCGTTATCTCACGGTGGCGGTGGCTGAGTTGCGGGTGCTACACACAGCCCTGATTACAGTTCATAGGGCTTTAGTGCAGTACGTGTCACGCAACGTGCAGGTGGGGGCACCTGCTGTTGCGGGACAACCAACGGACCACCATGCGGTGGTTATTGGTCCTGTTATGGTTAATTCAGTAATGGGCAAGCGCCCCCAAAGTAAGGATGATTTTCCTTATTGGCTTGCTGAGAATTTTGACCAACTGAAGGCGGTTTTTCCGCATACCACTCCTGTGGAGAAATACAGGATTCTCACCATTAGTTTGCCGAAAGACTTGGTCCCAGATATGGCCGATTGCACAAACTGGGGAAAGGTCTTTGCCGCGACCTACTTGAAGTGCTTCGGCACTCCGTCTATGTCTGTACTACCCTCCGTCATTAAACGTGTTCAAGAGAATCACGGTGCGGAGGCTGCTGTTAAATTAGGAATGAGGCTTGTCGGAGTGTTCGATGTGGTGGCTTCCATGGAAATGGGCAACCTCAAAGGCGATGCCATCCAGTTCCAAGTAGCTAATAAGCTGGACCGCGTGGATGAACTCAACAGGCCCAAGGAGTTCGCTAAAATAATTGCGCAAGCCTATAGGACCGTGGGCCGTAGTGCCTTGGGTGTTAAACCAACCGTGGTAGTTCCTGATATAGTACAGCAAACTAAGGTGAGCTCGTCTACTAAAGACGAATGCCCAAATTTTCCTAAACAAAGTTGGCGAGCAAAGAAACAGGGGAAGCAGCAACAGAAACAGGGGTCTCGTCCTGCCTCGCCCGTGCAGTCGTCCAGCGAACGCACATATGATCTGCGCGATCGATCTCGTATTAAGTCACCTGATAGATTTCAGGTTTCTGAACAACGCTCTCCTCGTTCTTCACAGGAAACATTGGCTTCACAATCCGGTGGCGGAGACCGTGGGAAAGGAAGGGGTGCCCAAAGTCGTGAGCAACCCCGTCAGACTGATGGCAAAGGCAAGCAGGACGAGTCTGCACGTCAACGACCACCGTTTCAGAAGAAGAAAGTTGCTGCACTAACAGCGAGGTATGCCACAGATGGTGCGGACGCAGCTTCACAACCTGACATGGGCACTAACGCTGCTCGACAGCGCGGCGGAAGTTACAGTAGTGCGACAAGCACTGTGTCCATATCTGGTGGCGACAGCAACTGATACATTCATAACTGTAGAAACTGCTGACACTAGAATGGCTCCCCCTGACAGACTATATAATATAGTCTTTTTAATTGAAGGTGACATACAACGCACGATTAAAGGGATTTTTTTGGATAATCTGACCTCTTCATATGATATTCTATTGGCAGAGGCTGATTGGCCCCCGGCTTTCGTTTTAGATGCTCCTAGAGGGGAGGAGATGGTCCTCCCGTCCTTTGCGCACACAGTGCCAAAGGACCAAGCTAAAAAGTTCGCCGAGGAGTGGGCTCTGCATCTGCGTTGCATCGTAATCAGGTAGGCTGGGATAAATTGTTCCCAGCCATGAAATTCTGATGCGTTCCACCCCCCAGCCACAACCTCAATATCCCATGCGTCGCGAAGCAAGACCTCACGTCGTGGCTATCCTTGAACAATTGGAATATCAAGGTGTAATTGAAACATGTGTGTCACCAATGAATAATCCTTTATTCACTGTGACGAAGCCTGACGGGTCGTACCGCCTGGTTTGGGATTACCGGCATTTAAACTCTCATTGCCGGACATGCGCAGTACAGAATACCCACAGTTCGGCTCTCGTCGATAGTCTCGTGAGAAAACGGTTTAAAACCACACCTGCCATTTCCAACGGCTTTTACAGCCATAACCTGGCCTCTCTCAGTAGTGAGTGGACAGCATTTACCTCGGGTGGCAAACAAAAACATTTCAAAAGATTACCAATGGGCTATAAAAACAGCCCTGGTGTCTTTGCCGCTCGTGTAGTCTCTCAGTTAGAGAGCATAGACCCTGATGCGTACTCGTATGTGGATGATATTTATCTCACAGATGACGAGTTAGGGCCGCATCTGCGTCGCGTTGATCGCATCATTGTTTTGTTTGCAGACTTCGGTTACAAATTCAACTTTGCGAAGTCTCACATTGCGGAATATACAGTGTTGTGTTTGGGATACGAACTCAACAATGAAGGTCGAGGATTGGCTCCGCACTTCCTGGGAGGAGGCATCGCCATCATCCACAGGAACACCATCCGTCTCACGACCAGCACCGACAACACCCTGACCACCGCCGAACACCTGCATTTCCAGATCCACACCGACCCGAAGACCACCCTCAGAGGCACCATGATCTACCGACCCCCTGGACCACGCACGCAATTCAGCGAGGACATCGCCGACTTCGTCAGCCCGCACGCCCTCCCCTCCGCTGACTACATCCTCCTGGGAGACCTCAACTTCCATCTGGAGAACAACAACGACCACAACACCAGCGCCCTGCTCGACAACCTCGCCAACCTGGGACTCAAGCAACTGGTGTCCACCCCCACCCACCTCGCCGGACACACACTCGACGCCGTCTTCTCATCCAGCACAGACATCGACTTCAGCCACGCCACAGAGCTTCATTGGACGGACCACAGCTGCGTCCACTTCACCTTCAAGAGAACGACGACCCACCAACACCAGCAACACACCGCCCGCAGAAGCTGGAACAAGATCACAGCAGACCAGCTCGCAACCTCCCTGAGCCAACACCCTCCGGCCAGCTCAGCGAACCCCAGCCAGGCCGCCGATAACATCACGAAGTGGATCAGCAACTGCGCGGACGAGCTCGCCCCGCTGAGGACCCCGCCCAACAGACCCGGCAGCAAGAAGGCCCCATGGTTCACCGACGAACTCAAGAGCTCCAAGAAGAACTGCCGAGCCCTCGAGAAAGTCTGGAAAAGGGACCCGACACCGGACAACAGGACCTCCTACAAACTGGCCACCCGGAAACACCACCAGCTGATCCGCGCCGCCAAAAGAACAGCATTCAAGGACCGGCTGGACAACAACGCACACAACAGCAAGGAACTCTTCAACATCGTGAAAGAGCTCTCCAACCCCAACGCAGGAAACAACGACATCACCCCATCACAAGATCTCTGCAACTCCCTCGCCTCATACTTCCACAACAAGATCACGGACATACACAGCAGTTTCAACGACCAACCAACGCACACCACGGCCGACCAGCCACCCCCCCCCACCACCACCCTCCACGCCTGGACCCCGATCAGCACAGAAGACACCATCCGCACGATGAACTCCATCCACTCCGGATCACCAACCGACCCCTGCCCTCACCACGTCTTCAACAAGGCCGACGCTGTCATCGCACCCCACCTGAGAGACATCATCAACACATCCTTCAACACCGCCATCTTCCCTGAAAGCTGGAAACACGCCGAACTCAGCGCTCTACTCAAGAAACCAACAGCGGACCCCACCGACCTCAAGAACTACCGCCCCATCTCGCTTCTCCCGTTTCCAGCCAAAGTCATCGAGAAGACCGTCAACAAGCAGATGGCCGCCTTCCTCGAGACGAACGGATCCCTCGACCCCTCACAGTCCGGCTTCCGAGCCAAACACAGCACCGAGACCGCCCTCATCGCCGCCACAGATGACATCCGAGCCCTGATGGACAACGGAGAAACAGCGGCCCTCATCCTCCTAGACCTCTCCGCGGCATTCGACACGGTCTGCCACCGCACCCTAATACGGCGCCTCAGCAACATCGGAATCCAGGACAAGGCGCTGGAATGGATCATCTCCTTCCTCAACGGAAGAACACAGCGAGTCCGCCTACCACCGTACAAGTCAGAGGCCTCCGAAGTCATCTGCGGCGTCCCCCAAGGATCATCCCTGAGCCCCACCCTCTTCAACGTCTACATGAGCCCCCTCGCGGCCATCGTACGCAAACACCACCTCAGCATCATCTCCTACGCCGACGACACACAGCTGATCCTCTCCCTGACCAACAACCCCGCCGCCGCCAGAGCCAACCTGCACGAAGGGATGAAAGAGGTAGCCGAGTGGATGACGACCAGCCGCCTGAAACTGAACTCGGACAAGACGGAAGTCCTCATCCTGGGCCCTTCACCCTCCGCCTGGGACGACTCCTGGTGGCCCCCCGCCCTGGGCACCGCACCCAAACCAACTGACCATGCACGAAACCTGGGCTTCATCCTGGACTCCTCCCTCTCCATGACCAGACAAGTCAACAGCGTCTCCTCGGCGTGCTTCAACATCCTACGCATGCTACGGAAGATCTTCTGGTGGATCCCCACAGAGACCAGGAAGACCGTCACCCAGGCCCTCGTCACCAGCCGACTGGACTACGGCAACGCCCTCTACGCCGGGACCACCGCCAAGCTCCAGAAGAGACTCCAGCGGATCCAAAACGCCTCAGCCAGACTCATCCTCGACATCCCACGATCCAGCCACATCTCCGGACATCTGAGAGGCCTTCACTGGCTCCCCGTCAACAAGAGAATCACATTCCGCCTCCTCACCCACGCACACAAAGCCCTACACGACCAAGGCCCGAGCTACCTCAACAGCCGAGTCAACTTCTACGCTCCCAAACGCCACCTCCGATCAGCTAACCACGCCCTCGCCGCTGTCCCCCGCATCCGAAGAGCAACTACAGGAGGAAGATCCTTCTCCTACCTGGCCGCCAAGACCTGGAACTCCCTCCCGTCCGACCTGCGCCTGACCCAAGACCACCTCTCCTTCAGGAAGAAGCTGAAGACCTGGCTGTTCGAGCAGTAGCGGCACCACCCCTCCCCAGCGCCTTGAGACCCTACGGGTATGTAGCGCGCTCTATAAGTGTCACTGATTGATTGATTGATTGACTTCCTAGAGAAATGAGCATGCCTACGTGCTCCTACGACACTGAAGAAATTACAATCTCTGCTGGGCTTTCTGAATTTCGGTCGAACGTACATTCCTGATTATGCCCAGCGTATCAAGCAGCTTTATGCCTTGGTACAACCTACTTTTTCCAAATCATGTTGGCTGCCTGAGCATTCAGCTATATTGCAATCATTGCAAGCTGACCTTCTTGCTTTAAAATACTTACTGACGTGTGATAACCACACTAACCTGGTCATAAGAATTGTGCCGGGTGCAGTGGGTTTCACATACTTAACGTTCAATGAGGGCGACACCGTCCCCATTGCCTACAAATCACACTTATACACTTCGGCTGAACTGCGATTTTCCGCTGTCGAGAAGGTTCTGACGGTAGTGCAGATGGCGATTCTGAAAGAGCGAGCGCTATCGCAAGGTAAACGCATGTTGGTGGTATCACAATATCCTGCCCTTGGGGCGGTGACGAAAGCAAGTGTACCTAATTCTAAGGCTTTGCATCCAAAGTGGATACAATGGGCCACTTCCTTGACATCGCCCGAAGTCACATATATCTTTGACGCGGCTCTACAGAATCAGGAGTTCTTGCATTATGAATTCGTTCATCCAGCTCCTCTGTCTTTGCGCCCGCTCGAGGATTACCATTGTGTCATTTACACTGACGGTTCTGCGCAACCAGCTACTGGATCGAAGCATGCCGATTCAGCGGCCTGCGCAATTGTGGTCGGCACTTTCGTGAATGGTGAATTCCAATCCGATGTCGTGCATACGCAGTCATTGGGTGATTGTACCGCACACAAATGGCGGAGCTTCGTGCTCTGGTGCTTGCACTGGAGTTTGCTGATCCCCGAGACACTACTCTTATAGTGAGTGACTCGTTTTATTGTGTTCAATCTTACAACGACAATCTACATTTTTGGTCTCGAAATGACTATCATGATTCCAAAGGTAGCACAATTAAGCATAAAACGCTTTGGGTTCGAGTGGCCGAACTTAAAGAACATCTGCCTCTCGTGAATGTTATTCACACTCTTGGTCACCAACGAGTTGGTGTCCATGCTGTCGGCAACAGCCTAGCTGACGAGGCAGCAAAAACAGCAGTGGCGACATACTTAGTAGCAGCAGTTACAAGATCACAAAGTAAGATCGATGATGACATCTTGGCAGCTATTGCTGCTACGGAGAAGGGAACAAAATATCCAAGAGGTTTCCCTTCTCGTTACCATTATCGCTTAAGTCCTGATAACGTCCCATTAGTGAGGATTAACGACGTTGGTGACAGATTGATTCATTTCATTTCATCTTTATTTCGGTCACTCGGACCATAAAAGAGTGCGACATATATACAAATAAAAAATTATGCACAATAAAATTAGCATACATAATTCAGTTGAAATTAGTCATAAAACCATTAGACTAGGGTCGTCAAGACAATTCATTCAACTGTGTTAGCTTGATACAGTGAATTCGGGTAAACCACATTGATGTTAAAAATTTTGCAACAGCAAATACAACTGGGGCAGATAAGTCTGTTCTCAATAGTCTGAAAGCGGGCAAATGCTGTCTAAAGCCCAGGTTTCTGAGGAGTGGGCAAAGCCAATAGTTCCTTGCTCTTTGGTAAGCTGGGCAAAAGAATATAATATGCAAATCAGTTTCTCGCGAGTGCGCACAACCGGGACATTGAGCTGTAGGGTGTGAGTATGTCCAGTGAACTGTATGCGCCCTAAGGGGGAGAGTACCATAGCGCCATTGCATGTATAACTTCCGTGTTAGCGAGGGGCCTATATCATCAAATGTGAGCTCTAGGTGGTAAGAGTCTTTGAAGCCCAGGAAGTATTCGGTTAGGGACCCCTCCCGTGCGCTCCTAATTGCAGCGCGTAAATTGTGCTCATAGTAGGCCTTGGAGAGAGATTTGCATGAAATCCTGGGACATGCAGTCCCTGGGTCGGACCACAATTGTGGTCTGCCTAGTGACTCGCAAGTTTGCTTAATATATCTTAGCCATGGAATTTGTGCAGTTTTAGAAAAACGCAAAATTTCTAGCAGCTCAGCTCTATACTTGAGATGTTCTGGCGAGCTCCATATTTTACACCAAAGAGTTATGGGTTTGAGACCCAATTCCTATGAAATTGGCCTTAGGCCCAGATCTAATCTGAGTGGGAGAAGGGGGGTACCAGTCGGTAAAGCTGCCAACTGCCTTATGAAGTTGTTCTCTGTGACCTGCATCTTCTGGCCGGCAGTGTGCCCCCAAATTTCGGCTCCATAAGTCACTGCCCCTCTTGCCTGGATTTTGTAAATTTGGAGGCGGGGGCCAAATGGCTTATAAGTCAATCCTTTTGTCATCCTCGCAATGCCACCCACCAGCTGAGTCAATTTCAAGTTTGCCTTAGTTTTGTGCGAGTCCCACGTCATGGACTGGTTAATTGTTACCCCCAGATATTCGAACAAATAAACCCTCTCTAATCTGGAGTACCCTATGGAGGGATTCGCGCGCGTTGAGGAGGGCGGGTTGAAGATCATGTACTTAGTTTTGGCAGCGTTAATCTCCAATCCGCGGCTCGCACAAAAACTCGCAAATCCGTCCAACACCCGTTGTAAGCCCATGGGGGATTTGGAAAGCAGCAGGGTATCATCTGCAAACATAATAGCAGAGACCCTGCTGCCATCCAGCTTGGGGGCGTCGATGTTACTCAGCTCATTGAGATAGTTGATAACCCCGTTGACAAAGAGGCAGAAGAGGGTCGGTGCAAGCACACAGCCCTGCCTAACCCCCCTGTCAACGGGGAAAGCATCCGAAAGAGTGCCTCCTCTTCCACATCTCACCCTGGCAAAATTGTCCTGGTGTAGTCTTTTCAAGATTGATAGGATATCATCGGGAACCTCGAGGTCCACTAAGACAGCCCATAGTTTGTCCCTGGGCACTAAGTCGAAGGCGGCTCGCAGATCCACGAACACAGTGTATAGGCTGCCGCCCTCGATCAAAACAGTCTTCCAGTATAAAAGATTCAGATGAAATATTTGGTCAATAGTGGAGATACCTCTTCTGAACCCTGCTTGATATGGACTCATGATCGCACGTTCTTCAATCCACTCTTGGAGGCGATTTAGCATGAGTCTACCAAAAATCTTCTGTGGCACGTCGATGAGGCTGATAGGTCTGTAGTTGGCTGGGAGCAGAGGCAAGCCCTTTTTGAATATTGGGACAATCTCTGCGCCCAGCCAAGTACCAGGCATATCCATGCCTCCCAAGATGGCATTAAAGAGAATCATAAGATAGGGTGCCCAAACGTCCGGTTCATGCTTGAATAAGTCACCCGGCACACCGTCCAGGCCTGGTGCCTTCCCTGGTGCCAACCCGGCAATGGCCACTTGGACCTCCTTTAGTGTGAACGGCACCCCATTCCAAGTAGAACTGGGCAGCTGGATAGAGTTTACCCTGTCGCCCTCAGGTAGTTTGTAAAGGGACTGAAAATGGTCTTGCCATGCCTTAGCTGAGATGTTAGGCTCTATGGCAGAGGCCAGCTCGGTTTTTGCCTTACGACAGGCACTGTTGTACCAAAGAGGGCCAACAGTGCTTCCGATAGCGCTTTTTTGTCTGCTGGTTAATAGTTCGGAGACCAACTTGGCAAGATCTTCGTGTATCTGCCCCAGTTGTATGTGTGTGCCCTGAGTGATGCCTATCGCCTTGAGTGCCTGAACCTTTTCAAGTGTGGGAATTACCCGCGCATAGAGCTTGGGTATCTTCGCTGGATGGGAAGCAATTTTCTCCCACTTCACTCTGCGTCTATTGTTCTTGAGGACTAGACCGTCCTCCGCAACCTCCCTTTGTTTCCCCCTGACCTCAAGCCCAGGATGATCATATACTAATTCCAGAGCATTGTGATCACTGTCTTCCCTGCCTGTCACCCAGAAATCTCTAATGTGTGACCAGGAGGTCAATGGGACCAGGACGTAATCGAGTCTTGACTCCATACCCACTCTATTGAAGGTGCACCTTGGAGGGATGTCAGAATTTAGTCTTCCGTTGCAAGCCCGAAGACCATACTTCAAGGTTAAGGATGTGATTTGTAAGGCCAAAGGGGACCAAGTTCTTGGGGCCGGTGCCTGCGAGGGAGGTATAGACCACAACAGGTCCTCCTCTAGGGCCAGACCTTCCAGAGTACCTGAGAGGGGCTCAAAATGGCAGTTAAAATCGCCTCCTATTAAAAAAGGGATACCATCCGGGATTTCATTGAGGGCGAACGCGAGCTCCTCAATGGTGCGCGATTCCTGTGTGATGTTGACTGGCCTGGAATAGACATTTATCAGCAGAAGACTTTGCGAGTTTGGCTATTCCAGCAATACAACCAGGATGTCCTCCGTGTGCGATGGGAGGACAGCGGCCCTACATCCCAGGTCACTTGCCACCCAAATTGCAAGACCACCAGAGGGGCGCCCTCTTCCCCCCATGTTGCATGTATGGAAAATGTTGCAAAGCCCACATGGGTGACATCTTCCCTCGCCCAAGTCTCGTGGAACAGGCATATATCTTTGTCCTCAATAAAGGAGCTCCAGATCGGGTTGTTTAATTTGTTGGCAATGCCCGCCACATTCCAAGATAGAATCTTGAGCGAGGGGAGGTTGCTTATTTCAGTTTGTGTATTTAAGGGCGCAACCAAATCAGAGTGCGTCCCCTGTGCTAAGTTGGAATCAGGACTGGCTACTTGGGGGGCCGTCACCTGGGGCATACTATGCCGGGGACTGGAGATCCCTGCACATCCCTCTCCATTGACTTGGCTAGCTTAGGGGTGATCCTTCTCCATGGGGATTCCTAATCGTGTGTTGGGTATTTTAATCTTGTTTTGTGTCTGGTCCACTCCACCCCCGTCATACTCGGTCAGTCCACCATGTCTAGGGTACTAAACCTGTTATAAGTGGAAGGATAGTCCTGTCGGGAGAAGCCAAGAGTAGGGTAATCCCTTCTTTCCCTTGGGCCACCTCTGCCACCTCTCCCTCCTACAAGTTCCCACCCTTCCTCTTCGTACTCACTGGTAGTGGACGGATAGAAGAATGAAAGGGGGAGAGATTGGATAGAAGTCCCCATGGCGTTATAAGGCCAGCTACATATATGTTAGACTGTGCGAGGGTCCCTGAAGTTAATCAGTACACAGTCTCCCTGGATGGTTTTTCTGGTGTTCCCTAACCACGGGACTCTCCTCACCATAAGGACCTCACTGTAAATTCCTACGGGGAGAGGCCTGTTAGCTGAGAGCCAGTGAATTACCTTATTTTTTAGAGCCTCCATAGGTTCTCTGGTAGATGGTTTTAATTCCGGGATGCCAGCTAAAATAACTGTGAACGGAATGGCCTCTGGGGGCAAGTTTACTGGCCTATATTTTATACCTTTTCCCTGAGCCCGTATTTCAGGTGTCGCTATCGTCTCATGGGGGTTAGTAGTTACTATACAAGATGGTGCCTGTTGATTTGGAGTTTCTGAAGTGGGTAATCTGGGATGGTGTGTTTGTGTATGCTTTAGTGGAGGGCCACCTTCCTTATCTGGAGGTGCTGGTGTGGGCTTCGCGCTTTGGCTCACTATTTTTGAAGCATCCACTAATTGGTCAATTCCCTTTTGAAGGTTCACCAAGCATATTTCCAACTTTGCAAGGCGATCTTCAAGTGGATTGAGCATTTTCCTCATAAGAGAATTGATATCCGACAGAGTGAAGATCTCCTGATGGAGTGTGGCATTATGACTGAGAGATGTCTGTACCGGGGTTGGGGAACAAAGTGCCCTTTGTTTGAGGCTGGATCTGACCCCTTGCAGACTACACCCTGTTGGTTATCTTCCCCCGTCTGACTTTTCTTTAGAGGCTTGGGCTTTCGCCCCCCTGTGATCTGCGCCCTTCTTTTTCTTTTCGGGATTGCACCCTCCCGCTCCCCCTGTATTGGCTGCGCAAGCAAATGAGTCCTATCAGTGGAAGAGACCATAACGGGGATGCATGCTTGTGGAATAATTTGGGGTGGGGGAAACCTCGGTAGTGAAATGGGTAATATGCTGAGCTCAGCGGGGGCAGAGATATCACAATCTATGATGGATGTGATCGTGCTGTTGGAATCAGGTAGTGCAGGCATAGCAATTTCCCCCCTAGCATCTGTTAAAATGCAATACGGCGTTTGTACTGGGGAGATGGCCTGTGCGAGGGGACCCAAAGAAGATCTCCTGACCCAGTCGATTTCTTGTGAAATATGCCTTTCTAGGGTAGTTATTTCATCGATCAACAGCGAACCAGCCTTAGCAAAATACATGTCCAGAGCAACTGTTGCTGTCCCTGAGGCCAGGGCGGATTTGCTCCGTGTTTCTCTGGTAGTCATACTCCGGTGATCCAGTCCTCGGTGCAATATATAGCAAACACTTTTGACCAGAGGGAGTGGCCCAGGCCCGGACTCTCCCGTACTCGAACGGCCTCAAACGGCCCGCTCTTTGCCCTGTCTTCGCCCCGGTTTTTGTCCCGCACGCTTCCCGCTCACGCGAGACTACGCGTGCCTAAGTCAATCAGGGGGAGGGGTCAGGAAGAGGACTCAGGTGCAGTGGGTGAGCAGGGCGCAAGGCGTGCTGGTCCTCGCAGTCCCAACCAAGTTGTTCCCCCGAAGAAACACTCGAAGATCACAGTTGTCCGGTCAGCTCCTCCGGGGCGATGTCAGCAAAAGCACACAAGTGGATAGAAGTGTCCCAGCCTGCGAGCGGCTCCCGCGAAGCGGGGGCCGCGAGGCGTTAAGTGCCTTGTGAGGGAGGGGTCGGGAAGAGGACTCAGGTGCAGTGGGTGAGCAGGGCGCAAGGCGCGCTGGTCCTCGCAGTCCCAACCAAGTTGTTCCCCCTAAGAAACACTCGAAGATCACAGTTGTCCGGTCAGCTCCTCCAGGGCGATGTCAGCAAAAGCACACAAGTGGATAGAAGTGTCCCAGCCTGCGAGCGGCTCCCGCTAAGCGGGGGCCGCGAGGCGTTAAGTGCCTTGTGAGGGAGGGGTCGGGAAGAGGACTCAGGTGCAGTGGGTGAGCAGGGCGCAAGGCGCGCTGGTCCTCGCAGTCCCAACCAAGTTGTTCCCCCTAAGAAACACTCGAAGATCACAGTTGTCCGGTCAGCTCCTCCAGGGCGATGTCAGCAAAAGCACACAAGTGGATAGAAGTGTCCCAGCCTTCGAGCGGCACCCCAACGCGGACTGCAGACCATCTTTGATATCCGCGCATGCCGGCGTTGCAGCTACTGTATCTCTGTTACAACAACGTTACTGGTGGTGCGGTTTATGCAAACAAGCTCACGCTTATGTTCTTAATTGTGACATTTGCCAGCAGATAGAACCTTCAACTGAGGCGCGCCCACCACAAACTCAGTTGTACATATCTAATAAACCACTGGGTTGTGTTTATTTAGATCATTGCGGTCCATTTACCTCTGATACTGCGTACAAATACATCTTGGTTGCAGTAGATTCGTGCACACGTTTTCTGTGGGTGTGGCTACAAAGGAGTGCTGATGCCCGTACTGTCATCAAGGATTTGCGTGTCTTTGTTGGAAGTTTTGCATGTGGTACCTTTCATTCTGATCAGGGCCCTGCGTTCACCTCTAAGGCGTACAAAGAAGCAATGAGAAATTTGGGGGTCCAAGTCAAATTTTCGTCTCCATACCGACCTGTGGGTAATAGTGTGGTGGAGCAAATGAACCGTGACTTAAAGCAATCTTTGACAGCCAGGTTTTTAGGTATGACGTGCAACGTGCACTGAATAATCTCCCTAGAAGGTCTCTGGGTGGGCGGACCCCAGACATGATGCTCTTTGGCATACGAATGTTTGTCCCGGACCTTGATGGTCTAGACATGGCGGCGTCGGCCGCACCCTTTGACGTAGATGATCACTGTGCTGTATTGCAGAATCTTCAAGAAGCCAGAGACAGTCTAGCGAAGGAACCCGTACCCTCCACATCTGATGCTGCGCTTCAGATTCCGGTCGTCGGCTGGCTACCTCGAGTTGGTGATCTGGTCCGTGAGAAGGTGGAGAACAAGAAGGAGTTTGGCCCCTCTTATCGTGCACCAGTTCCGGTGCTTGGAGTACAGGGTACACGTACAGTCATTTTACCTCCACTTCCAGGTCGAAAGGATAACAGGTACATCTCTATTGACAATGTCAAGCTACAGCGAGTGGCCGATTCTTCTTAGTATGACACCAGCAGTTTCTTGCCCTTCGATGCTGAGAAATTCTGTTGTGGCCCCAGCTTCTACCTCCTTGCCTGATGTTGCCGTCGAGATGAATGCAGTTACTGGTCCTTTATTGCCACCAACAGCTGGTGGTCTACCTGAAGATATTGAGTATGCTTATCCTGTGGATGTCCCGTTGCCTGTTTTACAATCCACCACAGTTACCCAGTCACGCTACTCCTTTGACACTAATTCAATGACTTCCATTGCCCCGTCAAAAGTTTCAATTTTTGTTGCCTGGTTCAAAAGACATTTTTTAATTCCCCCTTGGACTTACATTTGGCTGGTGCTCATATGTTTTTTTTTTGTTTATGTCCATTGGCTTTGTGGTAGTGTTTTTTAGACTTATCAATGGACACTACCTGAAAGAAAGATCTACAATTAGACTAATTGATGGAACTTTGGCCCCCCACTCCTCATCACATATCATGAAAAGGGACCAGACTTTTGTGAACATTACTGCCTGGCCTGTACGTGATGGGATCGCTTGGGATGCTGTAAAATTTCAAAATCATGGCCCCACTGAAGTAATCAATGTGCCAAATGTATTTCGTGTTTCTATGGGTGATGTAGTTAAGCAAAACATCCACTCGGATGACTGGGATGTTCAAGCAATAGAAGCACTGTTTTCTGCTTTGAAATATTATGCTGTATTTGATGCTGAGGATTTGTATTTAGATACTGCTAATTATGATGAGCAATTCTGCTATCAACATTATGGCACACATTTCCTGCATAAAGCGAATACGTTTCGAAATTTTGTAAATTATACACAATGGGAACACTGTCCAGCCCCTAGGTTGGGCAGCTCAGCCACGTTAGTGGACAAATTCACATATTTTTCTGATTTCAGTGTGTCGAATCCAGCCTCCTTTTATTTTAAGGTGGCGGCTGAGTCTGCTTCTAAAGTTAGACTGACACACACCAAATTGTTATATTCCAAGTCCTTTATGGACAAGTTGGCAATTGGAGGATATGATCTGTGGAAAGCTACTATCGATCTTAAATCAGTTTGGGGTTCTAAACCGTCCCAGGTACAGGGAACAGAAGCTTTGCATCGTGCCTGCCTCATCCCGAACCACATGTTATTTTTGAAGTCGTCAATTTTTCAGACCACCTGTTTTGGATTGGCTACTTCTAAAAAATTTAATTCTCCCTCTACTCCGGGTCTGGGTGCTTATCCTAATTGGGATAATCATACGGATCTGTCCCTTGCTACGTTGTAGTCATACATTTCCAACACATCCTTCAATATTTCTGAATTCAATCCGGAAGGGTGGTTAGTGTGTCAAACGAGCTCAGATTCCTGTCAACATCGGTTTCTGGATTTAGCACAGGGGTATACACAAGTTCGTGTAGACCCCCGTTTTGAATCTTCTCACACTGTAACTACCTACTCAGTAGGGAAGTTATGCCAATCTTGGCTGCAACATTCCACCTTAGCATCTGTTAAACTTCATTTATCACAATTGAACGACAAAATAGATTTGAATGATTTTGTTAAGGGTCCTGCAGTTGGCAGGTCCAAAAGATGGGTATATGCTATTTACAACGAAGTTTGGAAGCTATCACAGATTGAAGCTGCATCCAGATTACGAGCTATTGACCAAGCCAATATGGAAAAGGTATTGGCTGTAATAGATAATAGCATTAACACCCTGTCTTCCAGAATTTATACCTTAGATAATATTGTTTATCTGTGGTTGACATTGTGCAGGATGATTTGTCTGTTTTGTATCATGGTCAGAATCAATTGCGTGCCATTATGCAGTTTGCATGGACATTGCAAACGTTAAAGGCTGGGAAAGTCCCTTGGGATTACATGAATACTTCATCTTTGTTCCTCCCTTTTAATTTAACGGCGAAACAACAATTCATGCCCATGAAAGATGCAACATATTCATTGCTGCACATTGAAAAATTAGAACCTTTACCTTTCTCCGCTGTGTGGCTTATCCACGGGTTGATAACGTTACCATTCCCCCTGTTTAAGTTCAGTTTGTACATGAAACATTATGCCCTTGGCAGATATGAAAAACTTGGTACTGCCTTCCTGCACGAAGTTTGGTCACTCCCATTCACGTATAGATGTGAGGGACGGAAAAGAGGTATACTTAAAAGGTGAAGAGTGCACTTCCACTCCGGATCACTCTGTAGTATGTAGGCACATTCAATTGCATGGTGCATGTAATGTGCACGCTCCTAATTTAGCTTGCGTCCTGAAAGGGATCCCGGTGCCAGTTATAACACCGTCTTTTACGCTGCTTGCTAACGGTAGTTATTTGCTATTAAATAATGAAGCTTGCTGTGGGATGTTAGTGGGAATTCCCTACATAGTGACTGTATCACAGAGAGGAGTTTGCTGTAATAACGTCCTTTTCCCACCCCCGCATGGACAGCTCGATGTATCCATCTGGCCTTCCATTCCAACCTTGAAAGCAGAGTTCAATAAGATGAGCAGAATAAGGGCTCTATTGTCTCAAAAAGAAGTCGCATTGACTTCGTCCAGGGAAACATTTGTCCTTCACGTAGCAAATACGCACACAGAGGTGCAAGCGCTTTTGAATACTGATCTCCCACTTCATTTTGGGGCCCTGATTCAGACTATCTTTAATGCCTCGTCAACAAGTGGCCTGGCTTATTTTTTTAAAATTGTGGGCTCCGGCCTCGTGACATCCTTTCAAACTATTTTTGGTGTGATCCCGACATTTTTTCATTCTATTTTTTCCAGCGTCTTCGGAGGTCTCCCTTTGCTTCTCGCCCTCGTAGCTGGGGTGCTTTTGTTGATCTGCATACTACGCTATGGATGCACAACTTGCGTCACACGACAGCATGTCCCGGCTGTTCCATCTTCGTAACAGGATGCTTGAATACTATGGCACTTTACCACTGGCGACTTTAAGCATAGCCTATGGATTGTCCTTCCGGTTTCCCTACTTTACTTGTGTGCAGCCTGTCTTTCATTGCCTAGATTGTCCATTCCAATGGGCTCTGGATTTGTGCCTGTCGAACTCGGTGTCTCCTGCCCCGGATTATGATCGGCTAATGAACCCCTTAGTGGCTCATGAGTTGGACTGTTCTGGCGTCAAGATTATGGCCTGTGGAGCAGCACATGGAGTCCTAGGGAATTGGGACATCGGAACGGCTGCAGCTGAATTCTTAGCGAGAAGTTATCTTGAAGAACACACCAGTTGTCCTCGAATGGTGCTGTAGGCTCCGGTTGTCGAGGAACATGTGTGTTCCTTCCCCTTGCTGAACTGGATGGCAGATAATTTTGCAGAACGTTCCAAAGATTTCCTCTTGGAAGCTGTTGCAACTTATTGTGCCTATACCTTGATGGATTGACTTTTTCCCCCTTCATTTCACTGTACATCCATCGATGATATTTTTTTCCCCTTTACATGTTTTTTTTTCAATTCGTTTTATTTTTTTTATTTTTTTCTCTTTGAACTTTTCACTTACCTTATATGGACTTACAATTTATGCCCTTGGTTCCGTTCTATCAAACTTGAACTCTGGTTAGTGGTCCGATCAAGGAGGGGTGTAGTGAAGATTGCTATCTATGTACGTACAATGCTAAGTAAGCACAACCGCGTTAGATGTTAGAAAGCCATCTTGCCTTTTTTGCTGCTTTTGCACACGACACTGTAGTCACATGTTATTAATTGAGAAATGCTTGCTCGACTTTGCTTCACATGAGAACGGTCTGCTGTTCACATCGCTAACAGTGAGCAGCGACCTTGGTCTGCACATTGTGTAAAGAAACAGTCTGGGTCGGTAGACGGTGCATGTTATTGGGTTCAGGTTGATCGGCACACTATTTAGCCATAACACGCACGCAGCTGCAAATACCTGAAAGTCGAGTGCTTTTAATATTGCAGGCTACATGCTTTAGACACATTCCGAAGAAGAGCTTTCCCAGGAGCAGAGTCTAAGCTGATCCTGTGATGTGATTCCACTAAGCTGATCTTTACGGTATGGGGTTCCCCATTCAAGCCTAGAGACCTTTTATTAGTAATAATAATAATATTAGTTTACTAGCGAAAGGAAGGTGGCTGATATCCACTGTCATTTTATTATGATTGCTCCTTTCATTTTCTATGGTATTGTAACTATGCTGATGGTTTTGATCTTAATCATTTGTCTGCTGATGTTAGCCAAAGTACTGCATCTTAGGACACGAGGTTTATAAAATAAACTCTTTAAACTTTACCGTGTCTCTGTTTATTCTGTTGTGGACTGATATGAGAATAATTACGAACAGGTATTTCTGATTCCCACCATTCCTGAGAATACCCTAAGTCGCTTGTTCTGGGTTGTCTATACATTGGGACCGCCGAGATAAAACTCGGATAACGAATGGGACACTGATGCTGGAAGGATTAAGGGGTTCTGGGTTCTGAGGTGATTTTTTGGTACACCACAATTCACTGAGGTCCTGGTTTCCTGTGCATAGTTCTGTGCATAAGCAGAATCCCTGCAACATCTTAAAGCTGCAGGGCAACACAAAGCTCCACCTCTCTCCTCCAACCAGCAATGTGAAGATCTTGCCGCCTTCTTTAATAAGAAGGTCGAGAACATCTATAAGACCTTCTCCCACACTGCGATTAGAACAGGCCCTGTAGATAGGCGTCACACTACCCCCACACTCTCGGTCTTTCCATCGATCGCTCTAGAGGAGATCCATACGATCTGTAGGAAAGTTAAATCAGGCTCTCCTGCTGACCCTCTTAAACCAGAGCAATTCCTTAAATCATTGCCTCTGCTTCTCTCACCTTTTTGTAAGCTGATTAGTATGTCCCTATCCACCGCGGTAGTCCCCAGGGCCTGGAAACGGCCATGGTGGTACCCTTATTAAAGAAACCTACATTGGATGCATTCGAACCTGAGAGTTTTCACCCTATCCCTCTCCTGCCATGGGTATCTAAGAACGCCGAGACCTATGTCAATTCCATTTTTACAAAATTCTTAGAAAATAACAATCTGCTTGACCTTTCTCAGAATGGCTTTTGCCCTGGTCATAGCACAGAGACTACTCAATAGAGAGGTTTCCTGCCTTGCTTATTCTATAGGGCCCTCAAAAAGGATCCCATTATTAGCACAACAAAACCGGCACAGACAGTTGCAAAAATAGTCCAGTAATCAACTGCTTTTATCAAAATTGTTTTTCATTTTTATTTTCATATAATCAAAATCAGTTAATCAGACAATTAACGAATAAATAAATACCAAGATTACATTCAATAGTAATACATTACATGTACAATGCCCCACACACCTCAATCAAAATAGTCGGTCATACTAACATACACTAAGATCAACACAAGCATTCACATTCTATAACAAACATCAACAAGTGCATTAGGGTGATAAAACTGCCACATGATGATCGAATGACAAGGTTTCATATATCATCGAGGGGGTAAGGGTAGTGACGATCATGCTGCCCGAAACTAATTAAACGCCAACACGCGTTTCGGTGTCTCGCACCAGCCAGGGCCACACCTTCATCAGGGCGAAGAAGGATAAGTGGTGTGGGACAAACAAACAAACCTAAAATCACGGAGAAATACATTATCAGTAAACATTATAACAAACTATTACAGCAGCAATAAATTGTTAAGGCTAGAATTTTCTAGAAGCAAAAGTCAAACCCGGAGGAACATAATAGTTCATGTTTTAAATTAATTTAGATTAACACAGCCACCAGAGCTGAAATGATCGGAATAGGGTGCACCGAAAGCTTAAAAAAGGGAGAAAATGTGACACATAAACAACCCAAAGAAACAAATCAAAACATTTTTGTTATTTAAGATAGACAATATCCGATTGCCATACAACCTAACAAGAGATAGAAAAGAACCCGTACAGTTTATTAAAAAAATGAAAGTCACAAGCCCAACAGGCAGTGGTAAAGGGAAAAGGCTCTCACAAAACTCTATGAAAGGCTACCTGGGCGGGAAAAACGGATACGGTTCCCGCAGGTGAAGGCAGAATGGGAGATGACTAGCTCCACTCCGGCAGAGAATCTGGGGTAGGGATCAAGAGATGGCATTACAAGTATGAGAAGGAAAAGTTTACAGACGCCTTCAGGGAACATCGAGTAGACAGACAAAATGATGGTACTCAGTCAAAACACAATACCCACCAGAGGTCATCCAGATAAATCACAATCAGGTTTCCATTCCAGTGATAACCAGGGGAGAGCTCCCAGGAGAGCCACAAGTCGATATCTATCGAGAGGCGGTAGCAGAAGGCTTAGGATAGGCCGATATCTTCAAAAGGATTCAGATATTTCTATGTAACACAAAAAAAGGAGAAAGATAGAAGGTAGCGAAAAAATCAAGGCATCCTAAGAATAAGGAATGAAGACAAACTTTAGTGCTCAATATAGAACATATTTTCTTGGAGTATGCTGAATACTCATTCCAATACATGTAGAACCCCCCTCAAGTTATAGATATTAGGAGTTCCGAGGGGGGTTGACTAAGCAGCTCTTTGCAGCTAGCGAGCTCAATGAAAAAGAGCAGGGGGGGAGGGACCTACAGGCAGGAGCAGCCGGCAACCGACAACACTGCTTAATGAAATGACGGTTGGTTTAACATGGGGAAACGCCAGGGGATAAAAGCAAAATGGAAGTTGATAGGGATACGGGGCAGGGTTTCAAGGCGTTACCGGGCTGGCAGGATGATATGCAACATCCACCAGGCTCGGGAAAATAAATAACACATAAACGGCCTCGCGAAAGTCTAGGGAATCAAAGGGAAAATTAAGGTACCCAAGAAACTACCTACCAGGATAGAAAAAAGGGGGCTGCT